>NC_141694.1:446770768-447370768 GCF_964263255.1 Lissotriton vulgaris
TATTTTGTTTTTTCAATTTTGAGCCACAACCATTAATCTGTTGTTAACTTTGGTTTTTCAGTGCAATTATTTTTAATATTAAGTTCTAACCACTGCTGCATATGGCCTTCCACCAGGCAAAATTAGTGGTGGCCTCAGAGTCTCTTCTGAGACAAGCCTTATGCCAGTTGACTGCAGGTGCCCAAACCCTGGTCTGCAGGGTCTGGATTGTCATCAGTCCCTTTTCCCAACCTTTCGTGAATACGGTTGGACAATAGAGCTTAGCCTTTCACTTGCTTTATGATGCATTTTTAAAAACAATTATTGATTTAAATGTGCCAGGTTAATTACATTTTTCTCAACAGGGGTTTATGGGAGTCGTAGTTCTACTTTCACTACTTCTCTTCTCTTTCCCAGATCATCCAAACATAAGCAGGAACAACCAAAAAGAGGGCGGAATGAATTCCACTCTCTTCTCCTTTGGTTCTTTATTACTTCAGGCACTCGAGGGTCAGCAAGGCATGAGAAAAAAACACTGGGTAAGGAAACTGGCCGGTATCTGCTAGTGTGCGAGCGGAGCAGGGGAGTGCCAGGGATGTACACCCGATTCCGTCACCAGTGAGGAAGCTTTAAGCTATGCGAGACACGAAACCCCTTAATTTACTGGTATTCAGGCACCCCCTCCCTTATGGCATTCCTGCCGATGGCCCCAAACCGCCCCAAGGCGTCCCCGTACATTGGTAAGCCACGACCCTCTGGGGCCGTGGCTGGCTAGTTCGTTTTGCTGGAGTGGGTGGGGCGTCCTGTCTATGGCTCTTCTTCCGGTTTCCCGCTCTTCTGGTTCCTCCACTGGCTGCTCGTCACTGTAGGTGTTCTCCAATTTCCAAGCTGGGGGCTCACGGAGAAGGTCTGTACGTGATAGCGATCTTTGCTGGGTCTTCGGTATTCGGAAATCCGATCTTCTGGCAAGACGCCGCCTTCTTCCGCATCTTCCATTTTCAGCCGGCTGGGACCAGCTGACTCGGTCACATGATAGACCCCCGGAACGGGATTAAAGAGACAGTATCCCGCCGCCGGTACAGTCTGTAGATAAAGAAGGGTACAGGGCAAAATATGAGTGGGAAAATGCTCTACACCCGTCACAGGTGTATCAGAAGCCAGTGTCTGTATGGTAAACGTCGTTTACAACGCGGTGTTTACACGCACAACCTTTACCACGCTGCTATTACAACGCAAGTCATTACTACGACTTGCACTGGAAGGCGCTGTTGGTTAAGGAATATTGTAATTATCGATTCCAACACCTTCGATATTGTTACGTGGGCTGGTGTTGGAATAGAAAATTATAATAATCCTAAATCCACGCCCTGCAACGCAAGTGGTTGTAACGACATGCGTTGTAAAATCCGTGATGAAAAGTACTGCGATCAAAATGACTGCACTGTACTATCAAACAACCGTATCTGTAAGTCCTCACCACAGCATGGTATTTAGCCACTGCAAAAAAGGTAAGAGGATCCTGGTTTTGGAGGGTGAAAAATGAAAAAGGATCAACAAATTTGATTATATGGGCATTAGATTGTGTGAATCTCACAATGGTCAGCCCAAATCAAAGAGAGTGCATTACTTCTTAAAGCAGAGAACTGGACAAATATTAAGATTTGTCAACAAGGCAGCTTCTTATCCAATTTTGCCAGCAGGAGCTGACCAGTGGGGATATTGCAATCATTGTTTATTAGATATTGGTGAAAACAATTTTACCAAACCGCTCCTGAGATTACCAAAAAGCACTCCATCACTTCCTCTAAGGTTTGTCTAAAACCTCAGATACCTCACTGACATAACCCATCTGATACCTATCTTACACTGGACCAGACCCTGGGTGATAAGAAATTGGATAAACAAATAGAGGAGTACCATCATGGGAAAGTCAAAATGAGATTCCTAATGTGGTGGCAGGTTGACAAAAGGAAAGAATGTATCCTTTTGTTAAAAACCCCTCACTCACCAGCCTAGTGGTGACATGCTTCATCATCGGGGTCCACCCTAGTGGCCTAGCGTCACTAGGGTGTGCTACGACACCTGGGTTACAGTGGAGCAGGTTGTGATAAGTGCAGAAAAAATGTTAAAAATTGTCCTGGTTTAACCTAAATACATTTTATTAACAAGTAACTGGATAATGTTAAAAAAGGGTGAGGCGAGATACTGTGAGGGTATATTAAGACCGAGAGTATCTCTTATATGTGTGATGGTCTACATGTTTCAACCGTGATTGGGAAGTACCAGGTTTTCATCAGGACCGGATAATCAGGGAACTGGGAGGTATGTGCCCCCTAAAAGGCACACCCTGCCCTCGTTCTCTGGCATAAAAGAAGACTCTAACCACAGTGGGTGTGTCCAAAACAATTAAAAAGACCTGTGGGAAGGAAGAATAAAAAACAGACATCAGTCAAAGGTGAACAGTGTTACATGCCTGTTACGTAGTGCGGTGTCGTGTCATTCGACTCTTCAGGCTTACTACCACTCTCATTAGAAGGAATCTTGTGAATTTATTGAGTGAAACTGTCACCTACTGACAATACCCAATGTGGGCTGTTTGTCTGGGTGATGCACATATACATATCAAGAGGTGAGTGAACAACGGCAGCGTGATTGTTGCCGTTACTTAATTTTAATTCAGGCTTTCGTCCTGTTCATATCATTAAGGTGTTGTGATATCACAATCTCGCCATACATTAATGGTGATCGTGAATAAGAATTAAAAGTGTATAATTTATCTGTGGCAGTTCAATCGACATACTCGGGCTTACTTGACATAAAACGTAGACATATACAAACATATGGTTGTTGTAAGTGCTTGGCTTACTACTGTTTTGGAGTCCTATCTCATCGGAGGGCGGGAGGGGGTATCCCCACTACTTAACCGATTTCTGTAAAAATATGGGTAGATTCGTTAGAAGGCGTGTATATTTTAAGGACCGCCGAGTTGCGCGGTGAGGGAGAGTGGGTCGTTTTCAGCATTGGCTCCTGTTGAGGGAAGCGTTTCTACTTACAGTTACTTCATGGCGGAATTGCCGGTTACCTATGCTTGTCCTCCGCTGCCCTGCTACGAAGCCAGACTGTCTCGTGTGTGACTAAGTACCAGTTAGGCTTCCGGGTTGGGCGGGGACTGCCTTCGGTCACGTGATTGTTGCTATTGCAACGCGTGAGCGTCTCTATTCTACGGAGGCGTTGGTTTTCAAAAGGAGATTTGTTCGGGTTGTCGGCAGATTTCCCAGGTTCTCAAATTCAGGACTGTAGCCCAAGGAACATTGTCATTTAAACACGACTTATTTGTAGAACGTCTATATATCCATCTTTGTTCCTTTTCAAAAAGACGATTTTGCAAGTTTGGGCCGGTTGTACCTGCTTGATGACTGTCCACCTCATGTCATTTGGAGTATGATTTGCTGTCAGGAAGTGATCTGTGAGTTTGGTGATATTCTTTTTGCAGCGTATTGTGCTCCTATGTTCACTTATTCGTTGTTTTACTTTTCGCGTTGTCATGCCTATGTAAGATTTTCCACATACACATTTAATCAGATATACCACATTGGCACTGTTGCAATTGGTGTGAGCTCTTTGTTCCCAGATTTTTTCCGGCTCGAGGTTGAGGGTCTTGGTGTTCTCTGTGAGGTGGCATAAGCTGCAGTCCCCACAT
Organism: Lissotriton vulgaris; assembly: GCF_964263255.1. Classification (NCBI taxonomy): domain Eukaryota; kingdom Metazoa; phylum Chordata; class Amphibia; order Caudata; family Salamandridae; genus Lissotriton; species Lissotriton vulgaris. Next base: position 446,774,448 of record NC_141694.1, read on the forward strand.
TTTGAGTGTCCTGTCACCGGAGGAAGCCCCCATATTTGTGTTATGGTGAGATTTATGTTGATGGTTGTGGTTTTGGGTCTAGTGTTGACCAGGCTGTCTTTTAGGCTCTGTCCTTTTTTGTATGAGAATAGAGGTTTGTCCCATTTGAAGTTTCTTGTGTTAAGTATCGACCAGTTTTTGTTGATGCTTTTGCTCACTTGATTGGATAATGCATTATAGGTTGTAGCACAGGTTGGTGGTGTTTCTCCAGGCTCACTTGTTTTATCTTCCAGTAAAGCGTCTCTTGGTTGATTTCTCGCTCTCTTCTGACATTTGTTTACAAATTTCGCAGGATAGCCTCGCTGCCTCAGTTTCTTTGTGAGGTCCTCTGCTTGGTTCTTGTAGTCTGCAAGTTCACTGCAGTTTCTCCGGAGGCGGAGATATTGTCCATAGGGAAGGTTTTCCCTGAGTGGACGTGGATGGAAGCTCTCATATCTCAAGAGGTTATTTTTAGCTGTGGGCTTGAAGTGGGTTTTGGTTGTTAGGTGCTCTCCATCCCTACTGATCTCAATGTCCAAGAAGACAATTGTGTCTTTGTTGTGGCAATGTGTGAACCGTTGGTGTGGATCACAGGTGTTAATCCAAGTTATGAACTCAGCAAGTATTTCCGGTGGTCCTTCCCAGATTGCTAGGACATCGTCAATATATCTGCGCCAAAACTTGATGTGAGTGGCGTAAGGATTGTTGGGTGATAGAATATGTTTTTTCTCAAAATCATAAACGTATAGTCCCGCTATACTGGGGCCAAAAACACTCCCCATTGAAGTGCCCCCTATTTGTAGGAATAGTGATCCTTCGTACTCAAAAAAGTTCCTTTTCAGCGCTAGTGTGGCACATATTTGTTTATCTAGTTCTTCCACAGGGGAATAGGAGTGCACTCCGTTCACCTTCAGTGAACACGATCCCTTGCTCTCCCTTTTGTTAGCATATGATAAGAAATTGACCCTGTATAGAGACTATGTCAGGAAAATTGTCAACATTTACCTAGTACTCACGATCCCCTTGATATCCCACATCAAAATCTGGCTGTCCAAACTTGGCCTTTCTGAAAACTGGTAGAATCCTTCTTCCATGCCCAAGAATTCCCGGGAAATTTCTAAATCATGTTATTTGAACAATGTTTCCTATAATAGGATTTCCCTTGTTCCTGTGGGTAGTTTGTCTGATTTTCATGTATCCACCATATGTGATTCACGCTTTGAAGGTAGCTAGCTGCCTTTACTGGCACATGGAACAAAAACTCTGCCATGCACAACAATAATGTATGCCTATGGGATGTCTGACTATTGAAAATGAGTTGCATGTTTTATTCGTATGTATTACTTATGCTAAACAGCACGAACATTCGATCATTCCTCTTTGGCAGCTCCTCCAGTGAGAGAACCAATATTTCGCTTTAAGGAGTAAGTCAGACACTAGGCACCGTGTTGTACATTCAGTTAGCAACTTTGTATGCTCAATGTTGTCTTTGATGTTTATTTTTCACATACAGTGACTCCACACTGCATGTTTGGAGCCCCTACGAGGGACTTGCTTACCTTCTACCCCTCCTGGAGAGTAGGCCATCAACCAGGACTCTCCAATCATCTTTGTCCTGGGATTTTCTGTCAATCTAAATCCAGGTGTAACCCATCTCCTGGCAGTAAGCCTCAAGGCCTCAACACCAGGTATTTACTGACCTTCCTTTCATCCTTTTCCCTTGAGGGTTCTGGGTGAGGATTTGCCTGAATGTGTTTAATGCAGGCTTACGAAGGTTGTTACCTATCCAACCCCAGCGTCTTTTCATGATTTTTTCATGAACAGAGAGTTGGAATGTTTGTTGCCATAGGTCATTGTTGCTGATGGTGTTTGGCCATAGGATTTGGAATATTTTCCTCAGACAGATGTTGAAGAATGTCTGAAACTTTGGGGTGGTCACTGTTGTCCTCCAAGGTTCTGCTCCATACAGAAGGACCAATTTTATGTTTGTGGTAAAAGGCCTGATCTTGATTTGCAGTCTTAGGTCCTTGGAGTTTCAGATCTTCCTTAGCTGAATGAAGGCAGCCCTTCCTGTGTCGATTCTTGCCTTGACAACTTCATTGTTTCCTGTGGATTTTGAGGCCAGATTGTGCTGATGTGGCTCCAGATTGTCAGTCTGCTCTTACATATGCAGGTGGGTATGGGAAAGTAGGGTCCGGTCGCTTGCAAAGTCCAGGTCATCGTGCTGTGTCTAAGGTGTCCCCTTAACTCTCATTTCTTTTCCGTGCTGTGGTTGTCCTCATGATCCAGTCAATGGCTAGCAGGAAGAGAAAAGGCGAGAGCAAGCAACCATGGCAGACACTAGTCCTCACTTCGAAGGCTTTCATGAGTTGTCCACCATGAACTATTTTGCACGTCTTTGGTTCAGAAGAGGTCTTGATAAATCTTACAAGTTTATCTGGCACACTATAGTGGCAGAGGAGCTTCCAAAGAGTCTCTCTATCCACGCTATTGAATACCTTCTCATAGTCAATGAAGTTGACAAGAGGGGAGTTCCATTCCATCGACTGCTCACCGCTGATGTGCAGAGTTGCAATCTGATGTGTGCAGGATCTATCTTTGCAGAAGCCAGCTTTCTGGTCTCGAAATTGAGTATTGAATTGTTCTTTCAGTCTGTTCAGGAGGACTTGGTTTAACACTTTGCTTGGGGTTGATGGATGAGCTATCCCTCTGTGGTTTTCATAGTTACTCACGTCACCTGGAGAAGTGTGGCTCAATGGTTAGAACGGCAGACCCTGATGCAGAGGTCTGGCCCGGGACCAGGGTTCAATTCCCGTCTCGGCGGCTCTTGGGCTCAATTTCCCTGGACCTGATCATTCTCGCCTCGGTGCCTATTCTAATCATGGGTCCCACTCTGCAACTCTGGGCAATAGCTTGCTTAATCTCCACAACGGCCCCAAAAGCGCTAGGATGCCTGGCCTCACCTTGGGGGTGCCCAGGAGTGGGCACTTCACAGGGAAAGGCCAGGAAGGGTTCCTCAGCTGTATTCCTACAAGCGCTGAGATGCCTCATGGTGATTCGTGCGGTATACAAGTACCATTACATTACTATACAAGTATTATTACATTACCTTTCTTGGGGATCTTGATCAGATATCCCTCCTTCCAGACTTAAGGCACCTTTTCCTCTTCCCAGACCCTCTAAAGCATGGATCAGTGTATGTATACTAAAGTTTTAATGTCTGCAGGAATGATATCAGATTTTGGTGCATTCCTATTTCTCAGATGTTTGATGGCTTGCCATATTGCTTTCTTGGTTAATGTTAATGTTAATGTTAATGGGTGACTTATATAGCGCACGGCTACTCCAAGGAGTGTCCCGGCGCTTTCTGACCCATTACTGAAAAAAGGAGAAGGACAACAGAAACATAGCAGAATTACTAATGAAAAAGCCAGGTTTTCAAGGCCTTTCTGAAGGCAAACAAATTGGGGGTGTGGCGGAGATCAGCGTTGGCTGTATGTCTGGTGGTGACTGCAGCATGGATTGGTTCAGAAAATCTTCAAAGCGCTCCTCCCATCTTTACTGTTGGGCTTCATTACTCATTATTGTCTTTGCAGCTTTGTCTTTAGCAAGTCTTCCTGGATAGATACATTTGGGAGAATGTCCTTGTTATGTTGTAGAGTTCTTTCAAGTTTCCATGGCTTACTCCTTCCTGGACTACTGTGGCAGGACAATCAATGAATCTTCGCATGTCTGTTTGTCAGCTTTTCTTTGCTTTCTTGTTGGTTTTGTTGTATTCACCTTGAACTTTTACTTTGCCCACTCTTATTTGGCTGGTGTTGATTGCAGCTTTATTTTCCTTTCCGATTTGGATTTTGCAGAAAGTCTAGGTGGAGATCCATTCTGTATACTGGTGCTTCTTGGGGCCCAGTACCTCCTGGCAAGTTGATGTAACAGTTTCTTTGATCTTCTCCCGCTAGCTTTCTACTGGGTCTCTGTAGCTCTCTAGTTTTTGCAGGACTTGAAACTTGTTACTGAAGGTGTTTGAGTATTCCCTCCATTTCTGTTCATCTTTGGGGAAGGTGCTATTATATCTCTGGTGTTGGTTTGTCAGTTCCACCCATGCTTTATTCAGTTTTATCGTTAGCCTGGCCACAACAAGGTGATGGTCTGATGCTACATCCACTTATCTTGTCACTCTCACATACAGCCGGGCCCTCTAGAACATCTTGGCAACAGAGACATGGTCATTCTGATTCTCTGATGAATGATCTGGTGACACCCATGTTGCCCTGTGTATTCTTTTATATACTAATATCCATCACTAGACTGTTCAGGGCACAGTGATCTGTGAGGCTTCAAAGTGCTTGTTCATGTCGCCAAGGCTGCCCATGACTTCATTATAGACAGTGTTGTCACTTCCAATCTTGGCATTGAGGTCCCCCATCAGAATAGTGATGTCGCTCTCAAGGCATGGATGGAGTATGTTGTAAAACCGTTCTTTTCCTCTTCTTTATTGTCATTTGATGGTGCATAGAACTGGATTACATTTATGTTTACCCTCTTTTTGTTTGTGCAGAAGGTCGCTGTGATGATTCTGGGACCATGGGCTTCCCGTCCAATCAGAGCACTGTTGGCTGCTGACATTAGCATCAGTGCTACTCCCTGAGTATGTGGGGTTTCTCTTCCTCATGTCCAGAATACCAAACCATTCCTTCTGGAGCCAGTGTTTTCTGTCTGGAATATGCCATCTGGTCTTGCTGATGGCAAGCGGGGCAAGGTTGTATTTTTTTATCTCCACTGCCACTTGGGCTGTCTTGCCTGTCTCGTGCATGGTCCTCACGTGTCATCTCCCAATGGTGTTGGTCTGGTTCAAACGCAAGTGGATCAGCTTTGTGGCTTTCAGGGATCTCTGACTTTGACCACAATGCATCCTAGCTCTCTGTAAAGGAGGTTCCTTTCTCCCCAAGGCCAGGATGTCTTTGGTTGACTTTTCTGTTGCTTGGAATATTTTACATGGTGGGATAGCTATACCCACGCATAGACCTCCTCCTTATGCAGTTGGGCTTGGAATCAGCCATGGCGGAATTTCCAAAAGTGAAAAAAGTAATTATGGATTCCACTATCTTATGTCACTAGCCATGAGGACTACAGCCCCATGCCCTCCTCCTTCAGTTAATGGCTACTTCATTTGCAGCCCTCATGACCAACAATATTTGTTTCATTGACACCTGATGGATAATATGTGCGCTGCATGTATTGCCTCCAAATTAGGGGATCATTTAAAGTATATTCTAATGTATAGACATCCTGATTGCATACCTTTTACTTATCGATAGACTTTGGTTTGGTACCTATTTCTTCTCAATACTTTTGTGTCTCAAAACTAGGCACCTGATATAAACTCTATATTGGATTGGAGTGCAGTACTCCAGTTTGGGGATGCCCCTCCCACCTCACTTTCTATTTCTTTAAACAAAATGGTTATTAATGCTCTGTTGATATGATTTGTATCATTTTTAATTGTATGTAAATATATTTTGATTAGCGTTTCTTTTATTTTGGTCCTTTTCCACATACTTATTTGTGCTTATTTTTAAAGCTGCTTTAGTTAGCTATATGATAATTCAGTTAATTCCAAACCCCTTGATTGCTTCACCAGTAGGCTAAATTATTTACAAAAAAAAACTATAAACTCGACTATAAATGTACATTACCATTCCCATGGACAAAACACTAAGGGCCTCATTTATGAGATTGTGCGTCCCTTTTACGCCGCTGGTGGGTCACTTTTTTGACGCACCAGTGGCTTAAAGAATGCACCTTGTTGCGCCATATTTACAAAGTGATGCATCTAGGTAGATGCGTCACTTTGTAAACCCCTGCGTCACATTATACCTGCGCCAGGTATAATGTATGCAAGGGGGGTGTTTTGACGTAAGAAAGGGTCATGGAAGTGACGCAGTGAAATCTATAAGATTTCACTGCGCCACTTCTAGGACACAAATGCGTCAATTTCTTACCCCTGCCTCACAGCAGGAGTAAGACTGATGCAGGCAGGACACACTGCTGGAGTTGTGTCACTTTTGTGACACACTCCAGAAATGCGTCACTTTTGCGCCATACAGATACGTCAGAAATACTGACGTATCTGTAACTCCTTGTGACTTGATGCATCATACTGTAAATATGATGCATCATTGGTGTCGCAAGGAGGGCGCAATGAAAAGTGACGCATTGCTGCTTACACTCAGCGATGCGTCACTTTTCATAAATGAGGCCCTAGCTTTTTAGTTTATCTTTGAATGCTCATATTTATTACTTCCTTGCTTGCATGTAAGCACAGCCTCACAACAGTGTCACACGTTATGAGTTCTGTTACTGTTCCACCTTTTATTGCCTCCAAGTCCAGTATAAATTATTTTTCTCCAATGATCTACACCAGGTCTGTAAACAAGTCAGGAAAGCAACATTAACAATTACTACAAATAAAGTGTTTCTACCCTCTTTCTGAGCTTTCACTGTCTATCATTTCCCCAATGTAACTTTATTTTAATTTTATTCTCCATGTGCTGATAAATCACATTCTGTCCGCTGCCTCATGCTTGGCCCGTGTTCAGCTCTAATTTTTTTATTTTATTACAGCTCACCTCACATTGCTATTCTCCTGGCTTTTCCACCTCAAGTTGCTTTTGAGTAACATCTAGGGTCACCTTTGGCTACTGTGAGTTGTCCCTCTGATAGTGCTTACACATGAACTGGGTTCATATATTACTACTGTACAACGTTTGTACACTTTCTACCCTATCATCATGTAGTGTACACATATTTCCCATTTCGTTGTTCATTCATTTAACTTTTACTTAAAATTAAATGTTCATACTTTTAATATGCTGGGCATAACTTATTATCTTCATTATCAATTGTACTGTCTCTTGTTCATATTCCTTCTACTCGTAAAATATGTAAGAGAACTGCAATGTCACCCATATCTAATCATGGGATTTTTTTGTTTAGTATGTTCCCAGATCATTCGTTTTTTTTGTTAAAACATTTAGGGCATATGTCACAGAAAATATTTTCTCTTTCTTGTATCATTGAATCCATGTGATTGAAGCATATTGTATTTTTTTGTACTAAAAATATTTGTCTGATACTTCCCTTGTTTGGCACCTGCCTAGTTTCTACTATCTGAATACTTAGTTGACTGATAGTATAATTCTTTTCAACAAAATGGGATGTTACTGGTGCTTTGTCATGGCAATATCAAAGTTACTCTTGTGCTCAATATATCTTACTTGGTTTTCCTGCTTTTTTAACATACACATATCCACATTGGAACTTCTGTAGTAAGATCAATATTCTGAGTAAAATATGATGATTGTGTTATTTTAATCTTTTCTCACCTCATTGAAAGATGTATGTAAGCTAATTTGATAATGAAAACACAATGGCTGCATTTGAGGTATGAAAATGGGCCTTTTTGTGTTTGTAGTAATTACAGTTGTGATTATTTCTATTGTTCATTTGTAATTAGTAATTAGAAAAACTCCAATACTCTAATGTTCTTTCCATTCTTATATGCGAACATCTGTTGATATTTAAATATTTGTTTGGGATCCTCATCAATTTCCTTACTTTTCTCTGTTTCACTTTCTTCTTTTGAATTTGATATTCTGTGTCAAAGATGTAGTGACCAAAACATGTGGATGCTTCCTTTATTGTATTTTTTGGAGTTAGATTAATGCATTACTTTGTGAGATCATTGTGTTGTTTGATTGACCTCTTACACATGCTTTCCAATGTCTCTGTTCTTGATGGCTTACTTATTCAACAAAGAAAGATACTTCTTTCTTAACTTGTAATAGTTGTAAGCATAGCCCATGTTACTACAAACTCTGTGCAAGGAAGCTTTTAATATGTAATAGGTTCACTTTTCATTTTTTATGTCCTCATTTCACGGCGCTCGCTGCCTTAGAGGTCCGTGTTCCACCATTTATCTTACTTGGAGAGTCATAAGGTTGTCTAGATGGAGAAGATGGAGAAGACTATTATGACTTTTGTGAATCTACTGTGGATCCCAAGAACCTGAGTAGGTTGTAATCATAGGACAGTAGGTGGAGCTGTGGTTACTCTTTTACTCAACATTTCCGTTTATTCTCTCCCCTATTCTTCTGCTCCCATCTAATCAAAGGAGCCCATATCCTGTATCTTCTTGCTTGTGTCCATTTTTATGGCATACATAACCGAGTCTAGCCATTCAGCTTTGGTGGGGGATGGCTTAGATACCCATGTTCTGCTTATTTCTCCTCTCATCAACATCATTAGGTATAACAGCAACTTGAAGCTATCCTTACACAGTCTCACAGGCCTGGGAGTGATCCCAAAAATAATCAACTCAAGGTTTACCTTGGCATTTACTCGTATTATGCCACTCAAGGCCTTACCCACATCGTACCAGTATTTCAACAAATGAAATTCATCTGTTTTTCCTGATCCACACTTCAAGCAGGTGACAAAATCAATTTTCTGCAATTTCAAAATCTTTTTTGGGGTCTATTCCACTCTGCAGAGGTAAAAGAGATAGTTTCTTCTCAGAAAGGCGGGTTTTACAGTACTGTAAAGTGTGCACATTGATACTTGCCATACATCTTTGGTCTGTGGTCTTGGCAAGAATCCTACCCATAAAACCTAAGGCAACTGGAAGTCTCCAATAAGTCTGGGTGGTGAACTCTACTCTATTTGTGGGGTTTGCAGAGTTTTCCGCACTCCATGTTATGCGGAGCTCGCGGAGTTCCAAAAAACTCCACTCCGTGTAGTGTATTAGAGTTTTTTCCCACATTCAACGTCAAGTTGGTGAGCGCGAGTGAGGAAAATCCACCATCCGGAGAGATCTTTCCTCGTTCACAATGGTCAACATCAAGTTGGTGAGCGCAAGTGTGAAAAATCAACCTCCAGGGGAGATTTCTCAACGCGGGTGGTCAGGTTTCTCATTGCGAGGGGTCGAGTATGCTTGCAACTGCTCGCTTTGAGAGAGAAATCGTCCGTTCGCAGTGAGAAAGCTGCAGCTCAAGTAAAAATCTACTTGAGTGGCAGAAAGGACGCAGCACCCACTTGCGCTGTGCATGGTGCTGTTTGCAGTGATTGCACAGTGCAAACAAGCAGCTGGTACTGAAAATCCCAGCAAACGGCATTTATCTGAAGAAACTCTGCCGCTTGCGTAGCTCCGCTGAGTTTTCCAGCATCAGCCAATACCACAACTTCTTCCTCTGTGGGCGCAATTCTGCCAGGGACTCTTCTAATTTGTTGGTGTTTCCATCCTTTCCCCCCAATGTCAATGAGCAACTACTCATCAGTCAGTACAATCTTTATTTGGTTTCTAAAATCAGCATAAAACCATACAAAACAAGAACTTCCCTTGACATATTCATAACATTTAAAAAGCACTTACGGCTGCTCGTAAAAAGGACAAAACTGTAAGGGTAACAGGATCAGTGGGAAGCATCTAGAGATACAACAAGGCTAGCCTGACGTGATTATAATTCAAAGATTTCAACAGAAAGAATTAAAAATTGCTTCCTCTGCCAACTATAATAGGAATAAAATATTGTAAAATGCAACATATCCTGCAGATACTGTTGTCACAGTCACAGGATAACGTTGCCTCAGGCCGTACCCACCCAGAGGGGGATGGCAAAAGGTGATGCAATTGTTTGAACCTAAATCTGGCCAACAGAAACCTATTGTGCTGTGAGCAAAACTTGGTGAGATACGGTTCCAACCCCTGCACAGATTTTTTGCAACATTTTACCCTGAGCTGATATTTTTATGAAGCTCTAAGCACTCTATTTCTAGGTGTAAGTGTTCTAGGAACAATCTTTTAATACCCTCTACTTCCTGCACCGAAAGAGAGGTGGGAAATCAAAAAATATCTGGCCTACCGATGTAGGTAAAAGCAGTTTTGACATGGCTCTCCAGGTTATACTAGGCACCCAGTCAGTCCAGGACCAGGCTTTCCGCCTGGATCAATCAGTTTAAAGACAATTCCGCCCTGCTCCGAATATTCACCCAACACAGGAGTGGACTCAGGGATATCAAATCCAACACGTGATCGAGCGCAAGCTCCACCTGAACAGAAAAGGCTGGGGTAGAGTGTGGAACCTGAACCATTCCACTAAGAAAATAATTTCAACTGCTTGGATTCGAGATAGCTTGGGGTACAACCATACCTCACTAGTGTATCATAGCTGAGAGATACACTTACCCTGGTAACTTTTTAACAAATCCCTCAGCATATTGGAGACAACCCTCTGTGCAAACTAAAAACTGCCCTCATAGTTTTTAGAAACTCAGCTCTCTCAGCCTATAACAAAGATTTCCAAAAATTATTTACATGAAATAAAACCTCCAAATAGTGGTACGCCTTCACTTTGCCCAGGGTAAAATTAGCAACCTTAATGGTCTTGTTCCTATCTTATTTGGGATCCACTACCATCATGGATGACTTCAAAAATTAACAGCCAGTTCAAGATTCCCAATGAAAGACATATAACTGTCCTGAAGTTCATCCAGTCCCCTAGCTTTCCGAGCCATGAGAACCGCATCATCTGCATATAATAACACAGGGAGAAATCTGTCACCAGCCTTGGGCAATGAGCCGCAGCTGATAACAGCGCTGACTCAAGCCCATTTGCATACAGCTTAAATAGAAAAGGAGTCAAAATTTATTCTTGACACACACCCGAGCAGGTCAGGAATGAGTGAGTACAGGGGCAAGATGGCGGACGCAGTAGCGTCCGAGTGAGCAGCACTGAACTCGGGGCTCTCGTTTGGCTCACTTCTTCAGAAAACAACTGCCTTACTCTGAATTCGATTCATGCATCAATATAATTAAAAAAAAGAACCCAGAGAACCCAAAGAAAACTTACTGTTACCTGTTGAAACGGACCGGTATGCGACTAGATCTTTGGAGCAGCTACCGAAGGACGCTCCGTTTGGCGTGGGCGCCATCGAGTCTGTCTCCAGCGAGTTCGTCTCCATCGACAGCGCGCTCACCTGCAGAAATTCAAAGGATGGATTGCCAGGAACAGCGAGAACAGCCAGTGGGGCGTACTCGACCGGACTATCAGGAGACAACGACAACGAGACCTGAACGTACAACGAGGGAAAGACACCGGAGGCGGAGGGGAGCTGCCTTGACTACAATGGCACCAAAAAACCCGAATACCGGAGCGGTTTCTAAACCTCAAAAGCCGAAGACGAGAGCTGTAACAGCTGCAGCGCAGGACTCAGGTCAGGAAAAAGGAGGGGGGGGGTCTGATAATGGGAATGCATTAAACACTAGTGCAGATGCTGCTGAGATGTCGATTTCAAAACCCCCCCGGCGTCTGCTGTCCCGAGTACTATGTCTTCAGACAATATAACCCAAGTGAATTCTGGGACATGTAGGCTTGGAGCTATCCCCAAGATTCCAGGGATGTTCACAAAAAAGATTCCTGCTCCTGAAAAAATACCTTTAGCACAATCAAAAAATTTAAATAATCAAAACAACTCGCAGGATAAACAGCTACAGAAAGTTACCAGCGCTAATAATGGATTAACTGCACTGCTATCAACTCCATTAACCGACATAGTTCCAGGCTCTAACAACACAAATGAAGTATCAGAAGTGCCAATCTCTTCAATCCCTATCGAAGACACAGAGTCTATTGATTCCGCTGGAAATTTCTACTCTATGACAGACTTGTCTCAAGCATTAGACTCTGATAGTGTAGAGGTAAAACGAGAACTGAGCGATACTGAAAAATCTTTATCTGACTCCGGGCAAGTCTTAAGAAAAGCTATTGTCAGTGACGATGAATCTGAGAATGAAGACTCATTGAGCAGACCAGAGTGGGGGCGGAAGAGAATTCAACGCTTACTATGCAAGCTGGTAACGGTCACCCATCTCTGTCAACATCTACGTTTACATCACCAGGAAGATCAAAACTAGCCTTAGAGGAATCAGAGACACCAGAAATTACTTTAGATGTCCTATATCAAGTTATGCTCCAGCACAGGGAAGAAACCAGAACAGAGAATCTTCGGCTACAAGGAGCAGTTAGAAAAGTGCAAAACAATTTAAGGAAAGTAATCAAGGCATCTAATAAAACTATTGCTAGAGTAACAGAAACAGAAAACAGGATATCAGTAATTGAAGACTCTGTGGCTGCGCAAAAAACTCAAATAATGGCAATGGAAGGATTAAAGGAAGAGATCAATTGGAAACTCGTGGATTTAGAAAATAGGTCACGTCGAAATAATCTCCGAATTTTAGATATACCAGAAGGGAATGAGGGGATGAATGTTCGACAATATGTGACGGAGTTATTTACAGAGGCCTTTCCAGAGCTAAGTCAGTGGAAATGGGAAACCGAGCTTCAGAGAGCCCATAGATTCCCATTTCAAAGAAATGATCGACAAGATTCAAATCATAAACCACGAGCGATTCTAATCTCTCTAAATAATTTTTTGGCAAGGGAGGCCCTTTATGACTTAGCAAGACCTAACAGGAAGCGCAAGGGGAAGGGCGTGGAATTTTTTGTACCCCCTGATTATTGCCATACCACAGTCCAAATGCGCTGGCAACTTCGCCAGCTTATACCTCTTTACCAAGCAAAAGGTGCCCAAGCTTTTCTTTTCAATCCTGCTAAACTCAAAATAATATATAAAGAACGCTTTTATTTTTTAATCTCTGAAAAGGCAGCAAAAGAGCTTTTGGCTTCTTTCTGAGAAGATTATATTTGAAAAAGTTATTGAAACGATTTAAGGGGCTTCGATTGGTTTAATCCTTATCATGTTGTGAGCGAGGATATTTTTTCACTATGTTATTCTTATAACTTTTTCTCTTCTTCTTTGCTCTATTACTTTTAGACCAACCAGTGTTTTTTCTTGTTTGATGAATCACAATCATATTCTTTTTTTTTGTATTGGTTGGTACATAATGAATAACAATGATAGAAGTGAGTCGAGAGACTCGAGTCATTTAGCGCAACTCATGTCATCACTTTTAGGGACTAGAAAGTCCCTATGTCCCGTTTGGGTGGGGGTAAGGGTGGGGGAGTGTCGGCTAAGCCAAAGCCTGGGGTGGTTTTGGGGGTAGGGAGGGTGCAAACAAAGTCAGAAAATCTAATAATTTGCTTGATTTGTTCAATTTTCTTATTTTTTTCTGTTGATTCCTTATTAAACAAAACATTTTGATGCATAAAATGAAACTGTCTAAGTTCAGAGATTGTAATATGGAGATGGAGGTTGATGGTGATGTGAATGAAGATAAATTGTTAGAGAAATATGTATACTATGAAGATAATCGATTTAACTATCAAATAAGATGGAGAAATTACGAATATGCTCTTGGAATATCTGTGGTTTAAATAACAAACAAAAAAAGAGGGATTGCTGCGCATATTATTCAAACTATGAAGATTGATATCCTTTGTATCCGAGAATAACATATTATGTGGAGTGATAGACAGCTATACAATGATTTGGGAATGGATTTATTAACCTGTACACGGCAGGGAACAACTACAAAAGGAGTGGCAATTTTAATAAGGAGAGGTTTAGGATATTCTAAACGCTGTAAGGCTGACCAATATGGCAGATGGGCAATAGTGGAGTTAAGTATTAATAATAGACTATGGACAATTTGCTCAATATATGCTCCAAATGTAGACGATCCAGATATACTAAATTTTCTAAATTTAGAACTTGCCAATTGGCCAACTTCTTTAGTCATATGTGGAGACTTGAATCTCCATATTGAGGCTAATATGAATATATGTGGTATATCACCTTATCAAGGTGGCAAAAAAAAAACATATAAAGCAATTCGGTCCTTGCTACTGGATCATGGTTTACTTGATGTCGCTTATGAAAAAAAATCCTTCAATGCCAGGGTTTACATTCTTTTCATTCCCACACAAAAAATGTGTGCGTTTGGATTTTTTTTTTATTAAATCCGCACTAATTAAAGATACTTCATTCGAGTTATATCCACGTATTATCTCGGATCACAATCCAATAATGATTGAACTTAAAACAGATATGCTTTCCACATCTCAATTGAGAACCTGGACATTCAACCGGAAATTATTAGTAGACTCTGAATATTTGGAATTAATGTCAAAATGGATAAAACAATTTTACGAAATTAATAGAGGAACTGCGCAAGTTCAGAATGTCTGGGACGCTTTTAAAGCACGGATACGTGGTGAATCACTATCTTATGTTATTAAGAAACAAAAGTTCACTCTGCGAAAAACTGAAGTAAATTATAAGAATGTTATGGATTGGGAGAAGAAACAAGTAGCAGCAATTACTCTTTCATAAGATACAAGGGATATCGAAACTAATCTAGCTATTCATAAGGCACGAATATATGAAATGTTTGCAATTAAATTAGCGGAACAGATGGCAATCTTTTGCTCTCAGATATATGAATTGGGTGAGAACTCAGGTAGGATACTGGCGAGAAAAATTAGACAAAGAGAGGTTTATAACTCCATAAATTCTTACGCGATGAGACAGGACAACTACATAATAAATCTGAGTCAATCCTAGAAATTTTTCGGCGATTTTATAATAAACTTTATCAATATGACTCTGTATCCTATTCGCTAGACCTCTTTATGAATTTTGGGAGATCACTTCATTTTGCTTGTCTTTCTGATGCTCAGAAATTGGTTTTGGAATCTGACATTACATGGGAGGAAATTGATAAAGCATTACTGTCACTGGCGATAGGGAAAGCTTTGGGTCCTGGTGGCATTCCGCTGGAATTCTATAAAATATTCAGGAATGTCATAAAACAAGATAATCTGATCACTTTCCTTGCGGCACAGAGAGGGAAACCACCATCCTCTTGGGGCGAATCCATAATTATGAGTTTTCCCAAAAAGGATAAAGATCCTCTGAATCCGGCATCATATAGGCCAATCTCCCTAATAAATGCTGACAGCAAAGTATATTCAAAAATTTTAGCTTACAGAACATCACAAATTATACCTACAATTGTTTCACGCTGGCAGCACGGATTTATTCCGAATAGAGATACATCAGATCATATTCGGAGAATCATTGCTCAGATGGATTGGGCAGAAGGTATTAATACACCAATAGGAATCGCCCTATTGGATGCTGCTGAAAAAGCATTCGATAGTGTGGCCTGGCCCTATCTTTGGGACCTACTCTATACGAAGGGATTTGGTCCAGGAATAATTTTAGCTTTGAAGGCTCTTTATCAAAATCCGACATCTTGCGTTAAACTGGGTTCTAATAAATCTCCTTCATTTCCTATCCAGCGTGGAACACGTCAGGGTTGCCCATCCTCTCCACTTTTTTTTGCCATCTATATCGACACTTTCCTTAATAAATTAAATCAGGATGACAAGATAAATCCAGTAGAGGTAGCAGGTGTTAATTACAGAGCATTGGCATATGCAGACGACGTGGTAGTTGTTACTAAATACATTGTTAAGGCTTTTACCAGGATTGAGGAATTGGCGGCAGCATTTGGGTCCTTCTCAGGATATAAATTAAATCTTTCCAAAACACAAACACTCTTTGTTGGTCAAAATCCTCCCCCCCGAATTAACATAGTTTTGAAGCGACATATTTAGGTATCAAGTTAACCACTCCAATTATTAATATTCCTATTATTAACTATAATCCAGTATTAAAAAAAGCAAATTCTACGTTAGATCGTATTGACCATTTACATTTATCATTATATGAGAGGAACAACATCTTAAAAATGCTAATCTTGCCAAAATTCTTATATTTATTTAGAACAGTGCCACTTGAATTTCCGATAGACTTTTTCAAACAAACAGAAAAAATGATAGGGAGATTTTTATGGGGCTATAAGGGTAATCGAAGAGCCTACAAAAAAATGATCTTACAAAAGACAAGAGGAGATGGGCTACCCCACCTCTTTTGTTTTATTATTTGGCGGCTGTACTACAATACATATCCCCTTTAATTATTGGTAATAAAGCCCCGATGTCATTTGCACACACCCCATCGATTTATGAATTTGCATTAGGAATCAAAGCTAGAGGGCACCTTCTAAAAATAATAGAACCTAGCTATTACAAAAAAACAAAATTTAAGATTGTAACTGCAGCATATAAAACATTGAAAATTATCAGAAAACTTGTTGGGATCCCAAAATTATTGAGGTATACTCCATTAAGTTCATCACAATGTTTTCCTCCCATATTTAGAGATTCTACTATGAATAGATGGCGCAATTATGGTATTGCTTATCTGGGTGATCTATGGACAGAGAATCACATATCTTCATTTGCTGAACTTCAAACTAAATTTAATCTCACGAGATATGGTTATTTTAAATATATGCAGATATATAGTTTTTTTAAATCAACATTATATCGAGATCGACAAGATCTCCAAAAGATCCCACTGATTGAGAGTCTCTTCTCTAAAAGGAAGATAGGTAATTTTTATGATGTACTTATGACTTTCCTTCTGGATGATTTATCCATGATTCAACAAAAATGGGCAGTGAAATTGGGGAAAAATGTATTGCTAGAAGAATCAATTGAGCTAGCTAATTCTATTTTATTTACTGGTAGATCACGTACACAACATTATATGATATTGTTTGATTTGTACTACACACCAACTAAGGTAATGAAATGGGGTGCCACAGCTGGTATTTGTTGTAATCGGTGTACCTTGATTGGAGCAGACACTATTCGCATCTTTTCTTCTTGCCCCAAACTCACTATTTTACTTTCAGAAATGCAGAAATGTATTCAGAATATATTAGGTTATACATTAAATCTAACTCCGGAACTGTTATTATTTGGACTCTCATTAGATACCTTAGGAAAAGAACATCAGTTTTTGATTTTTATTATGATGTCTGTAATTCAGGCATGTATCACACAAGAATGGATCAGTGCAGACCCACCTTCCTTTTCTATGTGGAGATCTCGTTTGCTGGCTAAATTTAATTTTGAACTTGCTATCTATGCAACAAAAGGATGGAAAAAAAAACAAATGGGGATTAAAATTTGGGCGCCTATTCAACAATGGACTCAAGGAGAAATGAATGGATAAAGTTAAGACACTACTTTTCAGTTTAATGCTAATTTTATTCTCTCTAATGTTAAATGGTCTCTATTTTGTTGTTTTTTGTTACAAATGGCTTTGATATATAATGTAAATTGTTCATAACGAACATCTCATAGCAAAAAAAGTTAAATCTTGTGTTTCTTTTATGTTGTTAATCTGACTTGTTTGCAATAAAAATAACATTTAAAATAAAAATAAAAAGGAATGAGTGAGTACAGGCGGCGGCCTGAGAAAAATGGACCAAAGCATAGGTCTCTGAGTGCAGGTTGGCTAGTAGGGCTACAATACCTGCTAAGCAGGGTCCACAATGTTGCTCTGTTCACCCTGCAGTAAGCAGATGTCAAATCCATGAAGGCTAAGTGTATAGATTCAAACCGAAGCACTGTATATTTATTAATAATTAGTCGGAGATTTAGACAGGGTCTGAAGTGGACCTCCCAGCTCAAAAACTATACTGAACATCACTCAGAATGTTGTTCTCTTCTCCCCAATAACTTAGCCTATTGATAAAAACATTCACCAATACCTTAATCCAGCAACGATATTGATCTATAACATTGTGGATTGTCTTTGTCCCCCTTCTTAAAGATGGGAACAATGACAGCAGTGGACCAAGAGGGCAATATCCCCACCTGAGCTGCCACATTCAACACCTGTGTTAAGAGTGGATCCCAGACCTCAAAAACCACCCATTGGTGCTCTGAAACTTGATAACATAAAAGTGGCCTTGAACCCCCGGCAAAACTGGGGGTTTTTTCTACCCTCCAAAAGACGAAGCAGTCCCCCATCTCACATGCTTGACAGAGCTTCTCCTATTCCACTTCCTATAAATTATATTTACAGGTAACTTGAACCTACTTGTAAGCCCACCTGCAATTTCAAACCAATTTCCCGTCCCTCAGTGACTGCTTCAGAGCCGCCTTCAGAAGATGCACGGTTCTCGAGCAATCCCTGTCAAACCATTTAGGGACATGCAACTCCTTACTGCTAGAATCTGTAACCGTTATCAGTTTAAGAACCCCAGCAGCATTATCTTTAAAACCCTCCTGGACCTCCCCATTTCCTGCAATTCTGTCAAAACAGATGTAAACTTCACTGAGATAAAGTGTAAACAGTGCCGCTTGGAGGCATTGGGGGTCCATCTTAGACCATTTCAGCCATCTCCCCTGCTCAACAGTAGAGAGCCTCTTCAAAGCCCTCCTTTGGTGTAACTGGGGGACCTTGGCCTCATCCACATTTACGGATAAGGGGTTGTGATCACTAAAAGGACTAAAATGATGTTAAAATGGATAATAAACTGGAATTCAGTCAACAAATTGAGTTTGACATTTTTTCTTACACTAATATCAAGTTTTAAATATCATGACACAGAAATATAAAAACCAAAGGGGATGATGGATGGAGTGTTGAACACTGCAAGCACTCACCCCCAGTCAACTGATCAGGGTTTAATCCATCATCATTCTTTAGCTCACTCCCCCACCCCTGTTCAGACATGGCCATATGCAAATCAGTCTAACCCTGTGCCTCATGGGAACAGTCCAGCCCGAATTGCCAAGCCATGTCTTCCCTGGACCGGAAACAGGCATCATGGAACCAGCTTCTGGCTAATCAGCCGTCATCAGCCAGGCTAGCATGAATCCAATGGCAAAGTGAGCAAGGAACCCACTTCTGGACATACCCTGCCAACTTAGGGTGAACAAAGCAAAATTAAAGGGGATGATGGACGGAGTGTTGAACATTGCAAACACTCATCCCCTGTGACTTTGTGTCCCAGAGCAGTCTTGTTCTCTGCTTCGATCAACAGCATGACCAGAAGTGCTGCGATCATCATTGCCATTGGCCTTTACCGGCATCCCCAGAGGAGCTGTGAGAATTCACCGCCACCAGGCCTAGCCTGCCTTTGCCAAAGAGAGACCTTGAACCATCACCGCCAGGGGTCCGAGTTCCACCGCCCAAGATCAAGGAAGTTGCATCGGACGCCCAAGCCATGAGGAGGGGAGAGTGACATTGTACCCCCCCCAGGTAACGCTCAGCGAATGTGCGTGTATCGACGCCTCGGGTGGGTTGGGGGCTACGAGAGAAATGCTCTCAGCCTTTCCCATCTTTGCAGTGAGAGTATCTGCTCAAGTCTGTATTGCGGCCCGTACTTGCAGAGGAGTGGCAGTACTGGGGCCGGAGTGTGGAGCTGCACTTTGCTTTCCATCATAACAGTGTGGTGGGAATATTTTGGCAGTAGCTGACCGCGAGTCAGTAAGAGTGGCATAGAGACCGTCCAGAGCACCGTGATCGGTCCTGTAGTACATTATATTTGCATTACGAACTGCCTGATTGTTGCATTTCGAATTGCATAATTTTTGCTTTACGAACTGCCTGATTGTTGCATTATGAATTGCATTATTTTTGGCCTTACGAACTGCCTGATTGTTGCATTACGAATTGCGTTCTTTTTGCATTACGACCTGCCTGATTGTTGCATTACAAACTGCATAATTTTTACATTACGAAGTGCCTGATTCTTGCATTACAAACTGCATAGAATTGCCTTAGGACTGTGTTTGATCATCGAGAATCGCTCATTACTGCAAGAACCTACAACGGCTTGCTGACCTAATAACCTGCAAGGTGAAATATTACAAATACGCATATGTTGGATTTTCATCACGTGGTCTTATGGTACATCCTTTTTTAGAAACATATAATGTTTTTATGAAACTCGTGTGGAGTCCATTTGTGGTGTTATCACTGGGTTACTGACAGCGTGGTTGCAAATACTTTACACATTTGCCTTGGAGATAAGCCTGGCTACTCGTGCCAAGCTACCGAGGGGGTGAGCAAGGGCTACCTGAGAAGGTGTCCTTCCTTTCCCTGACTTAGAGGCAAGGGTCCCTATTCTGACTAAGGTATCTACCTCAGCCAACTAGAGACCCCCAGTTATAACATCCATTCTTAGAAATGGGGTAGCATGGTGCAGAGCGGGTAGGCTAAACTCGAGGGCATTGTGTAAAGCATCTGCGCAGCACACTCACAGGCAACACACTAGGCACACTACAAAAAGAGACCACACCAGGTTAGGTAAAAAAAACAGCATATGTATTATGCAGAACACGTTATAAGGCAATCACAGTTGTAACACTGTGCCAACTGGCACCAGGTAGCCATATACAGGGGGGACTATTTATAGGGCAGCGACAATCAGGCCGTTGCCAGAAACATCGCTAAGCACAAACAAAACACTACATTAGCAATAAGGGTGTGACAGCCAGGATGCTACCGGCACAATCATGCACTGAACAACATCGCATTTGCATAAATCCCTTTAGCATGGGGCATAAACACATTAGGTCATGAATCACAGCACATTCACATAACCACATGAGATCAGCCTTGAATCTAGAATATCTGAACACCTCATTAGGCATAAAATATACTATGAGTCCTCATTAGGCCTAAACATAGGCATGTGGCATCTCAATAAGCATAAAAGCACCTCAGGCACAACAATAGGCATAAACCTCATCAGTAGCCTGGGGCATGGCACATTATGCAGAACGACAACCTGATAAGCGCTAGGGGAAAAAAAAACATTAGCATTATAAACACATGCATTAGGCCTAACACACAAGGCATGTCAATAGGGCAATGAGCATGAATTATAAACCATTTTATGCATAATCTCATCATCATATTGACCGGGAAACACATTATGCATGACAGTGGGCATAAAAACCTCATTAGCGTAAGAGCAGTGTCATTAGGCATAAATCAAGAGACATCATACCCTGAAATTAAGCTTAGGCCCAAGAATGGAAACAGGCATGAACACTAACAGTAAAAGCCTTGAGGGAAAAAGAACATCAGGCCTCAACCTTAGGTTTTGAAACACATTACGCATTGTATTAGCCTGCAGCCACCTTATGCAGTAATACAGATGAGGCATAAATGCAATATCATTAGGGCAAAGACACGTTAGGCATACATCATGGCATTAGGCATCATCAAATACAAAATGCACCAATCCTGGGGTATAAACACCTTAGGCATGAATCTTTGCAGGCACATTAGGCATCATTGGGGCATTTCTCATTAGCATAAGAGAATGAACATCATGGCAGGATTACACTGCACATGGAAATACATTAGGCCTCAAGTCAGAAGGGCAAACCTCATACAGGCACACATGTTGCAAAGATTGTCACCGCTCCTTGGAAGTAGCTGTCTCTCAGGTGGGCAGTATAGATAAAGTGCACTTCTCATGCAGGAGTAAAGTTGCAGCGCTAAGTCCAGGAATGCAGGACTAAGAGGCTGGAAAACAGTTGCAGCACTTCACAAGGCGCTAGACAGCAAGCAGAGCACAGTCAATGCGAATATAGCACTCTGGCAGAACAGCGCTGCAGGACCCATGCACCTTCTTCTCCTGGGCAGGGGCTGGAGGCGGCGCTCATGAGGCACTAGATGGCGCACAGTCCCAGGGTCCCCCAGAATAAAGTAGCGCTCTGGCAGAACAGTCCTGCAGTTGTCAGCTCCTCACCTCCTTTAAGTACAGGCCACCAAATAAAGCGCTTTGACAGCACATCGCTGCAGGCATCACTCCTCCTCTGGCAGCCAAGAAAATCGTGCCTTCTAGGGAGCTGGTGAGGATCCCGAGTCCCACACAAGACAGTAGTGCCCACGAGGTGCTAGGTCCCAGGAATGCCAGCAAGGTCCCACAGAATCATGGTGCAGCAACAATGCTGGGAATTGCATATATAATGCTTTAGCAGCACAGCACTGTATTAACAATAACCAGCTCTCCCTGCCAGCACGCGCAGCAGGTCCCACCAAATAAAGCTGCAGCCCTCACAAGGCGCTTGGGGGCTGGCGAGGATCCAGAATCCCACACAAGGAAGTAGTGCCCACACAGAGCGGGCAGGCAAGGCTGGGCAGGATCAGCAGACAGTGGGCACTCATCAGTACAGGACAGCAGCTCCTAGAAGCAGTCCTCTCCCATAAAGTGGCACTACTCCTGACATAGCAGTCTTCACTCCAGCAAAGGCTCTCACTGGCCCTGTGGACAGCAGAGGGGCACAGATCGGCTCAGGGGCCAGCACACAGGCACTTGCGGCGGTACCTCCTGGCAGAGTGTCCCCTCTCAATCAAGTCCATGTTCAGTCTGAGAACATGGCACCCCTGCTCTGCTAGTTATATGCCCCCCACCCCACCTACCAGACTGTGCCAGAAGCTTCTAGAAGCGTCTGGGGAAACTGGTTCTAACTGGTCTAGGGGGAGGTGTAGAGCACACTGGGTGCCAAATTTCCCTCCAAAAGCTGGTGGTGCTGGAAAACAAACGACTAGACTGCTAACCCACCTCAGTCAGGCGGCACAACACAAAGCCATGGCATCCATTTTAAAAGTAACATGTCTAAATAGTGAAAGTCAGTCTGTGCAGACCATTGCGCAGCATGTATTATGACTTCTCACACCATACATGGCCTCTACATTCCTCTACCATGGGGGAGATATCCTCTAATGCGGGGGGTGGGGGTGAAAAGCAGAAAATTTCAGGGTAAAAGGGCCAAGTCCAACACCCATCCACCAGACATCAGGGTGACCAGATGCCTGTCTACTTCTAGGAGCTGAAGAGAAATTGTCACCATATCTCACCACTGGGAATTTTCTGTACTACTTGCTCAGGTCTTTCTGCTACATACTTCATCCTTTCTGAACCTCTGAAGCGGTGCCCACATAGGTGCCACCGTTCTTCAGTGCCAATACGACTACAGCTATTTTTCCTAAGACCACACATTCCCAGTTAGTATGTTTATCTTTCCTTTTTTCCTATTTTGCGAATCATTGCTGCATGTAGGGGAAGTTCCAGTTGGGACTTTCTCCTTCATATCTGATGCAATCCTTTTCAATAGCGATGTCCTCTAGCTCAAAGGATCCCCACAGGCCAGGTCCGGTCATACTTTTTCCTCTTCTCAGTCCAGTCTGCTAACAGGTCGCAAAACAGACCTGCACAACTCTTGCCTTCCTTTCTTGCTATTTTCTCCCTGGTTGTACGTCTAACCTTGCCTTGCACCCATGGTTTGCAGTTTGCATACTCGTTACTGCTTCCCTTGTGTACAAGCAAAGGCGCCATCTTATGTTTCCTGTCTTTAGGGTGGGTTTGTGACAAGCTGCCTTGGTCTTTTATTTTGTGGTCAGCCCCAATTTTTTGTCGACTGAGCAGTGAAGCTCTGATCTGTTCTAGAATCCTCCCATTTATATCTGCCTCCAACTCTGCACCCTGTACTTCCTCAACCTTCCTTCATATGAAGGGTGCACTGGCCAGTATTCTTGCTGTACTTCCTGATTGCATGCTCCCTCTCTCTCTTTTGCTCTCTATCTCTCTCTAGTCTTTGCCTACTTTGAGCTGCATGCTGCTTATTTTTGGCCTGGCTTCGCTTTCAAACTCACTTTCTATTGTCTCTGGTTTCCTGGGTAAATCCTGTTGCCTCATCATCAGTTCCTGGGGGACTGAAACTCCCTTTTTCCCCACCAGTCACTGTATCACTATCAAGACCCACCACAAAACTCCCTGTTACTTCAGTATGTACACAGTATGTACGCCTAACTGAGTGAAAGTGCATATTTCCTGGCTGTTTAGGACCTATGTGTCGGTCGAGGTAGACAGGGCGGGGGGTTCGAGTTTTTGGGGACCTTTTCAAGGAACTTGGGTTGCGCTGGCAGCATCTGGGCTTGCTCGCTTTTTGCTCTTGTGCTTCAGCCTAACTGTCCTTCTTTCGGTGGGGGGATTATGGGCCTCTATTATTGTCAAATTCAAATATCTAAATGCTGGGGGAACTGGCGTGAGCACCTCCATTCTTGCATATGGTGGGTGATGTGCTGACGCCTTGCTCGCTACTGGCATTGTAGGGCTCTTGTTCTTGGCCTCTTCAAAGAATAAATTTCATCAATGATCGTCAGAAATAAATAACTGTGTCCCACCCAAAAAAGATATGTTTCAACACATTTTATCGTCTAGCAAGAGAAGACTAGCGTGGAACACAATCCTAAGTAAACTAGATAGTCTGCCATAATCTGCTCCTAGACCAATGTGGTAGTAATAGACAAGGTAAAAGTAATAACTTGGGAAACTAGGCCCCCCTTGTTCACACATAAATTACACCTAGTTTCCCAGGTCCACAATTTCCCGAAAGTTTGAATCACACCCTGTGTCACGACCAGGGGTTAATGTACCATCTGTAGCACACCCAACAGTCCAAACGACCTACACCACTCAGATACCAATGGGGTTAATAGACCAGTAGCACTGAGAAATCCTTTTCAACTAAAAAACTATGAGATTGAGGTGCCAACTCTGCCCATACAGGATAGCTGTATTACGAAAATAGCATCCTGGACTTTATAAATGAATAAATATTCGCCTTTCCTAACGTGCTAACAATCGAAAAAAGGTGACTTCTCCTGGAACATCTCCGAGGCTGCCTTACGACTAATAGAGTTGGGACATATAAAATAGGTATTATGCAAGACTCGGTTACTATCAGGGTACTCTGCTTATCTTTTTACGCTTCTTTCCTAGTTTGCCATATGCCAAATCCTAGAAAACACACACACACACGTTTTAGGCTCAGATATGGTCTCTCACACTTTGTGACAGCTGTTTCAGGACGGTCCTCCACCCCACGGATTCAGCAAAACTTCAAATCAATTGTGATGTCTGTTCACCTTTGTTGTTGGGCTATGTAAATCCCTCCAGGCGGCTGCACCTCCCATCAGCAGCAGTCGGATACGAGGTCCCAATCTATCCTAGCTGCCTCACTAAAAGTGGCATTTGGCAAAACAGGAAGAGTTTGTTTAATTAAACATAACAGCTCGAAGAACACTTACAGGTAAAGGGTCGATGGACTGTCTCAATTACTATTCAGCTGGAATCCTTCATGAATACAGTTTTCATCTGATTGTAAAAGTTCTCCAGTGAGCCATATATGGTTAGGAATGTTGGTTGCTGCTTTAGAGTGATACATTAATGGTTAAATGGTTACTACACATAGGCTTCAACCTTGCATGGACAAAATGTTGCCATGGGGTTACCTGTCCAGATGTCCAGCATGGGGAGCATGTGATCACTGTGTGTGCTGTGTTCTGATTAGCTAAATGTTCCTAACTCATGGGGCATCTGACTTTATGGTGCTTTAGGAGTGTGCATAGCCAATGTGTGCATTTTTTGGGACCATTGTAATGTCGCTGCACCTATTGCGGGATTGATCTAGGGTTTCCGTATTTGTGCGATTATCAGCTAGCTACGTGCCATCTCACCTAGGATATATAAATCAGTAACCTCAGGCCTGGGTCTCAGAGCTTGCTCGACTATTTATTTGCCACTCTGTGTTAATGTGGAGTCTAAGATAGCGATTTTATTAATAGGAACAAGATTTCGTTTTCATAAATGAATGTGTTGATTTCCATATTCACACTATTGTTTTCCATATTAACATCTCTTACAGACATGTCCTCGTGCAAACAAATTCTCTAAGACGGACTACAACTGAAAAACACTCTCTCTACAGATATATCTCCCACAAACATTTTATCTACTGTATTCACCTTTCCTCTTTTTTATTTGGCTATTTCGTTTCCTACTATTATTTACTTGGATGTACTGACCAAGATCTCACCATTAAATATACATACCTCAAATCAATGGACTCTAGAATCATATTTTGACCACTCACAGTGAAATTGAGGTTTTCACTTGAAAACATTGAGATTATCGTGTGCACAGGACCCTCTTTCATCCCTGCAGCTTTAGCAGTCAATGTTGACCATAACCTCAAACGACCTCTCTTGTCTATTTCCAGGCTATCCCAATAGGCTCAGTTTGCCACCTGTATCTGCTGGGG
Source organism: Lissotriton vulgaris (assembly GCF_964263255.1). Lineage (NCBI taxonomy): Eukaryota > Metazoa > Chordata > Amphibia > Caudata > Salamandridae > Lissotriton > Lissotriton vulgaris. The sequence continues at coordinate 446,800,475 of NC_141694.1, forward strand.
AGTTACCACAGTTCTCAGTGGCTTCAACTATATTTTCGGGCCAATGTATTATCTCAGGGACAGATTGTGTATCAAAACATTGCTGACTAATGGTACCGCAGACCTGCCTTTGAATTTATAATTTTTTGTGACAGGCGACTTTCTAATTACTTTGATATACAAGATGATCACACTTTATCACAAGAATGTCCACCTTATGAAACAACTCTGCGAATGCTGTTTTGCAGTGGCTCTCACTGTGTCACGTATTGCACTCCGATAATCGGTTTGAATAAAATTGTAACTTGACTGCAATTTCTATTCATCTTCATAAAGAAGGGAATTTGTTTCTTGCACAACTCTTTAAAAAATGATATGATGTCAACTGAATTTCCCAATTCACGATGAAGTAGAACATTTTTCTATGAGTAAGTTCTGAGAGGATTTGCTCTATCTTCAAACATTCCAGAAAGGGACTCTTCTTTCCCTCCAAGCATCCAGTCCTTGGCAAGTATCCATAGCCACCTATCCTGTGGATTATCCCATGGATGGGAGGCACATTGGGAGCTGTGTCAATTGTGTATGCATTTTCACAGACCAAGACCACAAGTCAGTGAGCCATGAAAGAGCTATGAGGTGGAATGACACCTCAGCTTGTATTACACATCATCCTTTAAAGTCCTTTAGCTGAGTGTCACCTAATTTAACAGCAACACAACATGGTCAGTGACGGCTACCGCCCCTCTCCCTGTATGCCCACATCAACCCAGAACACAACGAAATGGAACAGGATTTGTCTTTGGAAGGTGGGGGTCGCAAGACCCCCCGGCCGTATTTATTAAGATACAAAATAATAAAAATTGTTAAACAAAATATACAATTTGTATGCAAAAATATTCAGAAACATTTAGATACATTCATATCGACAATTGTGATCAGCTAGCCTTAACAAGATTCTAATACAGCTTGGTTCCTAACCGAATCTAACATCCTCATCTGAAAATTTTTGCATACTAACATTTATGGCTATATGGCAAGGTCGCTAACCAGAGTCAGGTCTTACAAGCTGCGCCATTACACAGGTGCACATGCGCAGCCGGGCCCGTTAATTACCCGGTCCACCCCTGCAGCCGAGCCCGTTAATTACTCGGTCCACCCTTGCAGCCAAGCCCGTTAATTACTCGGTCCACCCATGCAGCCGAGCCCGTTAATTACTCGGTCCACCCATGCAGCCGAGCCCGTTAATTACTCGGTCCACACCGTGAACTTCATTTAACCAGTGAAGGAGGGCCCTAACTTGCGTTACCAGCTGCCCCTGAAGTTCTAGGAGGGGCCAGTGACCCCTCCTCCACCTGGGCGGACACCTCCAATGGATAATGCCGCCCCCATAAGACCTTAAAATAGCTGCTCACCGGTCATGACCTTACCGCCACAGGCCAGCATTGTTACCCGACGATCTGGCCTCCCCCCTTCCGACTCCTCAGAAAGGTCATGTTCCCCTCGCAAATCCCTCTAGCCATGCTAATATGTTGTTGGACCACAGCACGTTCCCAGCCTCAGTCAAGTGCACCCCGTCCCGCAGGTAGAAATGCTCCCCCCAAATACACCCGTGAGGAATCGTCTGCTCGAAACAACTTGTCCAACTGTGTGTTGATCCTCTTTACCGAGTGATTCAACGCCTTAACCGAGTCCCCCCCTCGCCACTGCCAACGAGGAATAAGTTGCGACTACCGTGCAACCCGTGCATGTTCTAGACACCCAGTTCGCAGTGGATATGATTTTATCTATCAGGATGCGTCTCCCCAGTTTGGTCAAATCATTCTCCCCCAGGGGAAGTATCACCACTGACGTGGGGCGGGTTGCTGAGATAATATTTCCATAAAGTAGTCCTTGAACTGCCTAATGCCCAAGCCACCCCTCCCGAAGAAGGAGACAGAAAACCCCTTTTCCTCAGCCCTTCCCATCCTGTCACCTGTAAGGAATACATTTTTTGCGCGCCGAACATAAGAGTGGCCCACGATCCAAGTCACCATTGTACGACGATCTTCTTGTTGCTTGTGTTGCGTTGTTGATGTTTTCTTCCGACATTCGCCAAGATCCTCTCCCACGTGACAGGTTCGAGAAACTGCAAAACCAAGAGATACCAAGCGTGAGTCATCTGGTTATGTCACAACATGTCAACACGTGCCTAGCGTTTGTAACACTCAGAAGACCCCCTCCCAATCCTTTTAACCTTGTCGGCTGGGAGTCCCCTTACAACTGCCTCAGTTGCCGCCTCGATCCTGAAAGAGTGGGAGCCAAATTCCGTGGGATCCAGGCCTGCCTTTGCGACCGCCAGGTCCAGGACTTTCCTAAACTGATACCTAGTCAGAGGAGTACCATCCATGTGACACAATAGTGCCCCCCCCCAGCGTACCATCCCGCTGCCTTCGAAAAGCCTCTACATGCGAGACTGGGCAACAAGGGTTGGTCCGAGCCCGGTGGAGCACTATGGTGTCCCCTCTTCCCTCCTGGTCGTTCTTCGATCTTTGAATCGTTACCCACATGTATCATCATGGATCACCACACAGCCCATTTGCAGGCCGCCTATTTTGTCAGCTTTTGACGCAGCTACTTACTCGCCTATTCTTAGGGCCCCATAAAATGCTTTGAAAAGCAGCACCTCCCATGACGAACTGCAGACACCCAGGAGTGCTAACCACAGGGTTGTGAGCCTTACAAGCCCAATCGGCTTTCTCAAATTTGTTGAGTGTCCCTGTATGTGACGCCAGCCCCTCAAAGCCTTGCGCACTACAAAAACGTATTCGTGGGGTCCCTTATGCCCCTGCCTTGTGCGAAAAAGGAAACTGCCGCCCTGTGCCTGTTCGTGGCGGCCACCGAGCGCCCTTCCTTATGCATCATCTCTAGGTATGCCGCAAAACTGTCCTCCTGAGCCCAGCTAGCCTCCCAACTATGCCCTAAGAAAGTACAGTAAGACAAGAACGCCCCTTCATATGCTGTCTTGGTCCTGGGAGCTAAGCTAGATGCCACGAGGTACGGTAGTCTGGGGCACCAATCCGCCAGAGAGCAACCAGGAAAGGTTCTGGCGATGGGTCTGCTGCTGGAAGCTGTTCCCTGAACACCTGCATTTTAAAGCGAGAAAGGGCATCAGCTGCATTATTGAGAATCCCTGATACATGTTTGGCCCTGAAAGTCACATTCCATTTTAAACATTGTAGTACAATCTCCTTTACCAAGCGTAATATGAATGGACACTGTGCCGCTTGCTGGTTAATGCATTCTACAACGCTCATGTTGTCCGACCAGAACACCACTGACTGATTGCTAAGGTGCTCTGGCCAGACCATCAGTGCTACCCATATCGGGAATAACTCCAGGAATCCGATGTTGGCGGTCAATCCCCAAGACCCCCATTCCTCCGGCCACTTCTAGGCGACCCACTTGGTTCCCAGGATGGCGCCGAAACCCATGCTACCAGCCCCATCTGTCCATAAGCACAACTCTGCTGATGTTGTGGGGGGGCCCGGCCACACTACCCTGCCATTGAAGTCCTCCAGGAATGCCATCCATATCCGCATATCCTGGCGAACCTCAGCTGACAGTCTAGTGCGATGATGTTTCTCTCTCAAACCCTTCATAGCTTGGGCAATCGACCGAGAGAAGGGGCGTGCCATCGGGGTAACTCGCATTGCAAAGTTCAATTGACTCACCATCTCTTGTAGCTGCTGTAAGGTAACCTTCTACTTCAGGAGGCACTGGCGCAAGGCCGCCTTGAACTTCAATACTTTGTCTTTGAGTAACCTGAAGCACCCTTCCAATGAATCAATCTCAATACCCAAGAACTCTAAACAGGTGGTCGGGCCAACCGTCTTCCCGGGCGCTAACGGAACCCCGAAAGCCCGCATGAGCACGCAAAATTCCTGCAATGCCCAGGCACACTCCCGAGTCTAGCGCCAAGAAACTGCACAGTGTACGCGCGCTTTATACATTTTTTAAAATTCAAAAATTCAAATCCCCGCCACTCCCAGGAAAAGGAAGCCGTCCAAATAATGCATGACCTGTTTGTGGCCTGTGGCCTGTCTCATGACCCACTCCAAAAAAGAGCTAAAAGTCTCAAAGTACGCACAAGAGATCGAGCAGCCCATAGGCATGCATTTATCCATGTAAAATTTCCCTTCAAAAGCGAAACCAAGTAAGTTGTGGTCCAAAGGATGCAGCGGCAACAGACGAAAGGCGGATTCAATATCCGATTTGGCCATAAGAGTGCCCCGCCCCAACCCCCGCAATAGTTTAACTGCTTGGTCAAAGGAAGCATACTTCACACTACAAATTCCTTCGTCTATCGCATCATTCAAGGACGTCCCTCTCGTTGCTGATAAGTTGTGGATCAGTCTAAACTCGCCCTTCTCTTTCTTGGGGACTTCGCCCAATGGTGAACACACAAAATCGGGTACTGGGACATCCTGGAATGGCCCTGCTATCCTACCCAAAGACAGTTCTTTTTGAATCTTAGCCATGACTACTGCAGAATTATGCTGTACTGATAACTGATTCCTACAGTGCGCAGTGCCTGTGTATCCCCCAGCCGGGATCCGGAAACCTTGGGAGAAACCTTCCTGTAGTAAAGCAGCTGCAGCGTGATCTGGATATCTATTCAACCATGGGATCATTGCTAGGACATTAACGGGGGAGGGGATAGCCATGCATCGAGCACTACTCTGGTTTCTTTCCCCCTCTCTGACTGTATGCATCGACATGTGCCGGCCGGCCTTGTACAGGAACACTTATTAAAGTCCCAACAAACACCCTTCCTTTCCCCGCCGCCTCCCCTATTCTTTCCTGGGAACTCATTCCCGGCGCCGCACGAAAGGGCTTCTGGGTTTTAGTGGGGAACATACTATTTACGCTCGCGGGCTGGGCAGGGGCCGTGCTCCCTGCGAACTGTTTATGCCAAGACAGCGAGTTCACCTTATCCCATGATAACGACAGGTCGAATTCCTTCGCTTTCCTGAAATTAACATCATATTCCTTGTTCGCTCCAGCCTACAATCCTGCTCTGATAGCAGGCCATTGCCGCATGCACATTTGGAGGGCGTTCAACAGTGATAGCTGTAAGGATGGAGAAGGCCCTGATCCAATTGCGCAGAGTTTCCTCCACCCTAAACTTTGCACACTATACTCGCATTTTGGCATTTTCCATTTCCCTACTGTCTAATAGCAAAGAGAAAATATATATGTATTTTCCCGCCTAAATCATCTCTTTCACCGCCTGAGAAACATGTTGCGCCAAATCTTCGCTCCTAGACGGGATTGTACCATCCCCTAAAAGAGGCAGTGCTACCTCCTTACCATTACCGGACACACTCCTAGCAGCAATCCTTGACCTGAAAGATAAAACAGAAAATTAGGAGGCCCCGAGCGCGGGGCACGACCAGTGTGGGAGAGCGTCAGGTGACAAGAAGGGCCAACTGAGCGCTCCCCCCTCCTTTATTCCCAGGGATGCGGGGAGAGGGCGGGCCGCCCCTCACCCCATGACGCCCGCCCCTTGACCCGGAAGACTGCACCACGCCTCCCGGGTCAGGGATTGGGCGTCGGCCGACCGGTGGTATGGCGCACACCTCCCGCATAACCATTGGGCGCCAGGAGATCACGCCCCCACACCACCGGGAGGCAAGGGGAGAGGGGATCGCTGCACCGCCATGCGGGCGGGGGGGCCAAGGGCCCCCCTTTTCATATGCTTACATGTCATTTGTTGTTATATCATATGATTTATTGATATAATCCAGCAAACCACTATTCCTTGTTTTTTATTCCAGCATCAGTATCCTAATAGTGCACGTTAAAACATATAATTAATTTTAGTTTTCACACACAAGCACTTATCAAACATAATCTCGGTTTACAGCTCTGCTACATCACCAAACACTTAATTTGGTATTTAAAGATTTACTAGAACATATCATCACCTATTTCTTCACCATAGCACTCCTTTCTATTATTTCAAGATCACCATGCAACTACATCAGCGACTATTTTACATCAAAAACATACATTCACTCACGGCACATTCAAATAAGAAGGTGCTACATGCATTCTATTAATAAAGCAATAGAGCAATATTTATGTATTTGTTTATTTTACTTCTACAGCCCTTTTTAAACATTTTGACCAGGAGTAGAATATGAGTGGCCCTTAAAATGTCCAGCCTATTAATGTATCGCTTTGTAGACGAGAACAATCTGACCTTGAGAAGTTTACATAATGTTGAGAGAATCACACCTTCTTGCGATCAAGTAATTTGGTATGCAGTGCCACTATTTCTATTTTTAACCTGCATCACTGTTTTGTAATGGCTATAGCATACATTTGGTGCTTTGAACGCCTATTAGCTCTTTTTCAAGATTCTAATCAGAGGCATTCACTTGGCTCTCCCACATCCCCCAAGGCCGAGACAGAGTGGGCTTCTGAAATGGCCCTCTGCCATTATCTTTGCCTTCTGGCACAGCCTACCGGGGTGCCACTGCTGCAGTCAGAGCCAGTCCGGCACAGGAGTAGTTATTTTTTATCGGGTGTCACCTGCATAGAGCTTGCACTGTGCTTGCAAAGTCTTTTGTTAGTAACAAAGAAACTATTCAAAGAAACTTACAACCCACCTCTACTTTTTCTCCAATGTTCATTTGTTTTCCTGCTTGTCAGCCACTTTATCTTGCTTTTTATTGCTTTGGCCATTAATTTCCTGTTCATTTTTCCTTGATTTTCTGTATTTTCGACTATGCTGAGCGTAGACCAAGTACTCTTGCTATTTCCAATTTAATTTGCCTCACCAGAGCTACTTTTTTCTTTGGAATTGAGCTGCATTCTAAAGTGTACCTATACTCTGAAGCAGATGCTACTATTTTAGCATGATGGTCTGTTTTTGTTATTCTTCGCACCCCTTGTTGGAGTGAACAGGACCGAAGGTATTACAGTACTTTACATGAGCACTACTTACATTTCACAGGGCCACTTAACAAACCTGTGATTTATGCACTCTTTCTTTTTGCATTTTTATATAGCACAAAGGTATTGGAACGGTTAACATAAGCGCCAGTTACATTACACAAGGATATTTCATTCATTGTTGGTAGGCACAGGGAGATGAAGTGATTTCCCCAGAATCACAGGATGTTGAACAGATGCTGAGACTCAAATCTGGCTCCCCAGTTCCAAAGTAAGCATTTCTGGCCCCTTTGCCTCATCTCAAATTGCTCACATTCATGGCATTCTCCTTCCCAGCTGCCTCCCCAGGCTCCGTTACCTCCCCCATTGTTGCTACTACTATGATTTATGTATGGAACCCCGTGCCCCCGTGAATTCCCTCCTAGCGAGCACCGTCTTCCCTCATGTCCCCCTCCATCATATCCTTTTTCTGTTCTGTTAAGTTTCATTTAATTAATTTTTGGGGCACTTTTAGGTAGCTTGAAAGATAGGAAGGTAAACTCCACACCGCTGGCGGAGTTCAGAGTTGTTGTTACTCCGTGCTACCACCACGTTGCGGAATTACTGGCTGGCGCCAACCCCGGCTATTACATTTCTTCTCTCTCCAGCTCACTTTGCTCATCAGCTCACTTGGCTGCCCGAGTCCTTGTCGGCTGATTGATTGATTCAGCTCACTTCCTCCCGCATATCTCATGCTTTTCCTTTAATTAGCCCCCCTCCCTTGAATTTCATATTTGCTATTTCAATCTTGAACTCGTGCATGTCTTTTTAGCTGTGTAGCGGTGCATTTCCTGGTGACCTCAGCCTCCCGCAGCATTGCCAGTCTTGTCTCCAGTCCCAACTTTGCGGCAGAACGGAAGAGGATTTATGGTGTGTCAACCTCGGCTCCCCCTGCTGCCCACCTGCTCTACTGCAGAGTGTACCCTCTATGCTGCAATAGTAGCACATGCCCAAATCCCGTGTTCTTGTGTCATGTAAAGCCCTCTAAAACCTTCCGGTCGTGTTTGCATATATAAAACTACAAAGTATATATATATATATATATGATGCAATGCAGCTGCATGGCTAGTTCGAAAGATGGTAAAAGCTTGCCCTGTCATTATAACACGTGTCAGCAAGACCAGTTATACTGTTTGAAGTGGCGCTTTGGAACAGCTAGAGTCTTACGTTCATCCAAGTATGAAAATAACACTCTTAGGGCCATATGTAGGTAAATCGCAAATACCGAATCGCTAAACATTACTGATTCGTTGCAAATCGGTATTAAATACCGATTGTGAACAGATCGGTAATTAAAATAAATACCGAAAGGCTATTACCGAATCGGTGTTACTGAATCCATTACCGAATTCGGAAATACCGATTCGGTAATTTAAAAAATAGCGTTTTGGTGAATCAGCCAATCCTGATACACCCAATTACTTCCCAAACAGGAAGTTGCCACACCCAGCCAGGTGCACAGGGCCTGGAGCTCACTGTGAGGCAGGCAGGCAGGCAGGAGAGCTGAGGAGCCAGCAGCAACACATCCACAATAAAGGAAGAAAAAGTACTGAACAAGCATTGAAATGGCAAGCCAGGACAGGGAGAAGGAGGGAGGTGAAAGAAAAAGAAAACTCAAGTTCAGCGACAAGGAGCTTGAGATCCTGATCCAGGATGTCAGCCAAGAGTACCACAAGCTGTTTGGAGCCCAGTCCCACCAAGTGCCAGAGGCACAGAAGAGTCAAATATGGAGTGGCATTCGGGACAAGATCAATGCCATAGGTGTGACCCTGCGCACCATAGAGGACATCAGAAAGAGGTGGTACGACCTCAGAAAAACACCAAAACTGAGGATGGCAGAGAGACATAGGCTGGCAGGGAAAACTGGAGGAGGAAAAAATCGAGCCCTAGTACCAACACCACTGGAACAGATGGTGGAGTCCACCATCCAGCGGGAGAGTGTGAGTGGCGTGGGAGACGCAGACAGCTCCGCCAGAGCAGCTAGAAAACAAGGTAAGAAGCATGCCCAGCATGCTGCCCTACCCCCTCCCCAACCCCAACCCCCATAGTGGTAAAAGTGCTCCCACTCCACACCATGTCGTACTGGTTACCTGCAATGCATTCTGGGTGATGTAGTCAGTGTGAACTCATGATCTTGACTGTCAGGGCAGCTAACACAATAGCATGGTAAAAGAATTGGATTGGTCAGGACAACCACTGTGCACTGTTGGCATGTACTTTAATGCAATGGCATTGCAGACAGAGCATTGAGTATATTTACATTTGTGTCATTACAGGCGAGTCATCTCGCAGTGCAGCTGAGGGCAGCAGAGGCAGGTCAGCAAGGCCAGAGGGGAGGCAACAGGATGAAGACAGCATGCCTGCAGGGAACACCAGCTCTGCGCCATCGCAGCCAGCCAATCCTCCACCACAGCCATCACCACAGCGCCAGGGAGGGCCGCAATCCCCTCTCACTCAGTCAACACTGCGACGTTCACCAACACCACCACCACCACCACAGTCAGGCAGGAGGCATGCCGTGATCACCCTCCAGCAGATGGAGGAGTCGGAGGAGGAGGGCAGACAGGGCGAACAAAGTCCTATCGGAGATAGATCCAACAGGGAGCGGGCTGGTTCTGCATCCGAGGGCGCCCACATCTCATCACGATGCCGCAGGGCAAGGCCGGACAGTCCAGTGGCATCTGAGCAGGGTGAGAGTGTGTTTGCTGGACTGGAAGGCAACATGCTGAAGGTCAAGCGCCTGCAATGGAGGGAGATGAAATCAATTCACAGGGAGGTGGCAAACATTAACAGACATATGCACAAGATGGAGAAGGGCATCAGTGCCATGGGGGAGAATTTGTCTGCAGGGATGGAGAGGGTAGCTACCTCGGTGGACAAACCTCTGCAGCCAGCTGGAGCAGGACCGTGTTGGCAGGCGCCGGGAGAGACTGAGACTCCAGGACTATACAAAGTCGGTGAACCGGCTGGCCACTATGACATCACTGATGTGTCGCCGGTCCATCGCCATGCAGGAGGAGATGGCGCATTGCAGCAGGGATGTGGCCAGGGGGATGGTGTCCATGACCTCAGTGCTAGAGCTCATGCAGAATGCCAAAGCCTCCAATATGGAAGGGGGGGGACAGTGAGGAGGCTACCAGCCGTGGTAGCATTACACCCTCACCCCCCGAGTGCAGGAGGCGTAGTGGACGAAACGTCCCAGCACAGGAACAGTCCAACTCACAAGACAGTGTCGATGGGGAACGTGCACGTGCAGCACGGGGACGCAAGAAGTGAAGGACAATGGCTGTCTACATGCATGTGATGGGTGATGTAACCCATGTCCAATTGGACAATGCTCACAATGCTGGAGGTGTGCCAAATAAACACCTCTACATGTAATTTGAAATGGCTCAGTGTCGTTACTCACTCAGAAATAGTTTGATGTAATCTCTGCCCGTCTCTGTCTCCCATCATGTTCAATAGCAGCACCAGCTGCGCTGGGCTCTGGCTGAGGGCTGTCCTCGTCCTCGTCCTCTGACTCAGTTAGTTCCACTGCTGTTCCTTTTTTAGTGGCCAGATTGTGTAGCATTGCACACGTAGCAATTATCTTGCAACATTTGATGGGGCTGTACAGACGCGCACCTCCTGTTTTCTGAAGGCAACGGAATCTGCTTTTGAGCAAACCAAAAGTGCGCTCCACCACGTTGCGTGTGCTCCTATGTGCCACATTGTATCTCCTCTCCCTTCGGGTGGTTCGGTTCAGATATGGTGTGAGTAGATACGGCCGGATGGCATATGCGCTGTCACCTATGAACAGAAGTAAGTGGCATTGATTGGTGTGACCAACAGCTTGTGCCAGGGTGTACATCAGGGTGTGTGACATTTACTTACCTAGTATGTATCCGTCGGCAAATTCACCAGCAAGCAGACGTGTATGTATGCCACTGTTCCTGAAGATGTAAGCATCATGACTACTCCCAGGGTATTTTGCCACGATGTCTGTTATAATGTGTTTGGCATTGCAGATCACCTGCACATTGATTGAGTGGGTGGATTTGCGGTTTCTGTAAATGTATTCACTTGCTGCAGGTGGGCAGATGGGAATATGGGTCCCATCGATGCAGCCGATCACGTGGGGGAAATGGGCAATTTGATAGAACTCCCGCTTGGTTCTCTGCAGCTCCGCCTGTGTACTGGGGAAGGAAATGTAATGTTCCATTCTGTCCATCATGGCGTCCAGGAAGGTGTTGAAGAAACGGGATAGACAGCTCTGTGACACTCCACCCACTGCTGCTATCACACCCTGGAAACTTCCTGATGCAAGGAGGTGCAGGCAGCAGAGTACCTGGACATGGGTGGGGATTGCGTGGGCCCTTGGCGTCTGATGCTCCAGATAGGGTCTTAGGTCCCGTATTCGTTCCAGGATGGTGTCTGGGTGCAATCTGTATCTCTCATGTATTTCTGGGTCTGTCAATTGGAACAAAGTGATGCGTAATCTGTACACCCGCTCCTCACGTCTCCAGATCCTCATTCCTGCTGCTCTCAGGCGTAGCCGCCTTGCAATGAGATAGAGGCCTGCCATTGTGTTCACACTGATGCATTTTGGGTCTGTTTATATAGACTGCTCCTGATTACCACATGCTCCTGAAACGTGCTAAATACAGATTCGTTATTACCGATTTTGGTCAAATTTGGTATTACCGAGGTTTGCTACATAGCATTTTTGGGGTTTTTACCGAATCGTTTATACCGATTCGGTATTCATTGTTTCGGTAATTTCAAGTGGGCAACTTTTGTTTTTTACTGATTCGTTATTATCGAATCAATTCGGTATTACGTACATCTCACATGGCTAAATATTTGTCGGTAACACCGAAAATAACCCTTTTTCGGTGTTACCGATCGATATTTGGCCACCTACATATGGCCCAAAGTCACAAAATGGAAAAAATAAACCTGGATGGGATAAACTACCTGAGCTTAGATATGGCAAACTTTAGCACTCTTAATGCATGCCATTTCCCCTACTTCTCCTTCATTTCTATTGTGTATTTTCCTGTTCAGCCATATAACATTACCCTGATGATTCCCAAATATATCATGCATGTACAGTGCTTTTGCCTACAAGAGCACGCACTTCTAATGCTTTTTTCACCAATCAACTTTTACATTATACTCTTATTCGTTTTACGAAACATATCAAGTAGGCTTTAACAAAAAAGTAACACGCAATCCCGCACAGCTTTTTATGCTAATTCCCCTGTACAGCGCGTTTTACAGAACTGGTAGAATTTAACATAATAAAAACATCCGTTTCCGTTTCAGCCTTACTTTAACATTCTTGTTTACCCAGTTTTTCATAGAAGTAGAAGGAGGACAGCCAATACACTTCTACATTCACTACTCAGTGTTAGCAGTTCTAGTGATATAAGAATGTTTGAATTAAATTAGGCAATACCGGATCTAGTCTTGAGGGTTACCTTATAAATAAATCCTTTGGGACCATTCTTTCCTATAATATGTATACTCATGTCTTGACAGGCTTATTCGGTTGGTCGTGTGCTAAGTATACACTTGAGGATGTAAGGGGTCAGAAACTGGGCAAGCTTAATGCTGAAACAAGCACGAGAGTATGATTACCTTTAATCTCTACCTCAGAACTTTATTATCTCAGGTATTTATTTATTTATTTATTTATTTTAACACTTATAAAGCGCGCTATTACCAGTCGGTGTCCTGGCGCTGAAGTGATAATTCCTGGGGAATGGATTATACGGGTACTTTAAGGGAAAAGAGCCATGTTTTCAGATCTTTCCTGAATGTCATCAGATTCTCGTTATGTTTAAGGGAGAGAGGGAGGGAATTGAATTGGTATTGAATCAATACCTTAAATGTTGCTTATCAAGATTTTTAAGCTATAGTAATTACTATGTCTAAATCGCCATTTACTTAGTCAACATGTTTTCTGCTCGTTTGTACACTTCTTTTTGTATTTATATCACATGTTGTTAAGCGCTCTGATACCCATGGGTCACGTATGTGCTATATAAAACTGTTAATAAATAAATAAATAAATAGATTAGGTATATGATAGGGATAAAAAGATACCTTTCAACAAATCCAAACCTATTGTACTTGTCAACGGTCGTTACTATTGATAGCCAGGGTGGATGTAGAAGGAGGTTGATGTTTGTCCCGTGGATAAAATAGATTTAGTATGAAATGGCTAATATATTTGAAAATAATACAGAAGTAATAATATTAGGCTTAATTCACAATAACATTTGAAAAACGGAAAATGGACGTAGGCGGTTCTACTATTAATGCAGTTGAAATCTGTCTTCCTTTCGTTCCCTAATTGAGAGTGGTGGTTATAAAAACTGATTGTTTGCAAAACTGTGACCTATTCAGTTGCTAATTTCCTAACCCTTTGAGCAATCTGTCACTTAAAGTAAGCTGAAAAAGGCAACCTTTACAGCAGAAGTGACAAATAATTGCTTTTCACCCCATCTCTGGCATTTTCTAGAAAAGCATCTCTTTTACTGTGGCCCATGATGTTGCAGTCTATGCTGTTGGTGCTAATTTGCTGATAATTAAGCCATCCACTGAAATGTTATGTGTCTCCCCAGGCAGTGCGGCAAGGCAACCTGGGTCTTATTTTCCAGGCTGACTCATTTACATTCCTTCACAGGAAATAGCACATAATAAAGCATACGAGGTATTAAATAATCCCTCTGAGCTTTACTACATAGCCTGCAAATAGGCTCTCTCCCAATGCACAAAATAAATAATATATATTTGCATTTGTCACAGGTGGCTTGTAAGGCTCTTCAATCTAAAACCAAGCGAATTTACATACTTATTTTCCGTAATGTAACAGGAGAGAGCTCTTTCCATATTGAACTCATTATTAAATGATGTGGTTCTTTTTAATTATAAATCTTGCCGAAATCTTATTTTGTCCAGTTCAAGGAAAGTCAGAGCAGATATAGATTCGGACTTCCAGTTCGATTGCTATTCACCGGAACCAAACAAAGTGTCACCTCTTCCATACCGACAACATTAATAATACATGCTAACCTACAACATGCTGCACTTGGTACACAAAGGAATTCAATCATAGTGGAATTGCTCACACATAAAGCGCGTCTTCATTTCTGGTTTGTCTGCATTGAGATTGTGGTTGGAAATGCAACCGCATCGGATATTCGTGCAATCTTGCTGGACAGGTAGAATATGGTAATGATATCCCTTTTTATCATTTAGCAAATATTAAGAAAAATTACAAGAGGAAATTAGTTCATAAGGGCACAATTGTTATACATGTAAAAAAGAAACTCCCAAAACTGTCGTGCCAATTCTATAGGTTCTCATAAGTGAGGACCCCAAAGCCTAATTTGAGGATAATCACCCAGTTAAAAAAAATGTGAAATTCCCAATTGCTGTAAACAGTACCTAGAGGGTGTATCATAAAAACATATGGGATGGTCTCACACTCCTTCTAGGTGTGATGCTTCATCATCAGCCATCCCGCGCTCGCCAGAGAATCCTTTATTGGAAGGTGGCCCGCATGACACACTGAGGGTAAGTGCAGGGATAATCAAAAAATGGAAGGCAAAAGGGATCTAGAAATAGTGTAAAACTCCCAGTCATCTACCTAGGGTCGTTTTACTCCTTATTCGTTTGACACTTGAATGGGTTATGAGGGGATGATTCAAATCTATATGAGGACACCCGAGGCTCTTTTATGCGGCTAATGTCCAAAAGGGTCGACATTTTTTAGCCATAAAAAGGCCTGATAGCTGGGACTACGGCTTTCCTCAGGACCAGAATCCTATTTTCCCCTATGATATGTTCTTGTCTATGTTGTCACACACATACAGTGCACATGCAGACATGCAATACCAGTCCCTAAATCCTGGTAGCAGCAAATGTAATGCTCTTGTTTCATGTTATTGCTCTGATAAAACGTAAAGCATATCCTTGAAATCAAGTTAAAGCACCTTTATAATAAACTAAATATAATACACATGAAAATAAAACCACAGAATCTGGGACATGCACCAAGCATTGACCCAGAAGCAACGGCGGGCCTTTATTTTTATGCGCTGCGTGAGATCATTGCGACCAAATCAGTACGTGCATGTGGAGTCTAATACAAACATACAACATGGGCTGAATGTAGTAATGAGTGATGTCCTAGCAGGCAAACTAGGCTTCTGAGCTGCCCTGTACCCTTACTGTGGGAAAACCACACCACATGGAGGAGTAAATAAGGGTGACCTTGTAGTCAGACCCTGCCAGGAGTCAGAAATATTGAAAGAAACGAATATGGAGTCAGTAAGTATAGGGCAAGTACGTCATTTCAAAACGCCAAGAGTAAATTTAAAAATTAAGCAACTCCACCCCTGTAATTACTCTCTGCTTTGCCTATCCCTCCATTGTAAAGGTCTTAGTGTGCTGTTGGTACAATTGTTACATATATTCACACTTTACACGTCGTCATAAATAAATGCGTAAACAAGCTATGAAAAACACATGTTGTCTCTTTGTATATGATGTATTTCTTTTAAAAATAAAAAAAGTCAGTAAAGTTCATGGGGCTCTGTGCAAATATAATTTAAGCGTAAGATAAAAACAGCACAAAACCTAAAAGGAACATAAGAGTAAAAGAAACAAAATATGGAACAATGAATTAAGAATGAAATTGTAAAAATATTCACACAATAAATCAATGAATTAAACAATCAATCAATAAATCAGAGCATTTGTAAAGTGCACTACATACCCGTGAGGGTCTCAAGGCGCTAAGGGGAGGATGCTGCTACTGTTTGCAGCGCCATGTCTTGAGGAGTCTCCTGAAGGTTAGAAGGTCTTCAGTCTGCCATAGGTGGATGGGGAGGGTGTTCCACCTCTTGGCGGCAAGGTGGGAGAATGATCTGCCACCGGTGGTCACTCTTCGGATGCAGGGGATGGCGGCGAGGGCGTGGTCTGTGGAGTAGACATGGCGGGAGGGGGTGTCGAAGCTGAGTCTTCTGTTGAGGTATGCTGGTCTGGTTTTGTGGAGTGCCTTGTGTGCGTGGGTGAGGAGCTTGAAGGTGATCCTCTTGTTGACTTGGAGCCAGTGCAGGTCTTTTAAGTGGGGGGTGTGATGTGGTGCGGCGGGGGATGTCCAGGATTAGGCGAGTGGAGGCGTTCTAGATACATTGGAGTAGTTTCAGGAGTTTGGCCGGGGCACCTGCATAGAGTGCGTTGCCGTAGTCCAGTCTGCTGCCGACAAGGGCCTGGGTGACCGTCCTTCTAGTATCAGTGGGGATCCACTTGAAGATCCTGTGAAGCATGCGGAGGGTGTTGAAGTAGGAGGAGAGATGGCGTTGACCTGCTTTGTCATGGAGAGTGTGGAGTCGACGGTGACCCCTAGGTTTTGTGCATGGCTGGTGGGTGTAGGGGGTGCTCCTAGTGACGTTGGCCACCAGGAGTCATCCCAGGCAGAGGGGGTGGAGCCAAGGATAAGGACCTCCGTCTTGTTCGAGTTCAGCTTCAGTCGGCTGTTCCTCATCCAGTCGGCGACAGCCTTCATTCATTTATGGAGGTTGGTTTTGGCAGTGTGGGGATCCTTGGTGAGAGAGAGGATCAGCTGGGTGTCATCTGCGTAGGAGAGGATATTTAGGGCGTGCTGTCGGGAGATGTGGGTGAGTGGTGCCATGTAGATGTTGAACAAGGTTGGGCTGAGAGATGAGCCTTGGGGTATGCCGCAAATGATCTTGGTGACTTCGGAGCCTAAGGGGGGAGGCGGACGCTCTGGGTTCTCCTAGAGAGGAAGGAGGTGGTCCAGTCCAGGGCCTTCTCTTGGATTCCGGCATCGTGGAGGTGTTCTCTTAGTGTGCTGTGGCAGATTGTGTCAAAAGCGGCTCATAGGTCCAGGAGTGATGAATACAGGCCTCAGCAAGACCTGCGAATGCAAAGGAATTTGCCCTTCTGTGCACGGAGTCCTCAGACTACACAAGAAATTGGCACGGAAACTGGAAATACAAAGACATAGTTTAATAAACCTTTAAAGTTGGTACTACAGCCCACACAACACTCTACAGTATTGTACAAGGTAGCACAAAGAACTCAGACATGCGGTCCCCTTTTATACACAAAGAAGGGGCTCATAAGTAGGCGGTTACAGCTCAAAACATGATTTACAACCATATATGGACATTTCTTGAACATGATCGATACATGGGTGGAGTTAACGGTTCTTGAGACCCGCCGAAATGCACATTCCAATCTACGCTAATCAGAGACAGATGTGGCTCCTACTGAGCATGCGATAGACGTACAAGGAACTATTTATAGCTTGTTGCTGGGCAAACTCCAGGGGTGATAATCAGTGAGGTAGGACTTGCCTCATGGCGAGCACATGGCAATGTATAGCACACAAAATGGACGCCAGAAAACAAAATGGAGTCTGGCCGCATTTCAAGTATGAGCGGGAAAACTAGAACAAAGACACAATAGCATGTCTTCAGTGAATGCTTAATATTATCGCTGTTTTATTTACAACAGGAGGATGAGGGCGGCAGTGTCTCTATTGTTGAGCATGATCCTGATGTCGTCGCTGGCGGCGAGTTTCAGTGCTGTGGTTGCTGCAGAACCCTGACTGGGATGGGTCCAGGATGTTGTTATCTTCAAGGAAGTTGATCAGTTGTTTGTTGGCAGCCTTTTCAATGACCTTCGCCGGATACAGGAGCATGGAGATGGGTTGGAAGTTCTTGAGGTCCTTGGGGTCCGCCTTAGGTTTCTTTAGTAAGGCATTGATCTCTGCCTGCTTCCAGCTCTCCGGGAAGGTCGCTATATCCAAGGAGATGTTGATTTTTTTCTGGAGGTGGGGTGCGATGGTGCTGCTGGATTTGTTGAAAACGTGGTGTGGACAGGGGTCTTCCGGGGATCCGGAGTGGACGGTGTTCATGATCTTGATGGTGTCGTCATTGTTGATGTTGGTCCAGGCGAGCAGGTGGTTGGTGCAGGTGGTGGTCGTGGGATTGGGAGTGTTGGCTGTTGTCAGGGTGGTGACGGTATCGAGGCTGTCGTGGATGTCTGCGATCTTCCGATGGAAGAAGGTGGCCAGCGAGTCGCACAGGTCTTGTGACGATGGGATGTCATTGGTGCTGGTGCTACGGTTTGAGAGTTCCTTCACATAGCTCTTTGTTGTTGTGTGCGTTGTTGTCTATGCGGTCTCTGAAGAAGGTCCTTTTGGCGGATCTGATGAGTTGGTGGTGTCGGCGGATGGCGTTCCTGTGGGCTGTGTAGCTTTCCGGTGTTCTTTCGCGGGTCCAGTTTTTTTCTAGTTTTCTGCAGGTTCTCTTGGAGGCCTGGAGGTTTTTGCTGAACCAGCTGTCCCTCTTGCTGGTGTGGGTGTTGGGGGGTTTCTTGAGCGGGGCGAGGGTGTTGGCGCAGACGTTGATCCATTGTTTGAGGTTGCGGGCTGCGGCGTTGGGGTCAGGTGGGTCTGCGGGTGAGCCCTGGGCGAGGGCGGCGGTTAGCTGATCCTCCGTGCTCTTGCCCCAGCTGCGGCAAGGCATCTGCTGGGTGCGGTGGTGTGTGGTGGGTTTCCAGAAGCTGAAGTGGATGCAGCGATGGCCGGTCCAGTGAAGTTCGATGGTGTGGTCGAAGAAGACCTGGGTGCTCGCTGAGAAGATGGGGTCAAGCGTGTGGCTGGTGGAGTGTGTGGGTGCTGTGTCGAGTGGTCTGAGTCCAAGGTTGCTGACGTTGTTGATCAAGGTGGAGGAGTTGGCGTCATTGTTGTTCTCGAGGTGGAAGTTCAGGTCCCCGAGGAGGATGTAGGGATGTAGGCCGTGGAGGCGAGGGCGTGTGTGCTGATGAGGTCGGAGAGGGAGTCGCTGAACTGCAGTCGGGGTCCGGGGGTCTGTAGATGAGGGTGCCTCTGAGGGTGGTGTTGGGGTCGGTGTAGATCTGGAAGTGCAGGTGTTCGGTGGTGCAGAGGGTGTCGTCAGCGTGTGTCGAGATTTTTAGAGTGTTTCTGTGGATGATGGCAATTCCTTCTTCCATTCCGTTGGTGTGGTCCTTGCGGGTGATCTTGTAGCCTTCCGGAATGGCTATGGCGATGTCAGGTGCCGAGAAGGGGGTCAGCCAGGTCTCCGTCAGGAAGGCGACGTCTGGGGCATTGGTGTCGAGTAGGACCCAGAGTTCGACAATGTGTTTGTGGGAAGAGCTGTTGTTGAGCAGGATACATCTGAAAAAGTTGGTTTCCATGTTGGGACGGTCGGCGGGCCAGATGCTGGTGAAACTGCAGCTCCTGCAGGAGAAGAGTCCTTTGGTGCGTTTTGGGGTGGCCTGGCAGCAGGTGCCAGATCGTCCGGCGTTGAGTGCCTGGAGAGTGCTGGCATTGTAGCGGAGGCTGGTGTCATGGTGTGTGCGGGGGCCAGGGTTCCTGGCACTGGGGGCGGTTCAGGCACGGATGGGCACAGATGGGCGTGCGTTAGGCGTGCCAGAGGCGCGGCCGCACAGCATCTGGCATATATGGGGAGGTGGGAGGGAGGAGCAGCTGGGAGGCGGGAGTAGCAAATGGGCAGTGGGCAGACAGGGGGGCTGGGCCGCAGGGGGCACAGCGGCAGGGGAAACGAGTGGTACAGAAAGCAAAATGGCGCACAAAAGAGGGGGAAACAGGCCTTATTTGCCTTACATGTCAATTATCATTGTGTGCTTGCATGTCAATTTTCATCCTCTCGACTCAAATTCCTAACATTGTAGAAGTCTAAAAATCAATGTACTATGTTGCACCCGAGTTGGCAGCAACAGTCTTCTTGTTACTGCCGACTGGCTGCATATCCTCTAGCGAGCAGTGGCGGCTGGTGACCATTAAAAGTGGTGAAATGTAATGCTTGGCTTGAATTCCAGTGAGCAAGAAAGACTCACTCACTTGGAGGCTTTGGGGGATTTGCTCACACTCGCTTGCCCTCAGTCCTATTCTCTCACTCATGCTCTCTCGGCTATAGTCATTTAGCATCCTTCACACTTGCCGTCACGTTTGCTCAGTTTCAGTGACTGACTCAGCTACTCTCAGTCAATGGCAATCATTCTCAGCCCGTCTAATTGACTCAATCTCACTTTGACTCACACAATTCCCGCTCAGTTCCACTCATTTTTACCTAGTTTCGGTGAGTCTCCCCATGACTTACTTGTGCTCCATTATTCACCAGTTCCTCTCATTCTGATTCATTCAATTTCACTGTGTTTCAGTCATACTCAGTTAGTCCTACTCATTCTCACTTAGTCTCACTCAATCTCACTGATTCTACCTCACACAATCTCAGTCTGGCTCATTTAGTCTCACTCAGTTTCACTCTGACTCACTCATTCCCACTAAGTCACACTCATTTTCACCCAGTTCCCGGGAGTTTCCACATAACTCGTTCGCCCTCCCTGATTCACTTTGTTCTACTCATTCTGATTCAATCTTACTGAGACTTACTCATACTCAATCAGTATCACTCATTCATAGGCAATCCCACTCAGTCTCATTCATTCTGACTTGATCAATCTCATATTAACTCAGTTGTGCTTACTCTCACTAATTCGCTCGGTCATTCTAATTTTGATTCACTTAATATCATTAACTTACTCATACTCATTCATAGTCATTTCAACTCAAACTCACTCAGACACAAACATTCTCACTCTATCAGTCTCACTTTCACACTTACTCTCTCTGTCTCACTCATTCACTGACTCACTAAGACTCAGTCAGTGTAACACACAGTAACTTTTACTTACACTCCCTGTCATTCTGCCTCACTCATTCATTCTCATTTATACTGACTCTTCTTAATAGAAATTTTACTCAGTTTGACCCACTTCTTCACTAATACTCTCATTTTCAATCACATATATACAGCTGCGGCCCATGCAGGTAAGAGACGTAGGGCGGGTGGTCCCGGTGGGAGTGGATTTCAGCAGACAATGACAAGGGAATAATGATTATTCATTTTCTTTTTCCTTCATGGTCTTTCGATTCCTCCGAACCCGGCCATACCGCCCCACCGCTCTTACCTGCATGGACCGCGGCTGCATATAGATACACAGGCAAGCTCACATGTACACACACTCTCTTTCAGGGGTACACACTCTCACACATACATACACAGTATTCAAAAGCATTTGTTACTTAAATTGCTGCCTGTGCAGGTCCCGTTTGGACACCTGCTGCCTATTTCGGCCTCAGACACTTGAAATTAAAACCTCAAACCTGTGCAGTCTCAGATTCGAGGTTTTAGTTTCTGTTCATTCACCCACACTTTCTCAACTCCGTGACAAGTTGGGAATGGGTGGGGTGACATGCTGATTGGCATGTAGCCACAGGCACTACAGGGCTCAAGCCTACAACACCCGTGGCTAACATTACCATGTCAAGATTGAGAGGCACTGAGATATGCCAGGGTCCATAGGCTAGGGATTGGGTTTCATCATGCCTGTATAATCTCTGATGGCTGTTGCAGGCACCTTGGTGCACCTGTGCGCGGCATCAGACATTCTATCTAGAGGAGCTTTCTTAGGCTACTGCTGGATGGCATTTTCTTTTTATACCAAGAGCGAATAAAAGTTTATTATTTCCTGTTGGTATAACAAGGGAGGAGTAGCCCTGTAGCCCTAATGGGAAAACCGCCAGTGCTAACGAGAACACTGTATAAACTAATCTTCATTCAATGGTTCTCCAAACGCCTAATATAGTGTCCTCTTTATCGTACAGAAGATAAGAATTTTTTTTTCCGAATTCCTCACCAAGAACTACTGTTACCTAAGTACATAAACCTTAAATGTATTTCATTCTTGGATGTTTTACATTCAAACCAATAACCACTTCTCTTTGGCTACTTTTTTCCCTCTTTTCAACTTGCAGAGCACCTTATAGATGACCATTGTTCCTTATTGCTCCAATTTTTTTTCTACGTCTTCCAATTTATATTACCTTGCACTCACTGGCTGTAGATATTGCCTCTCCCCATCTATACCCCCATTTAGACAGCTCAAATCCTCATTTTTCCTAATCCATAACTGGTGCAACAAGATTACTGGATTCCAACTGTATGCAATATGTTTCTCTGTACAGCTTTGGTATTTTCAAATATTTTTCATTCTTTGATAGGAAATTTCATCATGGGTACTAGGAGCAAATTACGTAGTCCATCCGGTCACCAGCCGGATGGACTACGGCAACTCCCTCTACGCCGGAACCACCGCCAAACTCCAGAAGGGACTCCAGCGGATCCAGAACGCCTCAGCACGACTCATCCTGGACATCCCCCGTCGCAGCCACATATCCGGACACCTGAGAGACCTGCACTGGCTCCCGGTCAACAAGAGAATCACCTTCCGACTCCTCACCCACGCACACAAAGCCCTACACAACCAAGGCCCAGGATACCTCAAC
The DNA here is from genome assembly GCF_964263255.1 of Lissotriton vulgaris. Taxonomy (NCBI): domain Eukaryota; kingdom Metazoa; phylum Chordata; class Amphibia; order Caudata; family Salamandridae; genus Lissotriton; species Lissotriton vulgaris. Next base: position 446,822,850 of record NC_141694.1, read on the forward strand.
AGCCGCCTCAACTTCTACGCTCCCAAACGCCAGCTTCGATCGACCAGCCACGCCCTCACCGCCGTCCCCCGCATCCGAAGAGCCACCACAGGGGGACGGTCCTTCTCCTACCTCGCCGCCAAGACATGGAACTCCCTCCCGACCCACCTCCGCCTGACCCAGGACCACCTCGCCTTCAGGAAGCAACTCAAGACCTGGCTGTTCGAGCAGTAGCGGACCCCCCTCCCCCAGCGCCTTGAGACCCTCTGGGTGAGTAGTGCGCTATATAAATGCTTTGATTGATTGATTGAACCACAAATGAAAGAAAATCATACTGGAAGGATTCTTTATCCTATCCACTTATCTGGGATTCCATAAAATGATTCTCCCTGCTTGAAGAATTCACACAGAACCTCTATCTACTCAAAATGTAGAAACAGTCATTGTCTAAAAGAAAGGTAGAAATGTCAGTTGACTTATTTGACTTAATGTAGAAATACACATATTAGCCGATCATTAGATCAGAACCAAGTGTTAGCTCCATGTATAACTCAAAGTAGTGCATTTAACACTCTCAGTCAATGAGCTCACCATTAAACAATTCAATATGTAAGTGCCTACAGGGCCAGCAGTACTGATTGTGCCACCCACTTAAGTATCCCTTCACACATCTCAGGCCTGCCGTTCAATCAATCAATCAGGGTTGGTAAAGTGCAACTACTCACTCGTGAGGGTCTCAAGGTGCTGGGGGCAGGGGGGTCTGCTCCGATGAGTGCTGGGGTCACCTGAAGAGCCAGGTCTTGAGGACCTTCCTGAACTGGGGCAATGTGGAAGATTACTTGAGGAGGAGGGGGAGGTTGTTCCAGGGTTTGGCTATGAGGTAGGAGAAGGTCTTGTATGCGTGGGTGAGGAGTTTGAAGGTTATTCTTCTTTTAACTGGAAGTCAGTGGAGATCGTGGAAGTGTTGGGTGAAATGACTGAGAAGGGGGATGTCGAAGATCAGTCTAACTGTGGTGTTCGAGACAGTCTGGAGTTTGTGAAGGAGCTTCTTGTTGGTTCCGGAGTAGAGAGTGTTGCCATAGTTCAGTCTGCAGCTGATGAGTGCGTGTGTGACTGTTTTTCTGGATTTGCTGGGGATCCATCTGAAAGTCTTTTGAAGCATACGCAGGGTGTTGAAGCAGGTTGAGGATACAGCGTTAATCTGGCAGTTCATTGTGAGCGATGAGTCTAGTATGATGCTGAGGTTTCGTGTATGGTTCATCCGGGTGGGGGTAGTGCAGCAAGTGCGTGCAGTTTAAACTGCCATTTCGACCTGGCAAAATAAACATTTTGCTAGGCCCAAACCTTCCTTTGGAATGAATAAAAGTCACCACAAGGGCAGACCCTGAGCAGCCCAGAGGGAAGGGTGTGGCGCATTTAAAAAAGTTGAACACATACTTTTAAGTTTTACATGTGCTTTTACTGAAAAACTCTTAATTCAATTTTTCACTACTGCAAGACTTGCTTCTTCCACAGTGTAACATTGAAGTTACCATATTACATTTAATAAGCTGTAACTTCCAATTCTGAGCCAATAGAGGAAATTAGTTTGGTCTAAAGAATTGTAATTAAAAGCCGTCTTTCATGGTAACGTCAGATTTTTTGTGACAATTTTGAAAATGCCACTTTTAGAAAGAATAGAAGCAGCCCAGATGGAGTTTTTCTTAAAATTTTTCCCCACTTGGCCTAGCTTAAAAAAGTTATTTGCCCAATAGGCAGCATCCTAATAAATAGAATGATATAAAGTACAAAATCTAGGTTTGCTGCAAGCATGAACTCTTTTTTAAAAAAAGTGACTAGTGTACAATTAAGGCTGTCATTATAGTTTTCATGTGTTTAATTCATGTGTTTAATGTATTGTCATTTATTTTATGTCTCAACAATGTAAGGTAATGTGTTTTCTCAATCTCAGATGTTTATGATATTGGAAAAAGAAACTTACATGCAACAAAGGGTAAATAAATAACCAGGACCAAAGAATACAAATTGGTTTAAACAGTTGACAGCCCTGAATGTAGTGGCTAGGTCTCTTTTCATGTTACACTACCCAGGCCCTATCTAGCCACTGACCAATAGGGCCAACCCTGTTTTTTGATTAACTTTAAGAGTGGGTTATCATCCGCGAGGGTCTTTCATAAAAGTACAAAATAAATACTCAGAGACAAGCATGGTACAAGTTTTTCAAGCCTGTTACTGTGCAGGAAATATGTCTGAAAGAGATACACTTTTATACACTGAGGAACAAATACAGAACCTAATTTCCATTCCTCCCTTTTCTACAATCACTTTAAGCTCTACAGCTAAACAACAAAACAAATCTGAGACATTGATTTGGCTCCATAAAACTTATCTGCACTGAATTACATGTATATTTTCTGCTTGAACATTTGAAAGCAGGCACAATTCCCTGGGGCCTGCAAATATAAAAACATTCCAGGCATTTTCACAGAGGACCCTGACTACAAGAAAGGATATAGCTTTATTAGCACAAAATGCAGTCATGATCTTATGGTCCATATGACTGAGACTTGCCAAAGAATCTGCAAAAAAGAAGCAGAAGAATTGGAATCATTAACCCAAGCTATTAAAGATAATCATGCAATAGAGGAGGTAAAATCATTAGTTGAAAAAATTGAGATAGAGATTGTGACATTCAAGGATAACACCATTTCCTTTAAAGTATCAAAATTTGAGAAGGACACCAAAACATTCAACATTGAGATTGTTTATCCCTATTTGAAAGACAACGTCTATTCAAAAGTTGAATCCTGCAGAGCATTGTCAGAGTACTCAGGGAGATAAAAAAACAGGTTTCTAACCATCTCTGAATCATCTCCGTCAGATTCAACAGGAGATTTTGACCAAAGTGAAGGGCCATCCAAATGAAAGAACTTTTTTTAGAAAGAGGCCATCAAAAAACAAGGGTCCATCTCAAGAAGCCATGAGAAATGAGAACAAGATGCCAGTTTTACAAAACATAAAAGAAACATCTATTGTCAGCCTATCTAAAAACAACTTTCTAAAGAGGAAGAATCTGTTCTGGGAGCAAGGACTCCATTTTGTCCCAATAAATTCTACAGCTTTCAGAATTAAAATCGTAGTGATTGAGTTCTTTCAAAAAATTTGACTAAAAGCATTCTTCATGGGGAAAGAAAATAATGTTCCCAAAGAACCTTCAGGCCTGGCAAATAAGTCTAAATTTGTCCCTCCAAATCATAGTATACCCAAGTAAATTGTAGCCTATGAACAGGTAGTTCTTTCATCGATCAACCAATTTGAAAGGAAGAAGAACTTCATGCAGAGAAATGTAACATCACACCAACAAAAAGCTATTAGAGACCTGAGAAATGACGACTTAATAGTTATCAAGTCAGCCGATAAGGGGGACGCAGCAGTGTTGTGGCCCAAAGAGATGTATTTGACAGAGGACAGAAGTCAAATTTGCAAACAGGAATGGTACGGACAAATAAAAGAAGACCCTACACCCCAAATAAAGGGAATCATTACTTAAATACTAAATGAAGGTTTAGAGGAAGGAATCTTGGGACCTAAAGAATTTGAATTCATGAATAAGAAACATCCAAGGATCCCCTTGATTTCTTTTCTTCCTAAAATTCATAAATCCTTGGTAGCACCGCCTGTAAAACCGATTGTATCGGGTGTGACTCCCTGATGGAGCCAATCTGTAAGTATGTGGATATTTTTTTAAACCATTTTTGAATGAAGCTCCCTCATACCTACGGGACACAACTGATTTCATTAACAAAATTGAAGGCCAAGAATTTAACAGTCCCCAACAATGGTTGGTTTCCTTCGATGTAATTTTTTTGTATGCACAGATTCCACAAGAGGAGGCTTTGGAAGTGAGTGAATTTTATTTGGGGACACAAGCACATCCACATAGAGTGCCCATGCAAATGTATACTTCAACTTACTGAGGTGGCATTAAAGTCAAATGACTTCAAGTCGAGGACACATTCCTCATTCAAATGAAGGGAACAGCGATGGGTTGTCCCTTCACGCCAGAAATGGTGGTACGGTACATGGCCAGCTTCGAGGATAGATTTGTTTTCAGTGGTAACCCCTTTAAGAAGCAGTTGCCCCAGTGGTACAAATATATAGACAATATCTGGTGTCTCTGGAATGGGTCAGAAGAAGACCTCTGCAAGTTTTATGGATGGTTGAACACGAGACATGAGTACATCAAATTTACCATCACTAAGAGCAAGACAGAACTCATGTTCTTGGATGTTGAAGTCATACCTCAAGGAAATGTGCTAATGAACTCGGTACACAGGAAAGACACAGACAAAAACACTATTCTGCATTATAAGAACTTCCACCCTAGGGACATGAGAGACAACCTGGGGTACAGTCAGCTATTAAGGATCAGGAGAAACTGTTCCTGCAAAGAAGATTTTGAAATCCATGCCATGGCCTTTTATGAACTATTTAAGGGAAGGCTATATCCAAAGGAATTACTCAAACATGCCATTAAAAGAGCCTGGTTTACACCATGTGAAGATCTACTGATGACAAAAACGAAGAAGCCGCTAGACAAACTGGTTTGTGTCTCGACCTATGGCTCACACACTAATACATTTCACCAAATTGTGCTGAAGAATTGACACCTTCAAATGATAAAAAGCGGGGAGAAAGAGTTCTGATCCATTCAGTCTTCTTAATGTAACTCAAATAATCATGGGGGGAAGAATCACTTGTCCTGCATAACCCAGGTTTGCAGTTAGGTACGTGGTGTCTCACAAATAAAAGACACTCATGCAGGTGTTGGTAAAGTTTCGGTAGCGGTATATGTTGTCTCCCCGCTCTTTCATACACGTGTGTTCATAATCCTGGGGTCAGTTTTTATGCAACCTCCACTCATAGGTATATACCCTGGTTAATAGAGGGCAGTGCTCAGGAAGGGATTAAAATACTCGGACAGCCAGAAAGGAAACTTTAATAGGTCTGGATTCGAGTAGTCCTTTCGGAATAATTACGGTGTGCGGCTATGGAATTGTTAGGAATTCTAGCGCACTATCAAAATTGGTAATGTTAAAAGAAGGTCGACATGTTTCAGCCCCGGTCGCCTATGTAGGTCGGTGGGCTTTCTTCAGGTCCAGTGACAGGTGTGAATTGGTGAAAATATACAACAATATGGTTTTTACCATGTGAGAAATAGGCAATATTATGACCTGTTTCTTGGGGGTATGCTCAGACGTGAGTCCCTTGCTCACTTTGCCACTGGATTCAAGCAAGCCGGGCTGAAGACGGCTGGAATGCCAGAAACCGGTCCTCAGGAGCTTGTTTCCGGTCCAGGGAAGACATGGTTTGGCAGGTCGGGCTGGACTGTTCCCATGAGGCACAGGGTCAGACTGATTTGCATATAGCCATGTCTGAACTGGGGTGGCAGAGTGAGCTAAAGAACGGTGATGGATTAAATCAAGATCTTTTGACTGGGTGTGAATGTTTGATTGATTCAGATGCTCCGTCCATCACCACCCCCTTTTGTACCGCTTTTGGCCGCCATAAGTGTTGCAGGGTATGCTCAGACGTGAGTCCCTTGCTCACTTTGCCACTGGATTCAAGCAAGTCGGGCTGAAGACAGCTGGAATGCCAGAAACCGGTCCTCGGAAGCTTGTTTCGGGTCCAGGGAAGACATGGCTTTGCAGTTCAGGCTGGACTGTTCCCATGAGGCACAGGGTCAGACTGATTTGCAGATAGCCATGTCTGAACTGTGGTGGCAGAGTGGGCTAAAGAACGGTGATGGATTAAACCCAGATCTTTTGACTGGGTGTGAGTGTTTGATTGATTCAGATGCTCCGTCCATCACCACCCCCTTTTGTACCGCTTTTGGCCGCCATAAATGTGGCAGGGTATGCTCAGACGTGAGTCCCTTGCTCACTTTGCCACTGGATTCAAGCAAGCCGGGCTGAAGACGGCTGGAATGCCAGAAACCGGTCCTCGGAAGCTTGTTTCCGGTCCAGGGAAGACATGGCTTGGCAGTTCGGGCTGGACTGTTCCCATGAGGCACAGGGTCAGACTGATTTGCATATAGCAATGTCTGAACTGGGGTGGCATAGTGGACTAAAGAACGGTGATGGATTAAACCCAGATCTTTTGACTGGGTGTGAATGTTTGATTGATTCAGATGCTCCCTCCATCACCACCCCCTTTTGTACCGCTTTTGGCCGCCATAAGTGTTGCAGGGTATGCTCAGACGTGAGTCCCTTGCTCACTTTGCCACTGGATTCAAGCAAGTCGGGCTGAAGACAGCTGGAATGCCAGAAACCGGTCCTCGGAAGCTTGTTTCGGGTCCAGGGAAGACATGGCTTGGCAGTTCAGGCTGGACTGTTCCCATGAGGCACAGGGTCAGACTGATTTGCATATAGCATTTCTGAACTGGGGTGGCAGAGTGGGCTAAAGAACGGTGATGGATTAAACCCAGATCTTTTGACTGGGTGTGAGTGTTTGATTGATTTAGATGCTCCGTCCATCACCACCCCCTTTTGCACCGCTTTTGGCCACCATAAGTGTGGCAGGGTATGCTCAGACGTGAGTACCTTGCTCACTTTACCACTGGATTCAAGCAAGCCGGGCTGAAGACGGCTGGAATTCCAGAAACCGGTCATCGGAAGCTTGTTTCCGGTCCAGGGAAGACATGGCTTTGCAGTTCAGGCTGGACTGTTCCCATGAGGCACAGGGTCAGACTGATTTGCGGATAGCCATGTCTGAACTGGGGTGGCAGAGTGGGCTAAAGAACGGTGATGGATTAAACCCAGATCTTTTGACTGGGTGTGAGTGTTTGATTGATTCAGATGCTTCGTCCATCACCACCCCCTTTTGTACTGCTTTTGGCCACCATAAGTGTGGCAGGGTATGCTCAGACGTGAGTCCCTTGCTCACTTTGCCACTGGATTCAAGCAAGCCGGGCTGAAGGCGGCTGGAATGCCAGAAACCGGTCCTCAGAAGCTTCTTTCCAGTCCTGGGAGGACATGGCTTGGCCGTTCGGGCTGGACTGTTCCCATGAGGCACAGGGTCAGACTGATTTGCATTTAGCCATGTCTGAACTGGGTCGGCAGAGTGGGCTAAAGAACGGTGATGGATTAAACCCAAATCTTTTGACTGGGTGTGAGTGTTTGATTGATTCAGATGCTCCGTCCATCACCACCCCCTTTGGTACCGCTTTTGGCCGCCATAAGTGTGGCAGGGTATGCTCAGACGTGAGTCCCTTGCTCACTTTGTCACTGGATTCAAGCAAGACGGGGTGAAGACGGCTGGAATGCCAGAAACCGGTCCTTGGATGCTTGTTTCCAGTCCAGGGAAGACATTGCTTGGCAGTTCGGACTGGACTGTTTCCATGAGGCACAGGGTCAGACTGATTTGCATATAGCCATGTCTGAACTGCGGTGGTAGAGTGGGCTAAAGAACGGTGATGGATTAAACCCAGATCTTTTGACTGGGTGTGAGTGTTTGATTGATTCAGATGCTCCGTCCATCACCACCCCCTTTTGTACCGCTTTTGGCCTGTGGTCCAGCATGCCAGGAACCTTGTGGGATTGAGGACGAGTGCCAGTAGCTTTGAGTGTGGCCCTAGAGGTTGGTGACCCGTCGTCGTCATTTACTAGCTATACCCCAGGTTTCCGTGCCTGGCCCTCGGAGAACCTTGGACTGCGTCCCAGTGCTCGGGGGTTCCACTGTCCGGGACGCCCTGTGATACTATCTCTGCCTGGGCTCTCCGCTGGAGTGGCGAGTGGGACATGGGCTGCTCTAAATAGAAGGAGAAGCACCGAGGGGACGCAGAGGGACCCGGCCGGGTCCAGTGATGTGAGCTACGAGCGGCAGCGACTGGTGGGACTGTCGTGACAGTGGTGAGGCGTGACTCCCCGCTGCGGGGTGTTTCGGGGGGTCGGGTCGGGCCCCGGCGGAAGGGAATTAGCTTTGCCCGGGTCCAGTGGAGGCGTTGTGCGCAGTGTCCATTGGGGCTGCCTTGACATTGTTGGCTATCGGCCCCCGAGGAGTGCTTTTGCTTGTGGCCCTGTGGCATGTTGGCCCTGCGGGACTAAAAGAGGGACTCTGTGGTGTTGGACAACGGTCTGCTTTGCCTCTGGCCTACACAGCTAGCCCAGGACTGTGAGCTTGCCTGCATAAGGAGTTCCTATTGCTTAGGACGCGGAGAGATGACGCGGGGTGAAGCCGGGGGTGGCCAGAGCAAGCAGGGGCCAATGGACAAGTTCACCGGGGCTGCAGGCCCTGGGGGATCCCAGGCGCCGGCACCCATCAATGCGGCGCTGCTGGCGGCCATCACACAGTTGAGGGACATGCTGGACGCCAAAATAGGTGCGGTAGGAGCCGATGTCACCCTTCTCCGCCAAGACCTGCGGAATGCAGTAGAGCGTATCTTTAGTGCGGGGACCCGTATCACTGAAGTTGAAGATGATGTCTCTATCCTAAAGAAAAAGGTCGCATCCATGGAAAAGATACAGAAGGGTCTTGCTATGAGGGTCGAGGATGCCGGGGGGGCGCTCGGCGGAATAACATCTGCTTTGTGGGCTTTCCGGAGAGCTGCGAGGTGGACAAGGTTGAAGACTTCTTGGCTCAATGGTTGGAGGGCTGGATCCCGGCAGACACGTTATCTCGCTGCTTTGTGGTGCAGAGGGCCCATCGGGCGCTCGTGAAGAAACCTCCTGTGGGAGCACGCCCACGGCCGATCATAGCCAAGTTTTTTAACTACTCAGATAGAGATACCATCCTGCGGCAAGCAAGACTCAAGGGAGCGCTAATGCACGACAACGCGAATATCCTAATCTTTCCGGACTGCACGAGGTTGGTGCAGCAGAAGCATCAGTTTCTTGCGGCCAAGGCCCGCCTTCGTGGCCTTAAGCTCCAGTACGCGTTGCTTTACCCAGCGCGGTTGCAGGTGATCTACAAGTCCCGTACCTTGTTCATGGACACTCCGGAGGAGGTCTTCCACTGGACAGACAAAACCGTGAAAGTTAGGGTCAACAAGACCAGAGACGGGGAGTCGGACTCCTCCTCCAGTGGAACTGCCTGGGGGTGCTCAGAAGCCAGAGTTGGCGCCGCGGGAGGTCGCGCTCTAATAGGGGCTCGCGATCGGGCTTGGTCGCCAACAGAGATAGCCCCACACAGGAACAGCAAACTGATGGAACTTGATGGTCGTGGGCCATGAATGTGACTCAATGCATATAGTGGGTGTGGATTCTCAGGTGCACTGTTATCTTAGGCTGGGAACCCTTCCCGGTCTGAATGGGTGGGTGGGAGTGACAGCCTAGTTCCTATGGGCTGGCACAAGGGGATCCATTGGAGGACGTGGGGCTGGGTCTCCCATTGGGGACCAGGCCGCGATCTGACCGCAACAGGTGCTTCCATGTTTGGGAGGTACGGGGAGGGGGGAGGGCGGGGGGTTGGGGTTTAGGGGTTGGAGTGGTGTTTGCATATTCTTTGCTGCTCGTTATGTGCCATGTACCGCACCAGCTGTGCCTTGGGGACACTTGTCCCACATGTGATATATTACTCAAATGTCTGCTGTCGGGGAGGGAGGGCGGGTAGGCCCCGGTTCACTGCGAATCTTGAGCTGGAATGTGTGGGGGATGCTGGACAAAGTTAAACAGGGGGCGATCTTTCAGTGCATCAAAAGAATGGGAGTAGACATACTGTTGTTACAAGAAACCCATCTGCTAGGTATGAAGGCCCTATGTCTCCAGCGCTCAGGGTTCACACATGCATACCACGCGGGCTTTTCGAGGGGCTCTAGGGGAGTGGCAGTCCTTATACATCAGAGAGTGCCATATAAACACAAACGCCTATAGACAGATACACACGGCAGGTACCTCTTTCTGCAGGGTGAAATGTGAGGGGATAGCGTGATTCTTGGTAGCGTGTATGCCCCGCCGACGTTACAGTGGTCCTTGGTGGAGCGGCTCTTGTCCCTCTGGGGTGCCATGCTGGATGCCCTGTCCATTGTAGGGGGAGATTGGAATGATGTCTTAAATAGGAGCTGTGAAAGATGGCGGAGTGTGGCGGCGGCCCTTGCACCGGAGGGGGAGGGGCCCACCACTAGGTTGCATGCATTGACCGTAGGCCTTGACCGGATAGACACATGGAGGTATACACATGGGGCTCGCAGGAACTACATGTACTTCTCCGCATCGCGCGATTCCTTCTCCAGATTGGACTACATTTTCATCCCCAAGGCGCTGGCCCACAGGGTGCTGTCAGCGGAGATTCTGCTGCAAACGCTTTCGAACCATTCACCGGTAGCCATCACGCTCAATGTAGGCCCTGCCAGGCAGCCGTTTCGGTGGCGAACGTCCGCCTGGCACTTGACGCAGGATGAATACAGGGCGCACATGACTGTCGAGATAGACCGGTACCTGGCCACGAATTTGGGCTCGGTGGACTCCCCGACTATCCTCTGGGAGACCCTGAAGCCGACAATGCTAGGCCTGGATATATCCTGGTGCGCTGCGGCCCGGAGAGAGAAGCGTAAGGATCTAGTGCAGCGTGAGGCAAAGCTGGAGGTGTTGGAACGCAGGGGTCGGGGGGAGGATGGTGGCCCTGCCAGACGACAAACTGGCTCTGGCGCAACAGCAATATGCCACGGTCCTCATGGACGAGGCGAGACAGGCCTGGCTGGCCACCCGCAGTCGGATCTCTCAATGGGGTGACAAATTGTGTAAGATACTACACCGCCTATGTCAGGGCATCATGCATGCTCAGCCCTGAGGGGGAACTCATACTTGAACCCGCAGTGATAGCAGAGACCTTTGCCGGGTACTAAGAGGGGTTGTACATGCCCTGGAAGTGCCTGGAGGCCAAGACTGTCCAGCGCTTCATAGACGATCTTCCCCCGAGAGCCGTTTTGGATGAGGTGCGGGAACTCTTAGATCGGGCCTTGATGGATGAGGACAACTGGTTTCCAACCGAAATTTTCCGCTGGTTTTTGGTCCAGTTGGGCCCACACTTCCAGCCAGTACTGGAAGAGGCGTGCGAAAGTGGGGCGCTCCCACCGGACTGGTGACATGCTGAGTTCGTGTTTTTTTTTAAGCCCGGGCGACCCCCGGAAGATCATGCATCCTATCGCCCCATCTCCCTACTGAACATGGAGTCGAAGATCCTTGCGAAGGCCTTGGCCACTAGGCTCAAACCCTATATTACGGACCTGGTTCATCCAGATCAGGCGGGATTCATGCCGCGGAGGGCTACTCGGCACAACATTAGGAGGGCCCAGGTCGCCATATCTGCCTGGAGGTGCCTTGGGGAGCCGGCGGCGCTGTTCTTAGCGGACATGGACAGGACCTTTGAATCCCTGAACTGGATTTATTTGTTTGCCCTGCTCAGGCGCCTTAATCTTGGTCCGAGATTCCTGAAATATGTTCAACTACTATACCCCGGCCTTACGGCATTGGTGAAGGTTGGAGGGGCGGTCTTCCGATCGTTTCCGGTTCAGCGGGGGACGCTGCAGGGCTGTCCCCTCTCCCTGTATTTATTTGCGCTCTCGATGGAGCCTCTCACTGCGTGGGTGCGCATCGACGCCCAACTTGAAGGGTTTCGGTGGTGCAAAACCTGTAGCTGAGGGCAGGATATGAAAATGTGAACTATTTCAGCATCCGAACTATCACATTGTGGACATCAAGTACCCGTTGCACCTCCCCATTGTGCTACCCTTGCAGGCGTGTAATACAAGGAGTAGATTGTTTTATACTGTTGGGCTTGAAGCACTGCAGAGCATAAAATAGTCTGGCCTAATTCTAATGAATCTTGGAAACAGTCTTGATCTATCCCAAGTTTGTCTGCCCACTTGTTCCCATATTTTCCAAGATCATCATTTTTCAATGCAGACAGCTCGACATAGAACCTTTGTATGGTGCAATTTACAACACCCTCAATAACATCCATTATTTTGTTTTTACCAAAGCCAGAGGGCCTGCCCTTTTTCTTTCCTAAGAAACTCCGAATTTGCAGATACTTAAAAAAATTCCTTCTTCAATACCATAAATAAACTACATTTCAGAGAACTGACAAATTCCGTTCGGCCCAAATAGATCTCCCAAATTCCGAACTCCACGCTGGCCCCATTCTACCATTACTGAGTCTGCAAAAACTTCCGCCGGGAGGGTTGGATTCTTACATAACTGAGTGTAAGCTTTCATCCTGCTAAGTCAACTTTTTTTCCGAAAAGACGACCACAACTTATAAGCAGCCATCAAGGTCTTAAACCTGGTTATTTTAAAATAACTATGGTCGATGTATTTTAAAAAGCAGTTCTCCGCCTCCCCGCCAATCCGTATAGAATACATATCTATAGATCCTAACTTGGCCTGCGGATCAAACGCAGACCACACATATACTAGAATGCTGCTGTCCAGTAATAAATTTTAAAATCAGGGACGGCCCAACCTCCTCTTGCCCTAGGTAAAGACATTAAACGTAAAGCCCTCCTGGTTTTCCCATGTGCCCAAATAAATCTGTTGACCAGGTTCTCCAGTGCCCTAAACTATTTGGCCTCGAATTCAAGTGGAATTGGGTAAAAGGATATTTTTTCTACATTACAACGCTCTACTAGGTAGAGATGAAGATTATGCATTCTATCCAGATCTTTTTTAGCTTTAGATTTTATTGCCTTGATGTTCCTGCCCACAGTCTTACCCACATCTGCCGAGATGTTTATTCCTAGATAGACAGCGGAGTCAAAAACCCGAATGTCGTTGCACACAGACTCCTCATTCTTGATTATCTGGGTCTTGGGCCCATTTAACGTATATCCTGACACCCGACCAAAAGGAAGAGCTTCTAACTTCACTACTGCTATAGCATTTGCAGGTGACGGGGTCACTATAGCAACGTCGTCTGCGTACGCCAAGGTTTTATATTCTAAGACTAGAACCTTTAAAGGGGGAATCCCACTATTTGCTTCCAACCTACGAATTAATGGATCGAAATATATCGCAATTAATAGCGGCGAGCATGGGCATCCCTGACGTGTGCCACTCATTTCATTTCATTAAGCTTTATTCGGTTTGGTTTCAACCATAAAAGCATACAATGTAAAAAATATACAGTCATATAATAACAACCAACATACATTTAAAAAGGGTCAACAAAAGATCTCATTGGATTAAGTAAATAAAATTAACTGATCCAGTTAGTATTAATATCAAAGAGTTTACATTTTATGCACCCGCCTAATATTGACACTTGTTATATGGGGTGAAAAAGTTAGATTGAGGTAGGTTGCTAAACTTAAATAGTCTATGAGGAAAAAGGTTAAAAGAGGGGAAACTGTACTCGTTTGGTGGCCAGGATCTGTGGGCCAGCTTTGGGTTGTGATTGGCAGACTGATCCCGATAGGAGTTGTATGGTTCACTTGGATAAAAGTCATGTAGGTCCCAAGTTGTTATAGGGCCATCACTTTCTTGGGGCAGCCACGACTGTAGATATGGGGACAACATATCTGCTCCTAAATCTGATTAGAATCAGATCCCCACAGATATCTTTCCGATGGGGACCCAACCAACCCACTCTCCTCACGCTGACTATTCTGCCATCGAGGTTATGGGGTAGGGGTCTGTTTTTCGATAACCAGAACTTAACTTTATTTACCAGGTCACTGGTTCTCTCGATTTTACCATCTAACAGAGGAAGAGCCCCCGACAGGATGGACACGAATGGAGCAGCCTCTGGGGGAAGATTGATATGAGGGGTCTTAATACTTTTCGATTTAGGCTCAATGATGCGTTCTGAGGTAGGTATCGGTAGTGATTTAGGGACGGGTGGGCACTCAGTAGTGGAGACTGATACTTGTGATGTGGAAACTGTGTTTTGCACAGTTTGTTTAGGCGAGTTAGGTTGACCGGCCTGGGGTAAACACTTAGATGTTGCTGTGTATGGCTGATTGTGTTTAACAGTTTCCTCAATCCCCGTTAGTCTCTCACCCAAGCAGTTAATTTTGTCGATCAGGGGATGAATGATAGTTTTAATCAACTGTTCCATCATGGTCAGTAAGACCAATTGGGGAGTGGATACTGGGTCATCTATTTTTTTGCCCATCTCCTGGATTAGCAGAGCCATGTTAGCAGGCGGGTTTAATTCTGTTGACACATGCTGCAGTGTTGATGAATTGGATTGGGACCCACTTTCTCCAACCCCATCATGTTTCCTTTTTCCAGATATGGCGTTAAGGGGAGTTGTTTTGTTAGCTTTTAATTTTGCGAAAGTCGGTTGGGGCCCCTGTGTACCATCGTCAAGAACTAGCGGACTGGCATTAGAAACCAGGTAGGGCGATGTAACAAGGGAGTACTTGTTGTTACACAAACTATTTAAATCATCTAGCCAAGGGGGATTAGATGCTGTGCTGGGCGTTTTCGAAGGAGGATCCATGCTGGGTATGATTAAAATGTGAGAAAACAAGACAAACAGCTGTGGCTAGGGGAATACTTTGAGTATCTGCACCCTTGTAGGAAGGGGAAACAGTCACAAACCAATGTGATAGTCAGTGGAGATGGCAGTAAATGGCGTTACCTCTTCTTGGAAGTCCAAGTGGGATAGCCCGTCCCGGCCTCCTCTGGCCTCTGAGGGCCACAGAGGGCCCGCCCTTTGCCAGGGCTTCGCCCGGCGCTGCCCGCGCGCTCCCGCGTAGCGGGGGGCAGTCCTTCCTTATCAGCGCCTCCGGGCGCACACTGATTGGCTGCTTGCGGCGTCCAGCCGCTAGGGATCTTGGGGGATGTAGTTCCCTCTCCCGATGGCCGCGCTGCGATGTCCTGGCAGCGGCGGTAATGGCGGGAATGGCGGGGCTGGAGGAACGCTCGGACCCAGGAGCACAGGGCACAAGGTAATGGACAGCTCTCTGTCCGCTGACAACACCTCCCGCTTCAGCAAACACCTCCCGCCTCTGTGAGGGCAGTCCTTCCTTATCAGCGCCTCCGGGCACACACTGATTGGCTGCTTGCGGCGTCCAGCCGCTAGGGATCTTGGGGGATGTAGTTCCCTCTCCCGATGGCCGCGCTGCGATGTCCTGGCAGCGGCGGTAATGGCGGGAATGGCGGGGCTGGAGGAACGCTCGGACCTAGGAGCACAGGGCACAAGGTAATGGACAGCTCTCTGTCCGCTGACAACACCTCCCGCTTCAGCAAACACCTCCCCCTCTCTTAATTTGCAAAGGCGCCGTATATCCTCCTTTAACTCTAAGTCGGGCTGTGGGAGATTTGTACAAAGCCTGGATTGCATTAATGAATTCCCCCCCAAATACCACACCACTTCAAAGTCATCCAGAGGTAGTCCCAGGAGACCTGATCAAATGCCTTTTCGGCGTCCAACAACCTGACCGCCATGGGTTCTCCTGAGACTTCAGCGGCATAGAAAAGAGTGATAACCCTGTCGCCATGCTGCGTAGTACCTCTCCCATGGATAAAACCATGCTGAGTGGGACTAACCAATTTACCTACGACCTTACAAAGCCTAAGAGCCATGACCGTGGAGATTTTTGCACCAGAGTTCATTAAAGTTATTGGTCTATAAGACTCTGGTTCTATAGGTGGTTTACCTTTTTTTAAGATGACTGCAATATCAGCGCCTGCCCAGGAACCTGGAATGAAATTCCCGCCTTGGCTTGCAGTGCTGTTTCAATCAAATCGGAGCAGATTACCTCCTGGAAGACTTTATAAAATTCAATGGGAATCTTATCGGGCCCGCAGCTTTAACCGAGGGGAGGCTATTCATAGCTGTGAAGATCTCTTCAGCAGCCAAAGGTGCTTCTAATGCCTCCCTATCTCTCTCGGTGAATGATGATGCAAAGATGTCCCTAAGATACCCTTGGATTTCCAGGAGGTCTTTCGGCTGTTCTTCAATATACAAAGTTGCATAACATTGCCTAAAAACCTCTTGAATCCCATCCGGATAATTAACTATCCCACTCTTTCCATCTGAGAACGCCTTAACTTCCCCTATAGCTGCTTTCTGTCTTGTGCGTACTGCTAGTGTATGCTCAACACGCTCACTTAACTCATTTCATTGCTCCTTTCTTGCCAGAAAAGTAGCAGCCATTTTGTTAGCTATAATCTCCTCTGCTTCAGCCTTTACCCATGTGACTTTGAGCAGAGCCTGATGCGCAGGTGCCCCCGATATAATTGCTGCATTCAATTCCTCCTCTGCGTCAGCAACCACCTTGGACAATTTTTTAGATCCTAATTCCTCCTGTTTTTAGTCTATATAGGCTAAAGCACAGCGTCTCCCCTTGAACACCTGCCTTAAAAGCATCCCAGATTATACCTGAAGAGGTGCTACCTCTGTTGATATCCCAAAAACATACTATCCATTCCTTAATGTGATGCATGTATCTTACATCTTTCAATAGTCCTCTCTGAAAGGTCCATACACACGCGCGCCTAGCCGCCCTTGCAATTTCCAATGTTAAAACTATTGGGTTGTGGTCACAAATGATCCGGAGTAATTTCTCAATCTGGCATCTTGACAACAGGCAATACAATATAAAAAAATAATCAAGCCTAACACAAACCTTATGTGGAGCAGAATAGTAAGTGTTGCCAAGATCATTGGGCTTCAGGCATGCCCAAGCGTCTATTACATAGTTATTCTGAGCCAGGTTAGAAATTGCACTAAATGTTCCTTTCTTACGACCCACATATCGGTCCCCTGCTTCCTTCAACAACCCCCCATCCCATTTATATTAAAATCTCCGCAGGGAATAACAGGTATAGGCCATGAGGCTAACTCTAGATCTAAAAATTCAGATATATCCGGGTCGTCCACAGTAGATCCAAAAACTGAACAAAAGGTAACCGTTTTGCCCTTTATCATCCATTCTGCCAGGACCCGTCTGCCCCACTGATCTTCCATCTTTCTCTTGACTATGACATCATTTCTCCTAGAAAGTACAGCACCCCCTCTGGTTTTGGCCCACTGCTTAGTGTATGCAACCAAATGAAACCCAAACTGCTCTAAAAAATACCCCCTTGTACCTTCTATGTGCATCTCTTGCAAGCATACAAAATCCAACCGCATCGCTCTTAAGATTGCTGAAACCCGTTGTCTTCTGAGTTGGTCGTTCAGCCCACATACATTAACTGAATTAATTTGTATGCTCATTAAAACACATCAATTAACTGTCCCAACCAGTTATCCTCTAAATCAGTGTTTAAATTCCTCGTCTTCCAATCTTAGTTCCCTCTTTCTTGATTTTTTGTCAGTTTGCTACACCTCCTGTGTCCACCCACAAATCTCAGATGCACAGCTGTGCTATACCCTGTGCCCCCTTGAACTTATCCCAAACCCCACCCACCCCTCAGAACCCTCCTCTGCAAGCCCCCCCCTTCTGGGCAAATAGGTCAGCAATGACCTATGTGTGACAGCTTGAACCAGTAGCTAAGTCGCAACCCCCCTCCCTTTGTGCCCCCTCTTTGTGCCCTCCTTAATCTCCCATGCCAGATTTCTAATTAACAACAACACACGGCGGAAACCCTTCATTACCCCCTTTCTGCTCCTTTGGCTCAACCAAATATACTTGAGCCTTAACTTCTGAAAAAAACATTTGAGCTTGCCCCTTAACTATTACTTTGAGTTGTGCTGGATACAGTAAATAAGCCTCAAAGCTCAGTCCGTGAAACGGAGCAATCATCTGTCTTAGCCTCCATCTCCTTTCCACTGTGGCATGACAGAAGTCTGGGCGGCCAAAAAATGAAGTACCATCAAATGCCCATCTGGCATCTGGTCTTGCCTTGTCCATAATTTCCTGCCTGAGAAGGTAGTTGCCGACGTACAGAAGGATTGCCCAAGGTCTATTAGCTTGAGACGCCTCTTGCCCTTTCCTTTGGATCAAAGGGAACCGATGTGCTCGCGGCACCTCCTTCTCCCAGTTCCAAGAAGCCAACTCAGGGAAGGCCCCCTTCAAGAGGGAGATAACAAAAGGCATAACATCCTGACCTTCGATCCCTTCAGCCACCCTCAGCAGTCTGATGTTATTCCGTCTCTGGCGGTTCTCAAAATCCTCGAGCTTCCACTGGACATCCTCCACCGCCTTCTCTTGTGACTCTTAAAATGTCTGCCACTTACTGACGTTGTCCTCTAATCTTCCACTTCTCTCCTTCACGTGGGTAACTCTGTCCACCATATCCTTGTATAATTTATTAATCTTTCTGAGTGAGCCCTGTATTTTCTATGTTGCCTACTTTGCTCTCCGGCTCTCTGACCTGGCTTCTCCCTGCATTTGTTTCAGCGTGGTATAAAGAAGATTCATTGAGGGAGTCTGTGATGAGCTGCCCGGGTTGTTATGCCTCTCTTGCACATTTATTGCACCATCTTCCTGATAGAGCTGAGATGTGACTGAGTAGTCCCATGGAAGCTTTCTAGCAGCATCCGTGTGGGGTTGGATCACTATCGATTTAGATTTAGATTTGGAACAATTTTTCTGGTGAATGGCCCTATGAACAGCGGGTGCTCTTTGTACTGACAAATTTTCCACTGAGTCTGAGTCACCAGATAAAGTACCATCACTCGAGAGAGAAGAGTCTGTTGTCATCATTAAGGGAAAAAAAAGAATCCCCTTCTGGTGAGCCAGTAACTGCTTTAGGATGGATAGACCCCTGAATCTGCTACACAATTGCCACCCCTGGAGTCACCTTCGCTACTGAGGGGATTACTGTCTGGCTGCGGGGCTTAACTCTAGCAAGACAATTTTTATCCCCCGTAGCCTCCCAAACAATGTCAAGCTCTGGGACCAAGGCATTTTCAGTCCTACTATTCTAACTTTCCAAATCACTCAGTCCAGCGCCTCCTACTCCACCTCGAGGCTCTGTGCGCCCTGTGCTCGAGGCCTGCCTGTTTCATCAGTGTTCTCTCTGCTCTGCTCCCATTTTCTATCTGGAGGCTCAGCTTGAGACTGCAACACTGTATCTGTGCCCAACAGGGCTTCAGGGTTTACAGCTTTCTCTGCTGAAGAAGCCATCGAGGGCTCCGCTGAAATCGCGGAGAAGGACTCCATCAAAGTAGGCTGTCACAGATTGTTTTCCCCAGATTTATTGCCACCGTCCTGCCCAGTCTTGGTCATTTTCCGAATTGCGCCGCCAGTTGTAATGTCATTGTTGCAGCCATTGAGAGCACTGCTGCCATTACCGCTGCCAGAATCCTCGGCCTCATCCTGCTACTTAGAGACCACTCTGCGAGATTGCCCGGTAGCTCGCGCAGGCATAGCCCCAGTATCCAGTGCCACTGCATCCTTCTGTGCATCCTTAGCATCCTTAGGCTCCTTCTGTTCCACTCCTCCAGCAGTATAACAACCTTAGTGCACTGCCAAATATGCGGGCTACATATACCACCGATGGAGCCACCTCTCGAGCCCAGCACCGCAACAGTTCATGCTCCACCACCCAGCCAGGCAGTCGTTTCAGGAGAAAAGAGGTAACTAGCATCCTCCCATCCACGATTATGTCAAAGGAGGGGAGAGAGTACTGTGACTTCTTGCTATGGCTGGTCAGGGGCCATCTTGCCCCGCAATGCTGCAGGTTTTTAAGCTCATAATTACATTATCGCGTAACCAAACTGCAAATCCCACATTGAAAAGTGCTAAAAAAAGTCAGACCTGGTTGAAGATGTCACATACAGAAGGTCACTTGGCAACTATGGTGTGCTGGTAAAAATGTACATGCCGTGTTTTTAAACTTGTGTTCTTGTGAGCCAACAACATTTATTGAGGCACCCAGATTAACCTGAAAGTACAAGCCCTGTACCACACACAGAAACTACAACTCAGGAATTGGACAGCTGATATTCAGAGAATGTAAGATCCAAATATAAGGGTACCCAAAGGGGAAAATGTAGGTTTGATTGTTATTGTCATACTGACAACTGGACGCTATGAATTATTGAGTGAAATAGATCTGAATATTCCCAGAATGCATGACTGCAATTCAAAAAGTCACTGCCTAAACAGCATTGGGCAGTTATTGCTTCACACTACCTGATGCACTGAAGGGAGTAATTGACTTCTCCACATTAGAGATTCACCTCTGCAATCAAAAGTTTGGAGTGATATTTGGTGCTGCACACATCCGCGGTCTAGTTTCTGGCACACATAGCCATGGTTGCAGTGCACAGAGACCCTCCACTGCCGCACACAGAGGAAACAACTTAGAGGGAACCTTGCTCAACAGTCTTAGTGACTGCATTCATTCCTCTGTAGTCCACACAGAACTATAGCTCCTTCTTTCCCACTTGCAGATTAGGTTTGGATACAAGCACCACTTGGCTTCCCTATGGACTGTCAGAGTGCTCAATTATCCCAAATTCTTGCATCTTAGCTACCTTAGCCTTGATGCTGGCTCTGGCTGGGTCAGGCAACGTATATAGTTTATGTTTGACAGGTAGGCTGCCACCAGAGTCAATGTTGTGTATACACTAATCAGTGATAGCTGGAGTCAGGAGAACAGACCAGCAAACGGCCTCGGCATCTGCTTGAAGTCTCTGTGCTGCTGGTCTGTCAACTTGGGAGAGAGGACTACTCCCTCTACTGACCCATTTTGCACATTGTGAGAAAGGAGGTCTGGCACTGGCTATGTCTCCTCCTCTCCTCCATCTGTGACCATTAAAATCTGCCCTATCTTCATGGGGTTTCAACCTATTGACATGCAGGACCCTGTGGGGTTCCTGTGTGTGTTAAGGTCTACCAGGTAGGTAACCTTAACCTTCTTCTCAAGAATTGGATAGGGCCCAGTTCACAAGTCCAGGAGGGCCCTAGGAGCCACAGGCTCCATCATCCACCCCAATTGTCCTAAAGTGTACTCCGGCATGGTAGCCTTTGGGTCATACCAGTGTTTCATGAGAACCTGGCTGGCCTCCAGTTTCCTGTTTGCTCTGTATATATACTCTGCAATATGAGAGCTCAGTTCAGCACATGGTCCTTGGCTTCCCTGAGAGGCTTTGCCAAAGACACTTTTCCCAGGCACAATGGCCCTCTTACATGGTACCAAAACAACAATTCAGAGGGGCTAAAGCCAACCCGCTTATGTGGGACCTCCCTGTAGGCAAACAGTAGGCTTGGGAAGAGAACAATCCATCTCCTCCTGAGTTTGAAAGACAAACCATTGATCATGCCCTTTAGGGTCTTATTAAAACCTTCCACCAGACCAGTAGTCTAGGGATGATATGGGGTGGTGAACCTATGGGTACCACCACATTCCTCCCACATCGCCTTTAAAAAGCTAGGCATGAAATGCGTGCCTCTATCTGAAACCTCCTCCTTTAAGAAGCCCACTCTGGTGAAACCACCAAGTAGGGCCCTAGCCACTGAAAGAGCAGTGACTGTTCCGGAGGGTATTGCCTCAGGGTATCTTGTGGCATGGTCACCTACCACCAAAACATACTTGTTCCCTAATACAGTTGGCGGTTGTAGTGGACCAACAATGCCCACCTCCACTCTCTCAAAGGGAGTCCCAACTACTGGCAGTGGCATCAATGGAACCTTTGGCTTGCCCCCTTTCCACTGGCCTGACAGGTGGTAGAGGAGCTCCATAACTCCTCCACTTTGGCAGACATGTGGGGCTAATAGAAATGGTTAACCAGCTGTTTCCAATTCTGATTCTTACCTAAATGATCTGCCAAGAAGATGTTATTACTTAAGGTGAGGAGAAATTCTCTGTACATTTCGGGGACCACCAACCTCCTGGAGGCTCCATCCTTGAGCTCTTTGGCCTCAGTATATAAAACTCCATCCTCCAGTAGATACTGTTGTATCCACTGACACTCCCATCCTCTTGCTTGGAAGTGGTCCACCTCAAGCTCTCAAGGGTGGAACACTCTCTCTGTCTCTGACAAAGCACCTCTCTGGAAAGTCCACCAGCTTTTGTCAATTCCGTCAAATTCCTTCCTCAGTAGTCAGATCATCTCCCCCAGATTCCTGCTGCACCTCTGTAGTTCCTTGGGCTGGCTCGTCAGACAAATCGCCCTTTCCCTTGACATTTGATGAGTAGCTCATTGTTCCATGGTCCAAGTGTCCAGCATTTCCCTTCAATATAGTCTGCGACCTGGTTACAGCACATACCCAGTCAGGAAGATCCAGAATCTTTGCACGGACCATTCTCTCCACCCCTGACAAGTCAGATGTTTTAAGATCTTTTCCCAGTAGACACCCTACTGGGAGTACAGGAAACACAACTACCTTCTTAGGGCCTATCACACCTCCCCATTCCAAACTCACCATTGCCATGGGATGGAGTTTGGCGATGCTGTGAGACTAGGTTACCTGGTGACACACCAGGTCTGATCTGCTCTAGAGAAACCAGTTTCTCTGTGACCTTAGTCACACTGGCTCCTGTACCTCTCAGAGCCTTAACCTGAGTTCAATCTCTCAATGAGGGAAGGCAAGGCATCCAGGGTTACAATATCCACCCACTCAAGGTTACTAATGTTGCTTCTATCAAACAATTCCCCAACTCTGGTACAATCTCTACCCCCACATCTACACTGACAATTCCTGTGATTGTCCAGCAGTGGGAGGCTTCTTTGGGCAGACAGCATCTCCTTTCTTGTTTCCTGGCTGATTACAGTCATAACACTTCCCCACCTTTGAGGGATCAAAGACTGTACTAGGTTTTCTCTGATACCCTCTCATTGAAGGCTCGCCCCCACCTCCTTGGATGGGTTCTTTTAGGTCTTGTCAAGCGTCTTCCTGTTTTTAACTTTCTGTCCCCTGGGCGTTCACCTGGGGGGACCTGTCCTCCTTCTTCTGATCACTCCTCAGGTGTTCATTCGAAACCCAGGCTGTCAACCACTCATCAGCTAGCTCCCCCAACTTTCTAGGGCTAGCCAGCTAGAGTCCACCAGGTACTTCTGTAACTTCTCTAGTGTACAATGAATCAGGCTGTGCTCTTTCAGGAATTCATAAGGAAGCATCTTGTTATCACTAATCTAGCCCTCTAGTGCCTTAACTGAGGTGTCCACACAGTCTACCCAGGATTGTGTATTACCTTTCTTGGTGTCGCTGTACTTCACCCTGTTTTGCTCTGCGATCAGACCAAACTTCTTGCCTAGACATTCCCTCATGTCTGGGTATGATTCCGCCTCATTTCCTTATAGGGTCAGGAGCCTGTCCCTCCGAACTACTGGAATCAATTCCCACAATAGTGAACGCCAGTACTTAGAGTGGATCCTTCTCGTTCGCATAGCCCTTTTCAAATGCAGTCAGCCATTTGTCAATGTCGTCTCCCTGTACATATGGTGACTAATCCCTTGGGAAGCCGGGGATCTAACCCACCACTCCTGGGCATCCCAGCATCTTCTTTATTGTCTCTGCTACCATTTCTTCTCTCTTCCTCCCTTGCCCACTTCTTCTCAGCTAAGGACAGAGCTATGGAAGCTAACTGAGCCTGCTGCTATTTCTTCTCCAAGGAAAGCTCTGGTTCTGGAGGAGGGCATCTCCCCTCATTCCGCTAGTTGGGAGTAAAAACCTGATACTGGATGTAATGGACATGTTATCTTCATCTACCTCCTCTAGAGTGTTGGAAGGATCACCCTCCACTTCACTCTCTGGAGCTGTCGGTGCCCAGGCCTCAAGGGACCTAATCAACTTGCCTTCCTGACCTTGTTGCCATTATGTAGCCCCTTGGACCTACACTGGACCCTAGAACTGTGTGTTTGTTCAGGTTAGCCAGATCTAGCTCCATTGTATCCCTATTTTTGGGTCAAAAAATGTTCACAAATCAGAAATAGAACACATTTAGAAAAGATTTAGAAAAGATCAAAAGAATTGATTAAAATCAGCTTAGTGAAACTTAATAATTCAAAACTGAAATGTTTTGTTTTAAGTCAGTTTTGAGGATTTTCAATGATCTTATCTTAATTTAATGAATGGTA
Organism: Lissotriton vulgaris; assembly: GCF_964263255.1. Classification (NCBI taxonomy): domain Eukaryota; kingdom Metazoa; phylum Chordata; class Amphibia; order Caudata; family Salamandridae; genus Lissotriton; species Lissotriton vulgaris. The sequence goes on from NC_141694.1 coordinate 446,846,748, forward strand.
TAATTCAAACACACGTATGTATCCTTACCGCTGAACACCAAATGTTGGAAAGTGGTTCATTATTTAATATTAAGTAGGGACCTACCACAAATAATAAGGCCACAGGCACACAATAAAAGTTCCAATCCAGGTCTCAATAAATTATTCCTTTGCTCAACCCTTGGTAGCTGGCAACGAGCTGGCATACTTAACTTAGTAAACAGGTGTGTAAAGCATTTGGACGTCTTTTCCCGGTCTTTTCTCATCTCCCATGTGTTCCCTCTGCACCATGTAAATATAATTTTTCAATAAAAAATTACTGAAATAAAAAAATCCAACACCAATTTAAAAAATAGGTTCCATTTTTATAAACAAATAGATACCAAAATAAAAAGAAATCTACTGTAGGGGACTGGAGTTATGAATTTTTAAAGAATAAACACTCTATAGTCCTTAAAAACTAAGCTTGGCAGCTGGGGACATCTGGTCACACTTGACCAGGACAAAGTCAAATTTTAAGGCTGAACTCGATGGATCCCTGATTTGATACACTAAGCGGGAGGCCTCAGTCAAAATTGTACTTTCGCACTTAGAAATGTTTCTGGAGGATTTTCTCTCACTATTAAGTGAGGCACTTCTTCAAGCCAGATCCACATTTACTGTGTTGACTTGATTCTACATGAGGCCCCGGTCAGCTCCTGGAAGTCTTGTTGATGGAAGGAGTTCCGGAGCTTTCAGCGGGATGAACTTGAAATCCAGGCAGGTATGTGGTTTGACGTTGGTGGCTTGACTCTCGCTGATGCCTTTGTCACCTTTATGGAGCTTTTTCCAAACGTTGATCCAAACTTCTGAAACATCTTCCTGAAGTTCTTCTTCTGGGTTCAAAGTGTCCAAAACTACAATCCAAGGGTCTAGAAGCTATGAGATTTTCACTGGGATATAGGTCCACTGGATGCATTCCAGGAGGGGGATGTCTTGGTGGAAATGATGCAGGTGAGCCCTGTAGCTTTCAAAGAGTCCACTCCTTAATCTTTGTGAAGCTAGACAAGGTCCTTAGGGCTGTAATACAAGAATTTGCAGCAGGTGCAGTCCTACAGTGTACAGTTCGGTGGGTGCAAATCAGGGTTCGAGCAGGGCAATACTTCTCCTTATTGTTTCAGGCAGCAGATGTGAGTTGCTTGGCAAATCTCTCATATTTATTTGGTGTTCCTGGATGTCAAGCAGGGAGGCACCCCTGACCAATGGAATGCAGGATGCCAGCTTCGTGTATGACCACTTCCTCTAAAGTGTGGCTAATTCTTGTCCCAGAAAGCACTATTCTTCCAAAATTCAAAATAGAGAAAGACGCTCCTGGAGGATTAGATCTGGCTATGTCAAAACAGTCCCATTCCAGCCCCTTCACCAATTTAACTACAGGGGCTTCTGTGTGGCTGAGGGTGTAGGAAGTGGATGAGCCTGTGCTGTCCTAAAGTGTCATTCTCCCTTTTTTTTTAAACAGATTTTATTGTTGAAACACACATAGTATGCAAAGCTCTGTCATCCAGAGTCTACTGCCATCATCAATTAATCTGCATCATCTTCCACAATGTGTAATAAGAACATAAGAACTCCCACATTCAGAATATCAGAAACAGTAGGATTAGGCACCGCCCCCTCCCCCCAAGAGTCCCACCCGCCCCCTTTGCGTAGCTGCTCGCCCCACGTAACCATATTACCATAACAGAACGATAGCCATGTGTACCATACACCAACAGTGATATTTCACAGTCCAACGTATCAGAGGGTTGGGAGGGTGGCCACTTCATGCGGTGGGTCTAGGTCCAGCCCCTGTTATTCTGCCCACCTCTTCCAGATTTTGTAGTGCTGTCTAGGACATCCCCTGGCTACAAACACAGGCTGCTCCAGACCCATACAATAGTCCATTCTATTCCTCCAGCCAGCAAGTGACGGGGCCCGAGGCGCCTTCCATTCTCTAGCAATATCGCGCTTCGCCAGCGTGAGACCCAGTAACAATAAGTGGCGCTTGTAGCGGTTGCCCCCAACCCCAGCCATGACATGCAATAGAGCTAACTTGGAGTCCCTCTGAACCTCCCAGGCCAAAACCTCCGCTAGGCAACGATGTACCCCATCCCAGAACCTTCGCAGCATTGTGCATTCCCAGACCATGTGCAGCAGGGTACCCGCCTCTAACCCACAGCGGAGACACTCGGGGGACGCAATCATGCCCGCCCTCCACAGACGCTGCCGGGTATAGTATGTACGGTGTATATAGCGGAACTGAATCAGGCGCAGGCGCATGGATATTGCTGCCCCCCTGGGACTTTCTAGGGCCTCCACCCAGTCCTCCTCGTCTAACTCTCCAACATCCCGTTCCCACGCAGTCCGAAGGCCAAGCAGGTCCGATGAGCAGTGGCGCACCAGTGTTTTGTATATGCGCGACAATTTCTTATCCGGCAACTCTCCCCCATAAAAATGTTTGCTTACAGAGGGCTAAATTTGGGAAGCTGCTCCAGGCCTACCAGATGGGGCGCCAAAGCATGACGAAACTGAAGATAGCGGAAGAACTGGGTGCGGGGCATCCCAAATTCCTCCTGCAGGTTTGTAAATGATTTGAGATCGCACCCTGACATAACATCACTGAGGGTAGAAATACCTATTGCATCCCATCCCTGAAAGCCCCTCAGCGCATTCAACTGGGGCAGCCGACCATTTCGCCAGAGGGGGGTTTCCTGGGTAAGCACATTCCACCACCCCATCCTACGCAGTGCCTGCCTCCACACGTGAAAAATCACTTGCGTGGCCGCGGAAAGAGATCACCGAAGTGGCCCCGAGTACAGCAGCGCATGTAAAGATGCAGAGCCCATCAGCATCCTCTCCACCACATAGGCCGGGTCACCCCTGTCCCCATACCACCAGTCGTTCAGCACCAAGAGGTGAGCCGATTGGTAGTATGAGAGTACATCTGACGTGGCCAATCCCCGGTGTATGTGGACAGGAAGCACGTCCTCAGGGCCACGCGCGCAACACCCCCCTCCCACAGAAACCCACTGAGCGCTGAATTCAACTGTCTGAACCAGCGGGGTGGGATCACGTGTGGGTGGTTTCGCAGTTGGTACACCAGGCGTGGCAGCGCCACCATCTTAAAAACGGCAGACCTGCCCAGTATAGACAGCGGCATCTTAGTCCATACCTTCAAGTCCTCATGTGTGCAATCCCAAACCGGGGTCAGGTTGCGATCGCGGGGCACCGCCACGTCTTCAGTTAGGTAGACTCCCAGATATTTCACCCCATCTGTCGCCAGCTGGAGGCCCAACACCCAGTCACCCACGACTTGCTCACCACCCAATATCCAGAGCGTGGACTTGCCCGGGTTCATGTAGAGGCCAGAGGTTTCGCCGAAAATTCGTAGTATGCGCAAAAGTCACGGCCCAGAACGGGCCAAGTCGGTAAGAAAGAACAACACATCATCTGCGTATAACGCAATTCTATCAGTGTGATCTGTGGCAAAGTCGGTTCTACGTATTTGTATTGCATCGGCAGGGTTGTATAAAGTACCTCCAACCTTTCAACAATGGCTTGCTAGGTTGCTCCCTGCTTATAGTCTTGAGAAGGTGATCTATGCGAGGAAGGGCAAAAGGGGGAGAGCACTTGGAAAGCTTACATGGAAACCCATTCCTAGCTGGAAGGAAAAGCAGTAATGATTAATATTTGTTTTACTTCTCACATTTTGGGGAATTGTTGGACAGGCCACATGAAGGGCCGCTCTCCCCCGGCCCAACCAGGCCTGAGTCCAGTCACGCAAGTACCACACACCACCATTGCACGTCCTCCGTCCCCTCAGGGACCCCTGCCCTCGAGCATATTGACCTCGTGGGTCCGATCCACTGCCGGCCCACGCGCCCAGCCTGGGGCGCCATCTTGGACACTTCGCCACGAGGCCGCCTGGCCCCCGATCGACCTCAACCCTGGGCCTGGCCCGGCCTCAGACATTCCGGCACCACCCTCCACCCAGGAGGTGAGCGGGCTACTTGGCAAGTCAATGGGAGAAAGAGGTGCCGATGGCTCTCCCCCGCCAAGTGCCGCTCGCCCATCGCCTCCCCGGGCGCTGGCTCCACCCCCCTGCTGGGTGTCTGGACTCCCTCATCCCGGACCTCCCGACCTCCAAGTGCGAGGGTCCGGACATCAAAGCACGCCAGCCCTATAACTGGGGCCGCTCCAGAGCAGGAAGGCAGTTGTATCTTGGAGTCGAGAGACGTAAAGAGGAACTCATCCTGGACGGACTACTGGCGCTGCCGTAGCTCTGTCTTGTGCACCATCGTCCTGCCTGTTGGCGCTGCCACAGCCTTCGCAACCTTCAAATCCTTCATCGTCGTCGGGACCTGCTGGCGTGGCCGCGGACCGTTGTAACCGTCATCTTCACCGGGACCTGCAGGCTCTGCCGCGGACCGTCGTCTTTCATTCGTCCATCTCGGGACCTGCCTGGCTCCGCCGCGGCCCGATCATCTAGAACGCCGAGCTCGAGGATTGAGAGCTAATTTCCACTCATTGGTAACAAAGACTGTCCCGCTACCCCTTTTCCTAAGCCAGAGACTAGAACCGAGGGGACCCCTGAGTCCAGACCTCCTTGTATCATATCATCGTAACCTAAGAATTGCATATAAAGTCTCGTTAACCTTCAATCTTGTGTGGTGTCCATCTGTGGGGGGGAAGTTACTTATCTGTACAGTCGTTGGAGACGGCTCTCCCCGGAGACCTCTCCCCGTAATCTCGGCCGACCCTCCCGGTCCGTCTAACATTGGTGGCCAGCGGCGCGATTCGAATCACCGCATAACGTACAGAGAGTAGCTCACCCCACGACGAAATCACAATGACAACTAAAGAAAGCGGATCAACCGAGAAATTCCAAATGGAGAAACTAGAGGAGTACAGCCATCGTGAACTAAAACAATTCTGCATCGAACTGGGTATCGCTACCACCGGACTAAGCACCAAAGACGATTTCAAGCATGCCCTAGAATCTTGGGCAGAGACCGGGGCTGCCGGAACCCCCGATCAAAGCACCGCAGAAAAAACCACCACGGCCCCTGAAGGGCAAAGAATGGGTCTCTCGCAAGACGAGATCCAGGAAAGAGAAAGAACCCGACTACACGAGCTGGAAATGGCCCGACTCAAGATGGACATTGAACTCAAGCTGGCCGAACAAAAAATCAACTTAGAGCACCTGCGTCTCCGAGAAGAAAGAGAGGAGAAACAGAGACAAAGGGAGCTCGAGGAAAAGAAACTGGCGTACGAACACGAACGAAACCTAGCCGAGATCAACCTGCGCAAGCAGAATAAAGAAGCAGGGGTGCCCGAGCGACCCCACACCTCAGGGGCCACAGAGAAAAAGGTACACATCCCCAAGGATGTTGTCCGAGAATATTTCCGAGAGGACGACATCCAGCAATGGTTTAAGGCCTATGAAATCGCTATGACTGCACACCGGATCGATAGAAGCGATTGGGGAGCCGGTCTATGGGGGAGATTCCTCAATGAGGGCCGCGATACCCTGCTACAACTCCCGGACCACCAGATGACCTCATATGACCATATGAAAGCGGCCCTCCTCACCCGCTATGGCCTCACACCCGAGATGTACCGTCAGAGGTTCCGAGACTGCACCCGCATCCCGGGTACAACTTGGGTGGACTACGTAACCTACTTTAGCCGAGCCTTCGAGGGCTGGATCAGAGGAAGCAACGTCACAACCTACGAACAACTATTCAATCTGATGGTATGGGAGCATCTGTCGAACAATTGCTTCATTGAACTCCGCCAGCACCTCCTCGACAGCAAGTTAACAGATCCCCGGCAGCTCGCAGCGGAAGCTGACCGGTGGGAGATCACCAGAGTGGGCCGGAATGGGTTCTACGAACAGAACCGGAACAACAATGGTCAGCACCGACCCAGAGGCGGAGGAGGGGGCCAAGGACGAGGAAGAGACAACGCTCCGGCCGCCCCCGCAACCAGCAACACCCCCGCTACCAGCACCACCCCCCCGGCCAACCGGGGCAGCACCCCGGCGCGACCGGGATACCGAGCCAACGTTACGTGCCATCGATGCCAACGAGTCGGCCATTATGCAAACGACCCAAACTGCCCCCAGTACCAGAGCCCAAGACCCCGCCAAGTAGCCGCTGCTGCTCTGGGGGAGGAACAGATCTCAGAGGAACAAGAGGAATATGAACAGGAGCATCAAGAATGGGAGCCAGCCGCCATGGCTCTAGCCTGCTTAGGGGGGAAAGACATGGTCCCGCGGGTCCCCCTACCCGCTAACACCCAGAAGTACAGCCAATGGGTGAGCATCAATGGACGCCGGGCCGAAGCCCTTCGTGACACCGGGGCCAGTGTAACAGCCGTCCGCTGTCACCTGGTGGCCCCAGAACAGTATCTACCGAACATTCTCTGCCCTGTACGATCAGCCGATAACTCGGAAAGTTTGTGTCGGATGGCCTGCGTCCCTTTCGAATGGGGAGGGGTCTCCGGCATGTTGAAAGTAACGGTCCGAGACGACGCCCCCGTAGACTGCCTCCTTGGAAATGACCTTGAAAGCTCTCCGTGGGCAGCCGTGGAGCGAAGGGAACACCTGGGGATGTTAGGCGTCCCAGACTGGGCGTGCGTCACCACCCGGTCCATGGCCGCCCGTGCCAACCACCGCCCAGAAGAACCCGAATGGCCGGCGCCACCGCCTCCGGTCGCCCCAGCCGAAACCACCGACCATGACATCCCCCCCGAACCAGCTCAACCCTCCGACCTCGCTAAACTCGACCAGTGGCCTCAAGAGGGAGGGCCCACGCAAGAACAATTTCGCCAAGAACAGAAGACCTGTCCCTCCCTCGAGGGACTCCGCCAGCAAGCGCTCGCCCAAAGCGCAGGGGATACCTCCGGAACTCATTGGGTCTACTGGGACAATGATCTGCTGTACAGCGAGCAAAGAATCACCGAGCTGGGGGCCAACAGAGTATTAGTGGTGCCCCTCCGTTTTAGAGACTTTCTGCTAAACCTGGCCCACGAGGTCCCCCTGGCAGGGCACCTGGGACAGGATAAAACCTACAGTCGCCTAGTGACCCACTTCTTCTGGCCCAAAATGAGGAACGATGTGCACCAGCATTGCCGATCTTGCCCCACGTGCCAAGCCAGTGGAAAGAGCGGCCGCAAACTAAAGGCCCCCCTGCAACCTTTCCCTGTGGTCACTACCCCATTTGAGAGGGTCGGAATAGACATTGTGGGGCCCCTGGACCCGCGCACAAAACAAGGCCATCGATTCATCTTGGTGCTAGTGGACCACGCCACCCGCTACCCTGAGGCTGTCCCGCTGCGGACTGTGACAGCCCCGGTAGTCGGCCGGGCTCTGATGGGGATCTTCTCCCGTGTGGGCTTCCCCCGAGAAGTCGTCAGCGACAGAGGCACGAACTTTATCTCTAAATACATGAAATCCCTCTGGCAACAGTGCGGGGTCACCTACCGATTCACGACCCCCTATCACCCCCAAGGGAACGGACTTGTTGAGCGGTTCAACCGCACGCTAAAGGGGATGATCGGGGGGTTGGAAGAGCCCCTCCGTCGCCAGTGGGATGTGCTGCTGCCGTGCCTCCTCTTCGCCTACCGAGAGGTCCCTCAGAAATCCCTAGGCTTCAGCCCATTTGAACTGCTATATGGACACCCAGTGCGGGGGCCGCTCAGCCTAGTCAAAGAGGGCTGGGAGATGCCTCCGTTAAAGAACCCTCCAGATGTCTTCCGGTACCTCCTCACCCTCCGCAACCAGACCCGGCGGTTCAGAGAACTAGCGAAAGCCAACCTAGAGGCCAGTCAAGAGGACATGAAAAAATGGTATGACCAGAATGCCTCATCCATTGAATTCGAACCTGGCCAACAGGTATGGGTGATGTCCCCCACTGAGCCATGCGCCCTACAAGACAAATGGACGGGGCCCTTCAAAGTAATCGAGCGCAAGGGCCCTGCCACCTATCTCATCGACATGGAATCCTCCTGGAACCCTCTCCGGGTCCTCCACGCTAACAGACTAAAGCCCCACTTTGTGCGAACAGAGCTCAGCCTCCTGATGGCCACGGACAATGGGGTTGAAGAAGACTCCGAGCCTCTCCCTGACCTCCTATGGACTCAGGAGCAAGACGGCTCCGTGGATGGGGTCCGGCTCTCGGAGACCCTCACCAGAGAACAACGCCAAGAGTGTCAAGCCCTCCTGTTACAGTTCGCCAGCCTGTTCTCCCTCACCCCAGGTGTCACTTCCTGGTGTGTGCACGATGTGGACACCGGGGACAGCCCCCCTGTCCGCCACCGGGCCTACCGCGTGCCAGATCGGGTACGGGCCTGCATCCAGGAAGAAGTAACCAAGATGCTCACGCTCGGGGTCATCGAGCCCTCAGACAGTCCCTGGGCCAGCCCTGTCGTACTGGTCCCCAAAGCAGCTGCCCCCGGCACCACACCAGAACTCCGGTTCTGCGTCGACTACCGGGGCTTGAATGCGGTCACCCGAACAGACGCACATCCCATCCCCCGGGCAGATGAACTAGTCGACCGAATGGGAGCTGCCCGCTACCTCAGCATCTTCGACCTGACAGCAGGCTATTGGCAGATCGGCCTCACACCCCGAGCGCAAGAACGTTCTGCCTTCTCCACTCCCGATGGCCATTACCATTTCACGGTCATGCCCTTCGGCATGAAGAATGCCCCAGCAACATTCCAACGGCTCGTCAATCAGGTCCTGGCGGGGCTCGAAGGATTCAGCGCCGCCTACCTAGACGACATCGCCGTATACAGCCACCAGTGGACCGAGCACCTCCACCACCTCCGAGCAGTGCTGCAAGCCCTTCAGCGAGCTGGCCTCACGATCAAGGCCAGCAAGTGTCAAATTGGGCAAGGGTCTGTAACCTACCTCGGACACCAGGTGGGAAGCGGCCTAGTGGCCCCTCTACAGCTGAAAATTGCCGCCATCCAGGACTGGCAGCCCCCCATCACCCAAACTGAGGTACGAGCCTTCCTGGGCCTCACGGGCTATTACCGAAGGTTCGTGAAAGACTATGGTACCATAGTGGGGCCCCTCACAGAACTCACGTCAAAGAATCAGCCCAAGAAAGTCAACTGGACCCCAGAGTGCCAAACTGCATTTGAACAATTGAAGGCCGCCATGTGTTCCGCTCCTGTGCTCCAGGCCCCAGACTACAGCCGGGAGTTCGTCGTCCAGACGGACGCCTCCGACCAGGGCATTGGGGCAGTCCTGTCTCAAGTGAACACCGAAGGCCTTGATCAACCGGTGGCCTTCATCAGCCGGAGACTCCTACCACGGGAGCAACGCTGGAGCACTATAGAGAGGGAAGCCTTCGCTGTGGTATGGGCCCTCAAGAAGCTCCGGCCCTACCTTTTTGGCACCCACTTTCGGGTGCAGACCGACCACCGACCCCTGCAGTGGCTGATGCATATGCGGGGGGAAAACCCAAAGTTGCTACGCTGGTCCATCTCCCTACAAGGTATGGACTTCACAGTCGAACACCGGCCTGGGCCAGATCACGCCAACGCGGATGGCCTGTCCCGGTTTTTCCGCCTCGACGAGGAGAGTCCCCAAGAGGATGGGTAACTCTCCCCGCCTTCAGCTGGGGGGGACGCATGTTGGACAGGCCACATGAAGGGCCGCTCTCCCCCGGCCCAACCAGGCCTGAGTCCAGTCACGCAAGTACCACACACCACCATTGCACGTCCTCCGTCCCCTCAGGGACCCCTGCCCTCGAGCATATTGACCTCGTGGGTCCGATCCACTGCCGGCCCACGCGCCCAGCCTGGGGCGCCATCTTGGACACTTCGCCACGAGGCCGCCTGGCCCCCGATCGACCTCAACCCTGGGCCTGGCCCGGCCTCAGACATTCCGGCACCACCCTCCACCCAGGAGGTGAGCGGGCTACTTGGCAAGTCAATGGGAGAAAGAGGTGCCGATGGCTCTCCCCCGCCAAGTGCCGCTCGCCCATCGCCTCCCCGGGCGCTGACTCCACCCCCCTGCTGGGTGTCTGGACTCCCTCATCCCGGACCTCCCGACCTCCAAGTGCGAGGGTCCGGACATCAAAGCACGCCAGCCCTATAACTGGGGCCGCTCCAGAGCAGGAAGGCAGTTGTATCTTGGAGTCGAGAGACGTAAAGAGGAACTCATCCTGGACGGACTACTGGCGCTGCCGTAGCTCTGTCTTGTGCACCATCGTCCTGCCTGTTGGCGCTGCCACAGCCTTCGCAACCTTCAAATCCTTCATCGTCGTCGGGACCTGCTGGCGTGGCCGCGGACCGTTGTAACCGTCATCTTCACCGGGACCTGCAGGCTCCGCCGCGGACCGTCGTCTTTCATTCGTCCATCTCGGGACCTGCCTGGCTCCGCCGCGGCCCGATCATCTAGAACGCCGAGCTCGAGGATTGAGAGCTAATTTCCACTCATTGGTAACAAAGACTGTCCCGCTACCCCTTTTCCTAAGCCAGAGACTAGAACCGAGGGGACCCCTGAGTCCAGACCTCCTTGTATCATATCATCGTAACCTAAGAATTGCATATAAAGTCTCGTTAACCTTCAATCTTGTGTGGTGTCCGTCTGTGGGGGGGAAGTTACTTATCTGTACAGTCGTTGGAGACGGCTCTCCCCGGAGACCTCTCCCCGTAATCTCGGCCGACCCTCCCGGTCCGTCTAACAGGAATTATTTCCATTTCTATATCAATCTGGTGGCTAACTTTAGAGGTGGAAATTGTATTTCTTTTTATTTTTATGTTATGGTATAATTCTGTGTTTTCCTCCTGTTATCACATATATCTCAGATGATTTTTGTACATTTATTTTGTCATGCTGCTGTGCTTGAAAAGATAAAAATATTTTAAAAAAACAACAACAAAAAAACCTGCAGCATTGAAAGCACTGATGGCTCAAGATTTCCCGCATGATCTGGGGGCATTAGGCACCTGCAACTATTCTGTAAGATAAATATAATTTATGGTTTACTAGCACGTCTAACTCTCAGCCAAGTTAGCTGAATAAGGTAAACATTTACACACAAATGTGGAAGATGTGGTGAAAAATCACACAAACGCACAATCACATGTGGATAGAAATCAATAGGCTTTCCTGCAGCCTCTGCCGCTGCCCCCTCCACCCTGACTACACCTGGACACACACCAGGCACAGAAACAAAACGAAACAACCGAGGGAGGCAGGGCTGGGGCTCCAACATCATTTTATTTGCTGAAGTACAAACCTGTGTCTGTGGTGCGAGATAAGGTCCCCCGCTTAAACAACGCGGCCAGGTCTGCATTCCCGCTCCTACCAGAGCGCACTGGATGGGCTTTAAAAAAAAACAAATTATTTCTTTTTTATTTAAAAGCTATTGAAACTAACAAACACATTCTATTAAAACTCTAAAATAGCAAAAGCAAATCTCACAGTATTTTATAAAACATCAATGCAGAGTGTTATTCATAAAGTTAATTCAAGAAGCAAAGTCGCAATCACTCCAGACATCCTTCAAAACAGCACTAAAATGTGCAGTCTCAGTGGGTGTAAGGTTTTACAATTAAGCAACAAATGATGTGGTGATTCAATCCCAGCACTGCATGTGCACACATTCTTCTGTTATAAGACAGTCCTCTCCAAGCCCCTAAAAAATCTCTGCGAGAGGGAGGTGATTGAACCAGGTTTTCAATAATTTATACATTTTAATGGGCATCTCAATAATTCATGTTGGCTCACAATAATACAGCAAGTTTAAAAACACGGCGTGTCCTTTCAGGTTAACCTAAAGATACACTCCGTGTTTGTAAACTTGCTGTATTCTTGTGTCACTAAACAGTGGCTGTGGGGCAGATTATGTACTTTCAAGTATTCATGTTATTCACAGCTCATGAAGGGGCTGCAATTAACATGAATACTTAAGCAAAAGCACACAATCTTCCCCGCACCCGCTCTTTAGTAACACAAGAATACAGCAAGTTAAAAAACACGGCGTGCATCTCCAAATTACCCTGAAAGGACCCGCAGTGTTTGTAGATGTGCTGTATTCTTGTGTCACTAAAGAGCGGCTGCTGGGCAGATTGTGTACTTTCAAGTATTTCTGTTAGTCACAGCTCATGAAGGGTCTGCAATTAACATGAATTCTTAAACAAAAGCACACAATCTGCCCAGGACCTGCTCTTTAGTAACAGAAGAATGCAGCAAGTGCCCTCAGCCCAACAGCACCAAGCGGAAATAGACTTACCTGCCGATCCCGTCCTCTCCGCACCCATGAAATGCTTGTTTTTCGCGCCGCTTGCCTTTTAAAAATGCAGGAGCGAACACTCTTGTGGGATGTCCTGTGTGTGTGCGCTCCATACACAGCAGTGCACGCTTTGCGGAGGTTAGGTGCATGGGCACGCACATGCGCACGTTAGAGGGAACACTGCTGATGAGTACCCTATCCCTAGAGCTGATGAGCTCATTGACAGGTTTGGGGTTGGTAAGTACGGGAGGACATTTGATTGAACCTCAGGATGCTGGACGATTGCCCTCAGTAAAGGAGCAAAGGAGAGGTCAGCATTATCTCCATCACAGGGACACTACCAATTCAAAGTAATTTCTTTTAGTTTAAAGAATGCCCCTGTCACCTTCCACAGGATATTGTCCTATTTGGATTGGAACATTTTAGTGCAGCTTACCTGTGTAATATAGCTGTGCACATTTTCACCCAGGGGGATCATTTGATCCACCTAAATGAAGTGCTTCAGACTCTGCATCAGGCAGGCCTGACTATCAAGGCCAGCAAGTGCCAAATTGGGCAGGATTCAGTGGTGTAAGTGTAGGTGGAGACAATATACAGCCTCTCCAGCCCAAAATCCAAACCATTTTGGATTGAGCAGCTCCTACAACAAAGACACGGGTCAGGGTATTCCTTGGTCTGACTGGGTATTATAAAAGGTGTGTTCAGAACTAAGGGACCATTGTGGCTCTCCTGTCAGAACTGACTTCTGAAAAGCAGCCCAAGAAAGTCATTTGGACTCCAGAGTGTTAGAAGTTCTTTGACACTTGTATAGATCCTATGTGTTCTGTGCCCATCTGTTAGAAATGGGATCTCTGGTTGGCTAAGGCTTGCGCCAAAGTCAGGCAGGGACCACCACTCTAGTCGAGGGAGTTAACCACCGAAGATAACATCTGCTCACCCCCTTGGTAGCTTGGCACGAGAAGTCAGGCTTATCTCAGAGGCAATGTGTAAAACGTTTGTGCAACACACACACACAGCAGCAACCCACTAGGCACACCACAAAAGGAACTCCACACAAGGTTATATAAAAAATAGCCTTTGTATTGTCATACACAATTTAAATCATAATCATACAATGTACACTGTTCCAACTGGCACCAGGCGGTATTTACAGGAGACTATTTACACACGACAGGGTCAATGGGGCCACTGTCAAAACCATCACAAAGCACAAAAAGCAAATGTAGAGCACAACCAGTAACTACTGGTGAAATACTGAACTGAGACTTAGATCCTGTAACATAAAAACTATAAGAGGCTCAGATCATGTCAGGCATATATAACCTTAGCATGGACCACGTAAAACACCTTAGCATAGAACCACCTTGGGTATAAAACGACATTATGCGCCAGCCTCATAAACATAAATCACATGGGGTAATAAGCGTCAACGCCATAAACACATTGGGCAATAATCATTATAAACACAGTATGCCCCCATCGGGGGCACCACACACTGGAACTTCTCTCAGGGGCTCAAAAGGCCATATGTCCCACAAAAGTCAGGGCTGGCTGCAGGATCAGTGAAAGCAACGTGCGCAGGTCCACAACCTAAATGTGGCAGTTGCACACTAATTGCTGGGCAGCTGTGAAAATGAGCACGGGCACCAGCGTGCCCCCTGAGCCCCTCTCTGGGACTCTAAATGAAAATGCCATGCTTTCTTAACCCACACTGGGGCTCTAACAGAAAAGATGGCCCACCCGTTGCAGCTGCTCACTGCCAGGCAGGGCAGCTGTAAGACCAGCACGGGCACTATGGTGCCTCTAGAGGCACCAACAATGTGCCCCAACGCCCCTCCAACAACTAGATCACCAATGAGCCCTACTCACGGGCTCTCACAGTGCCTGTGGAGGGCTAACACGGTTTCCCCTTCAGATCCAACTCACTGGGACTTTGACAGGCTGCTCCTGTCTCGGCGGTATGCTCTCTGCTCCTGTTGCTGCAGGGGGAGGGGAGGTCATGCAGCCAAGGGAACCCGCGAGGCTCTGGTGCCCCCTTTCTTCTGTCGGCTTCACCTGGTCCCTCTCCCAGGGTCAAAGGACTTTTGCAGACAAGCGGGGCTCTCCTTCGGTCATGAGGGCCCTGCAAACAGCAGCGCTTGTCCTGACTTCATCGCAGTACCCTCCTAGGACCGGGGACTAGGATGAAGAGCCCGCAAGGCTCCTTTCTGCTTCCTCTTTGCCACGCTGCATTTGGCGGCCACCTAGCCCCGCCCACAATCAGGCCACAAGTATGCCTGTCTTCCTGTTCGCCGCTCCGACTTGGCAGTTTCTTTATTTGGCTCGTGGGCCATGGTGGTGACTTCTGGGCAGCAATGCGGGGTGGGCTCCCACTGAGTAATTAAAAACTAATGCAGGGTGGGCACCCGCTTCTGTGTAAAAAGGTATAATGCGGGGTAGGCTCCCGTCAAAGATGCAAGGCAGCAGAGTGGGCACCCACTTTCAAGGTATTGATGCGAGTTGGGCTCCTGCTTGGTTTCCAGTCTGTATCAATGGCAATAACGCGGGGTGGGCACCCACCGCAAAAGCAGCAAAAGTGGGGGAATCCCAACATTGGGATTCCCTTGAAAATGATCGCAGCTCAGTGCTGCAGGCAGCAACAGGAAGCACCTCTTCTCAGCTGGTAAAGAGCCAAGCGCTCGGTTGGAACAAACGCAAAAGCGCTCCACAGAAATAAAAAATAAAGTGCTCACAAGGCACCAGAGTCTAAGTCCAGGGGGGAGCAAAGGCCGGGCCAGGCAGGCCGGCACACAGGGCCCTCCAGAAGGGATCAGAGTACTTGTAAAGCACTCTACTTACCCGTGAAGATCTCAAGGCGCTGAGGGGAGATGGGTGCTGCTACTGCTCGAAGAGCCAGGTCTTGAGGAGTCTTCTGAAAGTGAATAGGTATTAGCTCCTCTCTCCTTTGTCAGGTGGGGGTTCATGGATAAGACGCACCACCAGGGGTGGCGCCGGCATTGTGGAGGGAAGGCACAGTCTTATTCAGGTCCCAGCTGCAACTCCTCCCTCCCATCAGCAGGCAGATCTCTCTATTCACCACTGGGCTGACTCACCCTGGCTCCTGGAGCCACACACACCTCTCCGTTCCTGTCAATCACAAGCCAGACATGCAATTCACATCAGGCAGGCAGACACATAGCACACAGAAATGCCAACTTCTAAAAGTGTAATTTCTCCACCAGTCACCATAAATCTGGGCACACCATTGCACAGCATTTATCCTCACGAGTTCATACATACTAAACTCGCCCCTGCACTCCTCTTATATCAGGAATTACCATGGACACACATATCCCCCAAGCATTCCTATGGGAGGGCAGGCCAATCTCACCACAGGCACTCAGAACGCGCCCGCACTTCACACTGGGCCACAGTGCTAAAGAGCACAGAGGCCAAAAACAGCCAATATCAGGTCACAGAAAAGGGAAAACGTTTAGGGCTGAACCTGCCAAAAGGGCCAAGTCAAACACCATCTTACTGGCCCCTGACAACACAAAAGAATTTGTATATCAGACAGATGCTTCCTAACAATGGATCGGGACAATGTGGGCCTAAGTAAAGGAAGAGGGCATTGGTCTGCCAGTTACCTTCAACAGTAGGCGACTTCTCCCCAAAGAACAAAGATGGCGTGCCATTCAGAGGGAAGCCTTTGCTGTGCTTTTGTCCCTGAAGAAGTTGAGGCAATACCGGTTTGGTACCTACTTCCGAGTTCAAACTGACCAAGGACCTCTCCAATAGCTCATGCAGATGAAGGGGAAATCTTAAACTGTTTAAGTGGTCCATTTCCCTACAGGGAATTGACTTTACAGTGGAACATAGACTGAGAAATTCCCATGCCAATGCATATAGACTTTCCCAGTTTTTCCAATCAGCTGATGATGACTACCAGGGTGTAGATTAGTTACCCATCACTTTTTGTTTGGGGAGTAGGGGGAATGTGTGAGAAAGTCATTTATTTGTCCTGATCACCCCCATTGTTTAATTGATACTAGTGGTAATTGACTCTAACTGTGCCGTGGGCGTTGCTTACAAGAACCAGGGCCAGTGCTCTGACTATCAGGTATACAGTATCTGATATTTTTACATAACCCTCTAAGTGCCCAAGGGGTAGGGAGCATTGTAACTATAAGCAGAAAAGTAATATAAGATGTTATATAAGCCCTGGTGAGGGAAAACTGCTAATTTAGTTTTTACCCATTGTAGCAAACTAACTCCATACGCCAACATGGAAATATGTTATTCAAGTATAAATATTGCCAGGAGCAAGCTTGTAGATCATTCAAAGTTTCAAAATAATAGTTATGCTAAATACAACAACTTACCAATGTTAGATTTATAATAGCTATTACAAAAAGAAGTTATAGAATTGTATTTTCTGTAAGCCAAAAAACAAACCCTCCAGCTGCCCTCTCCTGATTGGCCAGCTTCTGCCAGGCTGAGCCAAGCTTTCCTAGAGAGACATTTTCTGTGGGTGGGGAATGCAGCTGCATAAGCAAAAGGCAGGTTGGGTGTGGGGTACCCAAACTGGTCTTCAAATGGGAATGACACTTTAGGACAGCACATTCTCACCCCCATATTCTGTACCCCGAGCCACACAGGAGCCGCTGTAATTAAATTAGTGAGGAGGCTGGAAGGAGAGTTTTACAGAATCATAGCCACACCAATGGGTGGGCTTTGCCATATCTAACCCTCTAGGTGAGAGTTTCTCCATTCTGGATTAGTGTTTTCTGGAACAAGAGTATACCACGCTTTGGAGTAAGTGATCATAACTGAGGGTGGCACCCTGCATTCCATTGGTAAGGGCCCCCCAGGAACACTGAAAAAATATGGGAGAATTGCCAAGCAATTCAGATCTTCTGCCTGAAACAAGAAGAAGAAGGTTTGCCCTCGATGGAACCCTGATCTGCACCCAAAGGAATGCACTCTGGAGGAGTACCTGCTGTACAATCTTGTACTACAGCTCTGAGGACTTTTCCTGGCTTCACAAGAATTGAGGACTGGACTCCCTGAAAGCTACAGGTTGGCAGAGCCCACCTGTATCATCTCCACCAAGAAGTCCTCTTCTTGGAGTGCGTCCAGTGAACTTTCAAGGATTTGGCCAGGAGCATTGTTGAAAATGTTAGTCCAAATGTTTCAAGGACCATCTCAGAGTTCTAGACCTTTGGAGTGATGTTTTGGACACTTTGAACCCACACAACTAACTTCATAAAGAAGTTCCATAGCTTTGAAGCAACATTTGGATAAAGATCCATAAGGTGACTGGCTCATTGAGAAGAGTCAGTTACATCGGTCCGCAACCTAGGGGCCACACTGAACAATAAAATGAACACAGAAACCCAAGTTGCTAAAACTGTGGGAACTTGCACAGCTCTCCTGCGCTCCCTGCGCAAAATTATGCCACTGCTTCCCGCACAAGCTCGGGAGCTGATAGTCAGGTGCACCATCCTCACTCGCCTGGACTATTGCAACGCGCTGTTACTTGAGTCCCCAGTTGCTCTACTTGACCGACTTCAAAGAGTTCAGTCAGCCGCAGCCAAATTAGTTCTGGGCTGGACCAGGAGATCTTCAGCCTCAGCGGCCCTAGCTGAATTACACTGGCTTCCGCTTAAACAACGAGTGGCCTTCAAGTCCCTTTGCCTTGTCTTTAAAGCGCTCCACGGAGCTGGGCCCAAACCTCTGCAGGCCATGTTTACCTGGTATACCCCTACCAGAACTCTACGCTCAGCCTCAGCCTGTCTGGTAGTTGTTCCCAGATACAACAAAGTCAGGACGGGGGGCAGATCTTTCAGAGTCGCTGCGGCTAAATTGTGGAACAGTCTTCCTCCTGATATCCGTCAAATCTCACAACTCCTCCCCTTCAGGAAACGCATCAAAACGTGGTTATTCCCCTAGAAAAACCCCAACTTCCCTTGCTCCTCGCTGTCTG
Source organism: Lissotriton vulgaris (assembly GCF_964263255.1). NCBI lineage: Eukaryota > Metazoa > Chordata > Amphibia > Caudata > Salamandridae > Lissotriton > Lissotriton vulgaris. Next base: position 446,864,967 of record NC_141694.1, read on the forward strand.
TTCCCCTTAGTTATGAGTATTCGCCAGCGCCAGGAAACCTGCAAGGTGTCAGCCGCGCTTTACAAATCTTTAAAATAATAAAATAATAAATAAGTCAAGTCGCCGATGTTGAACAGTGAATCTGCCTGGATTTCAGGTTCATCCCACTGAAAGCTGCCATGCTCCAGCCATCGATGACATTTCCAGGAGTTGACTGGGGCCTTGAGCAGAATCAACCCGAGGACGTCAATGCAGATTTAGCTTGAAGAAGAGCCTTGCTTGACAATAAAAGAAAATCTCAAGTGCAAAGGTAAACTTTTCACCAAGGCCTCCTGCTAGTGTATCCAAAGAGGGCTCCATCACGGTTGGCCTCAAACTTTGACTTTGTCCCAGTCAAGCGTGTCTCAAGTTAGCACTTTTTGTTCTCAAGAAAGTGTATATTTTTTAGAAATTCATATCTTTGGTACCCTATATTGGATTTGTGTCAGTTTGGTGTCTATTTGTTCATAGCAATATGCCCTATTTGTATAGAGAGTTGTGGGAATTTTATTGTGTAAACCTATTTAATGTATTGGTGTTTTTAAATGCTGTACACACCTGTCTCTTAAATTAATCCTGCCTGCTCATTGCAAGCTACCAAGAGTTGAGCAAGGACAATATTTATGGAGACCTTGACTGAACCTTTTATTGCGTTTGTGGCCAATTTGCTAGGTATAGGTCCCTATTTATCACTGCTAATAAAACACTTTACAACACCAGGCAGTTGAATTAACAAATGAAAATATTACATGAACTGTATATATTCTTTTAATTTGTAATACTCCAAAATCAATTTTTCTTACTTTTGAATGTATTTGAGACAAACACTAGAGCACTTTTTACGTCTATGGAACATGCATGACTTCAAATCATTTTGAAAATGGTGATTAGAAATTATCATTTAAAAAACATTAGAAATTGATTGAATAAACCATAGGTTTCAAGGGTGTTATAGTTAGCTGAACATTTCACTCATACAATACCATTGAAATTCCTCAGTTATAGTTAGTTGTACTAACTGTAACTCTCATGCCCGCAATACACTGGTGATGATGTCACATATTACATCATTCATGACATGGTCAGTGACATCACTGATGACATCACTGATGACACCTCAAATTACATCACTGATGACATCATCCAGTGAATGTGGTTTGGTTCCATATTTAAATATGTATTATATATATAGCAATCTGCATTGAAAAATGAGTGGATATATAAAAATCTGGATAGAGGATTTAATAGCATTGTGATTGATTCTTTATTTGAGTAATTTATAGTGTCTCACTAATTATATTGAATAGTGACTAAACGGTGTGAATATCTGTATTACTTGGTCAGTTGTTGTGTAAACTGCTGCACCAATTGGTTACTAGCTACATGAAAGTCTATATTAGTTATTGATTAGTTAACTGATTATTTGCAATGGAGAGTGAATGTGTGTGTGCTTTGGTGGGGAATCTGTGACTGACCAAAGATATGTGAATAGTTAATTCAGTACGTATATGAGGTTAAGACTATGTATCATAATACTTGTTTGGGTGAGTGAATATCTTTATGGATGTGGTGATGAGCAAAAACATTTCTCAATGGTACATGTCAAACAAAGTAGAAAAGTAAAAGACAGTGTATGTGACAGTTGTTGTATATAATTAAGTGTACATAAAACTCAATGATTGCATAAGGGAGGAAAAAAGATGGCGTCCATGAGGGATGTGTGAGAGGTTAGTTCCGCTGTGTCTCCTCTCTGCTCAGCAAATGGAAGCAAAATCAGAAGATGCTACACTGAGGAATCTACAAAGAATCCACAAAGAAATATGTTAGCCTCCTACCTTGTCTCTGGTTTGTACGAGGCGGCGGCTAAGGGTATTGGATGGAGCTGGATGGTGCCATTACAGCTGGCAGCCGACAGAGTGACGTGGAGAGAGCTGTGGGCATGGACTGTGCAGGGGAGCGGAGCTGCAGTGACTGGCGTGTCATCGGTGTGAGGTGGACGGAGTGTGCGCAGAGGGTGTGCAATGGCTGATGGCTGCCGTCGGCTAACATCGGAAGACATCAGAGGACACGCCAAGCGGAGCAGGAGCCCTGTGACAGCTCCCATTGATGTATTGTGGATGCATTGTGGTCTCGCAGAAGTGCTGGACTACAATTGATGGTGTGGCAGCTGGAGCGGCAACGATAAAGGAGGATGCAGTGGCGACCCCGCAGTGAGCAGTTCTGAGCTCACCACTTCACAGTGCAAGAGGCAGCCTGCGGCTGGCATGAGGGTGACGGAGGAATCAGACTGGTGCAAACGGCACAGTGGGCAATTGCCTTCTTTACTATTCTTTGCTATTACATTGTTTCCACTGTTTGATCGCTGAGGCTAAAGAGGTGACATATTGATTTAACACGCTGGCTGTTAGTTCTTATTGCAAGGAACATTGAATGCCGCTGAATGTTGAACCTTCACAATTTCTACAAGGATTGAGATTGACATATAATATATACAACATAACATATATGATTAGTCATTTTTTGGGCATTTTGTGGCCTCAGTTTGAACTATTGCCCCAATAAGGCTTTAGATTTTGTAGCTGCTGTGTTTTAGAGATGCCACCAAAAACAGCACGGGCGTAAAAAGCAGAGGAATGTCTGATGCCCTGATGGGCAGTCGACTTCAAGACCCCCAGATAGGAGGCAGCATTAAAAAAAGAGCTCTGGAAGGTTCAGTTGGTGAGCTGAACTGCCCGAATAAAAAAAGCGATCTGAATGAGGGAAAAAACAAGAAAGTCCCACAAATGTTTTCAACCAGGAAGGATAAAAGTATAGCAATGCAAAACATGGAGAGTCAACAAAAGGCCCTACCGGAACTAACAGTACAAATGAATGCTGTAAATGTAATAGAATTGAAAGGAAGGGGTGGGCCCTTAGGGGACGGAGGGTAGGTAGGGCCACAATAATAATATAAAACAAGGGGATTGTACCTATGCCTCCAGGATGTATTACTAAATCACTCAGTAAGACAATAGATAAAGCTAAATGAATTAGTTTTACCAAGACAATTTATTTTGTCAGTATCTTTAGAATCAGTTTTTTAGATGATTATTTTTTAGGCAAGAGAATCAACATTATCAACTCAACCTCTAGCGACTGAATTTTCACAAAAGACTAATGTACAAATAACATACAAAAAACATTGAATTAATCATCAATAGACCTTAACAAAAAAGGACTAATGTACATGTGACATACAAAGAACATTAAATCAACATATATCATTTCATTCCAATTATCAAAAAACAGTTAATCATGGACAGAAAGAATTTGCCAATCTTAAATATGCATTCAGTTTCCACAATGTGGTGCACTATTTCTTTTTAGAAGCACATGAGTCAAAGTTTAAACATTCCTTTTAAACTTGAACATTCATATTACATGTATTAACAAGAATTTTATGCGAACTAGTGCCGTAGCCAACGCGTTTCGAGTCCTGTTAAGAAAGTCACAGGGCTCTCATCAGGGCAGCATTAAATGGATTCCACGGGGAACTGTTATCAATGAAAAAAATGAAGGATCTATGTTTAGTAAGGGTTCCTCCAAATCCATTAAAAACCAACAACACTAGGCTAAAAAAGCATCCACTGGATGCGTCTTACCTGACTGAGGGCTTGAGTGCGACCTTTTATTAATAGTAGTGTGGCCGCCACTGTGTGTCTCACACTGCAACAGAGAAGGAATATATTCAAATGATTGTCCTCTAAAAAGAAGGTGCCCGCACGCACGCCGTGCTACAAAATAGGGAGTGAAATTACCTTAAGTGAAAGCCTCAAGGGTGGTCTCATGTCAAGGCATTGTTTATTGTTCCAAGGTGACCTAAAGTGTGGATAAACGCTTTTATCAGTGTCCGCCTACATGTATTTATGCAATACCTTTGCATTACTCATGAGAAAAACATGGGGGTACTCACAAGTCTTCTCTATTCAGACGCCAAACAGTCCACCGCAACCTTGTGTGAGGTACTGTGCTTAAAGTTGGTTCTGCAATGTAAAGTTTGCGAAATGAACCTGGGTCCCAAACGTGCTGCCTGAATCAAAAGTTGCATTACATTTGAAACCTTTTTTAACGCGGCGCCTGCCGCTTTTGATATATCAAGTTTGTCATACTCACATTTTGTAATAACTCTGAAGGCTGAACAGCCCACCGCAATCGAGCGTGTGGCTCTGTGAGTAGTAATTATGTCAGCGACGAAACTCAATTGATGGTGACTCTTGATGTGCTTCATTATACACACAAATTCCCAAGGACGAGGCACTGGAGGTTCTTGAACTGTATCTGGACCAACGCGTCAGACCACATAGAGTCCCCACATCGTTCATTGTGGCCCTGGCAGAAATTACACTTCGTTATAATTATTTCAAATTCGAAAATGAGTTCTATGTCCAAGTCAAAGTCACGGCCATGGGATGTCCTTACGCGCCAGAAACGGCAGTATTGTACATGGCCCAGTATGAAAAACGATTCATATATACCAACAACCCTTTTTTGCCCAAAATAAAGCAGTGGCTCAGGTATATTGATGACGTCTGGCTCCTGTGGCAGGGGTGCCAGACGGAACTGGATGAGTTCCACCAGTGGTTGAACTCTAGGCATGGGGACATCAAGTTCTCGCTTGAAGCGAGTAAAACCAGTATGACCTTCCTTGACGTCACTGTAGGCAGTTGCTCGGAAGTGCTGACAACCACGATCTACAAAAAGGATACTGATCGCAATACGATCTTACACTACAGAAGCTCACACCCACAATGCTTGAAAGAAAACCTGCCTTATGGCCAGCTATTGCGGATAAGACGCAACTGTACTGAAGTAGGGGACTTTGACATTCATGCCACAACATTTTGTAATGAAATGGCCAAGAGGGGTTACCCCAAAAAATTATTAAAACACTCCATGAAACGCGCCAGATTCACTCCTAGAGACAGTCTGTTGCAAACAAAAAACAAGAAGGAGTTAGATAAATTGGTTTGCGTAACAACGTTTGGCCCCCACACAAATCAATTTAAAAGTATCATCTTGAAAAATTGGCACTTGTTAGAAAACCTAGAGTATCCCCTAAAAAAGCCCATCTTCACTATGCGAAAAAATACCAGCATAGGACAGCAATTAATCAGAGCGGATAGCTTTATCCCAAAATCGAAAAGTGACCTAATAGAAAAGTGGAAGTTGAAGCCGGTATGTGGTCACCACAAATTTGGTAATTGTGTGTCTTGCCCTTCTACTATCGAGGGCAACCTGTTTGATCATAATGTCATAAAATGGAAACATGACATGTTCACAACATGTAAGACCAAGAATGTGGTCTACGCTGTGGTGTGTCCCTGCAACAGAGTTTATATTGGCAAGACCTGCCAAGCTGTAAATGTGAGAATTACGCAGCACCGCTCAAAGATAAAGAAAAAGGTGGTGTCTGCCCCGATGGTGGAGCATTTCATTGAAAAGAACCATGATGCAAATGATTTTAAATGGACCGTGCTGACATGGATTGACCCAAGGCATCAATCACCCAATATTGAAAGCGCCTTACTGCGCAAGGAGGCGTACCTCATAATGAAGTTTGATAGCATCAATACGGGGTTAAATTGCATGAGCGAATTGAGTAGGGTGTAGCTAGTCGCTACTCTCGTGCTGGGCAATAAACCCTAATTCCCTAGCCGCTCCGCCATACGAGCAATAAATAAATGCATCACAATTGCAAGAATATGCAAAATTTTTGTTCATGAAAATTTTTTTAACACACAACCGGCCGCCACAGCAGGTGACCTACACGCACGCTATGTGCTGCAAAAATCATTCAGCGCATTTAAAGTTCTTCATTATATATTTTTTCCATAATACATTTTGGGACTACATGCCCCAGAAGGCCTGTGTTGCACTCACCGGGCCGTGAATACACCTGATTGGCTGATCACTACCATGTGACCAAAACCTCCGTTTTTTGAAACCTTTGGTGTTTGTCTACACTTTGCTTCGTGCTCATTCAATGAGAGAAAACAGAAAGATTCTTTTTGAACCAAAGAAGGTAAGACCGCGAACAGCGCGCTGCCCTGCTTTGGGCGCTTGGTTAAATTTCGCCACATTTAGCATGAACACTGATTCTGTGTTCGTTTACCTTTACAGACATAATTACTACTCACAGAGCCACACGCTCGATTGCGGTGGGCTGTTCAGCCTTGATATATCAAAAGCGGCAGGCGCCGCGTTGAAAAAGGTTTCAAATGTAATGCAACTTTTGATTCAGGCAGCACGTTTGTGACCTGGGTTCATTTCGCAAACTTTACATTGCAGAACCAACTTTAAGCACAGTACCTCACGCAAGGTTGCGGTGGACTGTTTGGCTTCTGAATAGAGAAGACTTGTGAGTACCCCCATGTTTTTCTCATAAGTAATGCAAAGGTATTGCATAAATACATGTAGGCGGACACTGATAAAAGCGTGTATCCACACTTTAGGTCACCTTGGAACAATAAACAATGCATTGACATGAGACCACCCTTGAGGCTTTCACTTAAGGTAATTTCACTCCCTATTTTGTAGCACGGCGTGCGTGCGGGCACCTTCTTTTTAAAGGACAATCATTTGAATATATTCCTTCTCTGTTGCAGTGTGAGACACACAGTGGCGGCCACACTACTAATAATAAAAGGTCGCACTCAAGCCCTCAATCAGGTACGACACATCCACTGGATGCTTTTTTAGCTTAGTTTTGTTGGTTTTTAATGGATTTGGAGGAACCCTTACTAAACATAGATCCTTCATTTTTTTCATTGATAACAGTTCCCCATGGAATCCATTTAATGCTGCCCTGATGAGAGCCCTGTGACTTTCTTAACAGGACTCGAAACGCGTCGGCTACGGCACTAGTTCGCATAAAATTCTTGTTAATACATGTAATATGAATGTTCAAGTTTAAAAGGAATGTTTAAACTTCGACTCATGTGGTTCTAAAAAGAAATAGTGCACCACATTGTGGAAACTGAATGCATATTTAATATTGGCAAATTCTTTCTGTCCATGATTAACTGTTTTTTGATAATTGGAATGAAATGATATATGTTGATTTAATGTTCTTTGTATGTCACATGTACATTAGTCCTTTTTTGTTAAGGTCTATTGATGATTAATTCAATGTTTTTTGTATGTTATTTGTACATTAGTCTTTTGTGAAAATTCAGTCGCTAGAGGTTGAGTTGATAATGTTGATTCTCTTGCCTAAAAAATAATCATCTAAAAAACTGATTCTAAAGATACTGACAAAATAAATTGTCTTGGTAAAACTAATTCATTTAGCTTTATCTATTGTCTTACTGAGTGATTTAGTAATACATCCCGGAGGCATAGGTACAATCCCCTTGTTTTATATTATAAATGTAATAGACACAGATCAATCTGGAAATCAAGCAGGAACGGGGGGTCAGATGATAAGACCAACTGTGAAACCCATAGATGTTCTGGACTCTCGTAATAGTCAGACCTTGGAGGGTGGGCTGAGTCCAGAAAAGGGGCCAAAACCTACTGGCGAGAGTGATTCATGTGAACCCTTCCTCTCATTATCAGATCATTCAGACAGCTCGGATGAGGACCAAGATGAAGGACAGAAGGGGGAGTTCTTAGAAGGTTTAATAACTAGTGTAGCGAGAGAGCATAACGACTCAATCATATGATTACATGCTCTTATTACTCGCGGGCTCCTCTGCGCTGTAGCTGCCTATATTTTAACTTTTTAACCGCTACTGTGAATCGCGCTACCACTTTGTTTGTAGGCGCTCGTAGCTGTATTTAGGGGGTATTTAGGGCGTATATAGTCAGGCACTTACTTGCACTGTAATTGTAGACCCACCCGCATTTGCGGGGCTTAGTTAGATCTCAGGGCTTCATTGGGAACTGCTTGCGGCGTTTTTGCCGCCATCTTAGGTGGGTGTGCTTCGACACGGGCTGACTTTAGGCGCCATCTTTGAGTGGGTCCATTGGCTTCACTCGCAGGACTCCCGCGCATTGGAAAAGGTATTTAAACCCCTCCCTTTCGGCTTCAGGCAGACCTACATGCACTTATTACTCGCGTGCTCCTCTGCGCTGTAGCTGCCTATATTTTAACTTTTTAACCACAATTGTGAATCGCGCTACCACTTTGTTTGTAGGCGCTCGTAGCTGTATTTAGGGGGTATTTAGGGGGTATATAGTCAGGCACTTACTTGCACTGTAATTGTAGACCCACCCGCATTTGCGGGCTTAGTTAGATCTCAGGGCTTCATTGGGAACTGTTTTGGCCGCCATCTTAGGTGGGTGTGCTTCGACTCGGGCCGACTTTATTTATTTATTTTATTTATTTGCGGGTTTATAACACGCTTGAATCGACTCTTTACCAGAGTATCTCTGCGCCCAAAACACCAGAAGCGAAACACCAAAACACTTTAGGCGCCATCTTTGAGTGGGTCCAGTGGCTTCACTCGCAGGACTCCTGCGCGGCACACTATATAAGGAGATGCACCGCTGCATGACTGTAACGGCGGACTGGTTGCGTAAGAACTCGCTCCAGTTCAATGGAGCAAAGACCGAAGTTCTCCATTGCTCACTGGACCGAATGCCCTGTCCTTTACCCGAGGAGTTCTGGCCTTTCTCTACTCTAGGCACCGTAGCGGCGGCAAAATCCACCCGCAACCTAGGCATCCTGTTCGGGCCTAGCTTCCAGCTGGATACCTTCGTTAATAAAACCACTGCGACTTGCATGCTACTGCTCCGCATGCTACGGAAAATTCTTCCGCTACTCCCCCCCTCGGCAAGGACGGAAGCAGTGCATAGTATTATCCTCAGTAGATTAGACTACTGCAACGCACTGCTTCTGGGGGCCCCCAACACCTTGGTCGCGAAGCTGCAGCGGGTGCAGAATATGGCAGTTAAACTGGCTCTTTCACGACCACGGTCTGCCTCGTCCTCTCTTGCGCTCTCGGATCTTCATTGGCTTCCTGTTCAAAAACGGATCTGCTTCAAATCCTCCTGTCTGGTTTTCAGAGCTCTGCATGGGCTGGGTCCAGTGATGTTGCAAGGTCTATTCTCCTGGTACTCTACCGCCAGACCTTTGAGATCCTCTTCGGCATTCCTGGTCACAGTCCCCAGGATAAAAAGGGTGAGGATGGGCAGCCGCTCTTTCAGCTTTACGGCCGCCAAACTATGAAATTCCTTACCGATTTCTCTAAGGAGCAAGCAGGATCTCTTGTCTTTTAAAAAGTATCTCAAAAGCTACCTCTTCCCGAGAGCAGCGTAGTGTTAACATCTGTAGGTAATGTTTATGATGGAAGCGCCAGGATACCATTTGGGTGACAGCTGCGCTCTATAAGTATGCTTACAATTACAATTACAATAGATTCCACATCAGAGGTTATGACTCCAAATACCACTATCGTTTGCAATAAAATGGCGGTACAAAAGCCTCCAAACACAGACATACCGCAAGCCGGGACAAGCAAGAGCTTAGCATGGGAAATATCTCTCTCCCGTAATCTCCACCTGAAGCTCAAGCTGATGTGGAATTTACTCCGGGAATAACAGTGGAAGCCATGACAGAAATGACAGTAACACCTAATAATCCAAATGAGATATCATTGGCAGCAATCTATCAGTTAATAGTGGAACATAGAGCTGAGACACACTCGGAAAGCCAGAAGACATATACGCCTGCTGTAAACTTCAAAACTCAGGAGAATTGCGAAGACTTGCAGTGAATTCTCAGGAAGAATAAATGCAGCAGAAGGGCGGATATCAACCATAGAGGATCAAATGCTGGTACAAAAGGCTGATATAGATATGATTTCATCTGATCGCGAGGATATGCAACTAAAGATAGTTGACTTAGAAAATAGGCTCCGGCGAAATAATCTCAGGATATTAGGAACACCGGAGGGGGTGGAAGGGACGGATGTTCACAAATTTGTACAGGAACTCTTTCTTGAAGCTTTCCACGAACTAACAATGTGGAACTGGGTCAATGAGATACAGAGAGCCCATAGGTTTCCATTTAAATTGCCCGAGCGAAAAAGCGGCTCAGCAGGAAATCGTCCCAGAGCAATTTTGATTAATTTGAATAACTTTCTAGCTCGGGAGGTACTATATGATCAAGCAAGACCCGATAGAAAATGACAGAACAAAGGATTCCAATTTTTCGTGAGGTCAGACATTTGCCACCACACAGTGGAGAGGAGGTGGCAATTAAGACAACTAATTAACCCCTTTAAAAACAAAGGAGCACAGGCCTTTTTGCTGAACCCAGCAACTCTGAAAGTACTATATAAGGGACGTATACATTTTTGTATGTCAGAGATACAAGCTCAGGAATATTTGAACACTCTTTGAAGTGTGAAATGTCAATGTATGAAAATCAGGAATGTTTAAAATAAGAGCTTAGAACAAATTCTCAGAATAGGGTGGTTCTTATGCCTAGCTTTGGTCAGATAATGAGCAATGAGTAATTCAGAAGATTGAATATGAATATGTTAGTACAGATTTAGTGTATTCTCACCTGAAAATGGTGGCCAATGATTCAAATGTTGAAGCAGAGCGGAGACTGGAGCGAAGTCTCTTCCCTTCGCTAGGGCCAAAAGCCCCTTTTCCTTAGATGTAGGGTGGAGGGTGGGAGGGTAGGGTAGGGGAGGGGAGGCACAGGGAGTGGAGGGTGAGGTTAGTGTTGGGGTCACAGAAGGGTGGGAAGCGAGGGAGGGTAATAGGGCTGGATGGGGTGGGGGTAGCAAGAGAAAAAAACAGAAATCAGATACATACAATTTTAATGTGTAAGGAGTAGTACTGCACTACGAAAAGGTTTAAAAAGTACTGACAATGGTTATATAAGGTACTCTTACCAGGGAAATATGGGTAAATATTTGATCTGTTCATCAAATGTTGGTGGTCTGAATGATAAGTCAAAACGAGCGAAAGTGTTTGAAATAATCAAGATGTTAAATCCGGACGTCCTGTGCTTACAGGAGACACACATTTCATCGGGTATCAAAACTTGTCTGGCGATCAGAGGCTATAATTTAGCAGTGTGCTCCATCCCCAACAACGAGAGGTGTGGCTATATATATTAAACATCGGAGCGGCACGGCCCTTCGAACAAAATCTGATAAATGGGGTCGATGGGCCATAATGGAGCTCTCCCTGGGTTTTACTGTGGTAAATATATATTGGTCAAATTTGGATGATCCTCATTTTTGGGAAGAGCTAGAGAAAGAGCTAGCACATTGGTCATGCTCGCTGATTATATGCGGCGATTTTAATATACATTTGGAGGGTGGCAGTGCTGTAAATCTATATACAGGAAGGAAGCCTAAAGTATTTAAAGCACTTTGCTCCCCAAAAATACTCATGGGCTAGGTGATGTTTGGGTAGAAAAATAACAAAGTAACCCTGGTTTTACATACTATTCACATCCCCATAAAAAATGTGTTTGCTTAGAATACTTCCTGGCCCCCACACAATGGTTGGATAATCTGGATATAATAAAACTCCCGCAGCTATATTCAGATCACAATCCGTTAATTTGTAAAATTAAGGAAGTTCAGGGCTTGAATAGGCAAATCACCTGGACTTTTGATAAAAAGCTATTATTAGATAATGAGTTCTGTACCCATATTAAACACTGGACTCAAGCGTTCTTTGATAGCAATAGATACAGTGCATGCCGAGCAGTGGTCTGGGATACGTATTCAGCAGCCCTGAGGGGGGTTTTAATAAGATTTGTAGCACACACTTGGAGGAAACGTAAAATACAGATGGATCAACTGATTAATAAACTCTGTAAACTGGAATCAGAGAATATTCAATTAATAAGTAATGAAGCTGCGGAAAAGATACTATCACAACATCTCTGTAAAATAACACTGGCTAAAGCTGAAATGAACCAATAAGTTCAAGAGAAGGTGGCCCCAAAATTTCAGACGTATCATAAGGAATTATAAGAGTACAGAGAGACAACTGGCAGATTATTGCGTTAGAAAAAGAGTTAGAAATAATATATTAAAAATGCAAGATCCGGATGGTGCACTGGTATCAGACCCAGAAAAGATCATTAGAATCTTTGAGGAATTTAATAACAAACTTTATCAAGCAGAACCCCTAATAGGAGACCAAGGGGATCGAGAGGCTTTGTAAGATACCGATAGCACTGCTATACCACTTCCTAGGATAAATGCTGAAACCTCTCAAGAATTAGAGCAGGAAATTACGGCAGAAGAAGTACAGGCGGCACTGGCGTCCTTAGCATCTGGTAAGGCGGCTGGGCCAGACAAAATGCCTATCGATCTGTATCGATGCTTGCAACACAAATATTACCTCTTATGCAAGATCTATTTTTGGATATTCAATATCATTGAAGACCACCAATGTCATGGCAGTATATAGACGATATAGTGTTTTTAAAGAAAGGTAAACCCCCAGAGCTCCCCTCGTCATATCGCCCGATCTCTCTCCTGAATATGGATGCAAAAATATATTCCAAAATCATGGCCACCTGACTACAAAAGAACATAGCTGCAATTATTTCACGATGGCAACATGGCTTTATTCCTGGCCGAGGGACCACAGACCACACGCGGCGAGTACTATCAATATTAGACATCGCCGAGGTAGAGAAAAGAGCGGTGGCTGAAGTCCTCCTGGATGCAGAGAAAGCCTTTGATCGGGTGGCCTGGGGTTATCTGTGGGATAAATTGGCTGAGAGAGGCTTTGGTCTAGGACTTATCTGGCCAAACAGTCTATGTTTTACAAGCCCCATGCCAAAATCCAAATAATAGGATATACTTCTAGGAGGTCGAAGATAGTAAGGGGTACGGGTCAAGGCTGCCCTTACTCTCCAATCATGTTTGCATTTTATTTGGACCGATTTATCTCCCTAATTTTGAATAATCCTATAATCAAACCTGTAGTCTCTCATAGATATGAGACAAAAATCTTGGCATACGCTGATGATATTGCTTTATTAACTTCTGCTCCACAAGAAGTAGAAAAGCAGGCAGAAAAATTTGGGAGGAGATCGAGATACCTTCTAAACTGTTTAAATTATCTGTTCTTCTCAGTGTATATTACAAGACTCCAGAGTGGTGGAGGCAGCAACATATTTAGGAGTCATAATAACATTTAAAATTAATGATCTAAATGCATTAAATATAGATCCAGTGAAGGCCTCAATAGGGAGTTGTAACGGCTAGACCATTTACACCTCACAATAATTGGATGGATAAATGTAATTAAATTCAAAATCTTTGCAAAAATTCTATATTTAATCCGGGCTATCCCACTAGAGCTAGTGGTAAAAAAAAGTACGGAAAATAGAGGGGATGTTCTCTAACTTTATCTGGAGCTATCATAAAATTTGACTTGCTTACAAATATTTGACTCTGCCAATTGATCGAGGGGGTGTGGAATATTCCCAATATCCAGCTGTATTATTGGGCTACGGCCCTTCAACATCTAGATACTCTCTATCATTATGGGAATATACAAAATGATATGACTGAAGTGCCAAATATTTGTCAATTGACAATTGGGGAAGTTTCAGGTGGAATATTTGAACGCCCAGACAACATGAATAAATATCAAAAGAAAGGCTATAAATGTATTGAGTATGCTATGAAAGTGTGTAAAAAGGCAGAGAAAATCTGTAGGATAAGTAGGTTTACTAAGTACTCATCACTTTGGCACTCTGATCTTCTACATCCAATTATAAATGACGATATGGCCAGAAAGTGGGAGCAAAAGGGGATTGCTACTTTGGCAGATGCTTATGCAAATCAAGAAATGGTGGGGTTAATTGAAATTGCACAAAAGCTCGGTCTGCAGCGGAACTCGTGCTTCGAATATTTGCAAATTAGCACCTGCATAAAAGGAATTGCTAAAGAGAGTATTAACTTTGGGCCGATACCAATTTTGCTGCTTATGAGCAACTCTAGGAATAGAATTAAAGATTTTTATCAAGAGTTGATAAAATTTGTGCCCGATAAACTGGAAAAACAGAAGTAAATTGGACAAGTAAATTAAACAATGGGGAGGTTGATCTAGATAAGGCGTTGGAGCTGGGAAAAACAGTTTTATGTCATCCAACTTATAGGTTCAACAATACAAAACGGTGTATAGTTTGTACTACACACCATCGAAACTCTTTAAATGGGGAAAAAGAGAATCAGATGATTGTCCTAGAGGTCGACTGGGACCCGCTGACATGATACACATGTTTTATTCATGTGCAAAATTAGATAAGTTAAAAGAGGGGATGGAATCCTTTATGCTACCGACACTGGGGAGAAATATAAAGATCTCCACCACATTGATTCTAGTGGGCTACGATTCAAGATTGCAAGGGGATGTTTTACAGAGGGATTTTGTGTTTTTAATTATAGCAATAGCACGTCTCCTGATAACCACAGTATGGAAGGATCAGGAACCACCTACATTTCATCAGTGGCTGAATAGGCTAATATTCATTGGGAGGCAGGAAATTGCTCTATATAAGTGCAAAGGGGTAGAAACTTTGAAAAAAGGTATGAACATCTGGAAGCCACTTATTGTCTGGATGGAGGAGCAAAATAGACAAGGGGTTGGTTAAACAAAAAGAAAAAGGAATACATCGTATTGTGATCGTAACTAATGATACTGAAAATTTAAGGGTGGAAATGTTGTTGAAAGGTCTGGGGAAATGGAAGAACAAAGTTAATGGATCCAGTCTTAGTCACAGGCAATCAATCAATTAATCAATCACAGGCTTTAAAGCGCGCTACTCACCCGTGAGGGACTCAAGGTGCTGGGGGGGATGGGTTGCAGCTCTGGGTATGCCGAAAAGCCAGGTCTTGAGGCTCTTCCTGAAGATGTTTAAGCTAGGAAAGCATCCGATGTTGACTGGGAGCATGTTCCAGGCCTTACCCACTAAATAGGAGAAGACTTTTCCACCTCTGCTGTGGTTCTGCGGATGCCCAGGGTCTCTGCAAGGAAGAGTTCGGCAGAGCGAAGGTTTCTTTTGGGTACAGGGAACGAGACTCTTTTGTTGAGGTATTTGGGTCCGATGTTGTGGAGGGATATGTAGGCGTGGGTAAGTAGCTTGAAGATTACTCTCTTCTCAATGGCGAGCCAGTGGAGGTCTCGCGGGCACTGGGTCATGTGCTTATGTTGCGGGGTGTTGAGGAAGAGTCTGGCTGCGGTGTTCTAGTTGGTCTGGAGTTTGTATTACAGGGATTTATTGATTCCATTGTAAAGGGTGTTACCGTATTCCAGTCTGCTGGTTATGAGTTTGTGGATGACAGTCTTTCTGGCTTCCGCAGGGATCCAATTGAAGGTCTTGCAGAGCATCTTGCAGAGCATCTGCTCCTCACACAACCCTACTGCTTGGTTGACAAATGACATTTTTAGGGGCCATGAACTCCCCTTCTTAGTAGTCAATGTCTAGAACCCAAATGTGGTTTAGAGTCTTTGAAGTTTATATTAATGGTCTTCTTCCTTTTGAAGTGCCCTCTCCTCTGCCTTGCCTTTACTCCAGAAAGAGGTCTGTCACAACAGGAGCAAATCAGATAGACCCACAACAAAAGCCATGGGAGTGACTAGAGATTCACACCTGGATGTCAGCCACAGTGTAATGACTCCTGGTGTAAAGGCAAGGAAAGTAACAGATGCCATTTATGTATGGAGCTGTGATGGTGTCAATAAACGGACTCTGTTCTTGAGCACAGCTTCTAACTCTGCTCTAGAAACATTCTGTGATATGAAGCAGTCTCAATCTTATGGTGTGCAGAAACGCTGCTCTCTCTTTGGTTCAAATAAAAATAATGGTGCTGAGGTAGGTTGTGTTTCACTAGCAATTCTGCTTATCGAACAAAAAAAGTAAGATTTTCATGTGCTTTGATTAATTTTGTGTGCAAATTGTAAATAGGGCTCCACCCAAACCCTAAGTACAAATTGTGTCAACATTTCTAGAACCAATGTCCTAGGTACTCTGTGCAGTAATGTTCCAAAAGGCTGCACGCGTGTCCCATTTAACACCAGAAATATAACACAAAATGTTTGGATGAATCAATTCTTTAATCCGGCGGTTTCTTTTGAAAGTGGTACATTTTTAAGGATTGCTCATCCGAAGAATGACATTTAACTTAATAATTGTGATTATAGAGCCTGTTAAAGCTCTTCTGGAAGTTAGAAGAATGTAGTAACAAAAAGTCATAGCCTTATTACAGGTGACCTGACAAATAAGTTATGGGTGCCAAAGAACTCACTCTCCCAGCATGCCGCAAAAAGTAATATTAATAATAGTTCAGCAATTGAACAACCGAAAGAGGTGAATCTAAAATTAAAACGTGAAGAATACTGAAACCAACGTGCAAACAGATGCAATACACCCTTCTATCAATGTCCATGCTGAAATTGTGAAATCTGACCTCTGAACAAGCGTTTCCGGCATGTCCTGAACTTTCCTGTTAGCAGGCCCTCCGCTGCTGCATCGCTAACGGGGTTAAAATATACATGCTTATATAATAAAGCATGTTCTTATATCAATTAACAGCAACATTTTGTTGCGATGGTATTCTGCTTACCTAAATGTATGTTTCTAAGCGAAGATCTCCTTCCTGGTGAGTCTGTGTAGTGACGCTTGCACCTGGAGCGGATATATGATGTTACAACGCGGACTTTTACTCCGCATACCGTTACAACGCGGTTTTTACAACGCGGATACTGTAACAACGCATGTATTTACAACGCATTTTTTTACAACGCAGGTACCTTTACAACGCAGACCATTACAACGTAAGTATTGGTAAGTATATATTAATATGAATAATATGATAGTAACTTAATTTTAAAAGTATAATTTAATGTAATTTTAAATAATTTAATTTCCGTTAATTAATTTAAATTTAAATTAATATTACTTTATTTTTACCATGTACCCCTGTACCCCAGAAACTCAAAACTGACCCTAAACCCCCCCAAAAAAATAAAGTAATTTTATGAAATATAATTAAAATTAATTATTGTAAATTAAAAAAATTATAACTTTATTTTTACCCTGTACCCCTGTACCCCAAAAACTCAAAACTGACCCTCAACCCCAAAAATAATGCAAAGTAATTTAATTTAATTTATTTACTATTAAATAATTTAATTTAAAATTAAATTTAATTTATTTTTACCCTGTACCCCAAAAACTAAAAACTGACCCTGAACCCTAAAAATACCCCTTTACCCCAAAACTAAAAACTGACCCTGAACCCTAAAAATACCCCTTTACCCAAAAACTGAAAACTGACCCTGAACCCTAAAAATACCCCTTTACCCAAAAACTGAAAACTGACCCTGAACCCTAAAAATACCCCTTTACCCAAAAACTGAAAACTGACCCTGAACCCTAAAAATACCCCTTTACCCAAAAACTAAAAACTGACCCTGAACCCTAAAAATACCCCTTTACCCAAAAACTAAAAACTGACCCTGAACCCTAAAAATACCCCTTTACCCAAAAACTGAAAACTGACCCTGAACCCTAAAAATACCCCTTTACCCAAAAACTGAAAACTGACCCTGAACCCTAAAAATACCCCTTTACCCAAAAACTGAAAACTGACCCTGAACCCTAAAAATACCCCTTTACCCAAAAACTGAAAACTGACCCTGAACCCTAAAAATACCCCTTTACCCAAAAACTGAAAACTGACCCTGAACCCTAAAAATACGCCTTTACCCAAAAACTGAAAACTGACCCTGAACCCTAAAAATACCCCTTTACCCTAAAACCCAAAACTGACCCTAACCCCTAAAAATACCCCTTTAGCCTAAAACCCAAAACTGACCCTAACACCTAAAAATACCCCTTAACCCCAAACATATAACATTTAAAATATAACTATATACTTACCAATACTTACGTTGTAATGGTATGCGTTGTAAAGGTACCTGCGTTGTAAAAAAATGCGTTGTAAAAACATGAGTTGTAACAGTATCCGCGTTGTAATGGATGCGTTGTAACAGTAGTGCGTTGTAAAAAATGCGTTGTAACAGGTGCACACCACCTGGAGCACCCCGAGGTTTGCGTGAGGTTTATACGTGCTCGTTATGCTTGCCCGCGCGTTGAAGAGCAAAAGTCAAGAGACTCAAACGTGGGTGCGTCCGTTTCTGATTTGAGCGTTATTGGACTGATAACATTTCCACACTCAATACGTATACAATAACAATTGATGTACAATAAAAATTTATAGTGTGAAAAAAACTGCTTATCCCTTCCCCTACTGAGTGTGTGGGTCAAATGTGGGACTAATAAAAACGATAGTGATGGGGACTGATGTACTGAATAAATTGATTAAATTGTGTGTCGTAATCAAATAGGTTGATTGCTCATGAACTGTTTGATGAAACTTAAGGGTAACATGTACTGCGTTTTATATATTAAAGAAAGCACTATAGTTGCTTGTCGTTTAAACACTAAGGAATAATGTTGTCCAACTATCTGACCCAGTGGGCTTCCTGTTGTGCCAGTAGTTTAGCAATGTCTCTGTCTGGCTTCTAGATTACTATCTCTCATGATGGTAAAATGCAATTGAGCGAAGGTGTGCCTCTCTTGGGTTCAGCCATGTTGGGTGTAGGTAGACATTGGCACTGTGGGATTGTTTGAAATAGGGCACAGAGGAACTGCTGTCCCCTGCTAGCAGGGGGCAGACAGGAAATGCTGCACCCTGGGAACTTTTGCCCTGTTGGATAGAGAGAAAATAGGCATCACCCCCACCCACAAGCTAGTTCCTGGCATACGATTGGCTCCCTCTGCACCCTCTTCAGAACACTACTGGTCTTTTGGAAGACAAAGGATAGACTGCACCTGTTGAGATCTGTTAGGAGGACTGTAAGGAACCTGTTGACACTTATATCCAGGCAAAGAAGAGTGCTCCAAGGGTCAGGTGGCTGGACTCCTGTTTTTCATCTGGGACATAACAGTTGTAAGAAGCCCACTTTCCTGGAAGAGTCCAGCTGACCAGTTTCAACCTGCTGGTGGATTCTGGTGGAGGAAGTAATAACCCCCAGGTGTGTTTTCTGATGTCCTGGTAGCATTGCCTAGTCAGAGCATATTCCTCTGGCTTTACCCAAAAATCTTGGAATTTAAAACGTTCTATAACATTAGGATGGATAACTGTCAAGTAATCAGAATGAACCTGCCAGCCATTCCACCGAGGGTTCTAACTTTGCTGTAACCCCCGTTACATTCTACGATCAATGTTGAGGCCACATAGATTCTATTCTGCAGCACCCATCGGCACAAGTATTGACCATGACGCAGTCAATGCTGAAGATTTCCGGGACACAAACGCTTGGAATGGGATTTTATTGTGTTGTGTTACTATTTTGGTACTTCTAAATTCTTTACACAATTTCTTAAGTTAAGCCTGACAGCTTTGTGCCATAGCTACCAGAGTCTGATCCTAGGTATCAATAACTGAAACCTTTACTGGATCTAACAAAAATAGTGGCATTATTCCATGTGGTGGATTGCCATCCACGTCAACCAATACTGCACTTTCTCACATCAAATTGGAGTTTGGCAGTTGGCTCGATAACGTGTGTTTAGCAATGCCACTCAGCTATTAAATTGGAAACAAAATATTCCAAAATTGAACTAAAAGCAAAGATTGATTTTTAATTTGACTCAATTCTTTATTGGCTAATTTATGATTTTTCTAAATTATTTTTGATCCAAAAGTTTGCATTGTTTAAACGTTTAAGGGAATATGGAGTTGCATCTGGTCACCCTGAAAACAGTGACAGTGACATAATGGTGGAGATTACAGCCCAATGCAGATAAAGAACATTGAAGCTGGGCTATGTTGCCAAGAAGGCAGAGTATGAGAAGGTTTTCAGGGCCTGGAGGAAACTCTTCATGCACAGACCAGAGTATAAAGGAGAATGGAACAACTTGCCCAACATGTTTCTTTTTGGTGCACCACCCAGGGCCTGAAGTCAAGTGATCTCTCCCAAAACAAGGCCTTCTGAACTGGCCATCTGCCAGTTGGAGCTCAGTTGCACGAATCAGCAAGGGAGCTGCCGGCAAAATTATCAGCAATAGCCTTGCAAAAACAAAGAAACTGGCACTAGATAAAAGAAACTGGCTGTGGAGGGAAAAAAGACAAGACTAGGCTTCATGTCCACTGAAGATGGTGGATGCAATGGGGAGGGGAGAGTACATACCCCTTATTTGCCCAAGGGTATTATGTCTACCTTTGTGGTGGGGATGAAATTAGCAAATAATTTGCTTCCCATGAAAGAGCACTGAGAATGTACAGGATGGGTAAACAGCACTGGGGAGCCTTCATGTGGGAGTTAACATCAGCACTAAGCATGGGCAAATTTTGCGTATCTGGCGTTCGCGAATTTGCGTATTTGCAAACTCGCAATCCGCAAAATCCGCGAATTCTCAAAAATTTGTGGATTATTTTGTTTTTATAGTGTTCGCAAGGGTTTCTGCCAGTTCGCGAGGATTTTGAACCAGTTCGCAATTGCGAACTTACTTGTCGGCACGCAACGGTCGCGACTATGTTGTTTCTACGTCTAGTTCATCATCACAGGTTCACTGTACCCTCTGTTTCAACACTGCCACCCTCTGTTTCACCCATGCCACCCTCCGGTACATCAATGCCACCCTCTGGTTCATCATCATCACTGTAGATTATGGGGGGGAAAAGCAAGCACACCTGCCCTGCTTCAACTGACATGAATTAATTTGGGGTTGATTTATTAATGTGTCACTGTTTTAAAATTCCAGTCTGGCACCTGCTTACTTATCTGTAATTTGCTTTCTGTTGCAGTGCAATTTTTTTTTTTTTTCAGGACCTTTGTGGCCTACTTGTAGCTATTCTATGATCCGGCTGTGAGGGTCAGAGCAGGGTCATACAATTGTTGCAACTAGCAACTGAACTCTGGAGGGGCCCCAGTCAGGAAGCACTACAGGGAATGGTTACTAATGATGAATTTGAACTTTTGCACCTGCTGAGTGCTTTCAGTTTAGCAAAACTCGTTTTTCTGCAGAACAGCAAATGTAATGCCCCAAACAAACTCACTTGTGAAAGTTGATTTCTAATCCAAAAGTGATCCAAAGAAAGTGAAAAGGCCTCAAATCCAAAAAAGAGCAGGCAAATGTCAACCTGAGGAGTTATTCTGATAAAAATCATCATTTTCAGAAGGTCTATGCTGCTTGCTAGTGGATTTCTTGTGCAGAACTGCAAATTTTGTAATTTTGCGAGTGCGAGATTGTTGCTGCCCGCCGCACCTACATGTTCGCAATTGCGAACTTACGCCGCACGCCGCAAAATTGTATCACCAAGAAAAGAAAATCCGCTGCATGCGAATTTGCGGATTTTTGGTAAATTCGCGAGCGTTCGCGGATCGCGAATTTACCGAAAATCCGCAAAATCCGCGAGCGGAACGGATTTTCCGCCCATGCTTAATCAACACTGAGGGAGGGATTCACTCCTGGCTCTAGAATAGGGTGGTCTGACTCATACACTCACAAAACAGAGGCCCTTGAGCAGCATTATGGTTCCACGTCTGAGAAGTACTGTGAAAATTGCTGGGACACACACACAGAAAAACAGAGCAATCCTGGTTTTACTTTATAGATGTCTCACTAAAAGCGCCAGACCAGGTGAAAGGCAATACAGTTCCTGCTTATGATGAGCTATATCTCCTGATTATGAAGGAGCACATCCTGTGTAATTGTCATTCAGAGTTACACCAGAATCTAGTGGATTAAAAGTTGTCTTACTCGATGGATCTTGGTAAGAAAGCTGACATGTGGGTGTGCAGTAGGATGTCTAAAAATTCCCAGGAGACTATCCGAGGAAAGGAGTCTCTGCCCCTCCTCAGGGGAAAGAGGGGAGCAACAAGGATAAAGATGCCTTTTCCAAACCTAGGTGGGAAGGTGCAAGGGGAAGACAGCTTTTGAGTCAGTGCAGGTTGAGGTGTACCTAGACTGTCACAATCCCAGTTATAACAAGCATTTAAAATGCAATGGTCTAATAAAATACTTTAAACCTAAAATGCAATGGTCTTGTCTTTGTTAAAGTTAGAGCTATTGGCATTGCAAATGGCATTTTTTTCATTTTTTGTTTTTTTTTCAAACTTAAATAAATGGTTTTGTCATTTACAATGGCAATAGGTGAGCATTAGAGAGTAGTAGAGAGTATTAGCAGACAGAGCCCCCCACATACACACACAGAGCCACACACATACATAGAGAGCCATCACACACACAGAGAGCCCAACACACACATAGAGCCCAACACACACACACAGGGTCCTGCACACACACACACAGAGCCCAACACACACACACAGAGCCCCCCACACACACAGAGCTCCCCACACACACACACAGAGCCCAACACATACACAGAGCCCAACACACACACACACATAGCCCCACACAGAGAGCCCCCACACACACAAACACAGGGAGCCACTCACACACAAAGCCACATACACACACACACAACCACACACACAGAGCCACACACATACAGAGCCACACAGAGACCCACACACAGAGCCACACACACAGAGCCACACACCGAGCCACACACACAGAGCCACACACAGAGCCACACACGGAGCCAGACACACACACAGCCACACACACACAGCCACACACAGAGCCACACACAGAGCCAGACACACACACACAGCCACACACAAAGAGCCACACACACAGAGCCACACACACAGAGCCACACACAGACACTTTGTGAGAACACAGATAGAACAATATTTAGAGTACTGCTAAGATACAGTTTCAGTTTCTAAACTTGGAGGGTGCAAGTATGGCCAGTGTCTACTACTCTACGAGTCATCCGTACTGTGTTTTAGAGAAAAGTGTGAACAGGGTAGGGAGATTATGGCAGTCTTTTTGGAAGCCACACAATGTCATTTAAATCCTTTTCAGTTGGCTTCCACAGAGGTCCTTCTAGCTTAATACTTCGGAATCAAGGTGTCGACGTGTTTCGACCCCTTAGGAAACTTCGGGGGGGGGGGGATTCACATTAGGATGGGGGACTGGTAGGAATATGTTCAATACAGGTTCATGTAATGCCTGAAATAAAGAAGTGAAGAGATGTTGAGTGAATATGCATGATGGCAGGCCTGTGCAGAGCAGGAAAATAATTACATTCTGTCTCCTAGGTATCTGGATATATCATGGAGTGGCTGGCTTAGGGAAATGGGTGAGGCCACTGCTCGTTTATTGAAGGCTAGCCAAGACCTAAAAAGGAATAGGGGGCACTGGCTTCAAACAGACTGTGGGGCGTTTACAGACTGAGGAATATTGCCCCATTTCTGACAGGTTTTTCACTTTAAAAAGGCCAGGGAGGGGCGCCTCGAGGACAAGATGTCTCTGCTAGGTACAACACACAAAGCACCCTTGCTTTTCTGCAGGTAGCGTCAGTGCACACTGAGGAACCAGTGGGAATACAGAGACAACCACAGAAGGACGGCATCTGGGAGCAGTTTCTGTGCCTGGAGCAGAGTGTCTGACATAAGAATCACGTCATGTGCTTGTCTGTGTGTGTGTTCCTGCCCCAGCCTTGGGCTCCCTGCCTGACTGAGAGTGACTCAGACCTGGGGGGCAAGGCCTCAAAGAGGTTGGGAGGAAGCAAGGGGGCATCCGCCAGTCTCAGGGGGGTGACGGAGAATGCACTCACTTCTGGTAGGTGCGGGGTCGGCTCAGTGACTCAGAGGCACCCGCTGAGGCCGCCATGGCCCACACAGGGTGCTTTTGTTTGCTTGTTTCCATGCTTCCCGCAGCACAGGCCAGGCTGCCTCGCGCCACTCCAAAGCGCGCGAGTACACCTGCGCATGTGCGCTGACTGGGCTGTTGTGCGCATGCACGTGCGACACCCTCTGTCCTGCAGGGTATGAGTACAGGGCATGGGTGGCTCCGATTAGATCATTGAGGTATTAGTATTAGGCTCCCTGGGAGCGCCTACGATGCGTTTGTCCTTCCTCAGTGTTCATGCCGCTCCCACGGGCAGGGCTCTGTCGGTTCGCTAGGGCTCGCGGACGGAATTAGTATGTCCCGCGGGGCAAACCATAAGGGAGGGTGATCCGCAGCTGTATTGGTGAGAGCTGCGAGCCGAGACAGCAGCTACTCCCGGGAACTCAACATCGCAACCCGCAGCGAGAGAGACAGCAGGGGGCGGCATACTTGGAGAACAAGGTGAGCAAAGGATGGCCGAGAGGGTCACCTGCAGGGGTATGCTTGATGAGGAGGGTGGGAGTAGCGGTCGTATGAGGAAAGAGGAACTGTATCACAGGCAGGGTTCGTCCTTTCAGCTTCCATTGATGCCAGTGCTTGATCCGAAGCTTAGATGGCAGGTTCGCAGATGCCGGTAGCTCATACAGTGACCCGGGATTCCTGTGAGGTTTCTCAGAGTATGGGTGAGCTCGGGGCAGGCGCTACTTCTTACCTTCACTGGAGATGAGAAACTGTGATTATCTTCGGAAAGCAGGTCACACCGTGCACGCGCTGGAAGCGGTGGTTTCTCCGTGCCAAACAAGCACTCGCCATGACGTTGTGTTTTTGCTGTAAGCCCCGTCCTTTTCAGACTGGGGGCATATTTTTAGGTCTGAGAAAGAAACGAAAAAAACACGCCCCTCAATCCGAAAAGGACAGGCCTTACAGTGAAACCACAATGTCAGAGAGACCTTTTCTCCAATGGATCTTCGTCGTTTAGGAGGCCAGCCAATGGAGAAGAGGGGCGGTTTCAAACCCCACTACTAGGAGACATAGGATCTGGCAAACGAGTCTGCGCAAGGGCAGCCTTCGATAGCCGAGACCTAAAAAGGAAGACTTAATTGTAGCGTAGTTCCTATTTTCCCAATAGGCCCTGCGCATTGGAATAACATAAACAGTAGTATCGACGTAGAAGTGCGGATCTTCCAGGCCTCTACTGACTATGCTAAACTTAATTGGGTTTGTTACCAACTAGCTCAGAGGTCACTGGAAACTTTCTTCTCTGAAATAGGAAGTGATCAGCTTCCCTGGCACAGACAAGAAGGGATTCAGTTTTCCAAAAACAGTGCAACATGACAACTTTGCTCCTCAGATCAAGAGTCAATCTCTAGGGTCGTGTGAAACAATAGACAGTTATTTTACTCAGTCAGGTTGGTGCAGATTACTTTCACAATATGTAGAGAATAGAGAGACGGGCGTTGTCAATCAAAGGTTAACATTTATTGAACAGTCTTTCTTCTCGTACAAGAGAAATTAATTGCCACAATTGCAAGACTTGTTATTATAAAAAGTACGTACAGTAAGATAAGTATTGCGAAATAATACTGTAAAAGCATTGATATGGTTTCTTAGCCTTACAATAGTTTAAAATTAATAAAACATATTTACATTCATATATACATTAGGCTAAAATACTCAACTGGTGCTTCTAACTACGCCTACTCCAGTGTACCTGACCTAAGCCTAATACTTGGGAGGGGAATAAGTAAGTAGCTTTAAGTTAAGTTGGTTTTGCCAAGGTTTGCTTCAAGAATTCTCTCTCAAGGGTTTAGTCAACACCATACCTCTGGAATAGAATGATGGAGGTCTGGTATCTCCCTCAGGGCTCGATATCCCAGTCACCCGCAAGGGTAGACCAGAAACGCTGGAGCTGGATTTCTCTGCAGGAGAAAGACAGCGTCTCTTCTCAGCGCGTCGAGGAGGAGAAGAAGGGGGGACAGCGTCCGCGGGCAGCTTGCATCTGCTGGGCTCTTGCAGGGGACGGCTGTTCAGCTCCTAGGTTCACCACACCATCGTTCGCTAGTTAGCAGCGATAGCAGTAGCGATAGCAGCTATGATATCTTCAGCATAACAGCAGCTTCAGGCGACGGGCAACAGGGGACTTGCTTAAGGCCACGTTGGTAGTATTTATACCTGAAAGGTGCCTTGTTTGACGTAAGTTTGCTAGACATAAGACGTCAATAAAGATGTCACTAGGAAGTGATCGTCTATCAGTGCTCATTAGAGTTCTATTACTAATCAAAACACAGCAAGCGGGGATTTCCAGGTTTGCTGAGTTTTTATCTTGTTGAAGAACTCAGAGTGTTAATCTAGGAATCTCAGATAGTGACTTCTGCTCTGTCATTGCACTAATTGGTTGCAAAGGAAGTGGCAGAGAAAGCTATTCTGGAATGTGGCTCTGTTCGTGTGAGGCCAGAGATGAGTTACTGAATATTGCACTTGAACGGTTATGCCAATATAGGGAATAAATGGATTTATAGCCGAATAGGGGCATAAGGTCACAGTATCGATCAGGATCCTAGCTTAGAACGCCACAACCACTCCACGAATTCATGTCCATCAAATTACTAAAACTAGAGCAATAAGATGCATGTGTAACATTGCCCACCCCAAAATACATATATGCATTTGAAATAGGCGTATATTGTAATACGTGAAAATTTAGTACTGTACGTTTTCGAAGCAAAGAAATCATTCAAAAATTATAGCATATGAAATCAATGAACGATTATGCAAAAAGAATTACACATGAAATATCTCTGAAACAGAAGAAGGGCGAGATAAATCATCACATATAAATGCATTGCAATAAATGTGCTAGAGGCTGGTGTAAAGTTATTATGTCTCTAGATGTATGTAGAAATAGAAGTTGAAGCTTCTGTTCTCTAAGAATAGTTTTACTTTAAGCAAAGAATTTTTCGTGCCAAAAAAAAAGGGTGAATATTAAAAAGTGTTCAATTAAAAAGAATTATTGCTTGAACGGGGAAATTAGAGTTCCAACGCTTTTAGCAGTTTTTGTTGTTCAAAACTGAAGGCCGAATTCAGAGTTCATGGGAACGCTGTGTGTCGGAAAGCTTCTCCAAAGTTATTATTTCTGTTCGGGTGAGAACATCATATCAGACAGGCTCTCAAAGAATTGGTCTACAAAATCAGGTGACAGTTCGACCAAATTCGATAGTGCTGTAACTTGGCAAGTGTGAGAATGATTGCTGTCATTATAGTCGGGATCAGCAATGCTCACAGAAGGTCGTACTTGGTTGATGTTGCTTTTGTCACTTGCTCCACTGTTACCACCTAGTCGTAGCACAGGAGTCTCAACGAATGCCGTTATCAGGATTGGTACCCGCTGGGGACAACACAATGCGTGAGCCGTTATCGGACTGAGCAAAGTATCAACGTCCATTGGTACTGCTGATGGAAGTGAAAGACAGATGTCCAGCACGCACTCATCTCCGCATAGCATACATCGTAGTACCGGTAAGATACAGGTCTGCCGTATAGGTCTGAATGAAAGGAACCAGGTCATGTTTAGATCTCTCAGCCTTGCCAATACAAGGACTCTAGTTATTCTGTCCCGGTAGCGGATTGCTAGGATTGTCTCTTCCATTCCCATAGGAGTCATGTCTGAGCTTTGGCTTGCCATAACGAAGCAGGAGGGTCAAAAATAAAATCCCTGCTACAAGTCCCAAAAATAGGGGTATGCCGCCAAAAACAGAGTGGACAAAATTTGGAACGATTCCCAGAATTGCTTGAAATGGGGTTAGCAGTCCCGTAAAAATCGTCTTAAATATGCCTGGGATGCCTGTGGCACTAGACATGTTAAGGAGTTGGCTAAGCATTTCTACGAAATGCAAGGGGCAATTTGTTGATAAAAGGTCATGAACCTCCGTAGCTGTCCTTGTAACTAGAAGATCATACGTCTCTTTTGATGACGTTATGGGCACTGTTGTCTGTAAAAGCACAGACTTCATTTTGCTTAAAGTATCAATTCGTATAGAATAGAGATTCAGACGAGGCCAGATGGGAGTCTCTGTGTCTACAGGCCCGCTCGGGAACAATGCTTGCATACAGCATTTGACCATGGATGTTACGCTTACTAGATAACTTTTCCCTGGAACAAGGCCACAACATCTGTGATCCGTTCTAAGAATGTAACTCCCATTCGCAAGTTGCATAAAGAAGGGCTCTATCTGAGTTGCAGGTGTGACAAGCTGGTGGCATGAAAGGATGTTAGAATTACCTTCACAGGCTCCGTGTAAATTAATACCCTGGCACAAAAGTATACCGCTTAGTGAATGTTTACAATTTTCACCACTAAGAAATACATTTTTGTCGCTGTCACTATAGCATGAATGTGTGTATGGTAATTTGCATTCTGATTTTATGTATCCTTTACCCAATCGTTCATACTGGTCAGTAGGTATGTATTCAAGGCACTTTTTAAATCAGAAAGTTGTTATCGGAATAGTGATAATTCCGTGTATTATCCATTCAATGACAGGACTCTCTGACATTGTCAATGGTAATCTCTCAAGTTTTTCGATGCTCAGGATTGTAGTCTGCTCCTTTCTGTGCCAAACTGATTTGTTTATCAGTAAGGTTAAAAAATGGAAAATAATGACGTTGTGTTGATTAAACGCCAAGGCACATAGCCTGAACGAAGATTTTGCAGCGTCCAGCCTAATTGAACAATAGAACGTAATTGAGATTGGCCATGCTGTAACATTAGCAAGTCTCTGTCTATTATGTCAAAGGCAGAAGATACAATATTGTCCAATGAATATATTCTGGAGGACAGAGTCATTAACCCATTGTCCACTACAGAAAGTGATTTTTCCAAATAATACAATCAATTTCTCGTTTTTTTTCTGCTGTTTCAATTTGTGTGCCTTTCCAAGCCTCGTTGTACGCAGCATAGATGCTGGCCGCTATGAAACGTTTTTGACGCTGTTTGCGTGGTCCAAGAATGAAATCGCGCAAATCAGCACCATCTTTTAGTAAAGACAAGTGTTGCTTAATTTCAGCCAGTGTGGATGATCCTAGCCATTCGAGGCAGAGTTTCCCTACACTGTATGTTGTTACTATCCCTGGATTTTGTCTCTGGGAGTATCTAGGGTCTTGTCTGGTCATTTTTAACCCCTGTGTTTTGTTCAGGAATCTATCTTGACAGTTGTTTGTGTCAGTAGGCCAGATTAACCACTTTTTCCAATCAGGATGTGTTCTGTTAAAATGTAAAATTTGTGATACGTCTATCTCAATATCTGTTGTTGCATTCTCAGGTATTGGCTTTGGAATAGACGGTTTGTTAAGGTCTTTGATCTTAGCTAGGCCACGACAAGATGTTTGGTGAATTGTGTCATTTAAAAACATAATTTGTTCTGGTATCATGCAGGTTCTGAATAGTGCTTCAAGGCCTTGTACCTGCCAATCTTTTGTACCCCAAATGGTTTTCGTTTCAATGTTATTTTTCCAATAATCAAAACCAAATGTCATCATTTTGTCATAAAATGCTTCTGAATATATTAATTTAGTGTTTGTCAGCATTGTTTTCATTCCTGTTTTACCTAACAGTTTGTAATAAAACGTTTCTGCTTCACTGGTGTTAAACCCTGAGAAGTACTTGAATTTCTCAAAGAATGCTTTAGAACTGCTTTTAGGTGGTGTAGCACAATGTTCCCATTGATTATACTTAAAAACATTTCTAGGCTGTGCAGATTTATGCAAATAATGATCGCCATAATGTGTGTAGCAGAATAACTGTTCATAACTAGACGAACCTTGTAAATAATCATGTTCTGTGAATCTAGCTGACATTACTAAATCAGACATCATGTCATTATTACTGTTAAAGTCCCAATCATCAGAGAATGTACTAGGTTTTACAAAGTCACTTAAGGAAACCTTCAGTTGATGAGGATACTTCAGGATCTCGACCGGACCATAGATCTCATAGTCAGTTTTCTCCCATACTACCCCACCAGGTATTGGAATGGCTGTGACATTTACTGTTGACAGTTCTCTTTTCTTCACGTGGGATGACCTGTGTGGTTTCAGGACTAGGTTGATGTTCTGACTTGCTGTGTCCATTCAATTGTAATAAACTTTCCTAAAATTAAAATTTAAATTAGGCATAGTATGAGTATGAATACCCCTGATATAATCCAATGCTCAATCAACGGTGAATCCAGATATAATTCTTTGATTTGTTGAAGGAGTCCTGTTGTATTTTCTTTAGAATACTTTTTTGTTTCTGGCATCACTTCGGGGTCATTTTGATCTTCAGAGAAGTTGTCGAAGTTGATGAAATAACCAGAGGCAGTTCTGTCAATTGTTGGGATTGTTCCTTCAATCTGTCTTTCGGTAGCACTTTCTGATGCCACATTATTGTAGACTGGCGTTTCTTGACGAACTCTTTCAATCTGTGCCTCAAGAGGCACGAGTTCCATGGCATTATTGCATAGTCCTTCTCTGTGCACTGCAGGCTGATCGAATGTGATTAGTCTTTCAGTTTGAACCTCTTGAATTGTTGCAAGTTTGGGTATTCTGTTGTTTCTTGGGAGTCCACTGGGCCTACTGTTGATTATAGGCCACATGGTTGTGGTTTTACCAGGTCGATAGACACAACTCTGTTCTCCTTTTTACCAGCAAGGGGCGGTAGTACAACTGATCTTGTTCCGGTGACTGCCAAGACAGGTACTGCTTTTCTGTAAGAAGGCCCAAATTCCTTCTTCACCGCGATTTTTTCTCTGACTAGATCCCCAATCTTTGGAATCCAGACAGGCCTTGCTGGGGCTGTTGCTTGTGGTGCCTCGTCAGTGGTATCTGGCTGTTGCTTTAACTTTATGTTGCTTAAGGATTTTCTTGTTTCATTCAGTTCCTGTAAAACAGCCAAACGATCTTTGATGTCAAAGTCTGTTTTCTTATCTTGTACCACTGACACCTGACTATCTAAGTCCTGAATTCTCATTCTAATTCCGAACAATAGATCGTATGGGCTGAAACCTTTTAGAGATTTTCTTGGCAAATTGTTAAGACTGGTCTGGACACTTATTAAATATTTGACCCACCCAGCGCCTGAACCTAATACCTTCGCTGTTATAGATCGCTTTATGTCCCGGTTTTTTCTTTCAACTACACTATTCCCTTCGGGGTGCGACGGACAAGAATACCGCAACCCAATTCCCATGCTGGGCATGGCCTCCTTATAAGCTCGAGAGCTGAAAGCAGGACCCTGGTCAGAATGGAACGTGGTAATCGCGTATGTGCCGATAAAGACTCGCAGATCTTTTATAACCGTTCTAGCGTCAGCCGAGCGCTGGAGGCCTCATTTTTTAAGTGTGTTTAGTCTCAACTGATTAATAGGATGCTGAATGGCTTGTGGACATCATTACCCTTTCTATAAATGGTAACTGTGCAACAGGCAGGACCGGTTCATTACTGCGATCCCTATCACAGTCCGGACAGTTCTTTACATATATCTGATGTTGCACGCTCATCCCCGGCCACCAGTATACTGATTGCAATTCAGTCAGAGATTCCCTCATCTGAATGTGCCTTGGACCTTCACCCATGTTTGCGTCTGCTATTAATAATATTCTCCTATTCATGTTTGGAATTACCCTATCCCCCACTCCAGGGATTCGAGCAAAAGGAACGGAGTTTGCATCGATTACGTATGCATAATTGAGTGGATAGTTCACGGGTAGTGCTGCACAGTCGCCTTTTACGGTTGTTTTTACTGCCAGCATGGTTCCCCGTCTATGTATTTTTCTGTACGCTTTTTTGTGGCTACGGAAGCCGGTTTAGTTGCTTCCGCTATGGCTGTATTAGCCAATGAATTCCCTGCAACGTGAACGCCATCACGTTGAAGACTCTGTGCGTGTATCACGTGAGTCTTTTGTAGTTCTTTCTGTAAAAGAGCTACCTGTTTCCAGAGCAATTTATGCTTTTTTGTGGCACCTGTGTCATCTTTGTAATCGTTTTCAATCCACTTCTGCAGTTTATTATTGCAAGAGTTGACGCAAAAATGAGAATCGCACACGATAAGTGTCGGGAATTCACGTTCTGCATTTTCGAGCGCCATCTTTAAACATCTGATTTCAGCTCTCTGAGCCGAACAGTTTCTCGATGATTCAGTTTTTGTTACTTTCGGTCTGAATTTACCGCACAGCCAACGACCTTTAATAATCGCACATGCTGCATCGTAGGATTTGCTCTCTACGTTGAAATGTTGTACAAATCAATCTGTATAGATTATACAGGCGTACTGTGGGAGAGGCAGAAGTTCGATTGGCAGAGGATATTCTTCTTCATATTCTAAATCATTCAGTTCTTCGAATTGCAGGGCGAAATAGTATTTCACATCCTCCGCTCCTAGAGAATCTACACACTGTATCCATTTCGGATCCAGTGACACTGTAGACAGGTTTACTGGGCTGAATAGCGCCTCGAAGGCGGATTCCGCTGTGAGGATATCAAGCCGGGCCGACGACGGCTGAAATGCCAGAAACCGGTCCCTGGAAGCTTGTTTCCTTCCCAGTGTAAGAATTGGCTTGGTAGTTTGGTTTGCCCTGTTCCCATCATGCACTGGGACAGGAACAGACTAATTTGCATATAGCCAGGTTCTGAACTGGGATGGTGCAGTGAGCTAAAAAACGATGTTGCTTCTAGCCCTGATCTCTTGACTAGGTGAGAGTGTTCTGCTTAATTCAGAAACTCTGTCCATCACCACCCCTTGTTGTTAAACAGCTTTAGCCTCTAGGTGTTGATCTGAGATGGCTTCCAAAATAATGTCTAATGGAGCTTGGCTTGAGGTCCCGGGGCTATAGCTATAACTAGCTTGATCAACAGAACCTGCTTGGCCCTCCTGGCCAAATTGGTCCAGCATAACCTCTTGATCTACTTCGGTCATGCCTCCGCTGGAGATTTCATCCCCCTAATTACTATCCACTTGTTGGTTTACCATAGAGATAAATGTAGTTTCCTTGCTGGTAATTTCCAATGAAGAGGTCTCCGCCTCATCCTCCAGGTCACCCTCCAAATCAGAGCCCCCGGAATGTTCTGACAGTGAATAGAATTCGCTATCCTTGCTGCTAGTGGCATCACCTTCTATCCCTTCTGCCCTAGGAGGAAGCAGAGGAATGTCCAGAGTTTGTGTATGTTCAACACTAACAGCAGCGTCAGCAATAGGACCTTGAGCCAGAGCAGTTAGTGGTGAGGAGAGCACAGGTGAAACTGCTGGAGAAACAACTAACTGCTCAAGCACTTCCACCAAGGTCTTATCTTGATCAGTCTCCACCTCCAAAACATCAGGGTTTTTATTATCCATATCTCCAGCGGCCAAAGTTTTTAACACTGGGGTCTTTACTTTAGTATTAAACAATTGCGGAATTTCGGGGTACCAGTTTGGCTGGAATCAAGGTCATTGCTACTGCCGTCTTGTTTTGTCTTTGCAGCGAGAGCAGCCCGGGTCCCAATCTGGCTCTCCCCACTGGCTCTGGTTTTACCACCACAAGCTGTATTTGGACCCACAATGAGCTGGCTGATTCTTTACTAAGCAATGCGACAAGAAGAAATAATACACAAGCTGTAGGCCCTCAGAAAAACAAAATCTATGGCTGTAGTATCCGGAGGGTAAGATACGAGAAAAATATAATAAAGTTTCCAGTAAATCACACACGCCAGATTAGAGCAATGTCAATACTGTCAATATTGCGGTGCCTTGCAGCTTGCAACTTTGTAGAAACTTTGTAGCGAGTTTAAGAGCAAAGCCACCAGCCCTCTACCTTTCAGCCGCCTCACCGCACGCCTTCAACAAGATTGGATTTGCAATCTCAGATCTGCCGGTCACGCCGCTCCACACAAACCCCCGGACTCCAGGTTTAGTGCCGCAAAACCTCCACAGCTTCATTGAATTCTCTTGCGTCCCCACACGTCTCGGGGTCTTTCGTCGCCTCTCGCGAGAAACAGTCTGCCGGGGGCCACCGGCGCCGCCGTGTGTCTCACAACCTCCTCGGCTCCTCTCCACCTCGCCTCCTCTCCTCCAACCAACGGATAACCGCGGATAGACGCGGCAGCTCCAACTTCGAGCCGTTACAACCTGCGCTGACTACTAAAAACTTCTGCCCATGCTGTGATAGCAGTCGCGGGTATCAGATCGAGCCGTATGCCTGAAAACACCCGGACCCCAGGTAAGAGAAATCGCCGGATCGCCAAACGGAGCTCCTCACACGCACGCCTGACCTGCAGGCGCCATCTTGCCTCTCTTATTCTGTGTCCCAGGTTATCTGCTCCACACGACTCTGCCTTAATGACTGTCCTGTTACCCAGGAGGCTAAATACCTTGGCATTTAAATCAGGCTATCGCTTCAAGAGCTGGTTATGGTGAACTGGACAGATATATTACAATCTGTTAATAATCAGTTGGAGAAACTCGAATGTTTACATCTGTCGCTGGTTGGGAGACGCAATGTCTTAAAAATGTCTATTCTGCCTAAAGTGTTGTGCTATTTCCGGTCGGTACCATTGGAGATACCTGTACAACAACAGAGGAAATTACAATCTATAGTTGATAAGTTTTTATGGGGCTCGAAATCTCCGCGTAGGGCTTCTAAATTTATGACACTTCCACTTTTGCGTGGTGGGTGGGGTGTTCCAAATTTTGCATTATATTATCTGGCTTGTCTTCAGCAAAATATTAAATATTCTGTGATTGGGGGGACTCCACCTTCATTTGAGAGCCCTGATATTTATTTTCTTTTACTAGGTCCTCAATCATGACAAATGCTGCTTCGTTTTTTAGAACCTAGCTATTATAAAAGAACCAGATTCAAATTAGTATTAGCGGCCTTTAAAGGATGGCGGTCAATTCGGAAGATTATTTCTTTGGGACGCATTAATTTCTATACTCCATGTAACTCTACAGAATTGTTTCCTCCAATATTTCGGGATCGTATGATGCGTACATGGGGGGAGAAAGGCATGGTGTCTCTTGGTTCTATGGTTAAAGATGGTACAATTGCTACATTTCAGGAGTTGAAAGATATATATACTGTTTCTCAGCATGATTTTTTAAAGTATTTACAATTACGTGACTTTATCCTTGAACATCAAAGTATCTTACCGCTATGTCCCAATGACTTTATTGAAATACTGAAAAAGCCATCACGAATAGGGACTTTATATAATCATCCGTTAAATACACAGCAGGACGATATGGGGTCTAAATGGTGTATTAGATTGGGTATTCCTGTAGTACCCTTTCAAGATTCAATCTATACAGCTGCTAAAATCATTCTGACTGTCAATTTACGTTCACAGTACTGTAGAACTTTATTTAATCTTTATCATACACCTTTTTAAATGCTGAAATGGGGTAATGCTTATAATGGGAAATGTTTTAGGTGTCAATCGGACATGGCGCATATTGTGCATATTTTTTCTGATTGTTCAGTGTTAAAACCTTTTTTTACATCTATTGAAAAATTTCTGTCACATATTACAAACTGTGATGTGGTTATCTCTAGAGAGCTGATTATCTTTGGTCTATCTAATGACACTGATTTTTTTTTAGGATATCATAAAAATAGATATCATCTATTCATGGCTATGGCCGTAGCTCGCTTATGTATTTCTTCTATGTGGCTGAAACCAGAAGCACCGGTATATGAAATGTGGCGAGCAAAGTTATATAATGTTTTTTATTTAGAATATAACCTATATAGTATTAAATCACTTAGGAAAATGCAAAGGGGGATTAAAATTTGGCAGGCAATGATAGATCATTTAGGCCCGTTAGAATGACCTCTGTCCGACTGTCTATGATGGTATTGTTTCCTGTATTGTTTTCCTTTTTTTTCTCTTTTCCTGTTTATCCGCACCATAAGTCTTTATATATGATGTCCTGCTATGCTTTAGTGTTTTTTGTATTTGGCTTTGAACTGAACTAATAAAAATCTTTTTTTTAAAAAAGGTGAAGGTCTTAGACTCTGGATCAAAGGACAAACTTGATTAATTTGATGTCCCTTAGTGCTGTCTCGATTGAACATATTGTAGTGATAAACATTTATATATATACTTTCAGTCCAGGATAACATTGAATCTCCCACAATACATGCTTTACATGCCTTTCTAGGTACTAGTAAACACTACACTTGGAATGTCATTTTAGCAGGTGACAGTAATACGACATTTGAACCTATTAAGCCCTTTTCTCCATTCATGATAGCGGAGGATGATGAGTGGGGCAGATCTGAGCTTATAAGTAAACCATATAAGAAATGGGCAAAGAAATCAAGCCAACCTTTCCCCCTTTGCATAAAACATGACCTGAGGGCTGCAAACAGGCACACTAAATCCTAACATTGCCCATAACCTACATTTATTAGAAAAGTGTGTATGAATTACACAGATTATATATTGCACGACCTAAGGATATGTCATTATATGGTTGACATGAAAATTGGTGTACGTCCAGTCAGCGAGCACAACGCTCTTGTTGAAGAATGTCACCAAGATTTGTTTTGCAAGTCCGGGAGCATATTAATAATACCTTACCAATGCTGCTAGTTCTTGCAAATAATTGCAGGAATATAAAATGGACTAACATAAATGACAATGAATATGCTAAGGCGAAAATGTGTCTAGCACTGGTGACTTACTTTGAACATTATGAACAAACTAAGGGGCCCATTAGGTTCGCGGACAGACTTGCGTCCGTCCGCGACCCCAGAGTAGGAGGGAACCTCCGCATGGCCTGCGGAGTTCCCTCCTGTGAAATTAGGATGTGACCGCCACCCTAGCGGGCACATCCTCTATTTTTACCATTGCGGCGGGTGCAGCTTGAAGCTGCACCCGCCGCAATAGTAAAAATGCATACATTGCATTTGTATGCAGAAAGCGGTAGGCATCGTGCGGTGCCTGCCGATTTCTGCATACAAATGCAGGGGGGTACCATAGGTACCCCCATGTGCACTTCCCACCCCCCCTTCACCCAGGGGGCCCGCAACGGGCCCCTGCAGTGAAGTCCCACATGCTTTTCCACGGCAGAAAACCCGCCGCGGAAAAGCATTTTTTAAAACCGTCCTAATATGGCTGGCGGTGTCTGAGAGACACCGCCACCATATTAGAGCTTTTCTGCCACGGTTGTAAGCCAACCGCGGCGGAAAAGCAGCGACTGAAACCAGGACCCACCAGCCATCCTAATGTGGCGGTGGGTCTTTTGTCGGTCCGCAGCGGATTTTCCGCATCCTCCGGGGCAGCGGTGGCTTCCGCCGGCGCAGAGGATGCGGAAAATCCGGTATCCTAATGAGCCCCTAAGTGTGGCACTCTTAACTTAATTTCAATACATTCTGATTTATTTAAAACTTTAAAGCTTGTTTTTAGAAAGAAATCTAGGCAGTCGCTAAGACCCTGGTATACTAACTTGGTATAATACGAGCCAGGCAACTCTTTAAGACAACTTTGAAAGAAATGGGAAGAAGATCAGTGGGTTTACTTAAATTATGTATTGAAAAAAAAATTCAGAGCTTACTGTAGAATTATTGCCACCGGCAGCAGCTCTTGAATAGCCACACCAGTCGTATTCATCCCGCAGAGCAATGAGTTGGATGATTTCTGCTCTATAAGACGTAAGCGATAATGCTAGGTTTATATTCTAATACTGATGATATATCAGTTCCCTTTTTGGCCCCTCCATCCTGCTTAGGTGGCCCTACACTTATCTTCACTCTTGAGGAAATTAAGGTTGCTCTGTTAAATATGAAAAATGAAAACGCTCCCGACCCTGACAGTTTACCAGGGGCTTTGTTTTACTCAGAGCCAGACAAATGGCTTACCTATCTGAACATTGCTCATTAATGCTATAGCTAGTGGGGGGGAAATTCTGGAGTCATGGCGCAGTGCCATCATTGTCCCAATTCACAAGAAGGGGTCAAAAGATAACACTACAAACTACAGACTGACTACATAGTGTTTCCTAACTTAACCCAATTGGGCTTCAGTGCAGTAAGAGTGCATTAGCTAAATACATGGATCCACACAGGTTAGAATTACATTTATCTAAAACAAAGGTAGTGCGGTTAGTGGATGCCAAATACAAAAAACAAGTGTGATATCTGGATGGGAAAGAAGTTGAGGCAGTCGCCTCTTAAAAATACGTGGGATTTAGAATAAAGACAAAACTGAGTTATGAGCAGCAGCTCTTAGGAATGAGGGCCAAAGTCCAAAATCTCATATACAGCTTAAAATTATTAAAAAGGAAATTAAGCTGTCCATCCTATAGCTACATACTATACGTCATGTTGGCACAGTTAATGCCTCTGTGACCTATGGTACAGAAATTATGAAGGGTCGCGAAATTTCAATTATAAATAACATCCAAACAAAAGTTTGTAAAAACGTTTTCCTCATTCATCAATGAGCATCACTGGCCCAAGTCTGACTCGAGTTAGGATTGTCTAATCAAATAATACTGAGTAAAGGTGCTTTTATTAAACTATGTGGGAGGCTCAGAGCATCCAGAACTGACTCCATCGAGTTCCTTCAGCTGGGAACAAATAGAAGCTCAAAGAGAGAATAAAACACAAGGTTCCTGGGGCTGCTACCTAACCCAGGTTATAGAGAATTTTTCCGCCCAAGAAATTTGGAACTCAGCATGGTGAAACTAGCCATCTACAAAGTAATTAAACTGTAAACAAAATTCTTATCTCACACAACTGCTTATTACAGAGACGTCACGTTTGGATGATGATTAAGTCACATGGCACCAGGAAACCCCAGGACTATTTATCAGCTTATTTTTCAACTGTTTAAATAAATCAATTAGTGAATTCACACTTTGGTATGTGGCAAACAAAGGATCTAATCACCTCCTGGAAAGATCAGCATCAAAATCAAGACTTCAAATTGTGCAGCTACAAATACGAATCTCTACCATATAATCTCTGTGCATGTACAAAGTTATCAAAAGAAAGAATGATATTTTTGAAAGGAACACTCATTAATATTAGTATTCGAACATGCAGAGAAGCTGTAACAACCTGGTTAGGTGGGTCTTCGATTCCATTGGTCTGCAGGGGGGGTAACATGTATTAACACATATCTAAAGGAATTGGGTTGAGTTGTAGATGAAAATCACAGACTAATATATAGTTTTTAAAACAAGGATGGTTTTTATGATGAGGACAATTTTTAGGGTTACAGCACTTTATGGACAATAAAAACTGGACTTGATTTTACTAAGTGTAGAATAATAAACAAAGACTTTCATACTTTCTGTTAACGTTTATTATAGGATGCTCTAAGCAAGTAAATACAATTATATGGTGTAACTTGTTTTAAAAGACTGAACATATGAATAATAAAACTAGGACTTGAGCTTAAACTATAGACTGATTAGCCTCATCAACACAGAAGATATTTTGTAGGCATTTATTCTTCCGGTTGCAGGATTGGATGGCCAAACGCCACGTTTTGTCTACTTCCAGTAATGTTTTTTGAAAGTTTTCCTTCATGGCCATCTGTTGGAAATATATCTCCATTAATGGAGATCATCTGTAAGTAGCCTTTATGGACATGTGGGCTGCATTTGACTTAGTGACCAGAAAAATTCTTTGGTAGGTAATGGAACAATATGGAATGCCACAAGATCTCCTTCATCTCATAGTCAGGCACTTATTCACAGATCAGTTCGAATGCCCAAGAGGAGTTGTCTACCAAGATTCCTATAATTGTGGGGGTGAGACAAGGTTGTGTCCTGGCCTTCACACTGTTCTCTTTGTATATGAACTGCTTAGTGGAAATATTAAATGAATACCAGCATGACGCCCCTAAGTTAGCTGATACTAGCACCCCGATCTAGCTGTTCACTGAAGATACTCCTTTATTGTCACGCACACCTATTGGGTTTGCAGGAACTGTTGAATAATTTTGTGCAGTTTAGTAAGTCCAGAGGCTTGAAGATTAATGCAGAGAAGTCTAATTTCATTGTATTAAACCCCATTGTACCTTTAGAATTAAAAGGTTCTTGGATGGAGCTTCTATTGAGAAGGTCAGGACCTTTGACTAACTAGGCTCACGGACACGCTTTCTAAAGATCTCCTACATATATCAGCGACTATTGTGAAACAGTTCAAGTCAACATCTAGCAGGTCAGTTTCACCAGCCCTCGAGATATAAAGAGCTGTGGCCTTCGAAGGAGCAGTGCATGGGGCAGAACTCTAGATACACAGTACACCATGGCTGAAAGTTGTGAAAGCATTGTTCAACCTGCTAAAAATAGATGGGGTATGGAAATATTCCAGCAAAATGGGAAAACACTCAGTTAACTGGATCAACTGAGACTATTGGGACAACATTCTCCAGGAAGTATGGCATGAGTTGCGGTCTGATGGTCTGAATGATAAGTTCTTAATCCCCACATATAGCCCACAATTTGAATTATTTCTCAATGGTTGTGGCACTTCTAAGGCCAACACCTTGTATATTCATTTAAACTTGGTATA
Organism: Lissotriton vulgaris; assembly: GCF_964263255.1. Lineage (NCBI taxonomy): Eukaryota > Metazoa > Chordata > Amphibia > Caudata > Salamandridae > Lissotriton > Lissotriton vulgaris. Next base: position 446,905,317 of record NC_141694.1, read on the forward strand.
TTGCCATTTACGGACTTTTCACCTAAATGTGAAAAGACAGGCGAGACAGCAGGGGGATGCCTCTTCTGTCACAACACTTCGGAAACTGAGACACTCTTTTTGCTATAAATACAAAATTCAGAGGTCAAAGTGGATTACTTTGCTATGCCGCAACCTGGGTGTGAATTGGGACATGGGGGCCTTAATTCTATTAAAATCTGATACATCAGAACTAATTGTATTTGCCTTGTCAATGTCAAGATTTGTAAAGTGGGCTACGTATTTAAAATCTAGCTTGCCGCATGCACAGGACAGAGGCTGCGTTCGCCCATAGACCATTGTACTCCCAGAGACGGGGTGATCTATACATAGGCATGTTATAGACCTTCTTATGACACATGCAGGTTTATAATGTTTTGATTATATATATGTAAACTGGTTGTCAAATCAGGATACAGGACCCTTACACGAATGATGTCATCACCACTTTGTTAGTGACAGCATCTTTTTAAAAAAACATTTAAACTGTTTTTTGTATAATTTGTTGCACTAGCCATTTTAGAATGGTTTGATTTTCTATATGGGCAACTGTGTCAAAGAATTTTGAATTGCAACATTTACATGATAGCTGCTATTTTGAATTGTTTGAGTTGTTTAACTTGCTATTTTGAACAATGAATTTGTTGTTGTAAGTTAAATGTGTTCTGGATTAGGAATCCTTTTTCAAAAGCTGCACTTGTCACTTTACAAATGCTTGGAATTTGCACATGCTGAACCTTTTTCATGCTTTGTGTATTAGCCCAGATGCACCAGTCATTTTATAACTGATTGATTTTTTTATCTAGTAAATCTGATTATGAGCAGGGAGCTGTGATTCTAAACATGCATTACTTCAGATTATTTTAAATTTGGCAATTTGTATCTTTATGCTGTCAAGTAATACGATGCTTTTTTAAGTATATAATGAATGAGGGTTGAGGAGTGCCAAAAGGCCATTGACACCCCTAGGGAGGCAGTGCAGACAGAACATGTACTCAAGGCACCTGCTTTTAGCAATGAGGTTATCGTAAATGAATGAGGGTCATGATTAACCAGTTGTCCTCATCAGTAGCTGTTTATGCCCCAAACAGCAGCGTTGACGTGCCAAAGAGAGGTAAACCTTTGCCCTGGTTGGCTCACTGAAGAAATTGACATCTACTTGTTTGGGACTCCCTTCAGGGCTCAGCCTAACCACTGGTCTGTCATATCGCCCATGCCGATCAGAGGGGAAACCCAGAAACCTTTGAGTGGACCATCTCCCTGCAAGGTATGAACGTTACAGTGGACCACAGACCTAAGACAGAACATGCAAATTCAGATGCCCATCCCAGCTTTTTCCCCTTAGATGATGAGAACTGCCAAGGGAATGGCTGAGTTGCTCCTCATCTTTCATCTGGATGGTGTTAGTAAAGAAAATGGCTCTATAGCATAATTCATCTTTTTGGACTGATGATGCTGTGTTTTTGACTTTGTTCACTGGGACTCTGTGGTCTGACCCAGAAAACATATAAAAAGTGGCTTTACTCCTAAATGCCATGTTTAACTTACCTAAAAGCCCCAGGTATATGTTCAAAGTTACGGAGGCCCTATAGGTTAAATGTCACTAGTGCACTGCAGCACATATTGTGGCACCACTAATGTCACAATGTGAAAAATGACCGCAGCCCTGCCACCAGTAATCTGGCTATGCAGATTTAAACTGCGAATACGTCCTATCAATATAACCCCTTTTGACAGGTCGAAATTCTCCTTTGAAATGTTATTAAGTAAGACTTAATGCATGATATTTATCAGTAGAACTTTTTAATGTTTAGGGGCCGATTATGATACAGCCTGAAAGGGGCCACATCGTAATGGGCCACTCGGTTTCCTTTCTGACTGCCTCAATATGTTGGAGGAGGTCAGAAGGGAAACCAGCCAGCCATTCCAGCTGGCTTCTGATGGGCGAGTCGAAAGCCTGTAAGTAATCTCAAGGATGGGTCTTTCTGCCCTTGAGATTATGATCATGGTTTCCAACATGGTTTTCATGTCGGTCTGTCCGACATGGAAACCACATTGCAAAGCGTGTTTGGGGGTCCCCAGCAGGGTCCCCTTTGGTGCACGGCCTCCGGTCTTGAGGTACCTGGCACGGGGTGCAGGGAAGAACTGCACCTCTCATTTTACTGTGGGAGTGTGCATTACAGCTGGTTTATGGCCATAATGCATGCTCCCACAGTGAAACATAGGAATGCGCCTGAACAGTGTTCTGTCACATCATAATGAGGCGGTCGGGACTGCCCCACGGGTATCAGTTGGTCAAATGACCGATTCGATATTGGGCAGAAGCTGCTTACTGTAAAATATGTCCTTTCAGTGACAAAGCTTTTTTCTCAACAAGGGGTGGTGATGGACAGAGTTTCTGAATTAAGCAGAATACTATCACCCAGTCAAGAGATCAGGGCTAGATCCAACACCGTTTTTTAGCTCACTGCACCATCCCAGTTCAGAACCTGGCTATATGCAAATTAGTCTGTTCCTGTCCCAGTGCATGATGGGAACAGGCCAAACCAAACTACCAAGCCAATTCTTACACTGGGAAGGAAACAAGCTTCCGGGGACCGGTTTCTGGCATTTCAGCCGTCGCCGGCCCGGCTTGCTTGAATCCTGATGGTGCAATGAGCAAGGGACTCACATCTGAGTATACCCTTCCACGCTTAGGGTGGACAAAATATTTAACAACAAGGGGTGGTGATGGACAGAGTTTCTGAATTAAGCAGAATACTCTCACCCAGTCAAGAGATCAGGGCTAGATCCATCACCACCCCCTTTTCTGAATCGTTTTTGGCCACTATAGGTGTGGCAGGGTATACTCAGACATGAGTCCCTTTCTCACTGCACCATCAGGATTCAAGCAAGCCGGGCCGAAGACGGCTGAAATGCCAGAAACCGGTCCCCGGTAGCTTGTCTCCTTTCTGGTGAAGAATTGGCTTGGTAGTTTAGTCTGCCCTGTTCCCATGATGCACTGGGCCAGGGACAGACTGATTTGCATATAGCCAGGTTCTGAGCTGGGATGGTGCAGTGAGATAAATAACGGTGATGGATCAAGCCCTGATCTTTGGACTGGGTAAGAGTGGTCTGCTTAATTCAGACACTCTGTTCATCACCACCCCCTTTTCTGAAGCTTTTTTCTCAGCAGCAAAGTCAGTTGTTCCATAGGAAAGTATTGGGAATTAATATTAAAATTAAACAATATTTTCTTCACCTAGGAACCAGTTAAAAAGTTCATTCTTGGACTTTGTAAAATATGTATTAGAAACCTAATTTATCGGTAAAATCAGATTTGTACTAAATATTTTAGAAAAGGTCCTTTTAAAAAGTTAGCTTTTGCCTGGCTATAGCCATAATTGGCTTGGCCAAAATTCTGCCTGCCCAAGGCCCTAAAATATTCTGCCACTAGGTGGCGCTCGCACACTTTTCTCCTAAACATATTTAAGCTGCACAACATTCACAACCCAATGTTATCTCACAGATGTCAAAAATACAATATTTGAAGCCGTTTCTCAGCACATTGCTGAGCGTCAAGTAATGTTACTCAGGGTGCAGCCGTGAAGAGGGCAGGGTAGCATAGTTGGCATGCGCTGAAAAAATCTGTGTGCAGAGTACGTGCAAACCTGCTTTACTGTCATTATTAGGGTAATCTTAGGCAAAACACTTGACTCTTTTTGCTGTCTTTCGGTAACTGACGATTTTTGGAGCGCTACATATAAACTGGACATATCGGGCAGGATGTCACCCATGGGGAGGGATCTTAAATATAGGAAAGAGTTAAATCCGCTGTGAGATCACGGGCGGTAAATGCTCAACGTCGGTCTGGGAAGGCGGCCAGTAAGGCGATCATGGGCTGGTGAGCGCGCAACACCCGTTAGGCTTGAAGGGCTTCGCCCCCCAACACTTGTGTGTGTCAGCCTGGGCTGAGACCACTCCCAGGCACACACAGACAGTTTTTGAGTACTTCACGGGTCTTTAAAAGACCATTTAATTGTTAACGGGCTTTGTTGTTTTGTCAACCCTTCTTAGAGACCCTGCATCTCCACTCTAAACTACTGCCCCCCATTACATTTTTGTCTGGACAGTGCACTGGGGCTGTTAGGCTGAGAAGTCTAACAAGAGGCCTATCTGGAAACCAGATGTGGTCACCTCCGTCTCAGTACCTTTCAGGCCTTGGTGGAGGGGTGTGTATGTATCCATAAAACTCACTGTGAGGCCACCTGTTGTTTAAAAAAAACATAGAGGATGTGGCCTTAGGGTTGTAGCTGCCAACTTTGAAACAAGGGAACTAGGTAGGAGTCCCAGCATCCTCTTAACATCCTATGATTCTGGGCAACTTATCTCTCAGTGCCTACAATTACAAGCATTGGCATAGCCAATAGGCCTCGCCTGTGGGGCCTTATTAATGTTTAACCATGCAACAGTTAATGTTATTGCACCAAGGATATTGTGCTGTATAACTAAATACTTATAAGGTCTGAAAAGCGAGACCTATTGGCTATGCCATTGCTTGTTTCTTCTTACATTAGCCACATGGAACTTCCGACTCATGTTGCCCTCCTGTCCTCTTCCTAATGCCGCTGCTTGTTTCAAATAGGTGCTGTCACTCAATTGTTTTCATTCGTCACTAAATGTTGTGACTACCTTAATAATTACCTAACTCTTTTTTTGTTTTTTATGTATGTATAGATTTGCTATATTTTCCTTGCCATTTTGAAGTTAGCTGCTGATCGCTACATATTTTGTTTGATGATGGTATGTACCTCTTTATTAATTTTACTTTGCGGATTGAATTTCCTGTTACTTTCTTCTTTGAAAATTAATAAAATTCTGCAGGAGAAAAACAAAAAGAGCATGGTAGCCAAAGCAAAAAAAGGCCAGTAATACTAGCAGGCTTGGAGGCGTTAAAAGGCAATTTCTCCAGTATGTGTTAAAATTCAATGGCTGTGTTTTTTGCTGTTTACCTCATTTTACCAACTCTTTATAAATCAGTACCATTACAATTTTCATTTGGTAGATATGGCTGGCAAGTGTAATATACATTTAAACATAATTTGCTCTCGTGCAAATTTGTGTCATAATGTGAATGGCAGGCACATTTTTAGAAGACAACTGAAAACCTAAATGCATTTGTCTGAAAAAAATGAATAATTTACTCAGACATTGAGAAATGTTACACTATGCATTCTACTGGTAATTCATTCTGAATTTTAGCATGCCACCACTAACCCAACAGACCCAAAGTGACACACTTGGGCACAGACAATGTGCTTCCGTTCCCCATGGTGGTTGTGCATAGAGGCAAAAATACATGTAATACCGTCATGGCACGTACTATAGGCCGCTTCTGAATTACTGTAAGTTAAAAAAAGTGGCATATCAAATAGCAAAAGAGAGTTCTTACAGTGAGCGGGTCAAACAGTTGATGAGGAGGGTCTACAATTCGATACATGTAGGACCTTGGGGAGGAAGGTGCATCTCTGTCCTCTTCAGGTGCAGTTGCGTGCTTTATAAATGGAAAGGGGCGACCACTCGGTCCCCCTGAACGTATGGTTGGGTGCCCCGATCCTCCCGGGAAACCATTTTGGGCGGGGGCGTGTCTCGGCTGGTATGCCCGAAGCGGCGTAGCCGGGGCGCGCCTTTTCCCGCCCAAGAGGGGTTGTCCTAGACACCTACACTGATGGCCACGCCCAGAAGGCGTACCGGAGGAGGGTACACGCCCTCCCGAAGAAGAATAAGTAGAGCGGGAATCCGAAGAAGCGTCCTCTTGTTCCTGTGCTCTGAAGGCTGCACCCACTCGTTGCTCGTGAGCCCTCGACGGAACAAGCAGCAATTTTGAGAACTTGTAATTCTTGTGTTTCTCTTTCAGCGACTTTAAGGCGAAGAAATCCAGGACCGTGTTGATCAACTCGGAGCGGATAATCGAAACCATGTCTGGCAAGAAGGCAGAAAAGGGTTCCGAGACAGAAGAGGTGCTACGCATGTTGGTGAACCGGATAGCGGGCATGGAACGAAAAGTCGGACAAGTCCCAGCGCTTGGTCGAGATTTGGAGGTCGTCAAAAAGCAACTGGCTGCAATGAACAAGCCTGGTAACCCTAAGAAGGTAATAGGCCCGGCCTTGCCGGGAATCGTCCCCGAGGGTAGAGGGAAACGGGTCAAGAGGAGGGCGGTTGCAGGGGAGGTTCCGGTCCCTGAGGTGCCCCCTCTCACCCCTGTCACACCAGCTAATGACCCGGTACCAATCCCAAACGCGGGTCAACCGATCCCAGTTATGATTATGCCCGCTAACGATGAGGATATGCCTCCTGAATTGGCCACCCAGTTGGCCGCATGGCTCAATAAGAAGACAGGGGGTGCTAAGAGGCCAAGTTACAAATCCAGCAGTTGCGGCAGTCGCGAGATGCCGCGAAGGCGAATCTTCCTCTTGTTTCCCCACAGGTGATACTGGAAGGACCGGCGGCTGGTCGCGAGAAAACGGCGGGAACAACAACCGAACCGGGTAAGCTCGCTTTGCCGCTGGCGGGGGAGGGCTCATTACCCTCAAGGCGGGAGAGGGTTGTACAACATATCCCGATTGCCACAAAAGAATTGATATGGGCAGACAAGTATGTTAATATGTTTTCGTTATTAACTGACCATCGCGAGATGGAATATGCTAAATCACAGAAAGATTTGTGGCACCCGAGCGTCTGGCGCGCCAAAATGGCGGAGTTTAGGGTGGATGAGACGATAACAAATTGGGCGAAGGCCTTTGCAATGTTTACTGCGATTATTGGCGAACGTAAGCCCGAGGTATTGACTGAACTGTCTTGTTATCAAACTCGTATAATGGATTTTTATGAAATGTATGAGGGGGACGAATGGAAAGGTTACGACATGAAATTCCGTAAAGCGAAAGAGTATGATTCCTCTCTGACATGGGACTGCCTCGACTCAATTTCTTGGCATAAGCAGCTCCTGCCTGGGACGGCAGGGACATCCTCGCCAGGCGGCTGGGTCGGGGGTTTCCCGCCAAAGGCCCGCGGTGCCCTTTCGAGCAGGCGCCGATGGTGATCACCAGCCGAAAACCGGCGGGAATGGTGGAAAGCGGGGGGTCTGTTGGGGCTTCAATCGAGGCAACTGTAACAGACCGCAAGGAACATGTAGGTTCAAGCATGTGTGTGCGGGCTGTGGGAATTCCTCACACCCGGAGAGTTCATGTTGATCCAAAAATAACGGGGGGAGGAAAGGGAGGGTCCAAGCAGGAGTGAGGCTGATCGTTGTGACCAATTGCCTACACCCGTTGATCTCATAGCTATGACTCCTTGGTTAAACAAATACCCTGATCATGTCTCCGCTGGGGTGTTGAGGAAGGGATTCTTATACGGCTTCCACATCCCGGCGGGGGATTTTCGAGGGGAACCTTTTTGTAAAAACCAGCTATCAGCGCAGCATAATCCAAGTGTGGTAGAGAGAAAAATTGCAAAAGAAGTGAGTCTTGGGCGAGTGGCAGGGCCTTTCCAGCGCCCGCCAGTGGCGGATTTCATCTGCTCCCCATTAGGGGTGGTCCCGAAGAAGGACCCGGGGGAGTTTAGGCTGATCCATAACCTGTCTGCCCCAAGGGGTTTCTCGGTGAATAATGCTATTGACCCAGAAGTTTGTTCGGTGCGGTACGCATCATTCGATGATGCCTTCACCATGTTAAATCGTCTGGGCCCCGGGGCGCTGATGGCGAAATCAGATATCGAATCAGCATTCCGGTTGCTCCAGGTACACCCACAGGATCAGCATTTGCTAGGTTTTGCATTCCAAGGGAGTTATTACATGGATAAATGCATGCCGATGGGTTGCTCCATTTCTTGTGCCTATTTTGAGAAATTCAGCTGTTTTTTAGAGTGGGCATTCACCGAGGCCACAGGGCATAGGCATGTTATGCATTACCTAGATGACTTTCTGTTCTTGGGAGCAGCCGGCGACACGAAATGTGCGCAGGCGCTACAGGACTTTTGCATCCTCATGAGGGAGTTTGGAGTCCCATTGGCACCAGGTAAGATGGTTGGACCATCTACTTCACTGGAGTTTCTGGGAATTGAGCTCGATTCTGTGGAGGGATGTTTCCGTTTGCCGGTGGGAAAAGTAGCTAAATTTAGGGCTTCCCTGGAACTTTGCCTTAGTAAGGAGAAAGTGACCCTGCACCAGTTACAGCAAACAGTGGGTCAGCTTAACTTTGCCTTGAGAGTTATACCAATGGCCCGCCCCTTTTCACGCTCTATTGCACAAGCTATGGTTGGTCTCAAAGAAGGACACCACCGCACGAGACTGTCTGCAGAGGTTGCCAGGATATGCGCATTTGGTTGGCATTTCTGGCGGACTTCAATGGTCGAGTAGTGTGGAACAAGCCGCCAGCGTCTTCGGACGAGCTGGGTTTGTGGACGGACTCGGCGGGGAGCGTGGGATTTGGCGCCATCTTTGGTAACAGATGGTCGGCGCAAACATGGCCGGCGTGGTGGCACTCCTGCGGTCTCACAAGTAACATTGGCTTTCTGGAGCTATTCCCTATTTTTGTTGCTCTGATGGCATGGCCGGACGATTTCAGAGACCGCTCTGTGGTATTTTGGTCCGATAATATGACTGTTGTCGAATGCATTAACAATCAGGCAGCACGCTGCAAATGGATCTTGAGATTGTTGAAGGAAGTTGTGCTACTTTGCATGAGACTAAATGTACAGTTCAGGGCGAAACATGTGCCGGGCGTACTGAATCATGCAGCTGATGCACTCTCTCGTTCACATATGCAGGCGTTCAGGGGTTATCTACCTACAGCGGACCTAGTGGCGGCACCATTCCCCGAAGCACTTTGGCTAATCGGTGCCCCGGATTACAAGACCTCGTGGCAGCAAGCTTAGCCCCCAGGACAAGGAAAGCATACGAAGGAGCGTTTTGTTCCTATTGCGCATTTTTGGGCCCGACAGGGAGTCAGAACTGGGGTCAGGAGGAGTCCTTGGTGGCTCTACACCGAGAAGGCCGATCAGCGGCAACGGCCAGTAGGCACAGGGTGGCCATTTTGTTTATGGCGCAGGTGCATGGCATAAAAGACCCAACAAGTTCCTTTTTGGCGACAAAAGCCCTTCGCGGCTGGCAGCGCCTTGAGGGTCGCAAGCAAGATGAGAGGTGCCCGATTGGCTACGAAAGGTTGTCCCTACTCATGGCGAAACTAGTCGAGACATGCTCCTCCCAATTCGAGGCGGTTTTGTTCCGGGCAGCTTTCGCGTTAGCATTCCATGGGGCGATGCGGGTGAGCGAACTGGTTGCCAGGAATAAAAAAGACGTTGAGGGAGGCCTGTGCAGGCAATCACGTCCTAATAAGGGGTGATTCAATGATAGTGACGATAGCCAGGTCCAAGACAGACCAGGGGGCTACGGGAAACAGTGTTATTGTGCAGCGCATGCGAGGGTCCCCCACGTGCCCGATACTGTGTATAGAGGAATACTTGGCACTGAGCGCTGCTACGTGGGGGGGGGGGGAAGTTTGCTGAGGCACAGGGATGGCACCCCACTGACGAGGTTTCAGTTTCAGAGGGTGCTGGCACGGACAATCGCTGCCGCAGGAATGGACCTGAGCGATTTCGGGACCCACTCCTTTAGGATAGGGGCGGCTACTGAGGCTACAGCCAGGGGTCAAAGTGTGGATGAAGTGAAACAGTTGGGACGATGGTCCTCGAATTGCTTCAAAAGGTATGTGCGATTGCACATGTTGTAAGTCAATTGACATGCACTCACGCTTCTTGTCTTTTGTTTGAATTACAGTTTCGCGAGCATGTCATGCAGGGCGGAATTTGCAGTCGACCCAGTACCTGGAGACCAACGGTCATGGATCACCGTCTGAGGAGAGAGTGGTATGGGTCATGGGCCACTCATACGTGAGGCGTGCCGGGGACGTATTCAAAGCAGGTGACGCGACTCGCGCAGCTGGGGAATACGGGTACAGAGTGGCCTTCCACGGAAGGGGCGGGCTCTGTATTGACCAATTCGAATCTTTTGTTGAGGGTCTCTTAGGGCGGCAAAGGTCACCGCCATCTGTAGTCATAGTACACCTGGGGGGCAATGACTTGGTGACACTGGGGAGGCGAGTATTGCTCGAGCAAGTTTTGTCTGCCATTAGCTGGTTGGCAAAAAGAATCCCGGGGTGCACGATTGCCTGGTCCCACATGATTCCCAGGAAAGTATGGCGGGGGGGCCTTTCGGTGTCAGCACTGAACCATTCGGTGAAGAAGGTTAACAATAAAATTGGTAGATTGTTTCGCTCTGCGCAGTTGCATAGTATTCCTCATGGGTGTATTCGGGGTGATCATATGTATCTGAATGATGGGGTTCACCTGTCCCGGGAGGGGAATGTTTTACTCATAGGAGACTACATAGTATGGCTAAGGGGTTTGAGGAAGCATGACCTTTAGGAGGAGTTTGGGGGGGCCGGATAGCCGGTCAACTATCCGGCCTGTGGTGGTAAGGTCATGATCGGTGAGCAGTAATTCTTAAGGTCCCTAGAGGGGGGCGCCACCCACTATGGATGGGAGCGCCCAGGGGGAGGCGGCCATTGGCCCCTCCCACTGGGAGGTGGCACCCACTAAGGATGGGTCGCCTAAGGGGAGACGGCCATAGGCCCCTTCCAAGGGAGGAGGCGGCTATATGCCCCTCCTACTAATTTCCCGGGGCCCGGATATCCGCGACGGCGGATAGAGAGTGTGGGGATGGGGGGGGGGGAGTCCACGCTGTCCTTCCTACAGATACCTCACACGGGAGCTCGGACGACCTTTAAGATGGCGTCGAGCGGAAAGGGGGGCCCCCAACAAGACAAGGGAAATTACAGTTGGCAATGAGGGTACAGTCCTCTGCGCATGCGCCGCCACTCACACCGTGAGGGCGAGAGTTTTGGTAGTAGGGATATGACACCAATTAAGACCTTGCCGTTGGCCCTTAATGCTAGGATGTACAATTTTAATTTAGAATGTATGCATTTGCAGGATGTTAGACTCGGCTAGGAAACCTTTGTATTAGAGATTTGTTAAGGTTAGCCAAAGAACATGTCTTCATCAAAATGTAATAAATGTAAAATTGTACATGATTATGAAACTTTTATTTAATGTTTTAAATTTTGTTTCATATTTTAATAAATACGGCCGGGAGGGTGACTCCCTCCCGCCTTCCAAAAGTTCAGAACTGCGTCCGACTTCCCATCCTTGGGGATTGTGTTGGGAGGGGGTGACGGGCATCCCGGCCATATGGAAAGGGGCGACCACTCGGTCCCCCCGAACGTATGGTTGGGTGCCCCGATCCTCCCGGGAAACCATTTTGGGCGGGGGGCGAGTCTCGGCTGGTACGCCCGAAGCGGCGTAGCCGGGGCACGCCTTTTCCCGCCCAAGAGGGGTTGTCCTAGACACCTACACCGATGGCCACGCCCAGTAGGCATACCGGAGGAGGGTACACGCCCTCCCGAAGAAGAATAAGTAGAGCGGGAATCCGAAGAAGCGTCCTCTTGTTCCTGTGCTCTGAAGGCTGCACCCACTCATTGCTCGTGAGCCCTCGACGGAACAAGCAGCAATTTTGACCCACCCACCAGCCCCTTATGGCAATGTTTGTTTTGCAATAAAGTTTTGCGGTGATAGGCCTCTTTTTCCTCTGTTTAAAAGTAAACGAATGTTTTGGTTGAGGATGTGCCTTCTGTCTGTAGGATTCTGTTTTTCTTTAGGAGTCAACAGGTCGATACAATTAGACATGCTGATATTTGCTTCCTTAGTAGGTGAACAACTGTCGTATTTATTTTTTGGTCGGGCGGTAAGGTCATGATCGGTGAGCAATAATTTCAAGGTCCCTAGAGGGGGGCGCCACCCACTATGGATGGGAGCGCCCAGGGGGAAGCGGGCATTGGCCCCTCCCACTGGGAGGCGGCACCCACTAAGGATGGGTCGCCTAAGGGGAGACGGCCATAGGCCCCTTCCAAGGGAGGAGGCGGCTATATGCCCCTCCTACTAATTTCCCGGGGCCCGGATATCCGCGACGGCGGATAGAGAGTGTGGGGATGGGGAGGGAGTCCACGCTGTCCTTCCTACAGATACCTCACACGGGAGCTCGGACGACCCTTAAGATGGCGTCGAGCAGAAAGGGGGGCCCCCAAAAAGACAAAGGAAATTACAGTTGGCAATGAGGGTACAGTCCTCTGCGTATGCACCGCCACTCACACCGTGAGGGCGAGAGTTTTGGTAGTAGGGATCTGACACCGGTTAAGACCTTGCCGTTGGCCCTTAATGCTAGGATGTACAATTTTAATTTAGAATGTATGCATTTGCAGGATGTTAGACTCGGCTAGGAAACCTTTGTATTAGAGATTTGTTAAGGTTAGCCAAAGAACATGTCTTCATCGAAATGTAATAAATGTAAAATTGTACATGATTATGAATCTTTTATTTAATGTTTTAAATTTTGTTTCATATTTTAATAAATACGGCCGGGAGGGTGACTCCCTCCCGCCTTCCAAAAGTTCAGAACTGCGTCCGACTTCACATCCTTGGGGATTGTGTTGGGAGGGGGTGACGGGCATCCCGGCCATATCCATATTGCATTGTATTGTACTCTCCATGATGGAGTCATGAACCTTTTTAATTCCATTCACATTTAGTACTCTGAGAATCTTCCTGGGTAGGCTTACTGGTATTGCCAAAGCTCTCTTTTGACCAATCACAGAGGTGGCAATAGGGCCTTTGTTATTTTCTTCTTGTCCCAGCTCCAGCTGATAAGAATACTCTTTATCGTGGACTGCCTGCAGGCTTGCAAGCAAAGAAAGATACGCTTTCAAGTGATTCCACGTAATACGCACTTTAGTGCGTCTATGCGGCGAGCGCGCTGATGGCAGAAGGTGCACCAAAGGCTAGTATCCGGGCCTGTTCGGGATAGCGGGCCGTCACAATGCCAGTTTGGTTTCTTGCTCGACTCCAGGAAGGAATGGTAACGTCTACCCCTCACACACCTTAGCTCAGATCTTTGTAAAACTATTTACACCTATTGCACTTCGGAATTGAGACAGATAAACGTGGCCCCTTCAATTTTGCAAACTGAGACTGTGACTGTCTTGAAACGTTCTGATCTTTGTAAATGCCATCACCTGTAGGAAGGTAATTCGAATTCTATGACTAACTGCCTTGAAGCCTAGCAATATCTACCACATGTGATGGCTGATAATTTGCATATGAATGAAACTGGAGGAATATCAATTGGTCTCATAAATGCCCAGTCGTGGTTTAGGCACAAGTTGAAATAATAGATTTGAATAATTTACAGAATGTTGATATTCTATCAATCAGGGACACGTGTCTAGAATAAGGCTCTGAATCTAATATGAACAAATAATATCTCAAGGGTCCAGCCTCGCTAAAAAGACTGCGTAGGTAACAAGAGAAGGGGAAGAGTGGCTATATTAATTAAAAAAAAATCATGTTTCAAAAATTCATAGCTTTAATTTTCGTGAGGCAGATATATTGATCGCTTCAATTAATGCCCACCCTACTTGTACTGTGTCTCATATTACTTTATCGGCCCTCTTCCTTTCCCTCCCTGCTCACCCTGAACCATTTGTAAATGATAGGGTGGTGTGCGAATCATACCCTATGTTGTATCATGGGGGATGTAAAACTCCATCTTGATAATGTGAATGAGTCTTCAGCAAAACAGATCCTTCTGCATTGTTGGATCTTGGTCTTACACAACATGTAAGGTCTGCTAAACACAAAGCAGTTCACTTTTAGATCGGATTTAGGCCTTTGCAGACACTATTGCGACCCCTATGATAGTATGGACTGATTTTTTTTTCTTTCACTCACAGTAACACTGTAGCGCTGACAAAATGTCACATTTATGAGAAAATGGCAAAATGTTGTAAAGAAAACTCTTGTCCAGTCCTCCTTCTCGTCCCCTCAGCTTAAATGTTCGAACTTCGGATATAAAGAATATCTAAACTGGGCACATTCCATTGTAAAAATAAGAGTAAAAAAGTGGATGACGCAAACGTTTTCATTGATACTCTGCTGCGCTAGTGAAGCTTAAGCTGGCAGTTTAAAGAGAATTTGTGAAACTACAAAAGAGTGATTCAAAATAATCCCAAAGATGTCTATACTAATCAGCTCTTATCATACTTAAATACTGAAGTTCATAAATTGAATGTTCACCTTCCAAAGTTAGTAGCTTTCATTGACACTCCAGAGGTGATAAACTTTCACAATTCTTCATAGATAAAACCGACTACTTTTGCAAAAGTATTCAAAGTGATATTGGTTCTTCCATTCTTCCACTGACTCAGACCCTATACCTGACTTTGACTGTATGCCTGACGACCTTAGACCCGTGCAATTTATTAATACAATTTTATCCTTCTGAACTTGGAATGGTTTCAGGTGTACATATATAGGCTGCCATTCTGGAATAGTTAATAAACATTCAAAGATACCACCTACTAATGTATTGGCAGTCACAGCATATACAGTGCTGAGGAGGAAATTATGCCTTGGAGCAACAGAAAGTTTCAAAAAGCAGAGGGTGGGAAGAGGGGTTGTAGCCCATTGATGATACGCGCACTAGGAACCTCTTGGTTCTGGTCGGACTCTGGAGAGTAAATACGTAATATGCAGAGAGGTGTTAGGGTGTGGTTAATTGTGATGTATGATGTATTGTGCAGTGTGTGAGTGTATGTTGAATAATAAAGTAATAATTCTTGTACTTGCTTCAGGGCTGAGGAAGGCAATCCAACTGGCGATATGTGCCAGACGAAAGTAAGACTGATCACCTTGAGCGTTTGCAATGGTACAGCAAACTGCTCATTCCTGCTGCATGTGTCCAGAATCAATGCAAAGCGATACAAAAGGGGATGATGGACGGAGCATTTGAGCAAATCAAACACTCACCCCCAGTCAACTGATCTGGGTGTAATCCATCACCATTCTTTAGCTCACTCAGCCACCCCAGATCAGACATGGCCATATGCAAATCAGTCTGACCCATTGCCTCATGGGAACAGTCCAGCCCGAACTGCCAAGCCATGTCTTCCCTGGACCGCAGACTCAATGCAAAGCAGTCGTGCGACTGCCACATGTAGAGTCAAATACCTGCTGCAGCCAGTACATGGCTGCAGAACAGTTCGAAGCCCTGCAGAGGAGATATTCAAAATGCCTGCCAAAACCGCCAGTGAGGTGGTCGTCAGAGATGCTACACTGCACTCTGAATACAGAGCACTTAGTCAGATGAAGCAAGAATCAACAATAAAGTCAACAAGGTATGAGAAACATCATTTACACACCATCCAAGACAATTGAAACATACTGCAATGCATGCTTTTCCTGCGACTTCTGCTTGCAGAACTTGCCTGTGCCAGCCTGCACTGCTTTCGCCTAAACAGCACTTGCCAACATAATGGCAGTTGAAAGGGATGCAAAATACAATGCAGGCATGTTTCTAATGCCACCACCACCTTCTAAGAAGCAAAACATTGGTGTCAGGTGAACTGCGTGGATCGAAACATTCATTTACTTCATAAATGCACAAGAGGAAGTAGATAACAAGAATATCTTCAAATATTAGAAAAACTTTGCAAGTGATAGAGTGAAAGAAGTATTAAAGAAAATCTCACAGACTGATATAAAATCATACCAACAGGTAAAAGAAGCATTGGAGACCAAGTTCAAGCCAATACCGAATGTTAATTAGGAAAGGTATATCTTCAACCAAGCACGACAACAGGTTGGTGAAATAATGAATGAGTTTGTTGAAAGACTGATTCACATTTTAAACATTGCAAGTTAAGTGACTTCACAAAAGAAGAAGCCAAGTGCCTTAGAGTTATTTATGGCTGCCTTTCAGATTTGTTTAGAATGTGCATGCTGAAAGAAAGGCACAGTCTAGAGAAAATGATGATGGCTGTTAGAGCAGAAGAATGAGCAGACTGATAAGCTGCTAACATGGAAGCATGAACGGCACACAATAAATAAACACAATCGTAAGAAGCAACACAAGCATAAAAAAGATACACATAAGTTGATGCATTCAAGGAAAGCAAAGCTATGCTTCCGTTGTGGATTTTCTTTTCCCCATAAAGGTACCTGTACAGCCATAGAACAAGTCTGCAAAGGTAGTGGGAAACAGAACTATTTCCTAACCATGTGCCAAGCTAAAGATAAGTCAAGTGCATCATAATGTCAATTGAAAATAGATGCAAGAATATCCCAGAAGCATTCTCATAATGTGCCTCTAACCAAAAAACAAGAGCAATTAGAAACCAGGCAAAATCCATTGTCATCAAGCTCATCGTATAAAGGTTCTTCAATGTCACTATTGTATTCCAGCAAAGAAGAGGGGTGTGCGCTGATAAAATATACCAAAGTACGGCTTGCACATGTGGGCTTACCTGGTTGTAAATAAGATCACAGTTCAAAGAAAGCTCACCAAACAATGTAAACAACTTTATTTGTATGCTGTTCCAAAATCACAACAAAAGTGAACCATCACCTAATAACTTTCATCATAGACAGTGGCACATTGATTAATAACATATCAGTGGAAAAGCTTTACAGCCTATCCGCTGTGCCTCGCTTCACTCTATCAGGCATGAAAGTATATACCTGGGCAGGTTCCGAGCGATTGCAAAGCCAAGGCTCATTTATAGTGACAATGTGAAACAAAAAGACATAGGTTTGAGTATCCATTCATGTTCTACATCTGGACTTCATCGAGTGCCTGTTTGGTCAGTTTTGCCACTGCTGCTGACATGAGGTTGATGTACCTCCACTACAACCTCTGTGCTCAGTTTGAGATCACAAGTCAGTTCCCATCATTGTACCATGACCTGGCAAACTCAAGTAAATAAAAGTAGAGCTTCATAACTATGAAGACATTTTCCTTGTTGGTCAGAGACACAGTTGAGTTGCTTTTCATCTACAAGAAGCTGTAGAGAAAAAGTTGAAAGCACTCTTAAAATATGGCATCATCAAATGCTGCACAGGCCTCATGCTGTGGGTTTCGCCCATAGGAGTAGTAGTACCAAAAAAGGACCGTAGTAAAGCAGTGTGCATTTACGTTGTTATGCGCCAGGCAAACAAAGCCATTGAGAGGGAGAGACACCCTGGTTTACATACAGCAGTCATGATCATTCATGCAATTGAACTGTGACAAATTGTTTTCCCATTTTGAGCTGAATAAAGGATACCAGCAAATTGCACTTTAGTGGAGCTGCAGGTACATTTCTACCATTTGACTCATGTTGGTTTGTTCAAATATAAGAGACTGAGGTTTGGAGTATCTTTGGCTGCTGAAATATTGCAGGATGTTATTCGTCGAGTAATCCAACCTGTTATACATACTTTCAATTACAGCAATGACATACTGGTTTTTTGGCTGCACAGAAAGAACGCAACAAAGCCCGTACCCAAGTGTGCTAGGTACTTGCTGATGCAGGTATCACTATGAATGCAGCAAAGTGTGAGTTTCACGAAACCAAACTCAAGTTTTTGGGCAATGTTGTAAGGTGGATTATTAGTAGGGGTAAGTATGTACCTATCAATTGCCCAAAGGCCATCAATCCGATAAAAGTCCAGACGAGGTCTCAATAAATTATTTCTTTGCTCAACCCTTGGTAGCTGGCAACAATCAATTTATAAATATAGGAAATATTTTAATGATTAAAATGCCACCCAAACAACAAAATTCCTATATAGGGAACCAGAGATATGCATTTTGAAAGAATAAACATGTTCTAGTGCTTAAAAACCATATAGCACCAACTTGGGACATGGTCACACTTGACTGGGACAAAGTCAATGTTTGAGGATGATTGTGGTGGAGCCCTGGTCGGATACACTAAGCGGGAGGCCTCAGTCAAAATGTTACCTTAGCCCTTAGAAACGTTTCTTGAGTATTTTCTCTTGACGTCGAGTGACCTCTTCAGCAGTCTGGATTTGCAGGAGCTTCATCGGCTTGGTTGAGCAGGATACCTCCGTCAACTCATGCAAGTCTTGATCTCCAGAGCTTTCAGCAGGACGAACCTGAAATCCAGGCCGGGTCGTGATCCTAGGTAGTGGGCTTGACTCCAAACTTCTGTAACTTTTTCCTGAAGTACCTGTTGATAACTCAAGTTGTCCACATCACAAATCCATGGGTCCAGAGTCTCTATATTGCTCCTCAGAAGTTGGGACTACAGTTCCCACAATGCACATCACCAAATCCTTAAAAGTCCCCTGGATGCACTCCAGGCTGCGGACGTCTTGGTGTAGATGGTGCAGCTGAGCACTGTTAACCTGTTGCTTTCAGAGAATCCACTCCTTAATCCTTTTTAAAGCAAGACAAAGTCCTCTGGGCTGAAGTTCCAAGTGTGCAGCTGAGCAGTTGTTCAAAGTGCAATCCTTTGGGGTGCTGACCAGGGTTCCTGCATTGCAGTACTTCTTCTACTTGTAGTTTCAGGTAGCAGATATGAGTTGCTATGCAGCTCTCACATATTTATTCAATGTTATGAGGTGACAAGCAGGGGGCAACCCTGACCAATGGCGTCCAGGGTGCCACCCAAAAGAATGACAGGTTCCTCCAAAGTGTTGCATTTTCCTGTCTTATAAAGGGTATTAAGACAAAATATCAAAACAAAAATATTGTGCTACCAAAATATTGTGTCAAAAATATCATAATATGGGAATATCAACAAGAATATCGTTGTCAAGAATATCCATTTATGGTAAGTAATATCGATTTTGAAAATATCAAAGTCAATATTATTGTTTATAAAAGTTTCTAATAATATAGTTTTTTAAATTATTGCTATACATTTTAGTATATAGTTTAAATGTATATGTTTTAAATATTTTGCATAATTATTGTTTTCTTTTTTAATAGAGTTACAATATTTTTTGTAGTTATTC
Source organism: Lissotriton vulgaris (assembly GCF_964263255.1). Lineage (NCBI taxonomy): Eukaryota > Metazoa > Chordata > Amphibia > Caudata > Salamandridae > Lissotriton > Lissotriton vulgaris. The sequence goes on from NC_141694.1 coordinate 446,924,283, forward strand.
AATTAAATGTGATATATTTTTTTGATTTTCAGTACCATAGTGGGTTGTGGGTTTACAGGGGTACAGGGTGGAAATTAATTTAATTATAATGAATAAAAAATTAGTTTTTGATTAGGATTAATTATTGAATTGATAATTAATTATGTTAACTGTGTAATTTTGTTTATAGGGGGACAGGGTGGGAAGTCATTCGATTGTAATTAGTTGATAACTAGTTTTTAATTAATATTAAATATTTAATTTGCAATTATGTTGATTGGTCAATTAATTTTTTGAAGTAAATTTGTAGGTAAGGGTTGTGGAGTTTATGGAGTACAGGGTGGAAAATAAATTACTTAAAATTCAATAAAATTGTGTTTTTAGTTAATATTAATTATTTAATTAAAAATTAATTATTTTAATTGTTCAATACATTTTCTATAGGTATATCTTAGGTGTGAGTTTTTGGGGGTATAGGGTGGGAAGTAAATTCATTTTAATTAAGCATTAATTTATATTTAATTTATAGTAATTATTTTATTGACAATTAATTATGTTAATTGTGTAAATCATTTGTTGTTACATTATATTTTAGGAATAGGTTGTGTGTTTTGTAGGGGTATAGGTTGAGAAGTAACTAAATTAGAATTATAATTCGTCTTTTGTTAATAATTAATTTTTAAATTATAATTATTCTTCAAATGAAAAAGAATTATGTGAATTGTGTAATATACTACGTGTTTTTAGGGGTGTGGGTTGTTTTTGCATGTGTACAGGGTGTGTAGGAAATTAATTATACTAAATAATAAATACCGTTAATTTATAAAACTATACAAATTATAAATATTTATGTAAAATATGTATATACACTATTTATTATATTATATATTAGTTGTCATTTGTTGGGTATATATATGAGTAAATGGTTTGAAGTTAATTAAATATGAATTATGTATTATTACTTCATTAGTAATAATACATGTTTATTTGAAAATTAATTATGAACATGATGGAAATAATCCTTTTAGAATGTATAAATTTGGTGTGTGTTGATTTGTTTGCATGGACAGAGGGTGGGGTGGCAATTAACTATAATTATTTTAGGAATAAATAATGATTATTACTATTGTAACTAATATTTAATTATTAAAAATGTGCACATCATATTATTTTTAAAAATGACTTTTACATATGTGTTGTGCACTTTGTTGAAGTATATGGTATAAAGTTACTTAAGAAATACATTTAAAAATAAGTAATTATTTTTAAGTATGTTATTTATTTTTGTATATGTTAATTGGTTTGTGTTTTCTAAATGTAAATAATATTGTATTGATTAGTTGTTAATATTCTGAGAATATAGTTTTGCATTTAAATTCTAATAATATTAGCAGTAATTTATATGTCTTTAAAAATGCAATACGTATTTGTTTTGAAATATATCTAACTATTTATATTTCCTTTTTTAACATATATATTTTTTAATTGTTTACTATGTTTATGAAAATATTTTATTATGTTGAATGGAATTAGTTTGCTACTAATGTTGCACTGACTGGAGTGGGAATTGTGAATTTTACCACTCCGCTATCCAACGCTTGTCCTACTGTTGCACTGACTGTAGTTGGAATAGTATATTTTACCCCTACGTAATCCAACACTTTCCCTACTGTTGCACTGACTGTAGTGGAAAATAGTAAAATTTACTCCTCCGCAATTTAAGAAATACTCTAATGTTACACTAAATGGAGTGGGAATAGTAAATTTTACTCCTAGGTTATGTAACAGATTTTCTACAGTTGCATTTTGTGAAGTGGGAGTAGCACATTTTATCCTTCCTCAGTCCAAAACTTTGTCTACTTTTGTATACATTGTAGTGGGAATAGTATATGTATTAATTGTAACATTTTATAGTTCATAATATATTGTTGCAAAGTCAAATGTGCATGTTATTCCAATATAAAAGCAGCTTGAAAAGCAGGGTTGACTTTTAATATGACAGTAGACAACACAGCAGTGTACACTTAAGTACCTCAAAACTGCTGGACCTCCAAACCTACATGAACTAACATATACTAGGGACGTATTGGAATTACACATAATTACCATATTTTAAATCAGAGCACAGGCCCAGGTCCTGGTTAGCAGATCCTAGGGTGCAGTAAGACTCAGTTACTACAAGTATCAGTTGAAAAAATGGGGATAATCAGAGCAAAAAGGAAGACTGTCTCAGAGGCGCATATTCTCTGATGGGGGAATGACTCCAGACCGAGGCAAGGTGCAAGCATTGTCATTCACTTGCCCCTGCAAGATGTTACCATGCTGAGATCCTTTCTAGGCATAGGTAGTCACTGCTCACAATACATACACAACTGTGCTTCAGTGAGTACTCCATTAAGAGACTTGACAAAGCAAAATAGCCCACTTTAAACACAAATTACATAGTTAAATAACAGTTGCTGCAAGCCCGGTAGGCCTAGGTGTAATCTGTGCTCAACACAATGGCCATCAGAAGAGAGACATTGTGGCCTATGCCACTTGACGTCTGTCTGAAAGAGAACATGCCTACTCTCAGCCAGAGAAGGAGAGTCTGTCTGTGGTGTGGCATGTAAACATTTTCATGCATTGCTCTATGGAAAATGATTAATCATCATCATGGATCACCAGGCGTCACTCACAACTTTTGGAAACCCAAAGGCTAAGATGCCTCCTCACAACGAGAGGTGGGGATTAAGCATGCAAGAGTATGACTTTGAGATCATGCAGAAACCAGAGAAGGATCAAAACCCAGTAGATTTAGCATATTAATTTTCATGAGTGCCGCTAAATTGTCAACGTTTGTCATCCAAGACAGCTGAAGAGTATTTTAACTTTATCATGAGATCCAGCACACCATTGGCTATGTCTATGAAACAAATCTTAGCTGCCATCAATGCAGACAAAGACATGATCATCATCAAATAACTTATTGCTACGCAGTCATGGAGAGTTACCTGGCCCCTTGCTGATGATGTTGAATTCCAGTAGTTCAAAAACTTACAGGATGTGTTAGCAGCTACTCAAGAAGGCATAATCCTGAGAGGTTCGAGAATCATCATACCTAAAAGCCTGAGACAGTGGGTCTTTAAGTTGGCCCATGGAGGAAACCATGGTATCCTAGCCACCAAAAGAGCCCTACAAGATCAAGTGTGGTTCCCTTAGGTAAATGAGTGGGTTGAGAAGGATCTAAAGACATGCCATATTTGCAATATTTTTCTCCCAAGGTGACGCACCACCCAGTGACAATGTCTGACCTTCCTGTCCATTCTTGGGAGAGAGTTGCGGTTGACTTCTTTCAGCCTTTAGGAAATAGGCACCATCTCATGGTATTCAGATGAATATTCACGTTTTCCTTTGATGGAACACCTATCGTTGACAACCCATAACAAAGTCTCAGAAATGCCTGATAACATTTTTGCAATGTGGGGCATCACTTAAATTCTCAAATCTGATAATGGACTCTGCTTTAACAGCAAAGAGTTCAGAGAAGTTCTTCCCAGACTTGACGTCAAACACCAGAAGAGTACACCTCTCTGGCAGGAGGTCAATGGTGTAGTTGAGTGTTTCATGGGCACCCTCAAGAGGGTCAATCAATGAGCATCCATGGAAGTAATCAGTCTAAACCAAGCCGGTACAAGGCCCTTCGGGTCTATAGATCAACTCCTCACTCCACAACTGGTGAGGGCCCACCCCCCCTTGCTATTTGGGAGAGCCTTCAGAAAAAAACTTCCTCAGTGGGCGACGGATCGATCAGTGAATGATGACGAGGTTCCAGACTCCAATGTGACTCGGAAGAGGAAAATTACAATGTATACAGATCAGCGTCACCATGCTTAGGAGACAGTCTTTGACAAAGGAGACAGGTACTCATTAAACAGATATGAAAATGGACACTCCTTTCGCCAGTGATCCTTTACAGGTTGTGGTATGCAAGGGACACATGGTAACAGCACATAGTCCGGGACAAACCTCACTCAGGACACATCACATTTTAAACACTACTGCAACAATTGTCGAGTCATGAAACCACGCATGAGGTGACCCCATTAGCTGGTCTGGCTCAAGTGCATGAGCCTATGTCGCTGTTGCCTGATGAGGTTGGACCTCGATCACCTTGGATCACCCGAGCTGGGAGAAAAGTGCGAGCGCCTTGCCGACTCTGTTGTCAACAGATAGCTAGTGCATTCTGTAGATGTTACCTAAAACGGGGCCTAATAGTACATCCTGAAAGACTGCACTCCAAAAATTATGGCAGAAACACTCCAGAAATAGTTCTCTTCACAGTAGAAAACTCTGCACGTGCCAACACAAAAACCTGTGAGTCCAACAGAAAAAAACAAAATGGAAGGCAAACAACTGTGGAGCAGGAAAAGGATTGCTAATTGAACAAAGTGCAATCCACTCAAAACCAACCTCAATTACTGCACCATGATGATGCAAATCATGTCAAGATGGCCAGTTTGCAGTCCAACAAAATGTATTTGCCATTTTAACATCTAGCCCATTTTGACAATCATTATAACCAGATGGCCTGCCTCCATAATATATCAGTGTATGAAGGATTATAGTTAGATCAGTATTGCCAAAGAATGCAAAGCACAAATGACTCAACAGCTTTCACAATGACCCAGTATGTAAATAGCCATAGCCAGCTCACGAGAAAGCTGGGTCTGGCTGTTGTGTCAATGGGGTATTGTCACATCAACTATTACCTGACTAAGAACCTTTGAAAGGATGTATTCATTCACAGTTACCTTTTCAGGTGGGGAAAGTAAATTTTTGTGTGGGAGAACGCCAGGAAGAAGTATCCCAAGATAATCAGAAGTTAATGGGACCCATTATGATTACTTCGACCTTTCACTTCTAGTGTCCAGGGCCCCTAAACTGGGAGCAGAGAATCCCATTTATTGATTTACTATTAGCATGGCTAGTTATATAAAAAAAGTAAACCCAATAAAGTAACTGGGACCTGGGTATAAGACAGTACAGTAGAGAATTGGTTCCAGTGGAACAATTCTTAGGAAAACACAGAGTGAAAACACAATAGGCACAAATACACTGATACAATGTGAATTTTGAGTCCACTGTTATTTAATCACATTGAACATTTCATATGCTTATGAATCAGCGAATGAATAAAAAGATGCATCAAACAAGTGCCCCAGTCAGGTGAGAAAAGCAAGGGGGAGTGGTAGTATGCAACAAGGGAGGGTTGGAAAAGTGTAAAGAAAAGATAGTGACATTGTAGTCATCATGCAACTATTTACAACAGTAACGGCTTATCTTAAGCCTCACAGTTAAATGATGGAAAATACATAGCCATGATTATGAGTACATTATCACAGTGAGAAAGCACTGTTGATCAAACTGGCATACAGCAGTAACAGAGACGACGTTTCGACCCCCAAAGACAAGGTAGCTTGCTTAGTTCCTTAGGCCGGGGTTTTCGTCAGGACTGAAAAGGAGGGGGCATCATGTGCCACCCTTGACTGGAGGGGGTATCTTTGTGGTTGGGCCTGTAGGCTCCAAGAGACGGAGAGCGGTTTGTAGGCACTTGTGTAGATTAAGAGGAGATCTGTCCCTTAGGATCATCCATTATACCAGTAGAATAATTTCATTAACTTGGACTACAGAGTTCCGTTAATCGTTGTAAATGACCAGGTTTCTCGACCCTGGCATCACAAGATGGATGCTGCCAGCCACAGACACGAGTCCGCCCTCCTGCTGCTGGACGAAACTCCAGCAAGGGAAGGCTTGACAATAGGTTTCCTGTCACAGCTGTGACCTCCTCCCAGACAGGCTCTAGTGTATTGGGGCAGGGTGGGTGCACTCTGATGTGCTTTGATGTTTGCACTGTGGGCACATTTGGTGTCCCTGTGCATAGTCAAGCTCAAACCGGTTGCAGGAGCCATTTGCTCTTGCTCTGGTGCGAAACTGGACAAAGGACATGGGTCTAGCCACCCCTCTGTCCTGACCCTCCCATAGGTGGGCCCCCAGAGTTTGTCCCACCCCTTCCTTGGTTATACAGTAGGAACCCCTTACTACAGGACTTTAGATATTACCTGGACTAAACTCTGCAACATAAACCAAGTACTTCGACGATCTGCATGACGCTGGAGGACTGAATAATCTCCCTTGGAGAAAAGGAGTTACTCCCATGCTTAGCAGGCACCTAAACACATCGGACTGGTTTGCATCTACGAAGCTCCTGAGGACTCTGATGATTTTTGCACCACAAGAGGTGGGTTCCCAAGGTACCTAGGTTAATCTGGGCTCTCAGCAATTCTGAGGCCTGCAACCCTCGTGAGGACCGTGTATGAATGAAATAATTAATGGAATAAAATGTATAAAGCGCAATGGCTACCCAGAGGCCTCCCAGCGCTATAGACAGGTACAAGAGACAGAACAGAAGAAGTGACTACAGATCTATAACAGCCACATTTTTTAAGAGTTTTCGGAATGAGAGCAGATTAGGCTCTTTCCGCAGAAAAAGAGTTAGGGCATTCCACCCAATGGCATTATATGAGAAGGAGCACCCACCACATCTGGCTCTCCTTATTCTAGGTTGAAGGGCAAGGAAAGCGATAGTTGACCGAAGGTATCTCCTCGGTTGATAAGGAATGATAAAAGATTGAAGGATGGATGGACCATTCTTCCAAAAGGCTTTAGGAGCCAGGCATATAACTTTTAACTGAATCCTTTCACTATTTGCAACCCGAACCCCTGGAAACCATTTTCTTTTTCAGCGGCATCTGATTTTAGGCAACCCCTGAAGCTATGCTTTGGGCTACTTATAGTCCCAACCGAGCAGTGTTTCCACAGAAGATTTCCGGCCTACACTCCACGAGTGTTCTGTGGGCTGGTATTTTGTGATTCCTCTTGAGGTCCCTTTGGGATCCCTGGTCCATTGTCCTGTGGGTCCCTGTGAAGGTAACTTCAACTTTCTGTGTGCTTTCCTGGTTGCTCCAGATGTGCTCTGACTCTCCAGACCTTGGGGAGTCTCCAGGACCTTGCTGGTCCACACTGAAGCATCTTTCCTCTGACCATGTGGGTTGCAGTTGTCAAGGTTTGTTGGTGTTCAATCCGGACACTGATCCCCCAGCACTCGACATCCTTTGTGGGACAGTTAACCTCCATACTTTGGTTGTCGTCGACATCTCCTGATCCCCGTGGCTGCAGAGTCAAGCTTCTTCTCTTCTCACCTGAAGCACCAGACATCGGTGGGCATTCGTCTACCGACCCTCTGGTCACCCTGAAGTGACCAAGACTCTGTCCCCTCTGCTTTCAGGTTCTTCTCATCTCTGATCCAGGCTTGGATCACACTGGACACTTTTTATCTACACGTTACAAAAAACAGGGTTGACCCAATGGTACTGGGACCTGGGTATTCAATGTTACATAGAAAAGGGGGTCCCAGTTTCATGTTTATAGTGGATAAAGTTAATAAAATTCCTGAAAACAATCCAAATCACACTAGTAGTACTATTAAGATGAGTGATGTTACGAATTCACATCCTCAACCATATACATATTATGACCACATTTACTAAATATAAGTACTAAAATGTTTGTGCCCAAAAAGAGGCGTGGAGAGAAGGAAAGGAAAAAGGGGGGCTGGTTCAGTGAATGGTGAGGATTGGGATAACGTGAAAAAGATTCAAAGGTCACATATGGTCACACTGATCCAATTGCAAATTGACATCACATAGGTATCCTGTAATTACCATATACACATATATAGATAAAATGCTATCCCAATTATTATGACACAGTAACAATGATCTGTTGTACTAGGGTAGGTCAGACAGGAGATAAGTCGACGTTTTGACCCCTGGTGGTTGTAGGTTGATTTGCACCTTACTACGGGGTCTTCATCAGGACTGGTGGGTGAGGGGGACTCAAGCGGGGTGGGGGCACCAAAATGCCACTGTAAGTGGTGTGGCAACGTAGATAGAAATGGGTTGGGACCTTAGGTTTACATCCAGAGAGCTACAGCCAGACTGTATGTTCAATATGAAACTCAGTGTGCGAATCTCAGTAATTAATTTCTGTATTTAATTTCCGTGGCCAAAATCGTGCTTTAATTGCGGGCAACGCCAAAGCGGAGCGAAGGACTCCCAGACCACATTTGAAAGCATAATTCAACATAAACACATGACAAAATCGTTTTTGTGAAAAATTACAAAACACTAATGAAAACAAACATACATCAATAAGACAACAGCGACCCAACGATGGTACCTTCTTCCTGACAGCACCTAACTGACAATAACTCTACGTATGTATCTTCCTCTAAAAATTAAATTTGGGGTTGTAATAAGCATCATATGTTATACAATAAATCTCGAACGATGGTATTTCTTGAGTTTCAGATCTTTTATTTTCAAGAGTATAAATGAAGCACCACACAGCCGACGCGTTTTGTCCCTCAGAGGGGACTTCTTCAGGGCTTAGATTGAATATAATAGCTTCAGGAATAAAGACTGTTCAGTGATGTGTGAGTCTCGTTGCACCTCATAGTTGCACGAAGACAATTTCTGTTTCTCTAATCCATGTCTGGTCCGACTAATCCCGTAATAGAAAACAGTCGAAGTACAAAGCCACGAGTCATCAAAGTAGATAATTCTAACCAAATAAAAGGGTAGGTTAAATGAACAAGATGGTCTATCTCTAGTACAAACAATCCACAGTGACTTCAAATAGTATGTAGAGTCGTTGCAGGACAGATGAGAAGGATTGATGCCAGGTCGGTCTTGATAGGACTGTCCTGCGATATTCTCCAAAGGGATCCCCCGTCACTACCATGATGCGTCCTCCGGTAGTCCGTTAACTACGGACTACTGGAGGATGCACACGTACCGGAGGATGCACTCACAATGGATTTATCTATGCGAGGATGCCTCACATAGATTAATCCATTGTGATGAGCTTTTTCACTGAGTACATTCTATTATAATGTCCTGATGTCCAATTTTTAAACTCTTTGTAGCTTGATTATCAAAAGAGTAGAAGTACCGCCATATGACAACAGTTTCTTCTGATTAATTCTACGCCACAACTAAGGTACAGAAATATACTGTTAGGCCCTGAATTACTATTGAAACATGGTGGGGTAGGTTTCACAGCATTGTCTGTTTTTAATTTTATAGAGCCCAAGACCGAGTCCGAGTCCTGAGGAGAATCCTGGAACTACTAGGGATGGGGTGTGCCACGAGGGAATTGGTCAAATAGTATCCCCCCTTCTAGTGTTGACAACACCTGGTATTGTTATTTTATCCCCAATCTATGATAACAGGCAGGACAGCAGACAGGTGTCCAACAAGGAGTTAGTGTCTGCCTAGTGTTCAAATCTGAACTTAGGACTGGTTACATTTTTGGCTTGTACATACAAGTTATTGATGTATGTTTGTTTGCATTTGTGTTTTGTACGTTTTCAAAAAAACTATTTCGTCATGTGTATATATGTTGAATTATGCTTTCAACTGTGATGACAGTGTGTGTCAGGTAGTGACCAAGTTTCCACGGGAGCGAAGAAGTATCCCTACACCTCCAGGACACAGGAGCAAGAATGCGAATGGATACGCACTCATGTCTACTGTCCCCTAAAAGTATGAGGGAATTACCCTAGGAGTGTCCACCACTCTCCTCATACGAGGGGGTATGCAGGGTATAGCAGGAGTAGTCGTAGGTGGATGTCCAAGCTAGAAAACAAAATAGACAATACACATAATATATCCTTAGTTCACTAACCTTCATGCAGGAGTCATTGACATGCGTGATTATTCAGTTGTGCTTACCCCAATTGTAAATTAGGCAGGCTTTATCGAAGAGTTCAAGTAATGGGAGCTGGATAATGGGTAACTGGATATCAGAAATAGAACTCTCGAGGGACATTCACATCAGACAAACACAAAAACAAAAATAGGGGATGTGAGGAGCACCGGCCGGCTGTTGTGGGCTAAAACAGCGGAGCAGTACACACACACACGAGGAGAGACACCCGGCCCTAAAGGAAGCAAGGGCGGAGCGCTCACTCTCACAGGAAGGGTTGAACAACTAAGAACTCGCTAAGTATTTCATGCAGACAACAGAAAGCGAGAAACAAAAGGAGCCGAGCGATATGACGCCCGCGAAATGCGTGAGAAAAGCAAGGGTAGTCGCAAGGAAACACTCACGTAGAATTTCAAGAAATGCTGGAGCTCGGCAAAGACACTCCCACTCTGTAACAACCAGCCAGCCGCTGCAGGGTCAGGGGAAAGAAGGCAAGAAGCGGGAAAAAGGTCCAAGGAGACTCGCAGGATTCCACAGGACGCCACCGAACCTCGAGCCAGGAACCAGGAAGTGAAGAGGGGGCGTGGTACCGGAACAGTAAACCAAGCAAAGGCTACGTTCTGCCGTGCCTCTTTTCACTGGTTAGGGAGCGTCTAAAAACAACAAGCTGTGTGTTTGTAGGGACCTGGGTAAAAGAACACATCCCAGCAACCTCGCATGTCAAGGCTATTGATTCCTAACAGTGTGTGATTTAATAATGTGTCATACCTTTTAAAGACATGTATAATTGACTTTGAATGTCTCTTTGAAAAAAAAACTAAGCTTATAAACGTTAGATTTAATGGTCTAAGGTTTATTGACTTTCAAACTTTTTAAAAGTGGCATTTTCAGAACTGTGATAAATCCAATTTTAAGACATATCAAGTTTTAAATTACAATTCATGTGAGTGTACACATGCCATTCCTACCTGACTCAATCAAAAGTTTTCAATTATTTAATGTACTAAGGTAACCCAATGTTGTCTAATGGGAGAGATAGACCTTGCAGTACTGAAGAATGAATTTAGGAGTTTTTCACTATTAGGACAAGTAAAACTTCCTGCACCAGTCTAATGCTTCAAATACAATGCACACTGCCATATAGGCTGATTAGAGCTTACCCTATTGTTGAATTATATGTTTGAAAAAATAATTTTTGGGTGTGGCAAATTGTTTATTTTGCCAGGTCGAAATAATAATTTAAAACTGCACTAGAGGCTACAGTGGCCAGCCTGAGACATGTTTTAAAGGGCTACTAAGGCAAGTGGCACAATATGTGCCGAAGGCCCACAAGTATAATTCAATTTCCAAGCCTTGGTACATGTAGTACCATTTTACTAGGGACTTAATAGTAACTTAAATGTGCCAATTGGTTGATTTTTAAAAAATATATATGTTTATTGTTTTACATTTTCTCCCCCCCTGCAAGCAATCAGCAATCATATATACAATAAACAAAATCCCCAAAATTACATTTCATATAAGACAAATGAGAAAGCAGAGAATATTAAGAAAAATCCTGGAAAAAGAAATAAAAGCATTTTTTACAGAAATCTTATCCTGACTACATCCCCAAGCTATGTAAATCAATCATTTTTCATTCCATTTATTAACGGAGCCCAGATACTTTGTCCCAGCATTTTTAATTTCATGCCCTTTCTATCATATATTGCCCTCTCAATTGTGTATACAGAGAGTAGGCGAGCCAGCCATTGTTGAAAAGTTGGGGGTAGAGGATCTAACCAAGCAGCAGTGATTTTAATTCTTAACACAGAAATAGCCACAAATAAGAACCAAAATACATTTTCCTCGTGGGTCACACTGCTAACTCCTAGCAAGATCAATTCGTGAGTTAGCTTAGATTTTACCGCAAGAGACCCATCGAAATATTCCTCAATCCTCTTTAATAACCCTTGTAAATGAGGGCAAGACGCAAACATGTGGACTAAATCAGCATCAGTACCCCCACATCTTAGACAAGTAATCCCTGATATCCCCCCAACTGTGCGATTCTAGCTGGAGTATAATACAATGAGAACAGTGGGGCATATTATCAAGGGGGTTTATCTCCGCTTTTTTGGCTTTAAAAGCGAAGAAAGCGGAGATAAAATTATCTCCCAATTACCAAGCTGTCGCTAACACCAGTTAGTGACAGCTAATAGGAGATAGCGACCATCTTGGGCCCCGCTTTGCATGTCAGTGATATTTATCACTAATGACATGCAAAGTGGGCGTGCCAAGATGTTAGCGACTGGAAACAGTCGCTAACATCGCTATCTCCTATTACCAACTTTTGGAGATATTCGCGCTAAGCGTGAATATCTCCAAAAGCTAACACCTGCCATGAGCAGTTCTTAGCCATGTTATCCAATGGGAGGTGGATAACATGGCTAAGAGCATTTGCTCGATAATGCATGAATATCGCTGACTTTTCAGCGATATTCATGCATTGCGGCCGTTTTTTACCGCATTTGCGATAAACCTTGCTAATAGCAAGGTTTATCTGCGATAAAAATCGCCGATGTGCGGCGATAATTTTTGTCTCTAAACAAGTTAGAGACAAAAATTATCGCTAGTTGTTGGTAATATGCCCCAGAGTTCTTTAGTGTTGCGCTTGTAAGCATAGAAGTGTCCGTCCGAGCTCCAAAGATCTCGAAAATGCTCCAGGGGCGGCTCCCACACGCTCAGCCCACTTAGCCTCCTGCTTAGTTAAATCATCTTTAGCTTTATTAATTCTGCATAGATAAATTTATTACCCCCTTTGCTACCAGCAAGCATTATATCAATTTAATTTTGAATTTGAATTTGAATTTAAAAATATTTATTTAGCGCGCTTTTACCAAGCGGTTTCATGGCGCTTTACAGATTACGACCAACGTCAGTGGCAAGGGGAATTAGGCAGCAAAAGCTCGGAAGAAGAGTAGGGTTTTGAGGTTTTTGCGGAACTCAGTGTAGGAAGATGAAGTGCGAAGTCTCACAGGGAGGGAGTTCCAAAAAGCTGGGGCGAGGACAGCAAATTTTGTTCCACCAGCCTTTTACTTTTTGAAGCGTGGGGTGGTCATGAGTGCCATGTGAGTAGAGCGAAGTTCTCTTCCTGGTATATAGGGTTTGATGGCAGAGCATATAAACTCAGGGGCGGTGCCCATTCTGGCCTGGAAGGTGAGGCAGCCGAGTTTGAATAAGGCTCGCTCTCTCACAGGCAACCAGTGTAGCGCCTGCAGAAGGGGGGTGGCACGATGAAATTTGGGCAGGCCATGAATCAGGTGAGCAGCCTGGTTCTGCACTAGTTGCAGGCGGTGGATAGCATAGGCCGGCGCGCCATTATAGATTATGTTGCCATAATCAAGGCGTGAGAGCACCATTGCCATCACGATGATTTTTAGAGCCGGGAGGGAAAAGAAGCGGGAAATCTTCCTGATTGTCCTGAGGGAAAAGAAACAAGAGGACACAACAGAACTAACCTGAGAGTGAACAGAAAGTTGGGAATTAAGAAGAATACCAAGAGTTTTGACTTTGGGAACTGGGAGTGGGGGAACACCAAGTGAGAGGGGCCAATGGGACGGGGACCAGGGACTGCAACCACCTCCGGTCAAGACCAGCTCTGTCTTGTCCGGATTGAGTTTGAGGTGGTTGCAGTTCATCCAGTCCTGAATGAACAACATGACAGTTTGGACATTCTGGGCAGATGAGGGGGAATGGGAAAGGTTGAAAATTAGCTGGAGGTCATCGGCGTAATTAAACACCGTGACCTCAAGCTGCTGCAACATAAAAATGAGGGGGTAGATGTATAAATTAAACAAAAGAGGGGAAAGTGAAGAGCCCTGGGGAACACCACACACTACCTTGCGGGAGGCAGCGGTGAAACCAGCAAGATGGACCGCCTGAGCCCGCTCGCTCAGGAAAGACTCGAGCCACGAGAAGGCTAAGCCCTCTATGCCCGCCGCCCTGACACGGGTGAGAAGGATGGAGTGGTCCACCGTGTCAAAAGCGGCGGACAGATCTAAGAGGATGAGGGCTTGTGGGAGGTTGGTGTCAATGCCTTCACGTAGCCCGTTCATCACTGAGATCACCACCTTCTCCGTAGAGTGAAGGGGCCGAAAGCCCGCCTGGCAAGGGGAGAGGCAGTGATAAGTCTCCATGTGGGTGCTCAAGGTGCTAGTCACGTGGGTTTCTAAAACCTTACCCAAGTACGGCAAAAGAGAGATGGGGCGATAGTTGGAAAGGGATGATGGGTCGGCACCGGCCTTTTTTAGGATAGGGATGACGACCGCAGATTTATGGGGAGTAGGGACGACCCCATTGCTAAGTGAATCATTAAGGAGTGTGAGGGGCGGAGTAGGACAAGCTAGGAAGATTTCTCTAAGTATGTGGGCAGGGGCAAAGTCCAGGGGGGAGCCCGACTTCACCCTTTGAAGCAAGGGGAAGAGAGTGGCTTTGGTCGGGGGGAATGGTGGTTAGTTTGGAAGTGGTGGAAGGAGGGGAGGGATTAATGAATGTGGAGGATGGGGGGAATGTTGGTTTTAATCTTTGTGACCTTTTCAATGAAGAAATCGTTGAGCGAATCACAGAGGGGTTGGGAGGGGGGAATCATAGCTGTGGCTCTATCCGATGAGGCCAGTTCATGCACGGTGGCAAAAATTTCTTTTGACAGGGACTCCGCTGCCAGAATCCTATTGGAGTAGAATTCAGTTTTGGCGTCTAGAAGGCCTTGTTTGTATGTCTTGAGGACAGATGAGTAGGTGGCTTTTAGAACAGGGCAGTACACTCTTCTCCATGCTCGCTCGGCTCTCCGTGCGGCCAATTTCTTCTCCTTAAGGTCTGGGGTGAACCAGCGGTTGGCAGCGTGGGCTCGTTTGACCATGATTCGCCTCAAGGGGGCGAATTCGTCGCCCGCTTGGGTCAGCCAATTATTGATGGTAGCCATCTGAGCAGAAGCTGCAAGGCCGGTAAGGTCAGGGCTGGAGTTGGCTAGGGACGAGCAGAAAGATGGCATGTCGGCTTTGCCCCATTTTCCTAACCCAGGTGTTCTTAGGGAGCGGGGGCTTAGTCTCAGGGGCTAGGGCAAGGGAAAATGAAATTAGCGAGTGGTCAGACAAGGAACAAGGGGAGATGGAGGGGGGTGTGGTGGGGATGTTCAAGGTCCAGATCTGATCCAACGTGTGGCCCTGTGTGTGAGTGGGGCTGTGAATGTGGGGTGTGAAGTTGAGGCTAATCATGAGATCGGTGAACTCCTTAGAGGAGGAGCTTTCAGCAGGGTCACTCGGCCAGAAGTTGAGGTCGCCTAGGACTAACACTGACAAGTTGTTTATTACCAGTGTGGCCAGGATATCTTGGAGGCTGGAAACAAAAGAAGGGGTGGAGCAAGGGGGACGGTAGATAAGAACAGAGGTCAAGGGAGCCTGATGAGAAGTCGACCGGGTTACCAGGTAGTCTACTTCTGGGATGGGAGGGAAAGGGAGGATCTGAAAGTGTAGGTCAGTGCGAGCTATCAAGGCCACTCCACCGCCTCCGGACGATCCGCTCGAATGGCAGAGTATGAGGTGGGCAGTGCAGCTAGAACGTTAGGCAGGGAGTCGGCCTTGAACCAGGTCTCCATTAAGAACAGGAGATCAGGTTTATGTGTGTCGATGTAATCGAATATCTCGTACTGATGATTGACCGCCGACCTGGTGTTCAGAAGTGTGGCCGCGGTATTAAATACCGGAGTGTGGAGGGTGGAAGGGGGGAGGGAATAAGCGAAAGGGTGGGGGAGGAGGAGATCAATCGTGATATAATCGCGGGAGGAGTGCGGGAGGGGAGGGAGAGTAGGCCAAGATGGGTCAGGAGGTTGGTGACAGGGGGTCCAATCGAGCCGGGGTTCCAGGACGAACAGAGAAGGGAAGAAGAGTATGTAAGTAAAGGGACATAATGAGGTGCCACTAGCCCCGGCCGGCCACGGACTCCGGCGCGCCTACGTCGCGCCCGCTGCGCTCGTCCGCTGCGCGGACACATGTGGGCCGTTTAAATGGAGGAGTAGCGTGGGGGGAGTGGCGTGGGTGGGGTTTGCCAATCCAGCCCAAGCCAAGATGTCGGCCGTGGCCGCTGTAAGCCTGTGATGTCAATCAGCTCACAGGCAGCCACGCAGAGCCCCTAGGATCCATGGAAAGGTTAATAACCTGTTGATTTTCAGGTCAGGTTAGTGCACAGTTAAAAAACGATCAAGAACAGCATTAACAGAAGCGTGTCACCGCTCGCAGTCAGCGTGACAAAATGCGCTAATTAAAACAAGAGAGCAACCGTCCAGCTCCTGCCAGCGAGCCCACTGCCACCGGGCTGCTCACAATCACTGGAGAGGCACCAGAAACACTCCTAAATGGAGGAGTAGAGTGGGGGGAGTGGCGTGGGTGGGGTTTGCCAATCCAGCCCAAGCCAAGATGGCAGCCGCTGTAAGCCCGTGATGTCAATCAGCTCACAGGCAGCCACACAGAGCCCCTAGGATCCAAGGAAAGGTTAATAACCTGTTGATTTTCAGGTCAGGTTAGTGCACAGTTAAAAAACGATCAAGAACAGCATTAACAGAAGCGTGTCACCGCTCGCAGTCAGCGTGACAAAATGCGCTAATTAAAACAAGAGAGCAACCGTCCAGCTCCTGCCAGCGAGCCCACTGCCACCGGGCTGCTCGCAATCACTGGAGAGGCGCCAGAAACACTCCTAAATGGAGGAGTAGCGTGGGGGGAGTGGCGTGGGTGCGGTTTGCCAATCCAGCCCAAGCCAAGATGGCGGCCGCGGCCTCTGTAAGCCTGTGATGTCAATCAGCTCACAGGCAGCCACGCAGAGCCCCTAGGATCCAAGGAAAGGTTAATAACCTGTTGATTTTCAGGTCAGGTTAGTGCACAGTTAAAAAACGATCAAGAACAGCATTAACAGAAGCGTGTCACCGCTCGCAGTCAGCGTGACAAAATGCGCTAATTAAAACAAGAGAGCAACCATCCAGCTCCTGCCAGCGAGTCCACTGCCACCGGGCTGCTCAACCACAGCGTTAATATCAAACCCCCAGCCCCGCCTATTTTTAAAAAATTGTACTTTGACAATGAAAACTCTAGCTGTATGTCACAAAATTGGCAAAAACCATGTTTCCCAAATAGATGCCCAACCTTAGTAACACCCTTGGCTTCCCATTCTGCCATAATTTCATCTGAAAAGAATTCTGGAAATGTAGGATTTTTAAATAACACTGTGTAATTATTAACCCTTCCCAAGCCAGTCTTTTCCTTTAGGGTCCCCCAGATTTTAAATACAGCAAACATAAACTTAGTTCTTTTATAGTAAGTGGGCTCAGTAAACTTACAAAAACACCTCTCTGCATTATCTCCCAATAACAGTTTATACACATCAGGCAGTTCATTTCCCCTTTCAGCGTCAGGGGGGCCTCCCTCTATAAGCACCGCCATCTACTGTAAAGCCGAGGCCCAATAATAACTTTTCAAATCGGTAATCGAGAAACCCCCCTCTCTCCTGGTAAAGACATAAAGCGTAACGCCCGCCTAGTTTTTCCATGTGCCCAAAGAAACCTATTAAACAACCCTTCCGATGTATTAAACCAAAAATTCTAAAAATCGAAAGGAATTGCTCTAAATAGCTATAAAAACTACGGCAAAAAAATCATTTTAATAACATTGCCATGCCCCACCAATGATAAATGAAGATTATTCAGCCTGTCTAAGTCCAGATGAGTCTTTCATATAACTGGTTCTACATTTTTAGCCACTAATGAGATATACAGCTGATTTAGTCACCGGGAATCCTCAAAATTAGTGCCAATTGGTTAAAAGACAATTTTACCATGGTTAAAGTGTGAGCACAAGCTCTTCAGCACTCTTTAGCAGTGGTAAAAAGCACAGAGTTCTAATGTCAAAAAAATTGAATTTCAGGAAACCGAAGGGGAGAAAGCAAAAGATTTGGGGGAAGACCACCTTATAAACTACCAGGTATAACTTCCACCCACTCAGTTCTGGTTTCTTCTCACTAAGTTGCAAAGAAGCCCCTTGGCCCTGGGATGAATTAAGTGCATTAGAATAATCTTACCTACAGGGATTTAAGAAGATTGGATGAATATTACATGAATGCAGAAACAAAGCTTGCCTCTGAAGTAACCAAAAAAAAGATGTACCCATAAATTATATTGCACCATTGGCACCAACGAGAAGGTTTCTTGTAAGCTGATCATGGGAGCAGTCTAGTTACCTGCTTTGGGGCAATGTAGTTTCTATATTCTTGAATTCTGTTGGACGAGCAGTCATTCAATATAACAAAGAGGCACATTTGGAACTAGAAACGAGAAAGGCAAGTTGGTACAGCTGCAATAGGAAGCTGCAAACAAATAGACAGGTGAGAGTACTGAGTGAGGCAAGAAGAAACAGATATAAATGGAGAAAAAGAGACACTAATAGAGTAAAAGAAAGGTTGAAATAGTGCGAATGGGAAGGAAAGACACAAACAAAAAACAGAAGACAAGTGAGAGCATAAAAAAGATGGCAAAAGTGAGACATAAAGAATAGTATACGATTGGGTGATAGAAGCAGGGGAGACAAGAGAAATGTACGAGAGATTGACAAAATAAACAGAGATGACTGGTCAAAAATACAGGCACAAAGAGAGAAAGAGGCCATTCACATGGTCTGACTAGACACTCATCAGCTTCAGCATACCTATCCCACACCATTGCTCTAGGAACTGAAGACCTGACTTTTGCCCTAGCCCCGACCCTGGCTCGGCCCATCCAGCTCCTGCTTGAGAGCCAGGAGACTTTCCTGGTTGAGTTGTGTACTATACAAATACACATAACAACATAGGGAAATGTTCCCGTGCACCGGCTTATCATTCTCATAATGGAGAAAAGAAAACGCGCAAATGTAAGTACACACCCTGATTCTTTGCATTTGCGGCTTAACGTTTTTTGCACAGTTTTTACAATCGTCTAAATGTGGATTTATATATTTAAACGTAATGTGCTTTTAAAAACATACGCTCACACTCACTTCAGAGGATTAGTTACCTATCCCCGGTCTACCGCTGGAGTATCCGGTTTGTTGTGGAGGGATTAGGCATCTTCCGGTGGCTGGGGTGGTTGGGGTTTTAGCGGCCCAGCCTTCCCCCATAAAAACTGGATGCTATACAGAACGCGCGCAGCAGGCGCGCCGGTGTCACGCCAACGGCAAGCCCGTCTGCGCCCGTCCGCACCAGACCGGGCCCCGGGGCCAGAAACCCTGCAGGTTTGGAGCATCGGCATACTTCTAAATATTCAGGGGAGGTTTCACTCAGACTGAATAAACATGTTTTACCAAAATGTAAAAACCGTGTGAATGCTGATAGAAAGGCACTAAAATGTGCACACTTTAATTACAATCTAGCAGGTTGCAACAACTCCAAAAACAAGAGAGGAAGTTGTGCTTCATGCTACTAAATTGTCGGTCGATTGGTAAACATAAATTTACGATTTGTGACATTTTAAAAGATAAAAACCCAGATACGTTTTTTTTAATGGAGACCTGGCTTAATAAGAGCTCTGATCCAGATATCGTAGATGCTCCCCCAGAGGGCTATGAGATATTAAGGCAAGATAGGGAGCAAAGAGGGGGAGGAATTCCAATTATTCAAAAATAAACATCCTTGAAGTGTAATATAAGGGAAGCAAATATAGAACACTGTGAAGCATTCCTTTTTAAACCTTCAGTGACGGATGATATGACCTTAGCAGGCTTCCAATTATACCATCCACCTGGCCCAGCTGCTCAATTCAGAGCAAGCTCAGGAGAAAGAACCGTTCAACCTGCTTTACGCTATAAAAACGTCTATATACTAGAAAATTTGAACTTGCACTTTGATAACAATGAGAACAAGGAAGTCCAATCCCTATGCAGTGATTTGAGGGCATTGAACCTTAGTCAACAGGTTAAATTATCAACGCACCAAAGGGGCCATATTCTTGACCCTATTTTTACTAACCAAAAGGAAATAGAGGTGGAAGCACCTTGGCCTATTCCCTGGACAGACACCTATTTAATCCGATTCTCAATACATGTGAGTAGTCCAAGGATAGAAGAACTGGCGGCAAAGGCTTCTTTCTCAAAGGCATTGGCTAAAAATAAACCAATACTAGAAACGGATATAAATATGGCCAATGACCAATTTGAGAAATGGGTAACATGTGCCTTAGATGAGATAGCCCCCTGGACCACTAGGAGTCCTAAGAGACAGATGGCATCAGCTCCTTGGTATAATGAAATCCTTGCTAAAGCTAAGAGAGAGGGCAAGAAACTGGAGCAGGTTTGGCGTAAACATTTCTGTGACATGGTCAAAGAGCAATATAAACGTGAAAGTAAAAAATACCATTCATTAATTAGGAAAACGAGGTGCGAGTTCTATATGGAGAAAATAGAAAAAGCAAACAGTTAATTCAAAGATATTTTTTCTATACTAAAGTCACTTAAATCCCTTGACAATTAAAAGGAAGAAGGAACCTCCTCAATGGAAAACTGCAATAAAATTGCTGGATTCTTTGCTGAGAAGGTGGCAAAAATATATAATGCCTTTCTAATAAAAGCTTGCCAAGGAAAAAGCTTAGAAACAAAGAAGGAAAGGAATTTTACAGGGGACAGATTCAACTAATTTAAGATGCCAGAACTAGAGGAATTAGTAATAATAGCCAAGGGAATTAAATCAGGCTCCCCTTGAGATTTGGCCCACCCAGAACAATTATTAAGGGAAGCAGATAATATCATGGCTTACATTTATGAACTCATTACCATCTCTTTCCAGAAGGAAGAAATACCCATCAGTTGGAAACTTGCAGGAGTATGTCCACTGAAAAAAAACCGTTAATAGATCTAGCAGGATTAAAAAATCACAGTCTTATCTCGCTGCTACCATTCGTCGCTAAGATTGCAGAAAAAGTAGCTAACAAACAGCTAATTAATCAAATTCAGGAAAACTATCTAATAAACCCCTCCCAATCCGGCTTCAGAACAGCCCATTCAACAGAATCAGCTCTGCTCCTGACCACTAACACAATGAGACATTGTGCGGATGAGGGGCAGACAACAGCTATGATCTTACTGGATCTAAGTGCGGCGTTTGATACCGTCTCACATGGGCTGCTTCTGCATAGACTAGAGGAATGTGGTATAGATGGTACCGTATTATGATGGATGACATCCTTCTTATCGTAAAGCAGTTTCCAAGTGTTACAGCAGTCACACAACTTTCTAAGAGTATCATGTTGCCCCAGGGAGTCCCAAAAGGATCAATTTTGAGTCACATGCTATTTAACCTGTATGTGGGACCACTGGCAGAATTAGTGGAAAAACACCATGTCACCATAGTATCGTACGCTGATGATACTCAGTTAATTGTGACACTATCAGGAAACAATAGACTGAAAGTACCCAATTTCATCAGGTGCCTAGAAGAGGTAGCAGGATGGATGTCCGATCATTGCCTGAAATTGAACAGCAAAAAAATAGAGGTAATGATAGAGGGCAATGCACTGACCATATGGTCCTCTGCATGGTGGCCAGAAACTTTGGGACAAGTCCGTATGCCTAAATCTACAGTCAAAAATTTGGGAGTCTTGTTTGATCCTAAACTGTCTTTCGAGGCTCAACTTCGGAAAGTAGTGGGTAAATGTTTTGGAATCCTAAAAATTCTGAGGAAAATTCTGGTCCTTCTACTACCTAATGCAAGGAAAACCATAGTGCATGCCCTGGTAACATCACAATTGGACTATGGTAATGTACTGTATTTGGGAGCTCCTAAAAGGGGGCTAACCAAATTACAGGTGGTGCAAAATGCAGCTGCATCGCTTATACTGAATCTCCCTGGAAGAGCTTCCACAAGCTCTGAAAGAGATGCACTGGCTGGTGGTGGAGAAAAGGGTCCTCTTTAAGTCTATGTGCTATTGCCATAAAAAACTTGCAAAAAAAGGACCTTGTTACCTGCACCCCCTAGTCTTTCAATATATCCCAGGCCGCAATCTGCGATCAAAAGGAAGGTCGCTAATTGAAAGTTCCGACAGTTCGGAGTGCAAGAATGGGGGGACGGTCCTTCAGCTATCTTGCGGCAAACTACTGGAACGGGCTCCCGGAAACCATAAGAATGGAATCATGCAAAGGCAAATTTAGAAAGAAGCTAAAAACCTGGTTATTCTCCTCTGCGTATTAAAGTATAGGAGAATCGCAAGAATGCATTTGTTGGTAAATTCTATGTGAAATGCCTAAAGTTGTTCCCATCTTGCGAGTCTGCTCAGCGCGGGGACACGCCAGCTGGCCCAACAATGCGCTTTAGAAATGTTTAAAATACATAAAAATGCTCCAGTGAATATTTGGTGATATTCCAGGCACTTTTCAGAACTATTGATTATTTTTTGGATTTGCCTTGAATTAAAAGAAATCCACTTTTAATTTAGGCAATGATGTACTGGTGGCTGCGATTAATTTTTCAGATATGTTACCAGAACCTTTCTTTCATTTGATTAATAAACACTGGCATCTGTTTTGATACGTTAGTTAGGTATCATTACAGCATGAAAAGTCTGTAAACGTTTGACTTATGGTGTCATTTTAAGTCAAAAGTCTGATCACAGAATGACAATCTACTTTATTGAGATGTCTTGATAAACCAAAAACATTGTCTAATTCTATCTTCCATATCAGTTAAACAAGTGAACTGGGTGCTATATAATCCAAGGAATTTGTTTTTGCTATACTTCTTAGCCATATCTGAACCTCAAAGATGTAAAAATTGTATTGTGAAATTGCTTTGTTAAATAATTGATAGTATTGTAGACATGCAAAACCTGAACATTAAAAGCATACAAACTGGAAACAGTGCCACGATTTTGGTTCTGAACTAAAATGAAACAGGAATAGTTCCAAATAGGTATAGTTCTTTACGTCACAATGTATCTTATTATTTTAGTTTAAGTATTTTATATGATGTGTATAACATTTTTCATAAAATCCAGCGGTATATAACAAATAAAAATGGTGTGGTTGCAAATTATGTTCAACATTTCTCAATAGCCTTTCAATTATATGTTTCTGTAAGCCGCTTTCCTTTAAACCATCTCAACCTGCTCTCCCTGCTCTATTCATGTTTTATAGCAGAACTAATGAGGATGAGATTTTCTCCAAATGAAATTATTAACTTAGATGTGGAGGAAGTTTCCGACAATCAGAACTTTCAGACACTTCAAGATTCACTTGAAAAGCTAATTAAAAAGGGCTACAAGAAGGGAAGATATCAAAGATGACATGGCTTCAATAGATAATTTCTTTTACTCTTGGTTTCAAAATATACATTTATTTCCAAGCTCAGATGTTGCATTTTATTTTTTGGAACATTTCTTACACACAGGTATATTACATGGAAGCTTTAATAGACCTTCAAATACAGGTTGTATGTTCACTGATATATAGTTATTTTTCTTGGGAAAATGAAATGGATGAGATTTATCGCGCCTTTTAAGGTGTCTTTGCTGTAAATTGTTAATCTGTCCTGCATTATTGAACATAAATGTCTAATTTGTGGTAGTTATCAGTCTACTGGTTTGCTATCAGTTTCTATAGGCTACGTGGCTGTTCATAATAGTGCATTTGGTGGTTTAAATTCAATCAAATTAATGTATCATGCTTTCTCAAAGCTAATTTCTTTGTTCAATCATTGGATTGTGTTGGATGGAACAGTGTTTCCTTTTGTTTAGCATTTCTAAATAGGACGGTCCTTGTTCACTTAATATATGTATTCTGGATCAGGATTTGCACTATACAAGATGCGATTGGACGATGATTTTAAATGTATGCAGGCAAATCACGGATGGTTCTCCCTTGTGGAGGCATTTACAATGGTTTTACGTCTGTTGAAATAATTTAAACCCACTTTGACGTGCATTCGAGCTTTTGTCTGTTGAATAAGGTGGTTTATTTGGGAAAGGGCTCCTACTTTTATAAGTCTTCATGCAGGGGTAAGTTATCAGAACCTTACCATATGTTGATTCTGTGGTGAATATCATTATTGGTTTTTAATTTTCTCTTAATTTCTTATCTTTTAATGTGGCCCGCAGCACCGCATCTTAGGAGTGATTTTGTTTTGAAACTGTAAGAAATGTTTGGTTACCGGTCTATCACTTCTTCAATACTGGAATGATGCTATATTGTGTCAGTAATAATCGGTTCTCACTGACTCAGGTTCAGAGAGTCCGACAGAGCAATTACGATGGTTCTGAACACAGTTCGGAAAATCTCAAAATGACCCTAGCGGGAGCCAGTGTTCTGACCTACAACACAGGCTCCCATTGAAATAAGGGGTGGTTGCGGAAAGCCTTGCACCCTGTGGCGTACACCCCATGGTGCCTGCCATACCGTGCATGTTTGTAAAGAGGGGTCCCATGGTTACCCCCGCAGGCCCCAACCGGAGGCCTCCGGATGAAGGAGGGCCTGTTAGGGCCCACAAATTCAGTTTTGGACAGCAATTTTGTTTTGGACAGACCGATTCGTAAAGGCTGTCTGAATATGACACAGTAATACGTCAGTGGGAAACATGGTCCATAGACTCGTACAATTTGGCTTCGAGCAACTCTGAGTTTCCAAATACCTGTCGGAACCGATTCGTAATGACCAAATGGCTATCTTTCCATCATAATCGGTCAGTCAGAAATGTTTCTTTTTTAGGGGCCTATTATGATGCCTGTCGGAAAGGCTCAGAATGACATTCAGATTTTCCTAACCCTTGTCGAAACCCATGTTTCAGACAGACACTGAAACATATCCAACCAACCAATTACGATAAATGGAAACCGTTTGGTCAGTCCGACTCGGTTCCGACCTGCATTCGAAGAATCCAAGTCATCCGGAGCCAATTTGTGCAGCTCAATAGATAGTGTTTTCAACCAACTGATTATGATGTCTGTCCAACACAAAAATGTTGTCGGAAACTGACTTTGGGGACCCCCAGCAGGCCCCCTTTCACCAGGAGGCCTCTGGTTGGTGGACATGGGGGTACTCAAGGGACCCCCCCTGTGAACCATGCACAGTGGGACAGGAACCATGAGGTGCCCATCAAAATGACCATCATTTATTGTCAATTAATTAATTAATATTCAGTAACAAGTAATTTAATTTTAATTAAAACTGAATTACTGCCTACCCTTTAGCCCCATAAACCCCACCTAAAAAAATTACATAATTACCATAATTAATGATCAATTAATTAATACTAATTGCCAACTAATTAACAATTCAAAATGAATTACTACCCACCCTTTACCCCATAAACCCCACAACTCACAATTAAAAAAGTACATAATTACCATAATTAATAATCAATTAATTAATAATTAATTAATATGAATGGAAAAAAATTATTATTTAATTAAACATAATTTACTTCCCACACTTTACCGATGTAAACCCAACAATCCACACATAAAATGTACCCCTAAAAGTGTAAAAGCACTCTTAACACTATTAAATATGAATTAAATAAATATAATTAAATATAAAATAATCATTCATTTATTATAATTAAATTACTTCCCACCCTATTCCATTTGAAAACCCACAACCCGCTACAGAACTAAAAAGAATTTCAATTAAATATAATAACTACTAGAAATGTAACACATAATATTAAAAAACCTCAAACAATACTTATACAAAAAAATTACATCACATACATTTAAAATAAATACTAAAATACATACCACTAATTAAAAAACACAATATTTTAAACAACTATATTTTTGCAAATGATCTGACTTCTATATTTTTAAAATTGATACTACTTAGCTTTAAATTAATATTCTTGACAACAATATTCTTGCACTTGATAGCACCGCTGAACACCTGCACTTCCAGATCCACACCAACCCCAAAACCGCCCTCAGAGGAATCCTCATCTACAGATACCCAGACCCCGACCACAGTTCAGCGACTCCGTCGCCGACTTAATCAGCACACACGCCCTCACCTCCACGGAACAAATCCTTCTCGGAGACCAAAACTTCCACCTCGAGAACAACAATGACACCAACTTCACCACCTTGATCAAAAACCTAGCCAACCTCAGACTCAGACAACTCGTCACAACACACACCCACTCAGCCGGCCACACGCTCGACCCCATCTTCGCCGCAACCCCCCACGTCCCTTTTAACCACACCACCGAACTCCACTGGACTGACCATTGCTGCATCCACTTCACCTTCAAGAAACCCACCACGGTCCACTGCCCCCAACAGATGCCTTGCCGCCACTGGAGCAAAATCACCGAAGACCAGCTAACCACCCCCATCGCCCACCCCAAGACTACCGACACCGACACCGCTGCCCGCAACCTCAGACAGTAGTTCAACGACTGCGCCAACCCACTCGCTCCGTTCTAGAAACCAACAGTCACACCAGCAAGAAAGCCAGATGGTTCACTGAAGACCTCCAGGCCTCCAAGCAAACCTGCCGAAAGCTGTAGAAGAACTGGCTCCGTGAACAAACACTGGATAGCTACGCAACCCACAAGAACGCCACCCGCAGACACCATCACCTCATCAGATCAGCCAAAAGGACCTCCTTCAAAGACCGTCCAGACAACAATGCACACACACGCAAAGAGCTCTTCAACATAGTGAACTCTCCAGCCCCAGCTCCAACACCAACGATATCCCACCTTTGGAAGACATGTGCGACTCGCTGGCCACCTTCTTCCATCGCAAGATCGCAGACATCCACAACAGCTTCAACAACACGACCACCACAACAACCACTGAGGCCCCCGCCCCCACAACCACCATCTGCACCAACCGCCTTCTCTCCAGGACCAACATCAATGACGATGACACCATCAAGATTGCTCACTTTGCCACTGGATTCGAGATAGCCTGGCCGGGGGAACATCGTTTACAACGTGGTTTTTACACCGCAGTGCCTTTACTCCACAGATATTACAACGCAAGTCGTTACTACGACTTGCGCAGAATGGCGATGTGGGATAAGGAATCTTGCAATTTTATATTCCAACACCTTCCCTACTGTTACGGGGACTGGTGTTGGAATATAAAATTATAAGATTCCTAAATCCACGCCCTCCAACGCAAGTCGTTGTAACGACTTGCGTTGTAAGACTTGCGTGGTAAAGGCATGCGTTGTTACAACATGTGTTATAACAACGTACATCCGCCTGGCCGATGAGGGTTATGAACCCCTAAACCGGTCCCAGGATGCTTGTATCCGGACCAGAGAAGAAGACATGGCTTGACAGTTCGAGCTGGACTGTTCCCATGAGGCACAGGGCCAGACTGATTTGCATGTCTGAACTTGGGTGGTGGAGTGTGCTAAAGAATGGTGATGGATTAAACCCAGATCAGTTGACTAGGGGTGAGTGTTTGATTTGCTCAAACGCCCGGTCCATCATCCCCTTTGGTATCGCTTTGTTCACCCTAAGTTGGCAGGGTATGTCCAGACGTGGGTCCCTTACTCACTTTGCCACCGGATTCAAGATAGCCTGGCTGATGAGTGTTATGAACTCGAAACCCGTCCCAGGATGCTTGTTTCCGGTCCAGGGTAGACATGGCTTGGCAGTTCGGGCTGGACTGTTCCCATGAGGCACAGGGTCAGACTGATTTCCATATGGCCATTTCTGAACTGGGTTGGTAGAGTGAGCTAAAGAATGGAGATAGATTAAAAGCAGATCAGTTGACTGGTAGTTAGTGTTTGATTTGCTCAAACGCTTTGTCCATCATATCCTTTGGTATCACCATCAAGATAATGAACACCATCCACTCCGGATCTCCGTCAGACCCTTGCCCACACTACATCTTCAACAAAGCCAGCACAGCCATTGCACCCCATCTCCAGAAAGCCATCAACATCTCCTTCGAGACAGCAAACTTCCTGAAGAGCTGGAAGCACGCCAAGATTAACGCCTTACTCAAGAAACCCAAGGCAGATCCCAAGGACCTCAAGAACTTCCCGCCCATCTCCCTGCTTCCGTTCCAGGTGAAGGTCATCGAGAGGACCGTCAACAAACAACTGACCCACTACTGAGACTGCCCTCATTGCCACCACCGATTACCCAGGACCCTGCTAGACAGTAGAGAAACCACTGCCCTCATCCTCCTGGACCTGCCAGTCGCCTTCGACACAGTCTGCCACCGCACACTACGAACACGCCTCCACGACACCGGGATCAAATAGAAGGCCCTGAACTCTGCCACTTCCTTCCTCTCCGGCAGAACAGAGCGTCCGCGTCCCCCTCTTCTGGACCGAAGCCACAGAGATCATCTGCGGCGTACCCCAGGGCACATCCCTCAGCCCAACGCTGTTCTACATGGCACCACTCGCCCAACTGCACGACCTCAACATCCTCTCCTACGCTGACGACACCCAGCTGATCCTCTCCCTGACCAAGGACCCCCACACCACCAAAACCAACCTCCACGAAGGAATGAAGGCCATCGCCAAAAGGATGAGGAACAGCCGACTGAAGCTGAACTTGGACAAGACAGAGGTCCTCATCCTCGGATCCACCTCTTCAGCCTGGAACGAGTCCTGGTGGCCGACAGCGCTGGGAACAGCTCCAACAATCACCGACCACGCACGCAACCTAGGGGTCATCCTCGACTCCACCCTCTCCATGAGCAAGCAGATCAACAACGTCTCTTCCTCCTTCTTCAACACCCGCCGCATGCTCCGCTAGATCTACAAGTGGATTTCCATAGAAACAAGAGGAATGGTCACCCAGGCCCTCATCAGCAGCAGGTTGGACTATGGAAACACCCTCTACACTGGAGCCATGGCCAAACTCCTGAAACAGCTTCAATGCATCCAGAACACCTCTGCATGCCTGGTCCTTAACATCCCTTGCCGCAACTTGTGGGACACCCCCGCGCCGCACGGCCACCAGCTGCTGCGTGTGCCCCTCAGCCTTGCCCCTGCCTCGCTGCCTGCCTCGCTGCCGGCTGACTCCGCTGTTGCTTGTTTTGCTGTTGTTTTGACTGCCATTTGTGCTTGCTGAAATTGCATTTCTTGCCCGTGTTAGCGTTTTTGCTTTGTTTTGTTGTTGTTTTGACTGCCATTTGTGCTTGCTGAAATTGTATTTCTTGCCCGTGTTAGCGTTTTTGCTTTGTTTTCCATTTGTGCCTGTTTTCATTTTTTTCTCCAGCTTGTGTCCGTAGTAGCGCTCTCCTTCCTGTTTGCCCGCCTACCTCGCCGCCCTCCGACTTCCCTCCCCGCTCCCCGCTTCCCGCCACCACCGCTGACCACGCCCCTTTTTGCCTTCTGTTCCCTCCCCGCTCCCACCTCCCAGCTGCTCCGCCCACCCGCGCACTTGGCCTTATATGGCGACCGTGCGACACAGGTAAGTGTGACCCACTTGTGGTACACCCCCGCGCCGCACGGCCACCAGCTGCTGCGTGTGCCCCTCAGCCTTGCCCCTGCCTCGCTGCCTGCCTCGCTGCCGGCTGACTCCGCTGTCGCTTGTTTTGCTGTTGTTTTGACTGCCATTTGTGCTTGCTGAAATTGCATTTCTTGCCCGTGTTAGCGTTTTTGCTTTGTTTTGCTGTTGTTTTGACTGCCATTTGTGCTTGCTGAAATTGTATTTCTTGCCCGTGTTAGCGTTTTTGCTTTGTTTTCCATTTGTGCCTGTTTTCATTTTTTTCTCCAGCTTGTGTCCGTAGTAGCGCTCTCCTTCCTGTTTGCCCGCCTACCTCGCCGCCCTCCGACTTCCCTCCCCGCTCCCCGCTTCCCGCCACCACCGCTGACCACGCCCCTTTTTGCCTTCTGTTCCCTCCCCGCTCCCGCCTCCCAGCTGCTCCGCCCACCCGCGCACTTGGCCTTATATGGCGACCGTGCGACACAGGTAAGTGTGACCCACTTGTGGTACA
Source organism: Lissotriton vulgaris (assembly GCF_964263255.1). NCBI lineage: Eukaryota > Metazoa > Chordata > Amphibia > Caudata > Salamandridae > Lissotriton > Lissotriton vulgaris. The sequence continues at coordinate 446,954,020 of NC_141694.1, forward strand.
CCCCCGCGCCGCACGGCCACCAGCTGCTGCGTGTGCCCCTCAGCCTTGCCCCTGCCTCGCTGCCTGCCTCGCTGCCGGCTGACTCCGCTGTCGCTTGTTTTGCTGTTGTTTTGACTGCCATTTGTGCTTGCTGAAATTGCATTTCTTGCCCGTGTTAGCGTTTTTGCTTTGTTTTGCTGTTGTTTTGACTGCCATTTGTGCTTGCTGAAATTGTATTTCTTGCCCGTGTTAGCGTTTTTGCTTTGTTTTCCATTTGTGCCTGTTTTCATTTTTTTCTCCAGCTTGTGTCCGTAGTAGCGCTCTCCTTCCTGTTTGCCCGCCTACCTCGCCGCCCTCCGACTTCCCTCCCCGCTCCCCGCTTCCCGCCACCACCGCTGACCACGCCCCTTTTTGCCTTCTGTTCCCTCCCCGCTCCCGCCTCCCAGCTGCTCCGCCCACCCGCGCACTTGGCCTTATATGGCGACCGTGCGACACAGGTAAGTGTGACCCACTTGTGGGACACCGCCGCGCCGCACGGCCACCAGCTGCTGCGTGTGCCCCTCAGCCTTGCCCCTGCCTCGCTGCCTGCCTCGCTGCCGGCTGACTCCGCTGTCGCTTGTTTTGCTGTTGTTTTGACTGCCATTTGTGCTTGCTGAAATTGCATTTCTTGCCCGTGTTAGCGTTTTTGCTTTGTTTTGCTGTTGTTTTGACTGCCATTTGTGCTTGCTGAAATTGTATTTCTTGCCCGTGTTAGCGTTTTTGCTTTGTTTTCCATTTGTGCCTGTTTTCATTTTTTTCTCCAGCTTGTGTCCGTAGTAGCGCTCTCCTTCCTGTTTGCCCGCCTACCTCGCCGCCCTCCGACTTCCCTCCCCGCTCCCCGCTTCCCGCCACCACCGCTGACCACGCCCCTTTTTGCCTTCTGTTCCCTCCCCGCTCCCGCCTCCCAGCTGCTCCGCCCACCCGCGCACTTGGCCTTATATGGCGACCGTGCGACACAGGTAAGTGTGACCCACTTGTGGGACACCCCCGCGCCGCACGGCCACCAGCTGCTGCGTGTGCCCCTCAGCCTTGCCCCTGCCTCGCTGCCTGCCTCGCTGCCGGCTGACTCCGCTGTCGCCTGTTTTGCTGTTGTTTTGACTGCCATTTGTGCTTGCTGAAATTGCATTTCTTGCCCGTGTTAGCGTTTTTGCTTTGTTTTGCTGTTGTTTTGACTGCCATTTGTGCTTGCTGAAATTGCATTTCTTGCCCGTGTTAGCGTTTTTGCTTTGTTTTGCTGTTGTTTTGACTGCCATTTGTGCTTGCTGAAATTGTATTTCTTGCCCGTGTTAGCGTTTTTGCTTTGTTTTCCATTTGTGCCTGTTTTCATTTTTTTCTCCAGCTTGTGTCCGTAGTAGCGCTCTCCTTCCTGTTTGCCCGCCTACCTCGCCGCCCTCCGACTTCCCTGCCCGCTCCCCGCTTCCCGCCACCACCGCTGACCACGCCCCTTTTTGCCTTCTGTTCCCTCCCCGCTCCCGCCTCCCAGCTGCTCCACCCACCCGCGCACTTGGCCTTATATGGCGACCGTGCGACACAGGTAAGTGTGACCCACTTGTGGGACACCCCCGTGCCGCACGGCCACCAGCTGCTGCGTGTGCCCCTCAGCCTTGCCCCTGCCTCGCTGCCTGCCTCGCTGCCGGCTGACTCCGCTGTCGCCTGTTTTGCTGTTGTTTTGACTGCCATTTGTGCTTGCTGAAATTGCATTTCTTGCCCGTGTTAGCGTTTTTGCTTTGTTTTGCTGTTGTTTTGACTGCCATTTGTGCTTGCTGAAATTGTATTTCTTGCCCGTGTTAGCGTTTTTGCTTTGTTTTCTATTTGTGCCTGTTTTCATTTTTTTCTCCAGCTTGTGTCCGTAGTAGCGCTCTCCTTCCTGTTTGCCCACCTACCTCGCCGCCCTCCGACTTCCCTCCCCGCTCCCCGCTTCCCGCCACCACCGCTGACCACGCCCCTTTTTGCCTTCTGTTCCCTCCCCGCTCCCGCCTCCCAGCTGCTCCGCCCACCCGCGCACTTGGCCTTATATGGCGACCATGCGACACAGGTAAGTGTGACCCACTTGTGGGACACCCCCGCGCCGCACGGCCACCAGCTGCTGCGTGTGCCCCTCAGCCTAGCACCTGCCTCGCTGCCTGCCTCGCTGCCGGCTGACTCCGCTGTCGCTTGTTTTGCTGTTGTTTTGACTGCCATTTGTGCTTGCTGAAATTGCATTTCTTGCCCGTGTTAGCGTTTTTGCTTTGTTTTGCTGTTGTTTTGACTGCCATTTGTGCTTGCTGAAATTGTATTTCTTGCCCGTGTTAGCGTTTTTGCTTTGTTTTCCATTTGTGTCTGTTTTCATTTTTTTCTCCAGCTTGTGTCCGTAGTAGCGCTCTCCTTCCTGTTTGCCCGCCTACCTCGCCGCCCTCCGACTTCCTTCCCCGCTCCCCGCTTCCCACCACCACCGCTGACCACGCCCCTTTTTGCCTTCTGTTCCCTCCCCGCTCCCGCCTCCCAGCTGCTCCGCCCACTCGCGCACTTCGCCTTATATGGCGACCGTGCGAACGCGCAGCGGTCACGCGCAGCGGGCGCGCCGATTGAGAGCTGAAGGCGCGCCAAAGGTAAGCCCGTCTGCGCCCGTCCGCGACCGGATCGCGACCAGCGCCAGGACCCCTGGCCCACGAAGACCCCGACTCACCCGCCTGACGTACTCCGCCGCCACCCTCTTCGCACTCAACACCGACCGACTCCCAGGATGCCACCAAGCCACACCACGACGCACCCACGGACCGTTCAGCTGCCACGCCTGCAAATTCACCTGCATCCGGACCTGCCCCGCACCAGCACCCGCCAAGCCGAACACCAGCAGCACCCACCTCAAGTGCATCCTGCTCAACACCCGCTCCGTCCACAGACACGCCATTGAACTCTGGAACCTCCTCGACACCACAGCCCCTGACGTTGCCTTCCTCACAGAGACCTGGATGAACGCCTCTTCAGCTCCCGACATCGCCATCGCTATCCCAGAGGGCTACAAGATCGTCTGGAGGGACCGCAACACCAACCAGATGGGAGGAGGAATCGCCATCATCCACAGGAACACCATCCGTCTCACGACCAGCACCGACAACACCCTGACCACCGCCGAACACCTGCATTTCCAGATCCACACCAACCCGAACACCACCCTCAGAGGCACCCTGATCTACCGGCCTCCGGGACCACGCACCCAATTCAGCGAGGACATCGCCGACTTCGTCAGCCCGCATGCCCTCCCCTCCGCTGACTACATCCTCCTGGGGGATCTCAACTTCCACCTGGAGAACAACAACGATCGCAACACCAGCACCCTGCTCGACAACCTCGCCAATCTCGGACTCAAGCAGCTGGTTTCCACTCCCACCCACCTCGCCGGACACACACTCGACGCAGTCTTCTCATCCAGCACAGACATCGACTTCAGCCATGCCACAGAGCTCCAATGGACGGACCACAGCTGCGTCCACTTCACCTTCAAGAGAACGACGACCCACCACCACCAGCAACAGGCCGCCCGCAGAAGCTGGAACAAGATCACAGCAGACCAGCTCGCCACCTCCCTGAGCCAGCACCCTCCTGCCAGCTCAGCAAACCCCAGCCAGGCCGCCGACAACCTCACGAAGTGGATCAGCAGCTGCGCGGACGAACTCGCCCCGCTGAGGACCCCGCCCTGCAGACCCGGCAGCAAGAAAGCCCCGTGGTTCACCGACGAACTCAAGAGCTCCAAGAAGAACTGCCGAGCCCTCGAGAAAGTCTGGAGGAGGGAGCCAACACCGGACAACAGGACCACCTTCAAGCTGGCCACCCGGAAGCACCACCAGCTGATCCGCGCCGCCAAGAAAACTGCTTTCAAGGACCGGCTGGACAACAACGCACACAACTGCAAGGAACTCTTCAACATCGTGAAAGAGCTATCCAACCCCAGCGCAGGAAACAATGACATCACCCCACTCACTCCCTCGCTTCATACTTCCACAACAAGAACGCGGACATACACAACAGCTTCAACAACCAACCAACGCACACCAAGACCGAACAACCACCCACCACCACCACCCTCCACGCCTGGACCCCGATCAGCACCGAAGACACCATCCGCACGATGAACTCCATACACTCCGGATCACCGACCGACCCCTGCCCTCACCACGTCTTCAACAAGGCTGACGCTGTCATCGCACCACACCTGCGAGACATCATCAACACATCCTTCGACACCGCCACCTTCCCGGAGAGCTGGAAACACGCCGAACTCAGCGCTCTACTCAAGAAACCCACAGCGGACCCCACCGAACTCAAGAATTACCGTCCCATCTCGCTCCTCCTGTTCCCAGCCAAAGTCATCGAGAAGACCGTCAATAAGCAGATGGCCGCCTTCCTCGAGACGAATGGATCCCTCGACCCCTCACAGTCCGGCTTCGGAGCAAATCACAGCACCGAGACTGCCCTCATCGCCGCCACCGATGACATCCGAGCCCTGATGGACAACGGAGAAACAGCGGCCCTCATCCTCCTAGACCTCTCCGCGGCATTCGACACTGTCTGCCACCGCACCCTAGTACAGCGACTCAGCAACGTCGGAATCCGGGACAAGGCGCTGGAATGGATCATCTCCTTCCTCGACGGAAGAACACAGAGAGTCCGCCTACCACCGTACAAGTCAGAGGCCACCGAAGTCATCTGCGGCGTCCCTCAAGGATCCTCTCTGAGCCCCACTGTCTTCAACGTCTACATGAGCCCCCTCGCGGCCATCGCACGCCAACACAACCTCAACATAATTTCCTACGCCGACGACACCCAGCTGATCCTCTCGCTGACCAACGACCCCGCCGCCGCCAGAGCCAACCTGCACGAAGGGATGAAAGAGGTAGCCGAGTGGATGACGACCAGCCGCCTGAAACTGAACTCGGACAAGACGGAGGTCCTCATCCTGGGCTCCTCACCCTCCGCCTGGGACGACTCCTGGTGGCCTCCCGCCCTGGGCACCGCACCCAAACCGACAGACCACGCACGCAACCTGGGCTTCATCCTGGACTCCTCCCTCTCCATGACCAGGCAAGTCAACAGCGTCTCCTCGGCGTGCTTCAACATCCTACGCATGCTACGGAAGATCTTCTGGTGGATCCCCACCGAGACCAGGAAGACCGTCACCCAGGCCCTCGTCACTAGCCGACTGGACTACGGCAACGCCCTCTACGCCGGCACCACCGCCAAGCTCCAGAAGAGACTCCAGCGGATCCAGAACGCCTCAGCCAGACTCATCCTCGACATCCCACGAACCAGTCACATCTCCGGACATCTGAGAGACCTGCACTGGCTCCCCGTCAACAAAAGAATCACCTTCCGCCTCCTCACCCACGCACACAAAGCCCTACACGACCAAGGCCCGAGCTACCTCAACAGCCGAATCAACTTCTACGCTCCCAAACGCCACCTCCGATCAGCCAACCACGCCCTCGCCGCCGTACCCCGCATCCGAAGAGCGACTACAGGAGGAAGGTCCATCTCCTACCTGGCCGCCAAGACCTGGAACTCCCTCCCGACAGACCTGCGCCTGAGCCAAGACCACCTCTCCTTCAGGAAGAAGCTGAAGACCTGGCTATTCGAGCAGTAGCGGCACCCCCCCACCCCCAGCGCCTTGAGACCCTACGGGTATGTAGCGCGCTCTATAAATGTCATTGATTGATTGAACCACATCCCACCCCACCTTAGAAACCTGCACTGGCTCCCTGTCAACAAGAGGATAACCTGCAAGCTCCTCACCCAAACACACAAGGCACTCCACAACATCAGACCAGGGTACCTCAACAGCCGACTCAGCTTCTACACCCCCACCATCTAGCTCCGCTCCACTGACCTCGCCCTGGCCACAATCCCCCACATCCGAAGAGAGACCTACGGCGGCAGATCATTCTATCACCTCGCCGCCAAGACCTGGAACACATCCCCTTCCACCTACGGCAGAACCAAGACCTGCTGTCCTTCAGGAGACTCCTGAAGTCCTGGCTCTTCAACCAGTAACAGCATCCCCACACCCCAGGGCCTTGAGACCCTCACAGGTAAGTAGTGTGCTTTACAAATGCTATGATTGATTGATTGATTGAATTTCTCCTTTAGTCACTTCTGCTTCATTTCCAATTCATCAATACATTTTGAATATGTTAAAAGCGCATCAACCGATTTATTCTGCCAACAGTCTAAATGCTGTTGAATCATCAAGCTACTCTCATGTTTCAATTTTCCCAAACACCGAAACACAACATTTCCCTTGTCTTTAGCTTCAAGAGTCTCCATTCCACTGTGATGCTTAAACACCTGCAACAGTCTCTCATAATAGGCATGCATTGACTCTTTATGTTCTTGGGTCATCCTGTCAATCTTAACCCAATCAATGTCTTTAGCTCGTATTTTCCATTTCAAAAAGGTAATCTCCTGTTGAATCTTTGTTATCACTAATGTTGATGGGCATACATTCTCAGCTTTCTCTGTGGTTTTGTTTCCAGCAACTCTTCAGCCACTTTAAATTCTGCCCACAAATCACTCTGTACCACAGTGCTGAAGAAGTAATTCAAATCCACCCACAAGACTTGTGAAATCTTCACAATCGCTCATCCTGTGCATACCATTCTACTAGCTTTTCTCTCAATTTGGGGAAATCATTAGTGAATGACTCAAGATCACACCTACTTCAAGGCACATGGACATAACCTTCACCAGGCACTTCCCTCAATGGAACATTTGAAGCATCCTCTCCACCCCCTAAAGACGGATGTGGCTCTCCCTTTGTTTTCATTTCAGCTCTCTTCTTTGCCCATCTGCCTTTCAACTTATCTAGCTCCATTTTTGAATGCTTCTAATACATTTTCCACTTTGCAATTTTATTCCTGATGTTCTCATACTATTTATGTCATCTTCTTCAAAACCACATGCTAAATTTTCTACAAGGATTTGGTACTAGTTGAGTTTTCATACGTTCAGACTAATTCAGACAGCTTACAAGCATCTCCTTCACTTTGGAAACTTCCATGCACTTGCATACAAGTTCATTCCCTTGATAGGTATGCAATCTAATTCTAATTTTAAGTTGACCACATCTATTGCATTCTCCATTTCTGGAGATTAGAAATCTCTACTCAATCCTAAGCTCTCAGCTTTCTTGTGAGAGAAATTCTAAATAAACATGTCAGAGTTTTAAGATCTTTGAGCAACTCTCTTACAGGAGTAAATCCAGTCTTATTCCTAGGAGATCTTGTAGTGGCAAAACAAGGGGTATAAACCTGATTCAGGACTAAAGTATTTTCTCCCATTCCTGGGAGCACAGTAGCATTAACTGATATATCTACTGTCAAAGTATGTGTTGTGGTTCCTGACGACTCTGGATTATACAAAGGAACTGCGAGAATAATAATGACCAGAACAGCTATTCCATCTTGGGCATTGAGAACAGTGGGATTAACAGGGGTACTTATCTCTCAGAAACTCTCTCCCATCAGGTTCTGACTTTTATTTACTGGTCAGTGGGTATTCCAGAATTTCTACTACAAACTGCATTATTCACCTCCTCGAGTTGGCCACATTATATGGAGGTGGACGCGTTGACAACAGCAAATCCAGGAAGTCATCACTGGAATCACTATCACTGTTTTCGTCTGAACTCTCTGGGTTTCCGGTCTTTTCCTCCTTTTTCCCTTTCTCTTTCTTCTGTTTCTCAAGCTCTCCATGCGTCACTGTAGGGTACAGTCTAGTTCCTTCTACTAAATCGGTTCTCCACCGCTGTTTTCTGCATCCCATTTAGCATGGACACAGCTACGCACCGCCTTTCAGACAATACCTTCTCAAGATTTCAATGATTCTCAAATGAATTGTGCCATAGCGTGGAAACATCAATGCATCTTCTTTCTCTGTGAGTTTATGCCATTGACTCAGCCAAAAACATATGCAAAGCTCCACTTTTATGGCCCTGTAATAACCTGGTGGGTCTTCGGGTGGTGCCCCTTTACCCTATATAACAGGTATTCTCACCCCTCCCCAATCAGATTCCGTATAGCAATAAAGAAATTCATTTTACAATAATAATGTCAACAACTCCCCACTTGTGGAGTGGTGTGGCTCACTGGTTAGAGGCGGCAGACACGAGAGCAGAGGACGGCCCGGGACCAGGGTTCAATTCCCGACGTGGCAGGGTCGTGGACCAGGGTCAGCGGACTCGATAATTGTCACCTCGGTGCCTACTCTAACCAGGAAACACACTCGGCAACTCTGGGCATTAGCTTGCCTCATCTCCACAACGGCCCCCCACATACGTCGGGGTGCCTGGTTTCACCTTGAAGATACCCAGTAGGGACCATCTCACAGGGAAAGCCAGGAGAGGTTCCCCAGCAGTCTACTGCGCAGAGATTCTCCTTCGGGAGTCGATTCTAGCGCGTTATAAACGCACAATTAATTAATTAATCACAAATAGAATTCCATTTCAAACCAGGAAACCATTTCTTTACCCACAATTCTTGTACGGCGTCAACAACCAATTACAGCGTGACTTTAAATGTATTCAACCAATAACTGTGCAGTACTAATGTCAGCCATCCAATCTCAGCACAGCACACTGTGACGTCCTTCTCACTCCTCGTAGCAGCTCACCCTCCTTTTCAATTGTCCGTGAACATTGCAAGACAAGCACAACAACAATGCTAGGCAAATTCAACAAACTTTATCTGCTCCACTAAAGAACCAATACCTTTCAGAGACAAAAGAAATGGTTAAAGGGCCATTTGCGGAGCTTCTCTGGCTCACACTTGAGTGAAACCTTGACCTGAAGGGAATCACCCGGATTAGTGTAGCTTCACCCCTACTCAAAAGCTCCACCACGCCAACCACACCTTACACTTACAAAAATATAAAAGTACCTATCTCAATTGTACTGTTGACGTTACCACATGACTAGCACCACAAATCTTAGCAGACAAATCCAACAGCGTGTTCTACACTGATAACTTCTTACTATCTTGGTATTTAGGGCTATGTTGAGCCTGATAACCACTTTCATTTCTTTCCACATCCAGACAACAATTTAAACATCATTGCATCACACCAAGCAACCTCCACAATTAATTTCTGATTTATGCACTACCGCTGCTCCATTGAATTGGGACATTAGCTTTGGGATCAGGAATGGACTTGGGCAAGACTGAACTCTCATGTGGAAATAATAACTCCCTCTGTATGAATAATTAAACCATCCAAAATGCTCCCATTACAGAGCGTGGTGGTGCATGATTTACAATCTCTCATCTGATGGATCTTTTTAAGGTGACTTAAACGCCGAGGGAGTTACAAATGAAAAAGCAATGCCACTTTCATGAAGCCCATTTGGCTTCACAATAAGGACCAGGAATCAGAGGTTGAGGTTAAGTATTTTTATTGGAAATTAATAATCCGTTCCATATATATTCATGTCAAGAGAATACTAAAAAGATACAGGATTAAAGTGGGCAAGCTGAAATATCATAATAGGTTCAGTCTCAGTAGAATAAGATCTTAAATAATCAAAGCCAAAGCAATACAGAAACTGAGAGTTAAAAATAGGTGTTCCCTTAAAAAACTCCGATTCTATCTCCTAAACATGAATACGTTGCACAGTCATCTAATCAAGGTTCTAAGTATAAAATAAGAATGTATTATACAGTGGGTTCTCAAGGAAATTTGGAAATGGGAAAAGGTGTCTGCATAGTAAAGACTCCATTAGAAGTCTTTCTGAATTAGAATAAGTGTTTAGCATGAATTGCAAGAATAAAGGAAGCACAGGTCTGTACCCCTCCAGATCTAAGGGAATCTGCCCTAACTTCTATTAGAGAGATCGCTAATTAAAACCAATAAAACGTCAACCACAACTATATTTCTTCCCACCCCACCAGGAAGCAATCATTTCACTTCTCATGGTATGCATTTGCAACATCATTCGAATTACTCATCATACTGAACTTGGACAGTTCATCACATGTAATCAACAGGAAACTTCATCTGCTCATTAGGGGGTCTATTATGATGGCGAGCAGACAAAGTCCGCCCGCCACTGCATCGTGAAATGTGACCGCCCGCTACACAATTAGGATGCGCCCGCCGCACTGGTGGACACATCCCGCATTTTTTACAATGAGGCGGGCGGTGCTGTCAGCAGCTCCCGCCGCAGTGCAAAAAAGCCATTTGTGCATTTGCATGCATTATGTATTATGATGTATAAAGGATGGAGTCTAAATTGAGCTACTCCACTACTGTGCTAAATTTGTATGTGAATAATGGGAGAGTTTCCCATTATTGCTTAAGCAAAAGAGAAGCCTGACAGAGAAAGTCTTGATTCATAACATTTCGAGCAAACTTAAATTAATCTTGGGTGCACACGATCATTTAACAAGTGTGAAATTGCAAATATGATTAGTGAAACTGCTTCTTTATATATAGCAGGGCTAGAACTATAGAGAGTGGAAGAATATTCAGTCTAACAGTGTGGTTAGCACTAGCAGCCAAGAATGTATTCATTTGTGGGCATTCACATATTCTTCTTGCATGTAGTTTGTTGCACTGGATATTTGCTGATCTCAAATAGAGAAGTAGCTTTTCAGGATGCATGGGTTTCGCCTAATTGACAAATGTTTTCCATATGAGATTTTTTTTAAATGTGTTAAATTATAATTACTTCACAACATGGTATGCAGATTTATTTATTGTATTTATTTATTTGAAAAGTTTTATAAAGGGCAAACCTGAACCAGCAAGATATCAGATAGCTGTACATCATGGCCCACTGGTTAAGCTTAAGCAGAAAAGCATAATCAAAACCTACATATAAACAGTAGAAGCATATTACAGACAAAGGAAAATAGACATCAACATCTTGAGCAATAGGTAGATTGCAAAGTAGGATCGTGAAGGTCAAAGTTTTAAGGTAATTTCAGATTGTATTTGAGGTTACAGTACTATTGACTCAAGTGGCTGTTCATGATCAGGAATTTGCCTACTCACCCGGCATGGTAACAGAGCACTGTACAACGTCGTCTGCTGGTTAATCTTGAGCAGGCAAAAAAACCATAAAAAACTATGCAAAAACATTAAAAGCATAATAAAAGCAAATGGAAATGGATATCAACATCTTTAACAGTAAGCGATTTACATCAATAGTAGGGAAGGTCAAAGTTTTGGGTCATTTCAAATAGTTAAAAAAGTTACAGAACTGTAGTCCCCAGTGGCTATTCACGAGTAGGCATTTGACTTCGTTTTTAAAAGAGGAGGACAAAAGGATTGTTCTTATTTCTGGCAGGAGAGCATGCCATATTCTTGGAGCAAGACCGTAGAAGGCACAGTTGTAAATTCTCTTCTTTTTGAACTTTGAGAGTTTCAGCAGTAGGGTGTTTGAATTTCCTAGTGCCTGATTTATATCCAATTTATTTGCTAGGTACCTGGGCGTGTTCTGATGCAGATCGTTGTGAGTCAAGCAAGCTATCTTATGCTTGATCCTTGCGTTAATGTAAAGCCAGTTCAGTTGGCATAGATCAGGTGTGATGTGGCCATGCTTTCTTGATTCGGTGATTAGTCTGTCAGCAGAGTTCAGAGTGGCAATGGAAGGTTAAAGGGGCCAGGTTAGTTTTGGGGAGTCCTTCCAAGGTCACAATTCCGTAGCCTAAACAGGAGCTCAGAAGGGACTGGACAGCTTGATGCAGGTCAGAGGGCGGCAGGAACTTTTTGATTTTCCTTAATGAGCAGAGTTGGTAATTGGCTCTTCTTGTAGCACTGATGTGGTCCTGCATATTTAGGCATTTGTCCAAGATTAGGCCTAGTGATCTAGTTGAGGTAACTACATGCTGGGTGCAGTTGAGGGCTGTTAGTTGTTTGAGCCAGTCCTGAATGTGCACAGTATGATTGTAAGGGGCGAGCAATAGGAATTCTATTTTGAGGGAATTTAGCAAAAGGTGGTTGTGCGATAACCATTGTTGGGTTTTTAAGATTGCACGGTTGAGAGTAGTAATGTCTTCCAGTGAAGAAACTTTCATATACAGTTGTGTATCATTAGCAAACATATGATATTGAATGTTTGACAGTTTCAGAATTTCGGTGTGAGGATCCAGATACAGGTTGAAAAGAGTAGGTGATAGTATGGATCCTTGTGCAACTGCAATTCAAACAGGAATGCTGTTTTAAAGGTCATTGTTTACTTTGAATCTGAGTTCTACCTTGAAGGAATGAGATAAACCAATTGACCACTGTACCAGATAACCCCATCCTTGTTTCCAGTAGGTCATTTAATTTGTCGTGTTTGACCGTATCAAATGTTGAGGAGAGATCAAACAGAATAAGTAGTCAAGGTTCATTCTGGTCTAGTAGTCTTAGGGCATCATCCACAATGTGTGTTAAGGCGGTTACTGTACTGTCACCCCAACTGAAGCCAGACTGGTATTGGTCAAGGAGTTGGAAACTATCAATGTGATTACAGAGTTGAGTATGTACATATTGCTCGAGTAGTTTAGATAGAGACATGATAATAGAAATAGGTCTGTAGTTGATAGGTTCAGATAAATCTGCCTTAGTCTTCTTTGGTATGGGGATTACTTGACCAACCTTGAGACAATCTGGAATGAGGGCTTGCATGAGGAATTCATGTACAATCTTTGACCAGAGCGGAAAAATGGATGACGCAAGCTCTTTAAAGACTTTGGTGGACATAGGCTTGTTGAGGTGATTTGATGGTTTTAATGTAGTTAACATATTAAACAGCTCAAGATCATCCGGAAGTCTGAAGATATTCCACAAATAATCATTTTTTAGAGTAAAGGCAACTGTTGCGATCATAGGAGAGCTCATTCATGGTGAACCAGAGGCTGGGGAGTAGAGAGCTTGATTCTGCAAGTCTGGTAAGGAGTGTTGCAGATCTAATTCGATCTTTCTTGTTTTTTCAGTGAAATGGGCTGAGAAGTCCTCACTGCTTGGGATAGAGTCTTTAAGTGTCAAGAGTTTATTAGAGGGTTGGTTCGATTGTTGTTTGATAATGTCGAATAGTTTTTAGGTCTTGTTTTGGCCTTGTCAAGTAGCGATCTAAAGTGATAAGATTTAGAGCTGCTATTTGTTTGTTATATGCATTTAGAATATTCTTTAGTAGTTTGAGGTTATCTAGAGAAGGAGAAGTTCTCCATGATCTTTCAGCGAGCATACAATTACATTGTTGCTCGTTAAGGGAGCTGTTGAACCAAGGTTTAGGATGCTTGTTAGGGTTTCATTTGAGTTGTATAGAAACAAGTACATTGAATATATCTGTCATGGACTGAGTGTAGTGGTCAGTGAGATCGTCCAAGTTTGTCATGTTGTGAGGCGGCTGAAGAAGAATATTGCTCATGTTGGTAAGATCATTTACATTGATCTCTAGACCATTTTTCATTTTTTCGAGGATGACCTTGTCTGATCAGTATTTTTTCCATGATGCAAAATGAGAATATGAGATTATATGACCAGTCACAAGGTGCTATCTGGTCAAGTTGAATGATGTCATCTTTAGCTATGATATGATCTAGGGTGGAACCTTTGATATGCGTAAACTTGTTGCAGAATTGGGTAAGATTCAGGTTGTACAGGAAGGTATTAAAGGTGTTTACTAAAGGATCAGTTTCATTGTGCCAATGCAGGTTGAAATCCCCAAGGAAGATATGGTTGTGAGATTGTCCGCATTTACTGAAATGGCCTCCATCATTTGGTCAGTGAACACAGGGTTATCTCCAAGAGGGTTGGGTTAGTGTCAAGTGTACACATGATTTTATCACTGTTGCAGATTTTGAGTTCCAGGTGTTCGTATGAGGACATCAGAGCTGGGGGAGTCTGTCTCAAGCAGAGACTAGATCGATAGATGCAAGCAACCACCTCCAGTTTTAACTAGTCTGTCCATTCTAATTAAGTTGTAGTCTGGGGTAACTAGAATGTCCAGGATTGGTGTAGAGGTTTACTACAGTTAGGATCAAGAGGTCTAGATTATGTGAGAGGATCATTTCTGCAATATCATCTGCGTGTCTTCCCACTGATCTGCAATTAAAAGGCATTGATTTGATGTGAGATTTGACGATAAAGCTTTTGTGGTGTGAGGTTTGGACCAAAGTAAGTTATCCTTATTCAAAAATCTGAGGTTGACAATGGGTTCTCTAAACGGATTGGGGCTTCACTGAAGTTGTAATGTATAAAATGATCCCATTGTTGTATAAAGAAATGGTGAGGTCACCTTTGAATATAGGCAAGGGAATAATGCATAGTCTAAAACCATGAGGTTTCTCCATTGGGCTCTTCTGTCTGTAAAAAAGATTAGGTCGTTAACAACGATGCTTTTCGACGTATGTAGGCATCAGGTATAAGTGTTTCCGGGTGCCTCTTGAGAAGGTTGTGTTTGAAGTTCTTAGTGGCGTTTTACAATAGGTTAGTGGGGGTGAGTAATCTTAAAGATATTATTATAAACAACCAGTGAGAGGAAAACCAAGGAACGAGTTAAAACTGGGTTTGATATGTGCACTAATCAAGTGGCATGAAGTATTTAAGGGATAGCAGGCATTAGCTTTCGCAGTAGAATTTATATTGATGAGTAGTGTGCAGAATAATCCTAGCCTAAATGGTGTTAAGTGCAACCATGCGTGAGGTGGGGGCGGGGTGAGATCTGAGAATGACTTGCCTGTGAATAATAGAGACACCCTTCTAAGGTGGCCGCTCCCAGGCATAGCTGGCTTTGAGTCCTACTTTACTTTCATGAAGGTCACAAATGCTCATAGCCCTCCTTTGACTTCAATTACTACCTTGGGCTAGAGCCCTACCTTTCTTTCAGTTTAATTCAGCTGGGTCAGACACCTTTTACTTTCAGAGACTTTCTTGGGCCACAATAGTTAATCAGGTGCAGCCAAACTGCTCCCCTTTCTACCTTCCTACAGAATGTACTTACTTTTGCTGGCTGGCATGTAGCGCAGCAACAAAGGACCCGCACTTCCATGTGTCTCAGGCAATTTTTGTATGGTGCACGAGCTGTGGTTCATGGTCTTTATTTCAGTTTCCACAGTTCGCCTCCAAGTGTTCTTTGTCCACCCTCTCTTCTGTTTGCCTTCTGAGGTTCAGTGGAGAGCTTGTGGTGGAGACTTGTTCTCTTCTGATGGTGTGTCCAATGGATCTCCAGCTTCTTCCTATAATGGTGGTGTCCATGTTGTCATGTTGCATCTGGACCTCCCCACAGTACCAGCATAATACGCTACTTTTGGTGAAGCCTGTTTGTAGCTGCCTATTATAAACAGATGCAGGTCTAGGGACTGGGACCACCCACTGAAAAATAAGGCATCTGTAAGTGTAACTTACCTTACCCATTCTCCTAAGTTAAGTAAATAAGTTAGTAAATTCTTTATTGTGATGTTATTTAAATTCATTACAAATAGCAAAGTATTTTATTAAATGTTTATACATACAGTTTTTATCGCTTTACCATTACAGGGTAACAGCCCAAACTGGCTGACCTTGTTAAGGATAGTGGTAAGTGGTATATATGTTTGGCTGTCCCTTTTTCCACCGTCTTGCTAGAGATAGGAATGGATGCGAAGGAGAAAGATAGAGAATAAGAGAGAGAAAGGAGGAGATAGTATAGAAGAAGATTACTTCAGTCGTGGGTCTGTTCTGGGGTTCTGGGGATATGCTTGTGAGCAAACGCCCTTCTCCAGATGAGTTCACGGGAGTTCATAGGGGGTCCAGGTACTCGTCCAGTAATGCCCACATTCCCCTGGTTGCTGGTCTCCAGGGTGAGTTCCGCAGGGCAGTACTGTCTGCGTTTCTGAGGTACATCACCCAGTTAAGCCAACCTTTGAATGACGCCTTGGCTGTATCCTTCCATTTGGAAAGTACCATTTTCACTGCTGCTGTCAGAAGGAGATCTAACAGGTCCTTGTTGTGCTGTGAATCTAGCTCTGTGGTCATAAATGCGGTGGCAAGGGTAGAGAATTCTGACTTTAGTGTGCATCCCAGTGCTTTTTTTATGAACGTGAATATTTTCTCCCAGAACCCTTTAATTTTGGGTCAGTAAAACAGCACAGAGTGAAGTGCAATTGCGATGTAAAAAACCTGGCTGGAGGTCTAGTCAAGAGCATAGCTTATCCATTCACAGTACCTTTTAGCAGAGCAATGGTTGAGATATAATTGCTAAACGTTGTCATAGAATCAAGGAGTGCAATGTTAATACAAATAGCCTTCCTGTGAAGCTAAAAATAGAGAGGGAAACAACCTAGGGCTCAGACAAGTACTTTATACATGTGTGGTGCCTCTTAGCTAAGCCCAGATGAAAATGCAGTTGCTAGGTAGCGTCACGGAAACATGGGGGCAACTTTTATTTCCAGTGAGTAGTCTTTCAATTGTGTCAAGATAAAGAAGGTGAAAGGGCAATGCGTTCTCTATCGGCGAAGATAAGCATTGAAAGAATTTGATGTCTTTAGCTGCCTATTAGGGTGTAATGTCAGGTGCACATGTTGGTAATTCAAAGACTGCTGTCAGGAACTTCAGGAATCGAGCTGCCTACTGTGCTCCTAAGGATTGCATTCGGGGAACTAATATTGCAGTGGATAATCCACACAGGTAATTTTAAACTTTTGTATGCTATAACATTTAACTGATTGTGTTTTCATGGTTTACAGTTCATCAAGTTTTGAGCTTGTATTAAGGCTCTGGGGTTGCTTGCTGTTTTTTCAAAGATAGATGCACAAATTATGCAGCGTGTGATGAACACATTGGTAAAATATTTCCATATGCAATGTATATAAATTGGACTTTATTATGTTTTCATTGGCATGTCTTTAAAATATTGAATATAAACCCTTTATTTTCTGCTACAAGTATATCTTTGCATACATTTTTGTACTATACTGACCATCTTTAGTTGTGTGCATTATGTTTTGGTAGTCATATATTGTGTGAGTTTAGCTTGGAAATAAGAATTGTCAGGAGTCACATTATTTACCCTTTACCATTAGTATAATACGCTTTTTACTGTCTTCCATAACATTTGAAATTTTCAAATTTTCAATGTAAAAAAATACTGATCACATATAAGGGTTGCAATTTGCATCTGAACTTTTTACAACTAATGCGTTATTTACAAACTGATCCATGTTCCAATATGTTGATTTGCAAATACTGAATTGGAGTGGGGTTGTAGAATGACCTGCCAAATTTATACACAATTTCACAAAGAGCCTCTCCAGTTGACTGCAAAGACAGGAATGGTGGCCTTCAAGGGAAAACCAACAACCATACCTGTCTTTGCATTTCAGAACTGACAACCCTTTTTAAAACAACATTGTTTCCTTAAAGACAACAGGACAACTTGAAAAAAAATATGTTTTCAGTTTTGAAACTCTTCTGTAAGAGTGGGCACTGGTCCACTAGACCAGTGACTACTATCATTGATGCCTAGACTCCAGTTTGCAAAGGGAATAGGACAAAGGGCACCCCTTCTCTCTTGCAAATGTGTTACCACCTCAAGTTGGGAGTCTGTAACTCATCAAGGGTTTGCGATCAGAATTACGGTCACAAACCATTGATCTATAGGAAACCGATTCAGAATTGGAAAGCAATGTCTATACCATGTCCTTCCAAATTGTGGATCAAGATCCATTTTTAAACCCATTTAATGATTCAGACAAACTTTTCCAAATCATTGTATGGTTATGACATAAGTGCACCTGTCCATTTGGGCCTCAAGATAACAGCGGACTTTCGGACTATTGTTTAAACATATTTTATTATTGGTAATAGATGATATTGGCCACATTGGATGTGTTTTAATACAGATTTGGAAAGAAGAATAGAAGAAGGTGCACAACACATGTAATCTTGGGTCAATTGGGGCTATCACAGAAGAATGTTAAAGTAAATGTTACTTTTAATCAGAAGCAGAAGGCTTCCTAAATTCACCTAGTTGAAGAGTTTCTAGCACAGTCCTCCCCCTGGAGTAATCAAAGATTATTGCACTAGAGTGAAAATCCTGCCAGACAATATACTTTTGGAGCTACATTTGAATTTCTAGTCTTGATTAAAGTTATTTTGCACAATGTTTCCTATTTTGCTGTGGGCCCCTCGTCCAGAAAAGATGGCACTGGCCACTCCTGTGCTTTGGGGTCTTTGTAGCCTGCAGGTGGTTGTGCCCCTAGAATGGGTAGCCACAAGATGTTTTTACTAATATTAAAGCCATACATCTGAAAACTGTCCATCAAAGGCCAAGAGCAGGTCTCCATCAGTCTGCTTCCCTTTGACCCCACAGAATGGCCCCAATTTGAAGATTATTGCAGCTGTGGGCTGCTTAGCCCTTACTGGCCATCATGTCTAGTCAGAATCAGTGTGGGCAGTGTCTAACTGTGATATTTAACAGGTAACTCTAAACGATGGCCAGACTGCAAAAAAGTAAAATTTCCTATTGAAACATACGGAATTTCACAACCTCACCCTCCAGGGCAGGAAGGATGACCTGACAACATGCAGTAGCACATCTGATCAAACGAACCCTGCAGCTGTCTAAGCAGTGGCTGGTAACAACAGCAGAGCTAAGACTGTCACTCTCTGGGTTATTTGAGAGGGTTCTCAGTGTTTCGGAAGGTGACAAGGAATAGGACAAAGTGATAATACCGTGATGACATACCAGTAGGCCACAGGAATTGAACGACAGGGAACGACCAAATTATGTGGCAGTGTTGACTAGGTTACGCAGAACTTTAAGGACTTTCTTTCCCATATATGCCTGTGCGTGTGGCAAAGGAGACACGCTGAAGGTTTGAGCTCATGTGCAGGAGCTCAACACAGGGATACCCAATTGTTGCTAGTGTTGCCGGTGGTGCCCGTCCTACCTGTCCCAGATCTTCTTGAAACTGTGAGGGGGCTGCATTGTTCTATGCACCGGGCAGGCATATAAGAGATGCTGAGAACTCCCCCACTACAGGATGCAGGATTGTTGTTGGTGGGGCCCAAACTACCTCTCACAGATCTTCCTGTCGCTTGAAGCTGGCCACATTGTTCTACGCAGTGGGAGGGCACATAAGAGATGCTGAAAATTCCTGCAGCGCTTGACCAGCCCGAGGCACGCCTGGGTGAAGACTGTGCCAAGAGCAGGCTGTCTGCAGCAAGTTGATGCTGGGCTGGGCCACCCTTCTAAAAACGTATTGTAAATCTTTAAGTTTGAGTGCATTTACATGCTTTTAGTTCAAAATTTCTGTAATAACATATATATAACCTCCTGTCGGTAAAAGGAACATTTAAATGAAATGCATTGCCAAGGATACTAATCCTCATTGCTCAAGCTCTATTACAAACTATCTCTCTGGGGCCACAAGCGTGATAAATAAATAGATTGTAAATTTGGAGAGACTGGAAGTGACGCAATATGCTGTAATTAAGGCTCTAACTACAATGGAGGGGTTGAAGCAAACTCTCCAACTGAGAATTCTCACCCACAACCTAATATTGATTCATGTGTATCACATGCTACTCTTTCCCCACTCCCTCTCTACAGCGCTATCTCCACCTGTGAAACAGAAAAGAGGCAACAGAAATCTATCAGAGAAAACTGAGGACAATCCGATGTGAGTCAACCTCATTTCCTATATTCAAACTTTGGGTGCTCAGGTAAGAAATATAGGTACCTCGGTAAAGATGGCCCTAGCGGGGTTGGCAACAAGAAATTGCCCAGCTCACAACAGTTCAACAGTTCAAACAAATGCTTTGGAGCTCTTAGAGAAGCGGACCTCAAACTGAGAACAATGCTATGGGAGTCAACCTCATTTCCTATATTCAAACTATGGTTGCTCAGGTAAAAAATATGGAGAACTCTGTAAAGATGGCCCTAAGGGGGAAAATAAAAGAATTGTGGGTAACCCAGTAAACCCTTGTAGGCTTGGGCAGTGAACAATGTAATGTAGGGATTGACCACAAGGGATTTTATTTATACACTAATTCAGTTGATTTGCTAGCGTGAGTCTTTGGAGTTAGTTGTCAGCAATCTAACTTCAATGTAACCATAGGATAACCACAATAAGTGTTGATATTATTCACAGCAATGAGGATATAAGAAGCACATGGAAAATCCTGTTTATATGAAAATATATTGTATATTATCTGTCAGAAAAATAATTCAAGGGGATACAACAAACAATTAATTGTAAGCAAAAAAGTCACGAACAGATGTGTGGACAAATCAGCAAATCAGTTCATAACAAGACATCAACTCCTATGAATAAAAAATGAATAACTAAGTCCATCAATGTACAAAAGTTACTCTTAAGAACATAAATTGCTTTGGAGATGATGACGAGGTCAACGTTTCGGTCTTTGTTGCAGTTGTCTATAAGACCATCATCAGGACAATTGTATATTGCGGAGGAAGCCCCTTAAGGATGGGAGTGGAATTGCTAGGTTCAAGTGGCTGATGGCTGGAAATAAGTCGCCACAGAGATCTGCAGAGTTCTTGAAATCAATACTGTTTGGTTCAAATCTGTTAGGTTCAAATCAGCAATCCAACACCAATGAGGGAAAGCACTTCAAAAGTAAAGTTGTCCGTGTCAAGTGACGCGTACAATAGCACACCAAAAGCGATCCTGCTACCACAAATGTGTTTGGGATAGGGATACTCTGTATCCCGAACACGAACTCCGTATCCGAAACACGTTTGTGGTAGCAGGATCGCTTTTGGTCTGCTGTTGTACCCGTCACTTGACACAGACAACTTTCGATTTAAGGTGCTTTCCCTCATTGGTGTAAAATCCCTTGTAGTCAATCCCTATGTGGGAATGACAACAATAACTTGCCCAGCTCACAACAGTTGAAACAGATGGTTTGGAGCTCTAAGAGAAGCAGATTGGGGTTCTAGGTCTGAGCCCCTAAATTAGGGAATCTTAATGAGAAAATAAAAACACATCTTTACACTGGTCAGCACAGAGGGTATGTAATGTGGACCAGTTATTGAAAGAAATCATAATGGTGAGGAAAGGTAAATGGATAAGAAACTCTAGGAAAACAGTGGAGGGAGATTGGAATTCTGAATTTTATATGATAGAATATATTCTTAGAATTCTCCAGAATATGTACTTGTAAGGTGTTCCTATAGAGGGTGGAATAGAGGTTGTACCATTAGAGATAATCCATACGCCAGAGGTTTCGTTTTCCTTTTCCATCCAAAACATATGAAAAGACCCTAACACTGAGTCTGGTCAGAGTTATTCTGTGTCAGTCAGTTATCGATTTGCCCCCTGGACTGCTTTGATAGAATTGATTGAAATGCCAGTCTGGATAAGACTAACCTTATTTCTTCTCAGTGGGGGACTTCATCTTCTAGTGTATGTGAATAAAAAAAACTGAGGATACTGAACAAGCTTTAACAACCACTTATGGGTTGTTCATTGACAAATTTAGACCAGTTCTCCATGGCGGGCTTTTGTGCCAGTCCTGCCACATTCTATGAAACTAATAATATTTCAGACAAGCCTTCCGCAACTTACTTTCAAACAGAGGCAGACATCTTCTAAAATTTCAGCTAGTTGGAGGATTTCTAGCATAATTCCTGGGGTAATCAATGTGTAGTTCAGTATAGTGAAAATCATACCAGACAAATACATTTTGGAACTACTTTTGCCTTGCTAGTCTTGATTAAAGTTATCTTGCACAATTATCCTGCATCTATTTTTTTGAAGCCAGAGAATTGTCAGCAATTTACAAAATTATAGTGCGTTCTTTGAGAAAGCCCACAATATTACATAGGTACTCGCCAACAGTTTCCCAAGAGCCACAAAGTAAGGTATGTGGTGTGTACTTAGAAGTCAATAGCAGTAATTTGAGGTTGCACTGGACCGGGATACATTCAACGGACAGGCCGATGGTGACGGAGGGCAGGCCAGCTTCAGGACCCACACAGAGCAGCTAAAAAAGTACCTTGTACAGATCAAATGTCTGCAAATTAACTGCATCGGTTCTGATTCACATAGTCGGGTTGATGCATCTGAGTCAAGCCTCGCATTTGGTGTCAAAGGGTGCGTCGACATCAAGCCTCGCAGTCGATACTGAAGGATTGGTGCTGCGTTGTTGACCCACCTGGCATTCGGGACCTGTGCCATCATCGAATCAGCACTGCATTGGCTTCCATCGGCTTAAGGGATGTCACTGTGTCAATTTTTGCAGAAAACAACTGCACAACCTACTTCTGAGGCCCAGGACTGGATTGGGACACCTCTGGAAAGGGTATGACTCACAGATGGCAAAGATCAGCAAAGTTGCAAGAAGTCATTTGTAACACAGCAACTTCAGAGAAGAGGAAGTAAGCCAACAAGCCTGTGGACACAAATTAGGTTCAAGGATGAAGAGAAGAGGTCTAGTCCTTCTCACTCACAGGCAGGAAGCAGCAGGGAAACATAGCAGAGCAGGTAGCAAAGTGGCAGTCACTTCCACAGCACAACAATTAGCAGGCAGCAGGCTAATTCAGAAATGCAAAGTGACAGTCTCTCCTTCAGCACACCAGCTCTTCTTCCAGGCTGAATGTCCTTGGTTCCAGCAAAAGTTCTGAACTGGTGGTGTTGGGGGTCCAGTACTTATACCCAAATGTTCTTTTGAATTAGTAGAAACATCAAAGAGGCATTTGAAGATCACAAGGCCCCTGCCTTTCCTGCCCTGGCTCTAGACTCACTACAGACGCGTATGCAGTTCTGTGTGGGGACAGGCACATCTCAATTCAGGAGCAAGTATCAGCTCCTCCCTTCGAACATTCCTGCAGGAAAAATCGTCAGCCTGCATTTGTCAAACCCCAGCTCCCTTTGTAGGATTTTATAGAGGGAATGCATAGAACTCAGCTATCACCCAACACAGGTGTGTTTTCAGAGACAGGCAGAGAATGGTTAAAGTAAGACAATACCAATTTCCTAAAAGCGACATTTACAGACTTGCAATTGAAATCTGAGTTATATTAAGTTGTGATTTTACATTGTGAGTCCAGATACTCCAAACTCCAAATCTCTATCTTTTCCCAGTAGCAAATAGCTCTTAAAATATGTTTTAAGGCAATATCAATGTTAAACTTTGGGAGCGATAGTGACTAATTTAGCAGTTTTTCACTACTAGGTCATGCAAAACTCAAAAGTACTCGTCCTACCTTTTGAATACACTGCACCCTGCAAATAGGGTTACCTATATCCTATCTTAGAGGAGACTTGTTTGCAATAAAAAGGAAGGTTTCGGCCTGGCAAGTAGGTTAACCTGCCAGGTCGAAATGGCAGTTTAAAACTGCACACACAGGCTCTGTAGCAGCAAGCCTGAGCCATGTTTAAAGGCTACTGAAGGGGGTAGCACAATCAGTGCTGCAGGCCCCCTAGCTAGCATTTAATTTACAGGCGTTGGGCACAATTATTACATTTCTCCAGGAACCTACTAGTAAATTAAATATGCCAATTGTGGACAAGCCAATATTAACCCTTCGGTGCTAGTGACGGAACCATTCCGTCATGCCTCACGGTTGGGTTGTGCGGATGACGGAATGGTTCCGTCATGACCACACCCGCGAATGGAATGTTCAGCACCGGGGGAGAATCGGCGCCGCAGGCAAGGTGTTAACACATTTTAGAGAGATAGCATGTACGCTTTAGCACTGGCTAGCAGTGGTAAAGTGCCCAGAGTCCGGAAGCCAACAAAAACAAGGTCAGAAAAAAGGGAGTAGGGAGGCAAAAGGTTTAGGGGTCACCCTCCAGAAAGGGCCAGGTCCAACATACTCAATAGATTGATATAATCTGGTGTACTAAGATGAAATGCTTTAGCAAGTTAATGAAATGCACTTTTTCGCATTTTGAGGAGCTTTCTCATATTTTTACAAGTATGTTGAAAGTTACCTTACAAATTAATGTATTCCTAAAGTTAAGTGGTGCAAGGCACCTTATTTGCTTCTTTTCTTTTACTTCAGTTATCATGTAAATACATGCATTGCCCGTTCATTTAACACCTTTCTGCATGTTAGTGCTCTCTCAAGCAAACAGCAGCCCAGTGCTGTCATTTAGCAGGGGGGCCCATGTAAAGGTCAGGAGGGCCACAAGAGGTCCGTGGGCTGTACTTTGAGTACCACTGCAATAGGATATGCCATTGCCTAGTGAGCTTCTGTATCATTTGTACAGATGATCCTCATTTGTGTATGTAACTGATAGTAGACTATTTTTTGTATATTTTAGCACATAGTTGACTAGAAAATTATTTTAGCTAGAAGTATCTAGGTTTTATTATAAAATACCAAGCTCAGCTGATTGCTTTTACTTCCTGTGGTGTACTGTCTCATTTTTATAGGCAAGATCGCTTATGGACAAGGAATTTTTTATAAGGCTCTGGTGGTTTGCATCAGAGAGGAAGTTGACTTCTTTCATTGGAGCAGTGTGATCCTTCTGCATCGTATTTGAGTCAAGTATTTTTTCTTCGATAGCCATAAGGCTTCAACTCCTCTAGATTAAATGTTTGTGTGTGAAGACTTAATGGGAAATAATATTTATCACTCGCCTAAGGTTTGACATAGTTGATCAGAAAAAGAAGATAGGTACCATACTAAGACAATTCAAGGTGCTGAAATTTGAGTTTAGAAATATCGCAATATGATGATGTTGTCTAAACTGCTTTTGGGTGATGGAGTGGAGTGCATGCACGTGCTAAGAAATGTAGCTGTTATACGCACCATCTCCATGGTCATAGATGGAATGAGCATACCTCAACGATTTTCTGCTCCATAAAATGGAATTTGCTTTCCTCACCAGGTGACATAGCACTTTGAAAAGTCACAAGGCAGTCATGGGGAAATATCATATATGCTCTGTGGACATTTCACCACAGTGCATACACTGAGACATATTGGATGCCAGTATTTGACCTGTAATGATTGGATTTTTTTCTTTTTTTGGGGGGCGTACTCTCCCTTGTCCCCGCTGCCCACCTCTATGTACCCACAGTCATTTAGCCACCTGCAATTGCAATTCTGGTTAACTCAGCACTGCAGTGTAGGGGCAAAGGGTCCGTCCGCTTAATAAAGTCTGCATACAGTCAAATAATAATGAAGCTTACACTATAAATTGAGTATAGTTGCACATGAAAAGCTGCCCTCTTACATGTTGACTTGGGTATGTATAGCATTTTTTCTTTCTGATTTTTGTCACCCTTGCTCAAGTCCATTAAGAAATCTTGATTCTCCCTAGCCTATATGCTGCCTGTGACATACTCCAGTTGAGCAACCTCAAGGAATGGATGGGGGACTTGGGGATGGTCCTTGCATGGATTCCCAGATTTCTTTACAGCAGAGTCAATAGGATATTCTGTTTCATCCACCTGTGAACGTGCAAATCAAAGTCCACCAAGAATTGTCCTTGCAAACTTTACCCGCTTAATGGAAAAAAATAAACATGTATTTTTGACTGTTGGACTTGGGCATTTTTGCTCGGTCATCCAAGAACATTTTGCCTTCCTCTTGTAATTTTTTCTGACCTGTAGCTGGTGATTTTAGGCCTTTGGGCACTTTATCACTGCTGTTCAATGCTAAAGGGCATGTGCACTCTATGGTAAACATGGTAAGATTGGTCTACACCTGTTTGGCATATTTAATTTATGTAACAGTCCCTTCTACAGTGGTATCCCCATACCCAGGGCCTGTAAATTAAATGCTACTGGTGGGCTTGCAGCGCTGCTTGCGCCACCCACCAAAGTAGGCTTTCAAACCAGTTTCAGGACTCTGCCACTGCAGGGCCTGCACGCACAGTTACTGTTGCTGTGACATAGCACATAAAGTAGTTGCCAAGTCTGTGACTCCCCTTTTACTACCTATTAGTCACCCTTAAGGTAGGGCCTAGCTAGCCCTATGGGCCTGAAGCGATGTAGGTAAAAGTGAGGACATGTGCCTTAACTGTGTGGCATGTCCTGGTAGTGACAAACAGCCTATTTGGTTTCTCACTGCTGTGAGGCTGCCCTATCATAGGAATGCATTGGGGATTCCCTGATATGTGCTTCAGTGGTAATTTCTGATCTGAGAGGGGAAGCGTGATCAAGTTTGGTATGTTTGGAACAGTGGTGATAAGTTCTGCTTATTGGTGTACGCAGATTTA
This sequence comes from Lissotriton vulgaris, assembly GCF_964263255.1. Classification (NCBI taxonomy): domain Eukaryota; kingdom Metazoa; phylum Chordata; class Amphibia; order Caudata; family Salamandridae; genus Lissotriton; species Lissotriton vulgaris. The sequence continues at coordinate 446,980,176 of NC_141694.1, forward strand.
TTATCACTATTTTAGAAATGCCACTTTAGTAAGTAGGATATAATTCCTTTTATACTTCAATAAATCCCAATGTCGTCCTTTCACATAAAATGTTTTTCAAAATGTAAACTACAACTCCCATAATCCATAGTCGCCACATTGCATGCTTCTGACATGCCTGATTGGCTCGCGACACCATGTGATGCAACTGTGGACTTTTTTCATTACACCCGCTGCTGCACGCTGTTGCTCCAAACCGCTGGCGTCTGACATCGCGTCAAAATGTTTAACTAACGGTAAGACTTGTTTCTCTGCACCTCTAGTGTAGACGCATGCCCCGTCTTAAACAACGAGCTAATTTACTGACTCATATACGTTGGTCTGTTTCAGGACCGAATCTTGGAATTTCAATTGAAGTCATTTTTCCCGCTCCTGAAGTCTAAAAACAAGTATAGAAAAATACACTGCATCAAGTGTCACAACTGCCGGTAAGACGCTTAGCGGTTCCCCCGACAGTACATACTTGTCTCCTTTGGTACACTTATGTTTTTTTCAAAATACCGGGGCAAATCACTGATTCTTTCGTGTTTTTCTTTCACAGGACACTTGAGAGAAATAATCATCTCTCGCTTAACTCACTTCTTCAAACAAGTAAGCCATTAGCTGTTTCTTGTTTTCTGTTGGCTTCTATTTTATTTTGCAAGGCAGTGCCCGTTTCAAGATGATTCAATTATACAATTATTTCGTAGATTCATAAAGAGGACATGACATTGGGACCTCATTTTTCTTGTTTCTCGAGCTCCACTTGGATGTACCAAAATTGAAGGTAAATCCATTACATTTCTTTACTCCGCCCACTCAGTTGGGGGCAGTCTCCACTCTTGATTCAATAAGTGTAAATGACAATCTCACTCTCCTGCAGGTTGACACCCACGGTTTTTGATGATATTCCTAAAAAGATTCTTGAAGACCAAAAAACTTCTGGTCTCACAAGGTATGCTGCATCTTCGGATGCGTTTTTTTGAAAAAGTTATCTTACTTAACGAGAGGTTGACTCTCTCTAAATAATTCCCCTTCTTCTCTTTAAACAGTTCCTGTGGATAAACTTCCTGCCCTGAAGAGAATCCTGTGATTAATACATTGTGATTCGAAACGCGCCGGCATCAAGTTATTTTACTTGTGCAAATCTTGCCATCGGCATTTATTTCATTCCTGATGTCAAATAACATGAACATTAGTAACATTGTCACAGGAATGTTGGGTGGTAGTTAATAAGGTTTACCCCCTTAAAATCAATGCATGGGTCAATTACAGTTTTTGTGTACTGTTTTTCTGGTAACTGTTTAATGATAACTGGATAATTTTTAAATGCACATTTGTATTGTATGTTTATTCCCCTACACATTAATTGTATATATTGTTTTTTCTTTCTAAACAATGATGGTTGGCTCAATGTGAAGTTGATATTGTACTCTCTCTGTCTTCAAATGCTTAATGTACAATTCAAAAAAAAGTAAATGACATAAATCAAATGTCTGGGTGAACTAATTAATAGTGATTTACCCTTTGCTAAGCATTAATTGTTTCTCCAATTGCTAATGGAGGCATAGGTAAAATTCCCCCCTTTTTCACTTTAGTAAGTAGGCATGTCTGAGTGCTGCGTGTCTTTGGTCCTCTGCTAGGATGTGTATTGACTGTCTGGCTTTGGAGTGACAGGGGCTTGGGGTGTGCAGTGGTTCAAGATAGTCTGGATAGGCTGAATAGGTCTTGTCTGTATTTGGAGTGGTGGGGGGAGTAGCACCTTCACCTGAATAGGGCTGTGCCTTCCTTCTACAATGATGGCTCCAACCCCCCGTGGTGTTTCTGGGGGCCAGGGCTTACACTTACAAAGGGGAGTGTTGTGCACAGTAATGATCTTTTTCAAGTGCCCCCAGAACTTCTTGAAACTAGGCTCAGGGCCCTGTTTTAAGAAGTTTCAGAACAAAGAGACTTACTTGTATAAGTACTGAGGCTAGGACCCCATGTTTGTTGAGCTTGCTTGGAACTTGTGGAGCTGAAACACTCCTTGGACAAAGTGCGCCAGGAGGAACCGCCATTGGACTTTACTGTTGAGGGAATTACTGCAACTTCTATCACACAAGCCTTTATGCTGGCCTGCCTGTGCCCAGCTCTGTCCTTGGCAATTCCTGGAGAAGAGTGCTGCCTGCTCCCTGTTGTGTCTTGAAGTGGGAGACAGGCAGAGAACTTTATACTCCTCTTAATACCCTGTAATCCAGTGTGGAGAGCGCTCCGGGTTTTCAGTGCCCTGTGAGTTCAAGCCCCTAACAAGGGCTCCTGTTGAAGTGTCGTAATTTGACGGTGATCGGGTTAGCGTTAAGCTTTGCTACACGAATTCCCCTTATCTTGAATATGGTTTTCGGAAGCCATTTTGAACATGCCGGCGGCCATTTTATATGAATGCGTCGCCTCGTGGCCAGCATACCCTTTGTCCTTTCTCTGTACCACTGACCACTCGAGTTTGCCCAGCAACAGGCTATTTTTAGTATTGGTCAAGCTCGCACATGCGCAGTTAAGCCCTTTGTACTAGCGGACAGTCATCACTTAGGAATGTCCCTCCAAACTGACCAGTGGTGTTGTAACTCCTCCCATGAGTTGGCTGTGTTCCAAAAATGACCATATATGTACCTAAAACTCTGTAAATGTGTTCCGCCTACATTTTTTATTACTGTAAAAACTGTATAAAAGAGGTCTTGCACCGATGTTCGGTGTGATACTTCTTGCATTGCCGAAGGGTGCTGTAGGAATGTACCACCACCCCATGGGGTCTTAATAAACTTGTCTTTTGCATTTTCCAGTTTCCCTGCCAACATCTTTTATGGTGTAGCGGGTTTTGCGGAGTATGTAGGCCTGGAGAACCCAATACCACAAATTGGCGACCACGAAGGGACTCATTGGCGACTCGGATGCCCGAAGGAGAGGTCGTGACGAAGGATTGGACTCTGAGGTTCCATGACAATTTGAACCCGTGTTTTCAATATTGTCGGAAATACATAATATTGGTATCAGCGAACCGCAAATGATCCATTTAGCATGTCCTGGTGTTTTCGCTATGCTACGAGCAAGAGTACTCCTGTTACAAACACATTTGTGATCTACCCATGGCATCCATCTTAGATCATGGCAGCCATTTTGTGTTTCTTGCCCTCACATACGCAATAACCTCTGATCACTTCATTTCAATTAAGGACACGTAGGCTTAGCCGGCGATTCACCTCTCTAGTAACACGTGCACCTTGGAACAGAACACGCTGTAGCTGCATGACTCAACAAAGGCTGCCTCCTCTGCCTGAGGCCAGCCCTGCTAAACTGGTCTTGCGTCCATTGTCCTGATCACGATTAGGCGGCCGAAGCCGGTAGCCTTGCCCATTTACAACCCACAAACATCTCTTATCCCACTTTCCTATCTTGCACACCTGGCTCCGTTCCTTTCTTTCTGAATCTTTATTAGGGGGAGGTAACGAAATTTACGATGAGGCGGTCCGGCTCTTGAATGCAATATTGACAAGGGATTGTGATGAGCTAGTGGGAACCCCTCTTCGTAATGTTTGGCATCAGATATTATCGACGGTTCCTGTGTAACGCCAAATATTTATTGTTTAGGACACAAAGGTTTGGGAATGTACTAACATGTGAAGAATTTGCCCGAAGCTCAATTTTCAGTATATAAGGAGCAACCCTCTTTGTACAAATCGAACAGGCTCCTAGATACTGCCCATGCGTAGTTTCTGTGACTTCTGTGTCCCTGCAGTAATAAACCTTTGGTCTTTGACGCCACCATCGAGAAGCCCGTGTTTCTGTTTGTTTGTGCACCAAGGCAGGTGGAACTCCGGGGTCTTCGGGTGTTGTTCCCTGACACCTCTGGACAGAACCAAAAAGTCCAGAACTCCAATTGGCGCCCAATGTGGGGCGACGTCATTCGGTACCGGTCCAAAAGCCTGAAGAGTTCGAGAAGCTTCGTGTGAAGATTCCTGAGGGAGGCGCCCCACTTCATCGATCCCGGCATATCGCAAAAGTGGCCCGAAGTTCTCTTCCACGAGGGTTCCCGTTCAGGACGGCTGCAGTGGGCCGTTGCCTTGACCGTCGCCCTGTCTTGGACCCGAGGTGCAGTCCTTAGTACGGCGAAACGTGACGGGTTTCTCCTTGGTGACGTCTTCAGTGCCTCAGTTAAGTATTTAGTGGTTGCTAGCTGGTTACTTCGTGAGGGTTGTTAAAATCCTTTTTGGTTCTTGGTTTGGTTTGGTTTCATAAGATTATCACTGGTTGTTCTGGTTACGATAATCTATTTGGTTTAGTTTGGGTATCGATACATCAGTTCGCTTTTGGTAGGCCTAAGTTCTTGGTTCAGGTGCACATATCTGTTTCTTGTTTTGTCTGTTCTGTGTTCCGGACTGAAAAATGGTAAGTCGGAGAAATTGTATGTTGTCATGTTTCGGTTGCAACAGTGATTCACGATTGGAGGACTCATGTCTGGTTCCTCCGATTGGGACTCCCCTATATGACTTGTACTGTAAGCATGGTGTGGGTCCTATATCTTATAATGAGGTGTGGGTCCGATACACTGAAAAGGATGGTGTCCTTAGTTGGCCACTACATGGTAGTTTTGAACCAGAAATCCTTGACAATTTAGAAGCGAAATTGTTTAGGAAGAAAGCCCGGCCGGCAATGTTTGATTCTTTCCGTTATTGGCGAAAAGAATCAAAACAGAGAGAAATTAAGAGGTTGAAGAAAGAACAGAAAGAGCAAGAGTTGACTTTAGAGCAGGCGGCTAAACAGCTGCAAGTCAACGAGTGTGAGAAGGCTGTAGAGGTGGCCATTAGAGAGCATAATTTAGCGATCGACAAGTGCTATTCTGCCTTGCCATCGAGTACAACTAAGATACTAGAGGACCCCGAAAACGATCCTCTGTTGTCTTACTTGTTACAGTCACCCCCACCGTATGCACAGGGTATTGTGGCTCCACCCGTACCGAATGTTCAATTGCCGGTTGCTGGACAACCTGGTATTCCTGCTCCTGCCCCTCAGAATCAAGTTCCTGTACCTCCTGTGGTTAATGTGAATATTCCTTCAGCACCTCCTCTTCCTGGGTTGCCGACTTCTCTACCTATACCTGTACCGCTTACACCTACTGTTCCGTTATCTATTCCTACTTCTACTGTGTTCTCTGCGTCTGCTAGCATGTTGACTCCACTTTCTGTTCGTCGAAGAATCACTGATTCTGTTTCTAATATTCTGTCTCCTTTCTATAAGACCTTAATTAAGACTCCTACTTCTGACTCTGTACAGAGACGTAGTCAGCTTCCAAGTACTGAGGAACGGGGGATTTTAGATTCCACAGCTCTCAGATGGATTTCGAAGAGTAGGAGATATAGTACGAGAGATGTACTAGATACATTTATGCAGTGGAATGAACCAACGCAACGATATGTCTTTGACGAGATGTGCTCGCTTTTACGTGAGGAAGTAGAAGAAGATGATGTCGAATCGAATTTAGAAGACTTAATTAAGGTTCAGAAAGAGTTTGCTGCAGGAATGATAGTAGGTCAAAATATAAAAGAAGCGATGGAACTGATTTTAAGTTATAGGAATGATCCATCACTTCGTTCACCGAGAGACTTAGAGAAAAGTAGTACGAAGCTAAATCGCCAATATCCAATGAGGGAGGTTCCACCAATTTGGCGCGAAGCTGTGGAAGCTGATGCCATTAATGGTATTGTAGCCGCTCCGGCGCAATTCCAGAGAGTGTGGATACACATTCCGTGGAAGCGAGCCGAAGTGCTAGCAGTGAAACAGGCCTTGCCGGACCCGCGTAAAAATCCTGCCAGATACTATAAAGAATTAACGCAGACAGTTGAGGCTTGTGTAATGAATCTGGCGGACATTGATATGTTATTTGGTAATGTAGTTCCGCAACCAATCTGGGCTAAAATACGTAAAGAGAATCATCCAGGTGCTTTAGGTGGTGATTGGGCAGCTATCATTGCAGCAGATGGTCAGCAAATAGGTGGTTCCAAACCCGAGCCCCTAATTGCTAATCTTCCAGGTAGAATAATCGACTTAATGAAGACTCTGATGCCAGCATTACGTGTTAATTGGGACAAGTTGTCCGCATGCAGGCAGAAGAAAGACGAGAGTGTCTCCGACTTCTTCACGAGGCTCGAAGAGACTTTCGTAGATCACAGTGGTCAGGATATGAGTACAGAAGGAGGACAGAGATTGTTTGTCGATAAATTTGTACATAATTTGCTACCTGAGCTATGTAATAAATTAAAAGATTCTGAAAGTGCGTGGGCTGTTTCTACAACTGCGCAAATACTTGCAACTGCCCAGTATTATGAAAATAGAGATAAAGAGGAGAAAGAGAAATCAGATAAGAAAACGAAAGACTTAAAGACTAAAGTTCTTTTGCAGCAGGCGTATCCGCCTCGCACGAATCAGACTAATACGCAGCAAGGTTCGTATCAAAGGACAGATTATAGCTCACCTAGGCCTCAGTATCAATGGAATCAGTGTGCGTACTGTAAGAAAGAAGGTCACTACAAAAATGAGTGTCCAATATTAGCGCAAAATAACGCAGCAGCAGCTCAGAGAGGTCGTGGTGGTTTTGTGCAGAACTCTAGAGGTCGAGGGCGAGGTGCTATGCCTCCACAGACGAATGATCGCCCTTCCAATCACTTTGATCAACGAAATTGACAGTCTTCCCAACAAAATAGATCTCAACAGTATCATGTTGAAGACTATTGTGAAGTAGATGAGGGATTTCAGCAAAATGGGTACTAGGACAGCCATGGACAGAGAGAGGGAGTAGTATCAGTTCCAGTGGATCAGAGTGGGCCTTATGTCGCAGTAGCAACATCAGGTGTAGTCGAACCGTTCCTGTTGGATACTGGTGCCGCAAAAAGTTCTATCATTCATGCGAAACTCCCTGGCGCACCTTTGTCCGGCTTAACAAATGTTTCTGTAGGTTTTTCAGGCGCCCCTGTTTACAACCCCATATCTGGTCCTTTGTCTATTTCTGTTGGACCGTGTCAATTGAAAGCACCCTTGATTTTGACGACGGGTTGTAATGAAAATCTGCTTGGTTTAGACTTGTTAAAACGCCTATATGCGACATTGTACTGTTCTCCGGAAGGAGTACAGCTTACATTGGGCAAAAGAATCACCTCTCCGATGTACTTGTCAATGGATGCACTCCCGCCAGAGCTGCGTTCACTCCCTGATACTCTTTGGGCGACTGGTCCTAATGATGTAGGCCTTTTAGAAATTCCACCATATGTAGTCACTCTGAAAGCAAATGTAAAATTTCCAAGAATTCCTCAATATAAAATATCTAGTGAAGGTGAACGTGCACTTTTATTGATCGTGCAAGATTTGATTAAGAAAGGTGTGGTTGAAGAAACTAGAGGAAATGTCTGTAACAGTTCTGTATTACCGATTTTGAAACGAACTGATCCCACAAAACCTCCAGTATATAGGTTTGTCATTGATCTCAGGGAGGTTAATAAGATTGTGGTCCCACAGTTTCCTGTGGTTCCAGACATCACTGCCTTGTTAACATTGATTCCTGCTACAGCTACATGGTTTTCAGTCATCGACTTGAAAAATGCCTTTTTCAGCATTCCAATAGCAGAGGAAAGCAGAGATATTTTCGGCTTCTGTCTAGGAGGTCGAAGTTTCAGATTTAAACGCGCTCCACAAGGCTATTGTGAGAGCCCATCTATTTACAGTCAAGCAATATAAAGTCAGTTAGATTCCTTTGTCCTTCCTCCAGGTTCTGCTTTAGTGCAGTATGTAGATGATCTTCTAGTGGCTGCCGATGACAAGGAAACTTGCAAAGCAGCTAAGATTTCGTTATTGCATCACTTGTCCAATTTGAATCACAAGGTATCACCTTCAAAAATGCAATATTGCTGCCAAGAAGTGACCTATCTAGGTCATCTCTTGTCAAAGGAGGGAAGGAAGTTGACCCCAGAGAGAATAAAAGCAATTACACAGATGAGTGCTCCCCGCACGCAGAGAGAAGTACGTGCTTTTTTAGGTATTACCTCTTACTGTAGGCAATGGATCCCAAATTTTTCTCTTTTAGCGAAACCATTGGTAGCTTTGACTGGGAAAAATGTTCCGAGTCCGGTACCATGGTCTGATGAATGTCAGGAGAGTTTTACTGAGTTACGAAAAGCATTGTGTTCAGCTCCTGTATTGGGTACACCTGATTACAGCAAGCCATTCACGCTCTACGTTCACGAAAGAGAAGGTTGCGCGTTGAGTGTTCTGACACAGAAATTTGGTGATAAACAACGCCCTTGTGCGTATTTTTCATCAACATTGGATCCAGTAGCTAGAGCGTTACCTAGTTGTTTGAGAGCTACAGCGGCAGCTGCGGCTTCCATTCGACAGTCTGCTGGTTTGGTGATGAACAACATGCTGGTGGTTATGGTTCCTCATGCTGTGGACACACTCATGAATCGAACCAAGACACAACACCTTACCAGTGCGAGATTATCTGGTAACGAGCTGACATTGCTAGCGAGTCATATTCAGATCAAAAGATGTAATGTATTGAATCCAGCAACGCTGTTGCCGGCTAATCAAGAGTCGAGTGATTCCGAGCCCCATGATTGCTGTTTTAGAACGGAGGAAGAGACAAAAGGACGAATTGATTTAAAAGACACCCCATTGTTAGATCCAGATGGCACGTTGTATGTGGATGGGTCATGTTTTAAATTGGAGAATGGTGATGTGACTGCTGCTTACGCAGTAACGACTTTGAAGACGATTGTGGAGACTGCAAGAGTGAGTCAGAATTCTGCCCAAGCTGCAGAATTAATCGCTCTAACAAGAGCGTGTGTTTTAGCTAAGGGAAAGAGAGTGAATGTTTTTACAGATAGTCAGTACGCATTTGGCGTGGCCCATAGTTTTGGCCGTTTGTGGAAAGAAAGAGGTTTCATTACGTCCTATGGGACTAAGATTCAACATGGTCAACTAGTTAACGACCTGTTGGAATCTCTAACCTTGCCGACTGAAGTTGTGATTGTGAAGTGCAGTGCTCATAAAGCAATCACGGATGATGTTGGTCGTGGGAATGCTTTTGCTGATGAGACCGCTAAACAGACAGCTAGAGATATGATGAGTAGAATGTATGTTGCTACGTCTGCAAGATGGATCTCTGAGTCTGGAATGTGTGAGGATACAGTGGAAAGTGTGAAAGAGATTCAGAAAGAGGCAACTGAGGAAGAGAAACGTGTATGGAGAGAAAGTACGGCCAAGTTGGATTCGAGTGGGTGTTGGATTGATTTGTCAGAACAACAGCGTTGGATGTTGCCTGATGCGTATGTGCTTGCAGTGGTGACGATGGCGCATGGAGTAGCGCATATAAGTTCTAAAGGAATCTGTAAAATGTTGGCTCCAGTTTGGAAGAATGATGGGATTAGTAAATGTGCAGAGAGAGTGGTGAAAAATTGTATGGTATGCCTGATGCATAATCCTGGCAAGGGAACTCCAACTCCTGCTGGTCACTTTGCTCCCCCTTCCTGCCCCTTTGAAGTAATTCAGTTAGATTTCATACACATGGATCGATGTAATAATCTAAAATACGTCCTGGTGGTAGTCTGTGCTTTTTCCAGATGGATCGAAGCATATCCACTAAAGGACAACACTGCCCTATCAACTGCCAAAATCCTTCTCAAAGAATATTTCCCTAGATATGGAATGCCACGGATTGTATGGTCAGATAACGGAAGTGAGTTTATAGGGAAAGTTATGCAGAGTGTGTGTGCCGGTCTGGGCATCAAACAGAAGTTCCACAGTGCAAACCATCCCCAGTCTGCTGGTTTAGTTTAGGGTTACAATGGCACCCTCAAACTAAAACTAGCTAAAATACAGGCATCCACGGGTTTATCCTGGCCAGACGCACTACCCTTGGCTTTGTTATCTACGAGAGCAACTGTACATTCTAGAGTAGGGCTTAGTCCTTACGAAATTGTTTTTGGCCGTCCGGCAAATGTGTGGGGAGTGCCTAGGCCGAAGGAGTTTTGTTCTCTAGAATATCCAATGTTAATTGACTACCTTTACGACTTGACTGCTAAATTGAGTCTTATTCACCAACAGGTTTTCGATGCATTGCCAAAGCCTCCGGAGAGTCCAGGGCATCAACTGAAACCCGGCGACCACGTTGTGGTCAGAAACTTCGCGAGGACAAAGAACCTTCAACCGAAGTTTGTTGGCCCCTTCCAGGTATTGCTTGCGGCAAGAACCGCTGTTCGTGTAGCTGGTCGCAAGCACTGGATACATGCGTCCCATGTCAAACGTGTGCCCCTACCACTTCCTTACGACGACTGGGTGAAGAAGGGAATTGGTGCCTCCGAATTTGAACAAACGCCAAAGTTCATCCCTTTCAGCGATGCCGAATTGATTACCGACACTCTGAACTCTGACTCTCCTCCTGAAAAGACTCCTTTGAACTCTGAACATTTGTCCTCTGCATCAGAAAAAACTCTGTCATCTGCGAACCTGAACACTGCAACAGCTACTAGTGATACGTTATTTGCCGATCAAACAGTTCCTGCAAAACAAAGATACAACTTACGATCTCGTAATATGGACAAATAAAGCAGGCAACTGCCTATTGTGATATTTGAAATCTTGAACTTTTGCCTTCAGCCAGGAAGTTTGCTATTGTTTTGTTGTTTTTAAAATTGCCTTGCCGTCTGGGTAGCCGTAGGGTCGTGGCTGTGTGCCTAGTTGAATCTGCGGGGGTCTGACACAAGGTCGATCTTTCTGTTGGTTCTGGGAACTCCCAGGGCTGATAGAGGCATTTTCATCTACGTACACATCATCAGTGGTCGCGAGCGGATTGAAGAAGATGGAGCTTCCTGCGCTGCAACGAGAAAATGTGATTTATGTTCGCAGAAACAGACTTTACAGAATTCTTCACAGCAAATGCTTTTTGATACAATGTGCGATTACATTTTTAATTGTTTTGATAACGTTGGTGGGTGGAATCGTCTTTGGTATGAGTTTGATTTTTATGCCAGTAACTACAGTACCTCCCCTTGATCCTGCTACTTCCACTGTTTCTTCTATACACTCTTTTCACTCGTTTCCTGAACATGAGCAAGCTCGACGCTCAGAATTCATCAACAACACTTTTGTACAGCTCTTGCACCAACACCAACTGGTAGTTAACACTACAGACTGCTGGGTGTGTGGCTTGATACCCCACACTATGGATAAAGGTATTCCCTATCTGGTTCTGCCTTTCAGCTACAATGGATCATTTCAGGCCCTTCAAACCATCTTTGCTTATGCCCTTGAAACCTATCCTCCGCGTCCACCACGTTCCACTAAATATAACTCTGCCAACAAAGCTTTAGTCCAGGGAATTATTGACATGATCAAGGACGTCAATAATACTCCATCTTACCCTAGAGACGAATTACGAGTATATTTGAGTTGGAATTCTTCAGAGTATCGCCTTAGTTTGGGAGAAAGCAAGCGTAAAAGCTCAACTCCAATCTGGGTCGTACCTCACCGAGGTCAGGTCTGTTTGCAAGGTAATGGGAGAAATCCGAGAGCTCAGCTAGGGAGGAGTGAATGCGTAGAGACTTACGTGTTTCCGTCTAACTCTTCCCCTGCTTTTCTTACTGCTAGGGGTACTTACTTCATCTGTCGAGACAGAGCGTATACATGGTTGCCTGCCGACTTTTCAGGTTCATGTTATATTGCTCGATTGTTGCCTCCAACATACACTGCTTCATCCGATTATCACAAGACCAGAGTAGCAAGAGGTGTTTTCAGCAAGGAAGATACCGCTGGTCAGGAAGCTGGAGACTTCTTCAAAGGTTTCCTTCCGTTCTGGGGGCCTATGGCCAATAGTAGAAACATACGTCAGCTAACACGGGTAGTTGAATCTACTATTACCGAAACTGCTGGTGCCCTTAGAAATTTGACAGCTGAGCTTCAGGCGGATAGACTCATGACGTTGCAGAACCGTATGGTTCTAGACGTAATACTTGCAGATCGAGGTGGGGTATGCAGAATGATCCAATCGAGCTGCTGTGTCTTTATTCCTAATAATGCTCCAACAGTCTACAAGGCGATCTCTAAGCTACACAAGATTTCCGACTCTATACACGTAGACAAGGGAAACTGGTCCTTCATGGAGTGGTTTTGGACTCTAATATCAGCGTGGGGATGGAAGGTTCTAATGGTCATTGGTGTCATCTTAGTATTCCTATTCTCATGCTGCCTGATTATCCAGTGTGGTCCTGCTCTGTGTAGTCTTTGTGCTGCAACTTGTTTTAGAAAACCACCTGCGTTTGGAGAAAAGGCACAAGAGAGGATGATGATACAACAACATGTCACTGACCTGATGAGCATAGAACTAGATTCTGACATAGACTGAGTAATTGCCTATGTAAGGGCAAAAGGAGGGTCTGAGGTTCTGTGACAATTTGAACCCGTGTTTTCAATATTGTCGGAAATACATAATATTGGTATCAGCGAACCGCAAATGATCCATTTAGCATGTCCTGGTGTTTTCGCTATGCTACGAGCAAGAGTACTCCTGTTACAAACACATTTGTGATTTACCCATGGCATCCATCTTAGATCATGGCAGCCATTTTGTGTTTCTTGCTCTCACATACGCAATAACCTCTGATCACTTCATTTCAATTAAGGACACGTAGGCTTAGCCGGCGATTCACCTCTCTAGTAACACGTGCACCTTGGAACAGAACACGCTGTAGCTGCATGACTCGACAAAGGCTGCCTCCTCTGCCTGAGGCCAGCCCTGCTAAACTGGTCTTCGCGTCCATTGTCCTGATCACGATTAGGCGGCCGAAGCCGGTAGCCTTGCCCATTTACAACCCACAAACATCTCTTATCCCACTTTCCTATCTTGCACACCTGGCTCCGTTCCTTTCTTTCTGAATCTTTATTAGGGGGAGGTAACGAAATTTACGATGAGGCGGTCCGGCTCTTGAATGCAATATTGACAAGGGATTGTGATGAACTAGTGGGAACCCCTCTTCGTAATGTTTGGCATCAGATATTATCGACGGTTCCTGTGTAACGCCAAATATTTATTGTTTAGGACACAAAGGTTTGGGAATGTACTAACATGTGAAGAATTTGCCCGAAGCTCAATTTTCAGTATATAAGGAGCAACACTCTTTGTACAAATCGAACAGGCTCCTACATACTGCCCATGCGTAGTTTCTGTGACTTCTGTGTCCCTGCAGTAATAAACCTTTGGTCTTTGACGCCACCATCGAGAAGCCCGTGTTTCTGTTTGTTTGTGCACCAAGGCAGGTGGAACTCCGGGGTCTTCGGGTGTTGTTCCCTGACACCTCTGGACAGAACCAAAAAGTCCAGAACTCCAACACTCGCCATGGACGCGTACGCTGCCACTGATTGACCCGAGTCTTGGCACCCAAGGTGTTTTCTTCCTTTCCTTCTGATCTGACCTTCCAGGTGGCGCTGGTCCTCGACTGAGATCCGGCTCGTTCGAGTTGTCGTACAGTGCCGGTTTGGCTGATTCGATTAAAGACCTTGGCAGTTGGAACCTGGATATCTGAGAATTTGGTAAGCTTGTGATTAGTAAGATAGTCTACAGACGCTTACTGTGGCTCTTTGAATATGTTTTGAGGTAGCTAACAGTTGATCCTATGATTTGAATTATATGTGCAGTGCACTTCACATAGGCGGGCATGTAGAGATATTTCTCTAAACTTGTTTTGTTTGAACGGCACATTTGTGTGGAGTATATTAAGTGCCATTTTTGTGGTATCACGTTTCCGTGATATTTTTGACATGCCTGTTTTAGGCACACTTCGAGGAATGTGCTGTCTTGGAAATGGTACCAATTATCGATTAAATGAATCTCAGCCGGCTCCCCCAGAGGGGACTCCCAATCGGGAAATGTATATCAAATTTTGCCTTCCCCCTATATTATACAGTAAATTATGGAACAAGTATACGAAATCTGATCCCGAGTTGCAATGGCCACTACATGGGTCGTTTGATTTACGAAAGGTTCAGTATGTTGAGCAATGTTTGTTTCAGCGTAGGTCTAGACAGGATATGTTTGATTGTGTGCGAATGTGGGAGAAAGCAGTGCGCGAACGAATGAAGCGTGAAATAGCCTTGGCAGACAAAGAGCAGTGGAAGGCTGCCCGGGATAAGGCTTTACAGCTGGAGGAGAAGGAGTTACAGGAGAAGAAAGAGAGGGAGGCATGGGAACGTAATTTGCAAACGAATGGTCAATTCCCTATTCGACGTCCTCTTTACCCTGTCCTTACTAATGAAGTTGATGATTTTTCATTATTAGATTGGTGCCCGCCTCCGTATGTTCTGCCTACGGCCCCAGATGGAGAATCGGACGGAGATGGTCAAGGGGGTAGTCGTGTCAGGTTAAGTGCTAGTGAGGCTGCGGAATTGCGCAGTTTTGCCCATAAACTAAATTTGAACAAAATAACTATGTCAGAGATTAATGATGAAATGAGTCAGTGGTCCGAACGAAAACGGTTGTATTTTTTGAGTCAGTTTGGAGATGAAGTTGTAGAACGATTTAGGAAACATTCAAATGATCTAGAGCCTAAAGATATATCAGTTAATCGTGAGAATATGCGTAAAGGTTTATTTGTTATTGCAGATGCGGGTGGGTTTTTCCAACTGTTGGTCCAGCTACGGGATGAGGCGTCAAGATTACGGGACACAAGAAAAGCATCAGACGTGCCTGCGCCGGGGTCGACGGAGATATCCAAAGAGTGTTCTATCTTTGGAACAGATAAGAGTTCTACGGTTCATGTTATGCCTATGCGTGAAGCTGCACCTTTGTATGTCCATCCTAAAGGGCAAGGTACAAGCGACGATAAATTGTCTGGGGATGCCAAGGGTTATTTTGTATATAATTGGGTTTATACACCTTGGAATAGAGCAGATGTTATGGCATTGAAAAACGCTTTACCTGATCCCCGTAAAAATCCGGCAGCTTTCTATGAAGGAGTGGAAGGGGCTATTTCTTCATGTGTTATGACGTTAGTTGATATTGATCTTTTCTTTGGGTTAATATTGCCCCCTGATATGTGGAGAGCGATTCGTAAGTTTGACGATCAAGCGACCTTGGGAGCGGATTGGAAAACTCTAGGTCAAACTGATTTAGATAGGGAGCCTGCATGTAAGCCGTGTCAATTAATTTTAGATCTTCCAACAGCTATCTTGAACAAATTAAAAACGCTTGTCCCCCCTAAAACAGATTGATTGGACTATGTTAGCCTCTTTCAAACAGAAACAGGATGAGTCGGTGTCTGACTTCTTCTCACGTTTTGAAGAAGCGTTTCATGATTACAGTGGGCAATTATTAACAGATGACACGGGTAGGCATCTGTTTGTCGATAAGTACATGGCTAATCTCCTGCCGGAGATTGCAAAGCGTTTAAAAACTAGTGAAAGTTCCTGGACCACGGCGACCCCTGCGTCCTTATTGACTATGGCTCAGTATTATGAGCGACAGGAATTAGAGGCTAAGGAAAGTATTGATAAGAAAGCAAAGGAATTAAAGACGAAAGTGATGTTGGCTCAGGTTCGTGCTACACAGCCGAGAGGGAACGATAGAGGCAGGCGTGGAGCATATGGTGCGCCTTCTGGTCGTACTGACATTGCTGAAGATCAATGTGCATATTGTAAAGAGTTTGGACATTGGGCTTCAGATTGTCCGGTGCTGCGTGAACAACGTAATCAGCGTGGTCGAGGAGGTGGAAGGACACGGAATAGTTATTCGGGAGTGAGGGGTGGAGCAAGTGATCGTGGTAGGTTTGAAGCGAGGGGTCGTGGTCAGGATGATCATAATACTTTTGATCGACGGAATCAGTATCAGATATCGGAGGATGAGAATGTGGAGTCTCAGGATTATGTGCATGCATAGGATTGCGTAGGATGGGGTGTGGAATCGGTTGAAGTACCAGCCGATCAAAGAGGTCCATATGTATCAGCGTGCGTTTTGGGTTCTACTGATCAGTTCCTGGTTGATACAGGAGCTACTCGTAGTGCTCTGTCTAAAAACTTGGTTCCAAGGGCTCCCCTGTCTGGCGAAACGATTACATCTATAGGGTTCGATGGAACACCCTCTCTTAGCCCATTGTCACAACCCCTTACGTTTTACATTGACAGATTCTTTGGTCCGTGCCCATTTTTATTGTCGCCGAATACTCCAGACAATATTATGGGCATAGATTTGCTTAAATACTTCCGAGCGACTATACGCTGTGCTCCCGAAGGAGTGCGGGTTATTTTGAATGACAATTATCCAGATGTAGGAAGACTGTGTACTATGCAAGAAATTGAAGCGCTAGCCTCTCTCCCACAAACGTTATGGGTTACTTCGGACATGGATGTGGGACAGATGCTTATTCCCCCTATTCGAATAACTGTTAAGGAGGGTGTGTCTCTGCCACGTGTACCACAATACAAAATCTCTAGAGGAAGGTGAAATTGCCTTAACTCACATTGTAAATGATTTGATTATTGCAGGAGTAGTGGAGGAAGTTCCCTACAATGTTTGTAACAGCCCGATTCTTCCGATTTTAAAGATATTGATGACAAAGTTTATCAATTTGTTATTGATTTGAGGGAAATTAACAAGATTGTAGTGCCCCAGTACCCGGTGGTGTCTGATATCACCACCTTACTTACTTTGATTCCTCCCACTGCTACCACGTTTACTGTGATAGATCTCAAAAATGCCTTCTTTTCCATTCCCATACATCCCGACAGCAGATACCTATTTGGCTTCACATTAAATAATAAATCGTATAGATTTTGTCGAGTTCCTCAAGGCTATACAGAAAGTCCTAGCATCTATAGTCAGGCTTTCAAAAGACAGCTCGATTCTTTTGATTTGCAGTCTGGAGTGGCCCTTATCCAGTATGTTGATGATATCCTACTTGCTGCAGACACGCATGCACAGTGCGAGGAGAGTACTCTTGCTTTACTCTTGTTTCTTGCTCAGAATATTTATAAAGTATCTAGGAAGAAACTACAATATTGTAGACCAAAGGTGACCTACCTCGGTCATCTTTTGTCTAAGGAGGGGCGTGCATTAACATCTGATCGAATTCAAGCAATTTTAGATACACCAGTCCCCCGTACTCAGAGAGATGTGCGTGCTTTCATAGGTTTAACATCTTTTTGTAGGCAGTGGATAATGGGGTTTTCACACATTATAAAACCCTTGTTAGTGTTATTGTCCAAAACTACACCAATGCCCCTTGAATGGACAGATGAATGCCAGAATGCTTTGAACAATTGAGACAAGCTCTTTGCTCGGCACCAGTGTTAGGTACACCAGACTACACGAAGATTTTCACGTTGTATGTACACGAGAAAGATGGGTGTGCATTATCAGTCTTAGTGCAGACACACGGGGATAAGCAGAGGCCCTGTGCGTACTTTTCGGCAATACTTGACCCTGTAGCACGAGGATTACCTGGGTGCTTTCGAGCAGTTGCAGCAACAGCAGTGGCTATACGGCAGAGTGAGGGAAAAGTTTTGTCACACAAATTGCTGGTGTTAGTTCCCCATGCGGTAGATGCTCTGTTAAACCAAACAAAGACCCAGTATCTCACGAGTGCACGTTTAACCGGATATGAGCTCACACTGTTGGCGCCACACATCACACTAAAGAGATGTGCTACCCTGAACCCTGCTACTTTATTGCCGTATCCAGTTGCTGAGGGCCAGGAGGAAGAACACCATGATTGTGTTTTCCTGACTAAAGAACAAACAAAAGGTGGTGTCGACTTACAGGATATGCCACTTCCAGATGTGGATGGAGAACTGTGGGTTGACGGATCGTGTTTGAGGCTGCCAGATGGCACAACTTCTGCAGCATATGCGATCACGACACTTAAGACAGTGGTAGAAGCAGCACGAATACCACAGAAATCGGCCCAGGCAGGGGAACTGATAGCCTTAACAAGAGCATGTGAATTAAGCGCTGGCTTGTGTGTGAACATCTACACTGATAGCCGGTATGCCTTTGGAGTAGTGCATGATTTTGGCCTACTCTGGAGAGAGCGAGGGATTTTGACTTCGCACGGAGTGCACATCATGCACGGAGAACTAGTGCGTGATCTCTTGAATGCGTTACTGTGTCCAAAGAACGTGGCGATAATCAAATGCAGTGCACATAAGAAAGTGACTGACAAAGTGGGTCAAGGAAACGCCTTTGCAGATAGCATAGCGAGGGAAACTGCTATGTTACGAAATGCCTTGCCAATGTATGTAGTGAAATCACAGGCCGAGCGATGGCATGATGCTAGAGAAGAGATACTAGACATTCAGAAATCAGCGTCTGAAGCGGACCTCGCAACCTGGGCAGCAGAGGGAGTGCTGGATTATGAGGGTTGTTGGAGAAGCAAAGATATGGAAAGATGGAAATTGCCTGCAGCTTACTTGCAAGCGATGGTCCAAATGACACATGGATTGGCACATGTTGGAGCTCTTGCAATTACTCGATTGTTAACACGAGTTTGGGAGCATCCTGAGATTGCCAATACGGCCAAAAGTATAGTGCAGACCTGTCTGGTATGTTTACAACACAATCCTGCCAAGGGGACCCATACTCCGAAAGGAGGGTTTGTTCCACCTACTGCACCATTTGAAGTACTGCAAATGGATTACATTCAGCTTGAGCGTTGCAATAACCTTAAGTATGTCTTAGTGGTGGTGTGTGCTTTCAGCAAGTGGATTGAGGCCTTCCCCACGAAGGATAATACAGCGCTGACAACAGCTAAGGTTTTGCTCAAGGAGTACTTCCCTCGATACGGTGTTTGTAAATTTTTGTGGAGCGATAACGGTCCTCATTTTGTTGGGAAAATTGTGGAATACGTAATGAAGGGATTGGGAATTCAGCAAAAGTTTCATGCTGTATTTCATCCGCAGTCAGCAGGTCTCATGGAAAGATATAATGCTACTCTGAAATTGAAGCTAGCAAAGATCGTGGCATCCACGTCTTTGAAATGGCCGGTTGCTCTGCCTCTGGCATTGCTATCTATCAGATCGGTGCCCCATTCCCGAACTGGCCTCACGCCTTATGAAGTGGTGTTTGGAAGGCCTATGAATATATGGGGAGTTCCTAAGCCTTGATTGTTACATGATGCGCCTTGTATAATGATGAACGATTATTTGGCACAATTAACAAATGATTTACTTTCCATTCATCAACAGGTTCGAGAAGCGCTCCCTGACAATTCCATTGGAGAGGCTCACAATCTTCGTCCTGGGGACCATGTGATGGTCCGATCCTTTGAGAGAACAAGCAGCTTGGAGCCGAGGTGGCGTGGCCCCGAGCAGGTGCTGCTCGCAACTCGAACGGCTGTGCGAGTTACCAACAGGAAGCGGTGGGTTCACTCTACTCACTGCCGCCATGTCTCTCCGGATCTGGTGAACCCAACTGTGCTGTCTGATTATCGAGACATCTTGGACGTGGAGTAGAGCCCAGCTGTTGCGTCTACTGAATTGGAGGGAGCCTTCCCGGACCACACCGTCTCTGGAAGAGAGAGATACAATCTACGACCAAGAAAAGCAGTTGTTTTGTGCGAGACTGGGTGAGTTACCGCTCCAGGTTTGTGAAACGGAAGCCGGGAATATCAAGGGGGGGATCTGTTCTGCCAAGTGTAGCGACACCCGTCTTGAATCTCGGAGAAGAAACCAACAGCTACCTCGGAGCTCAGCACTCATATTTTTATTTATTTTTTTAGTGTTTTTTGAGACATTTTGAACTTTGAACTATGGCATCTTCTACAATGCGAAATAAGAGAATTCTTGGTGCAGTACTATTTGTTATGACAACTGTGGTGATAGCTGTGATAGCTTGGGTAGTAGAACTCCTGGTGCCGGCAAGAGAACATTTATTGCCAACTACCCCAATTCCGTCTGAACATTTTCATTTTACTCTGCCTTGCCATGAAGAACGACACAGACAGACTTATTTGAATAACAGCTTCATCCAGATTCTGCATCATACCCACAATTTGACAAATACTTCGAACTGCTGGGCATGTGGGATGTTGCCTGGGCATCAAAAGAAAGGAGGCACTCCACTTATCCCACTCCCGTTTTCCCATAATGGCTCTTGCAATGCTTGGTATACACTTTTGTTTACTTTGCGATGGCCAACGAAAGGTGGACTGCTTTTTCAACTAAATAAAGTTTGTTTTAATGATCGAGATGGTTATCCACAAGCTGAAGGAACTAAGTTTGAATGGGAAGAGTACCGTCCTGACAACGTATCCTCGCCACGAATCTATAGCAACCAAAGAAGTGTAAATATGTCTAATCTGCATGTGATTACCGTTATTGATACGAAAGCTGATTTGTGCATTCCTAATAAAGGTACAATCCCAGTAGGAAGAAGTGAATGTAACACCACTCTCACCTTTGACACTCCAAATGGTATTACATTTGTGGCCTCGCGAAACACGTACTTTATTTGTGGAAATAAAGGCTATCACGTCTCCCAATAGGATGGTTAGGAACATGTTATATATCTTTTGTATTACCCCCTGTGTTTATTGCCCCACCTATGTATCATAATGACTATGTGTTATACCATGATATTGAATAGAGTGAAGAGAACATTAGTTCTCGATGAGATTGATCAGACTGACACTGCTTTGCAACAGCATGTTGATTTTAATTTAGGCCTCTTTTCATTTGTTGGAGCTGCTTTAAAAAGTCGAAAAATAAGACGACTGACGCATGTTGTAGAAGCTGTTGCTAATGAGACAGTCTTCGCCTTAGGAAATTTAACAGAGGAACTTCAGATTACTAGAATTGTAACGCTCCAGAATCGCATGGTTTTAGATGTAATATTAGCTGCCCGTGGAGGAGCATGTCGTATTATCGGAAGTAGATGTTGCGTATACGTGCCAGATAATTCACCTTCTGTATATGATGCAATATCTAAATTACATAAAATTGCTGCTGAGATACATCCTGATAATGGTACCTGGACATTTTCGGGGTGGTTTTGGACATTACTTAGTACGTGGGGTTGGAAGTTGCTGACAATCCTCTGTGTAATAATTGGGATATTATTCTTCCTATGTCTCTGTATTCAATGTGGCCCTATGTTATGTTCCATGTGCCTTTCTGCTTGTATTCCATCTAAACGAGCTATTGCCAAGAATGAACAAATGATTCATAGAGAAGTAGCGCAAATTATGTCCATTGATATTGAAGATGAATACCCTGATTATGTCCCCTATGAGGTAGCTTCAGCTAAATGCTAAAAGGGTCGTCTGTCGTAATTTGACGGTGATCCGGTTAGCGTTAAGCTTTGCTACACGAATTCCTCTTATCTTGACTATGGTTGTCGGAAGCCATTTTGAACGTGCCGGCGGCCATTTTATATGAATGCGTCGCCTCGTGGCCAGCATACCCTTTGTCCTTTCTCTGTACCACTGACCACTCGAGTTTGCCCAGCAACAGGCTATTTTTGTTATTGGTCAATCTCGCACATGCGCAGTTAAGCCCTTTGTACTAGCGGACAGTCATCACTTAGGAATGTCCCTCCAAACTGACCAGTGGTGTTGTAACTCCTCCCATGAGTTGGCTGTGTTCCAAAAATGACCATATATGTACATGAAACTCTGTAAATGTGTTCTGCCTACATTTTTTATTTCTGTAAAAACTGTATAAAAGAGGTCTCGCACCGATGTTCGGTGTGATACTTCTTGCATTGCCGAAGGGTGCTGTAGGAATGTACCACCACCCCATGGGGTCTTAATAAACGTGTCTTTTGCATTTTCCAGTTTCTGTGCCAACATCTTTTATGGTGTAGCGGGTTTTGCGGAGTATGTAGGCCTGGAGAACCCAATACCACAGAAGTACTGCAGTTGCGGGTGCAGAGAGAGCAAATGTGCTTTTGCAAGAGGGTTGTGTCATTTCCTCTGTGGTTGTGAAGAGGAGAATGCTGAGGGCAGCTCCTGCAGATGTGGCTCCTGTTCCCCTTCCCGCCAGTTGCTGCAGCGATGGGGGAGCCGCCGGAAGCCATGCAGGAGGAAAGGGCCACATGGCCGAACCTGGTTGTAGGTTGTGCCAAGTATGACCACGTACCAGAAGGC
Source organism: Lissotriton vulgaris (assembly GCF_964263255.1). Lineage (NCBI taxonomy): Eukaryota > Metazoa > Chordata > Amphibia > Caudata > Salamandridae > Lissotriton > Lissotriton vulgaris. The sequence goes on from NC_141694.1 coordinate 447,002,342, forward strand.
TGGGTGGAGGGGACAAAGCCATACGGAGACATTGCTGCATGGTCCGCCCCTGCTGTGCTGTGCCAAAGGAGCCAGTGTAGCCCGAGGTTGGTGGGGTGAGTGACTCCACAGTACTTGTTGTCCTGGATGGAGGAGGCAGTGTGGGATAACCCTTTGCTCTAGTTGTTAGGCAGCGATCCCGCATAAATGCAGGCTGCTGCCCTGGGTAACCCTTCTTTGTGCTCAGCATTTCAGATGGAAGGGAGGCCTCAATGGAGATCCTGATCCAGATGAACAGATTGGATGCATCTGGCGCTAGGGCGCGTTGCCATCGGATCTGCTGGTTGTTGCAGCTTTGGGCCTGATGTAGGGGATGTGGACAACAGTGGCACCACGTGGGTTACTCCTGTGTTACGTACATCTTTGGGGGGGGGCAGCCTGGGCTCCAAGGTTTTGGGACATTGTTTTGTCTAAACAGTACCAGGCTGCCATTTATAGTGCCAGGAGGTGGCATCTATGTACTCTGGTGCCATATATCGCAGGCATTGCCTAATGTGTTGTGCTAAGTACCCTCTTACCAGTAGTTACTTGTTGTCCTACCTAACTGTGATTTAGGTTATTACGACTGTTGGACCTGGGCCTCTTGGCAGGGTCATCCCTAAACTTTTTGCCTTCCTCCAATACTTTCTCTGACCTATTTTGTTTGGTTTAATGACTCTGGGCACTTTACCACTGCTGACCAGTGCTAAAGTGCATATGCTCTCCCTACTGAAAAGTGTACATGTGATTGATGTCCATGATTGGTTCATTGGATTTACTGTTAGTCCCTAGTAGAGTGCACCAGGAGTGCCAGGGCTTGTAAATGCCAATACTGCTAGTGGGCCTGCAGCGCTGGTTGCGCCACCCACAGAAGCAGCCTTAAAATGTGTCTAGGGTCTGCCATTGCAGAACCTGTGTGCAGTCTGGTACTGTCATGCTGGCTGGGCAAGTGCACCCACTTGCCAGCCTCTAAACCTTCCCTTAACTTCATATTAGTCACCCCTATGGTAGGCCCTAGGGCAGGGTGCATTGTAAGTGTAAGGTAGGACATGCCCTGATGTGTGTGGCATGTCCTAATAGTGAATTACAGCCAAATTCGTTTTTCAATACTGTAAGGCTACCTGCTCCCTTTAGGCCAGAATGGGCTGCTGGAATTATTACACTCTATAATCCTAGCAGGCTCAGGGAACATGGTAGAAATTAATGTTTAGTATGCCTGAACTCAGAATAATAAAATACTTCTTTTAGTAAAGTTTATTTTAATATCCTGGGTTTGCAAATGCTACTTTTAGAAAGCTAGCATTTGCTTGTCTAACCATTTCAGCCCGCCTCTGCTTTTGCGTGTATCTGACTGTCTGAGTTATGTGAGTGACAGGGCTGGGAGTTGACAGGTGGTGAATAGCAGGATGACACCTTAGTGGGAGGTGGGAGTTTCCCTGAATGATGCATCAGGCTGTGCTCTGCCTTCACAATGCTGGCTCCGCCCTCCTGGGGAGCGACTGATGACTCAGCCTGCACCTGGCCCAGGAAGGACCGAAGCTTGTCAACAAAGTGCTCAGGCTGCCCCTGTCTTCACAATGCCGGCTCCGCCCCCCTGGGGAGCGGCTGATGTGCCTGCCCTCACACTGAATGCAGAAGCAGAGGTACCCACCACAAGTGCTCAGGGACTGAGAGCAGTTATGCAAAGGCCCCCCTGGCCTGTAAGAACAAAAGAAACTGGGTATAAAAGTAGGAGCCCTGCTCCTTGTAAATTAGATCCTGTTTGCGCTACAGAAGAAACTCTGCCCGAAGAGAAGGACCTGGAAGGACAAGGAGGAGTGCTGTCTCTGGCCTGTGTCTGGTGCCTTGCTGCAGAAGGAGAGGAAAAGAAGAGACTACAAGAGACTTTTGCTTTTATTGAACTTTGTGCCAAACTCTGCTGAAAGATCTCCAAGGGCTTGCCTGTGAAGTTGCCCCCTGACCCGCGCCCCAGGAACAGTGGGCGCTACCCCCTGACAGAGGAACCACTGTGGACTGCTGCTTTCCCTCTGCACGCCTATCCAGGAAAAGCGGAGCGCGCTGTGACCATCGCACTCTTCAGCAACGCTCTGGGTGTCGCCCTCGCTCTGAACACCGTGACTGCCGCCTGCCTGGCTCAGAAGCATCGTGAAGACCAGCCCAGCTGATCCGAGCACCGTGACTGGCCCGAGCCGCAGCTCGCAACGTAAAGAAAGGTCGTGCCCGGTGCCTGCTTGCACCCCTCCGTGACTTGTGCCCCTGAACGCGCCATCGCTGTCTTAGAAACAGCTGCTGCGTGGGGTGCAAGAACGCCGCCTGGATTGTCTGTGGCGTGCTCTGCGGATCGCCGCCCCCTGCGTGTGCCCCCCTGTGGAAACTCCGAGGCGCTCTGTCCCTGTGGCCCGGCCCGCGCCGCAACGCCAACCTCCGAGCTCGAGCCGAGCCGCCGCTCGCTCCAACCCCGGGAGGAAGACACCGCGACGCGGACCACCGCGCTGAACGGTGACCGGACTGCCTCGACCCTGTTCAAGGAAGACAAAGGTACTGTTGTTGCCCCCGCGGTGCGAGCATCTGGCCTGCCCGCTCGCACCGCCCTCTGATCAGCCAAGCCCTCGGAGCCGCGTGTGGAGCGCTCCCAGGGCCCCCGCTCTCTCCCCCGCCAGCGGCGCACAGCCGTGCGGCTCGCACAGAGAGGCGGACTCGAGCCAGCCTGCCGCCGCTCCTGCTAGAAGCGTGAGCCCGGGCCGGTCGGGCTCATTCAGTCCTCGGAGGTGCGCCAAGGCCCCCAGCAGGCAACTCCGCCTTTGTTTTTGATAAACTTGAACAGAAAAGCCCCAAACAATATCGTATTTGGGGAATTAGAAAGACAAGCTGATAAAGAACTGTGACATTGCTAAGAACAACTGGAACCTGACATTTTGAAAGTGCCTAAAACTGTATTTACAAGCCTGCTGCTGAACAAAATATAAAGAGAATATATTTTTACTACAATACAGTTTGGTGTCATTGTGTGGTGGGTTGGTTGTGATGGTGTAATATTGCAAATGTTTAACCCTATGTGCCCCAGAGATTAGCCTAGACTGCTTGTGCCACACTACCTAGAGGGTAAGCAGAGGTTGTTCTTGGAGGTAACCCTCAGCCCTGACGAGGAAGAGAGAGTCCCTGCTTGTCGCCAGTGCTGCACTGCGCCAACTAGAGACTCCCCCTTCCTACATTGGACGCAGCGGTGAGGATCGCGAATTTACATTTGCAGTGTTTTACCTTAGCTACTGACCATTGCATAGTGATTACAGTCCAGTAACTTAGCCACAGACTTTTTTTTTGATTTATGTTTTGCTAGAAGAGATCTCCATGTGTTTTTGAAGTCATGCCTGTGTCAGTGAAAATGGAAAAGGCACCATCCATTTCTTCTATTGACTGTGATTGGGAGAAACTAGAAAACTATACCGGGAAACAGCTCAAGAGCTTCTGCAAAAATTTGAACATTTCCATGACCGGACTCTCCAGAAGGGAGCAGTTCCAAAAGGCGCTGAGGGCCTGGGTCAAGGCAAGGAATGCCCCTGGAAAAGATATTGAATTTGAGGATGCAGAACAGCAGCTGGAGGGACCCCTGACTCCAGAGTGGAGGGGTGCAACCTCCCCATTGAGTAGCAGTGTTTCTGGCCGAGGTCTGTCGCTAGAGGAGCTCGCGGACAGACAGGCAACCCGAGATCATGAAATGAAGTTGGCGGAGCTGAAATTGAATTGCCAGCTGGAGCTAGAATCTAGGAAGTTAGCCCTGGAAGAAATAAAAATGGAGCTTGCGCATGACTTAAGAATGAGGAAACTTGACTTGGAGCTCGAGGGGCTTGAGGCCAGGAGGGCTTCAGCCCAGCAACAAGAAATATGTGTAGCTCAGAGATTGAGCTTTGCTGAGTTGGAGGTGGAGTCCAGCTCAGATGGTGGCAGCAACATTCAGGTATCTAGTGCTGACAGCATAGTGCGCGCACCCAGAGATATGGCGCCTGACTTGGAGGGGGTTAACTTACACCAGGAGGTTCAAGGGTATGAGGTAGCTCCAGTAGTGCGCAGCGACCCTGAAGGGAATAGGGTAGCTGGCGTAGGAGTTCATGGTCCTAGTGGTGTGAGGGATTCCCCCATGGTTGAGGTCCTGGTGGGTGAGTGTAAGGACCGCCCAGAAGAGTGTGGGTTGTGTGACAGAGACAGTCCGCTACTGTCTGGCCAGTCTCAGAAGGATGGTGTGGAGTATGTGTGTGAGGCGCTGGATGGTGAGGTGAAGGATAGTTTGGTTAACCCTGCTAGGGGGCTGTGTAATCCAATTGTGGGAGAGCATACTTTAAGTCCCAGTTTTCCAGAGCTATGCCAACACCTGTTTGAGAGTGAGTTCTCTGACCCCAGGGAGCTCACATTGGAGGCAAACCTTGTGGTGGATTCCGGAGGGTCTGGAGAGGCATTGGGGTGTGATCCTGTGGGGAGTGGCTCAGGTATCTTCCAGCCCAGAGTGGTGGGAGTGGCGCAGAGTAGCCCAGCTAGGTCCTGTAGTAGTGAGAGGGGTGTAGGGCCTCACGTCCTGTCCTTGAGGGGAAGGAGTGAGAATGGGTTTTGTCCCGGTAGTGCCCAACCTCAGTCTCAGAGCCTGGATGGTTCTTTAAGGGAACACCAGGTGGGGAGCCTAGGCTGTCCGGATGAGTCACCCGCTGAGGGGGATCCCCCAGTGGCTAGAGAACGTGGAGGCTCTGTAAACAGAGCTCCAGTAGTTCTGGTGTCTGGCAGTACCACTCCAGTTGGGAGGGTGCAGAAGTCCAGGAGGAGGGGCGAGAGGGGGAAACAGTCCCCAGTGGAAGAACCAGTGGGTCAGGGGCCAGCCAGCAGGGCTGCGTCCCCAGTGAATGACCATGGGGACACCACTTCTGTCCTGGGGGATCTTCCCGCACTGTCAGATGGACAGGGGTTGGGAGATCTGCGCCAGGCAGACTGTCGCACGGCACATGAGCTATGTGCCACCCTCAGGGGGGGCATGCGTGCTCCCCGGGAAGTCCTGGTGCGCCAGGCAAGAGTTCAACTGCAGGGTTGGGTCCCTGAGTTGGAGAGCCAGGTTCAGGTGTTGTCTGACCTGGAGGGCAGGACCACTGTAATCAGTGTCCTGGCCCATTTCACTTCTAGGGGTACCACTCCAGTTGGGAGTGGGCAGTACTCTGGAAGGGGGTGCAGAGGGAGGAAGTCCTCGCCTCTGACCCCGGTTCAACTAGAGGGTCTAGACCCTAGGTTTAAGGGCCAGGTGCAGGGTGTCCCTCCTGACCTGGTGCCCCAGTTGCAGGATAGCACCCCTGAACTGGTGGGCGAATTGTGCAGATCACCTGCCACAGGTGCGCTGACAATTCTGGAAGGGGGTACCACTTCAGGTGGGAGGGTACAGAGCCCCAAGGAGGAGGACCGGGAGTGGGAGAGCCCACCCCAGTGTTTGGTCCAGCCGCCAGGTACAGGCTTGGGGCTGGTGGGTCAGTGCCAGGATGTCATACCTGACCTGACAGGAGAGAGAGTGGACAAAGGGCTCCAAGCACCTGGGGCTACTGCCCCCCGCTCTTTAAGGCCACAGAGGTTTGAGAGCCCTGAGAGGCATAAGGCCTGGGTCTCATTCCTGACTACTGTCAGTGGCCACTGTGATTTGATGACTGTCTGTTGGGACACACCTGTGAGCAAGTTAAGGTTAGAGGCGGCACAGGTGGTGTGCACAGAGGAAGAGAAGGGTGCCCCATGGAGTAGCTGGGTGGACCCTGAGAGTATGTACAGAGGATTTAAAATAGGTTCTGATTGGCGTAGAACTGGAATGTGCCCCTGCTGTTGCGGGCCAGGTCCATGTTCTATCGCCCCAAGCAGGGAAGCCCATCACAGTGGTGATTGATCTACCCTGCGTTTTGGCTGGAAGGGGGTTGTGTTGGACCTGGGCCTCTTGGCAGGGTCATCCCTAAACTTTTTGCCTTCCTCCAATACTCTCTCTGACCTATTTTGTTTGGTTTAATGACTCTGGGCACTTTACCACTGCTGACCAGTGCTAAAGTGCATATGCTCTCCCTACTGAAAAGTGTACATGTGATTGATGTCCATGATTGGTTCATTGGATTTACTGTTAGTCCCTAGTAGAGTGCACCAGGAGTGCCAGGGCTTGTAAATGCCAATACTGCTAGTGGGCCTGCAGCGCTGGTTGCGCCACCCACAGAAGCAGCCTTAAAATGTGTCTAGGGTCTGCCATTGCAGAACCTGTGTGCAGTCTGGTACTGTCATGCTGGCTGGGCAAGTGCACCCACTTGCCAGCCTCTAAACCTTCCCTTAACTTCATATTAGTCACCCCTATGGTAGGCCCTAGGGCAGGGTGCATTGTAAGTGTAAGGTAGGACATGCCCTGATGTGTGTGGCATGTCCTAATAGTGAATTACAGCCAAATTCGTTTTTCACTATTGTAAGGCTACCTGCTCCCTTTAGGCCAGAATGGGCTGCTGGAATTATTACACTCTATAATCCTAGCAGGCTCAGGGAACATGGTAGGATTTAATGTTTAGTATGCCTGAACTCAGAATAATAAAATACTTCTTTTAGTAAAGTTTATTTTAATATCCTGGGTTTGCAAATGCTACTTTTAGAAAGCTAGCATTTGCTTGTCTAACCATTTCAGCCCGCCTCTGCTTTTGTGTGTATCTGACTGTCTGAGTTGTGTGAGTGACAGGGCTGGGAGTTGACAGGTGGTGAATAGCAGGATGACACCTTAGTGGGAGGTGGGAGTTTCCCTGAATGATGCATCAGGCTGTGCTCTGCCTCCACAATGCTGGCTCTGCCCTCCTGGGGAGCGACTGATGACTCAGCCTGCACCTGGCCCAGGAAGGACCGAAGCTTGTCAACAAAGTGCTCAGGCTGCCCCTGTATTCACAATGCCGGCTCCGCCCCCTTGGGGAGCGGCTGATGTGCCTGCCCTCACACTGAATGCAGAAGCAGAAGTACCCACCACAAGTGCTCAGGGACTGAGAGCAGTTATGCAAAGGCCCCCCTGGCATGTAAGAACAAAAGAAACTGGGTATAAAAGTAGGAGCCCTGCTCCTTGTAAATTAGATCCTGTTTGCGCTACAGAAGAAACTCTGCCCGAAGAGAAGGACCTGGAAGGACAAGGAGGAGTGCTGTCTCTGGCCTGTTTCTGGTGCCTTGCTGCAGAAGGAGAGGAAAAGAAGAGACTACAAGAGACTTTTACTTTTACTGAACTTTGTGCCAAACTCTGCTGAAAGATCTCCAAGGGCTTGCCTGTGAACTTGCCCACTGACCCGCGCCCCAGGAACAGTGGGCGCTACCCCCTGACAGAGGAACCAATGTGGACCGCTGCTTTCCCTCTGCACGCCTATCCAGGAAAAGCGGAGCGCGCTGTGACCATCGCGCTCTTCAGCAACGCTCTGGGTGTCGCCCTCGCTCTGAACACCGTGACTGCCGCCTGCCTGGCTCAGAAGCATCGTGAAGACCAGCCCAGCTGATCCGAGCACCGAGACTGGCCCCGAGCCGCAGCTCGCAACGTAAAGAAAGGTCGTGCCCTGTGCCTGCTTGCACCCCTCCGTGACTTGTGCCCCTGAACGCGCCGTCGCTGTCCGAGAAACAGCTGCTGCGTGGGGTGCAAGAACGCCGCCTGGATTGTCTGTATCGTGCTCTGCGGATCGCCGCCCCCTGCGTGTGCCCCCCTGTGGAAATTCCGAGGCGCTCTGTCCCTGTGGCCCGGCCCGCGCCGCAACGCCAACCTCCGAGCTCGAGCCGAGCCGCCGCTCGCTCCAACCCCGGGAGGAAGACACCGCGACGCGGACCACCGTGCTGACCGGTGACCGGACTGCCTCGACCCTGTTCAAGGAAGACAAAGGTACTGTTGTTGCCCCCGCGGTGCGAGCATCTGGCCTGCCCACTCGCACCGCCCTCTGATCAGCCAAGCCCTCGGAGCCGCGTGTGGAGCGCTCCCAGGGCCCCCGCTCTCTCCCCCGCCAGCCGCGCACAGCCGTGCGGCTCGCACAGAGAGGCGGACTCGAGCCAGCCTGCCGCCGCTCCCGCTAGAAGCGTGAGCCCGGGCCGGTCGGGCTCATTCAGTCCTCGGAGGTGCGCCAAGGCCCCCAGCAGGCAACTCCGCCTTTGTTTTTGATAAACTTGAACAGAAAAGCCCCAAACAATATCGTATTTGGGGAATTAGAAAGACAAGCTGATAAAGAACTGTGACATTGCTAAGAACAACTGGAACCTGACATTTTGAAAGTGCCTAAAACTGTATTTACAAGCCTGCTGCTGAACAAAATATAAAGAGAATATATTTTTACTACAATACAGTTTGGTGTCATTGTGTGGTGGGTTGGTTGTGATGGTGTAATATTGCAAATGTTTAACCCTATGTGCCCCAGAGATTAGCCTAGACTGCTTGTGCCACACTACCTAGAGGGTAAGCAGAGGTTGTTCTTGGAGGTAACCCTCAGCCCTGACGAGGAAGAGAGAGTCCCTGCTTGTCGCCAGTGCTGCACTGCGCCAACCAGAGACTCCCCCTTCCTACATTGGACGCAGCGGTGAGGATCGCGAATTTACATTTGCAGTGTTTTACCTTAGCTACTGACCATTGCATAGTGATTACAGTCCAGTAACTTAGCCACAGACTTTTTTTTTGATTTATGTTTTGCTAGAAGAGATCTCCATGTGTTTTTGAAGTCATGCCTGTGTCAGTGAAAATGGAAAAGGCACCATCCATTTCTTCTATTGACTGTGATTGGGAGAAACTAGAAAACTATACCGGGAAACAGCTCAATAGCTTCTGCAAAAATTTGAACATTTCCATGACCGGACTCTCCAGAAGGGAGCAGTTCCAAAAGGCGCTGAGGGCCTGGGTCAAGGCAAGGAATGCCCCTGGAAAAAATATTGAATTTGAGGATGCAGAACAGCAGCTGGAGGGACCCCTGACTCCAGAGTGGAGGGGTGCAACCTCCCCATTGAGTAGCAGTGTTTCTGGCCGAGGTCTGTCGCTAGAGGAGCTCGCGGACAGACAGGCAACCCGAGATCATGAAATGAAGTTGGCGGAGCTGAAATTGAATTGCCAGCTGGAGCTAGAATCTAGGAAGTTAGCCCTGGAAGAAATAAAAATGGAGCTTGCGCATGACTTAAGAATGAGGAAACTTGACTTGGAGTTCGAGGGGCTTGAGGCCAGGAGGGCTTCAGCCCAGCAACAAGAAATATGTGTAGCTCAGAGATTGAGCTTTGCTGAGTTGGAGGTGGAGTCCAGCTCAGATGGTGGCAGCAACATTGAGGTATCTAGTGCTGACAGCATAGTGCGCGCACGCAGAGATATGGCGCCTGACTTGGAGGGGGTTAACTTACACCAGGAGGTTCAAGGGCATGAGGTAGCTCCAGTAGTGCGCAGCGACCCTGAAGGGAATAGGGTAGCTGGCGTAGGAGTTCATGGTCCTAGTGGTGGGAGGGATTCCCCCATGGTTGAGGTCCTGGTGGGTGAGTGTAAGGACCGCCCAGAAGAGTGTGGGTTGTGTGACAGAGACAGTCCGCCACTGTCTGGCCAGTCTCAGAAGGATGGTGTGGAGTATGTGTGTGAGGCGCTGGATGGTGAGGTGAAGGATAGTTTGGTTAACCCTGCTAGGGGGCTGTGTAATCCAATTGTGGGAGAGCATACTTTAAGTCCCAGTTTTCCAGAGCTATGCCAACACCTGTTTGAGAGTGAGTTCTCTGACCCCAGGGAGCTTACATTGGAGGCAGACCTTGTGGTGGATTCCGGAGGGTCTGGAGAGGCATTGGGGTGTGATCCTGTGGGGAGTGGCTCAGGTATCTTCCAGCCCAGAGTGGTGGGAGTGGCGCAGAGTAGCCCAGCTAGGTCCTGTAGTAGTGAGAGGGGTGTAGGGCCTCACGTCCTGTCCTTGAGGGGAAGGAGTGAGAATGGGTTTTGTCCCGGTAGTGCCCAACCTCAGTCTCAGAGCCTGGATGGTTCTTTAAGGGAACACCAGGTGGGGAGCCTAGGCTGTCCGGATGAGTCACCCGCTGAGGGGGATCCCCCAGTGGCTAGAGAACGTGGAGGCTCTGTAAACAGAGCTCCAGTAGTTCTGGTGTCTGGCAGTACCACTCCAGTTGGGAGGGTGCAGAAGTCCAGGAGGAGGGGCGAGAGGGGGAACCAGTCCCCAGTGGAAGAACCAGTGGGTCAGGGGCCAGCCAGCAGGGCTGCGTCCCCAGTGAATGACCATGGGGACACCACTTCTGTCCTGGGGGATCTTCCCGCACTGTCAGATGGACAGGGGTTGGGAGATCTGCGCCAGGCAGACTGTCGCACGGCACATGAGCTATGTGCCACCCTCAGGGGGGGGCATGCGTGCTCCCCGGGAAGTCCTGGTGCGCCAGGCAAGAGTTCAACTGCAGGGTTGGGTCCCTGAGTTGGAGAGCCAGGTTCAGGTGTTGTCTGACCTGGAGGGCAGGACCACTGTAATCAGTGTCCTGGCCCATTTCACTTCTAGGGGTACCACTCCAGTTGGGAGTGGGCAGTACTCTGGAAGGGGGTGCAGAGGGAGGAAGTCCTCGCCTCTGACCCCGGTTCAACTAGAGGGTCTAGACCCTAGGTTTAAGGGCCAGGTGCAGGGTGTCCCTCCTGACCTGGTGCCCCAGTTGCAGGATAGCACCCCTGAACTGGTGGGCGAATTGTGCAGATCACCTGCCACAGGTGCGCTGACAATTCTGGAAGGGGGTACCACTTCAGGTGGGAGGGTACAGAGCCCCAAGGAGGAGGACCGGGAGTGGGAGAGCCCACCCCAGTGTTTGGTCCAGCCGCCAGGTACAGGCTTGGGGCTGGTGGGTCAGTGCCAGGAAGTCATACCTGACCTGACAGGAGAGAGAGTGGACAAAGGGTGCCAAGCACCTGGGGCTACTGCCCCCCGCTCTTTAAGGCCACAGAGGTTTGAGAGCCCTGAGAGGCATAAGGCCTGGGTCTCATTCCTGACTACTGTCAGTGGCCACTGTGATTTGATGACTGTCTGTTGGGACACACCTGTGAGCAAGTTAAGGTTAGAGGCGGCACAGGTGGTGTGCACAGAGGAAGAGAAGGGTGCCCCATGGAGTAGCTGGGTGGACCCTGAGAGTATGTACAGAGGATTTAAAATAGGTTCTGATTGGCGTAGAACTGGAATGTGCCCCTGCTGTTGCGGGCCAGGTCCATGTTCTATCGCCCCAAGCAGGGAAGCCCATCACAGTGGTGATTGGTCTACCCTGCGTTTTGGCTGGAAGGGGGTTGTGTTGGACCTGGGCCTCTTGGCAGGGTCATCCCTAAACTTTTTGCCTTCCTCCAATACTCTCTCTGACCTATTTTGTTTGGTTTAATGACTCTGGGCACTTTACCACTGCTGACCAGTGCTAAAGTGCATATGCTCTCCCTACTGAAAAGTGTACATGTGATTGATGTCCATGATTGGTTCATTGGATTTACTGTTAGTCCCTAGTAGAGTGCACCAGGAGTGCCAGGGCTTGTAAATGCCAATACTGCTAGTGGGCCTGCAGCGCTGGTTGCACCACCCACAGAAGCAGCCTTAAAATGTGTCTAGGGTCTGCCATTGCAGAACCTCTGTACAGTCTGGTACTGTCATGCTGGCTGGGCAAGTGCACCCACTTGCCAGCCTCTAAACCTTCCCTTAACTTCATATTAGTCACCCCTATGGTAGGCCCTAGGGCAGGGTGCATTGTAAGTGTAAGGTAGGACATGCCCTGATGTGTGTGGCATGTCCTAATAGTGAATTACAGCCAAATTCGTTTTTCACTATTGTAAGGCTACCTGCTCCCTTTAGGCCAGAATGGGCTGTGGAATTATTACACTCTATAATCCTAGCAGGCTCAGGGAACATGGAAGAAATTAATGTTTAGTATGCCTGAACTCAGAATAATAAAATACTTCTTTTAGTAAAGTTTATTTTAATATCCTGGGTTTGCAAATGCTACTTTTAGAAAGCTAGCATTTGCTTGTCTAACCATTTCAGCCCGCCTCTGCTTTTGTGTGTATCTGACTGTCTGAGTTGTGTGAGTGACAGGGCTGGGAGTTGACAGGTGGTGAATAGCAGGATGACACCTTAGTGGGAGGTGGGAGTTTTCCTGAATGATGCATCAGGCTGTGCTCTGCCTCCACAATGCTGGCTCCGCCCTCCTGGGGAGCGACTGATGACTCAGCCTGCACCTGGCCCAGGAAGGACCGACGCTTGTCAACAAAGTGCTCAGGCTGCCCCTGTATTCACAATGCCGGATCCGCCCCCCTGGGGAGCGGCTGATGTGCCTGCCCTCACACTGAATGCAGAAGCAGAAGTACCCACCACAAGTGCTCAGGGACTGAGAGCAGTTATGCAAAGGCCCCCCTGGCCTGTAAGAACAAAGGAAACTGGGTATAAAAGTAGGAGCCCTGCTCCTTGTAAATTAGATCCTGTTTGCGCTACAGAAGAAACTCTGCCCGAAGAGAAGGACCTGGAAGGACAAGGAGGAGTGCTGTCTCTGGCCTGTTTCTGGTGCCTTGCTGCAGAAGGAGAGGAAAAGAAGAGACTACAAGAGACTTTTGCTTTTATTGAACTTTGTGCCAAACTCTGCTGAAAGATCTCCAAGGGCTTGCCTGTGAACTTGCCCACTGACCCGCGCCCCAGGAACAGTGGGCGCTACCCCCTGACAGAGGAACCACTGTGGACCGCTGCTTTCCCTCTGCACGCCTATCCAGGAAAAGCGGAGCGCGCTGTGACCATCGCGCTCTTCAGCAACGCTCTGGGTGTCGCCCTCGCTCTGAACACCGTGACTGCCGCCTGCCTGGCTCAGAAGCATCGTGAAGACCAGCCCAGCTGATCCGAGCACCGAGACTGGCCCCGAGCCGCAGCTCGCAACGTAAAGAAAGGTCGTGCCCTGTGCCTGCTTGCACCCCTCCGTGACTTGTGCCCCTGAACGCGCCGTCGCTGTCCGAGAAACAGCTGCTGCGTGGGGTGCAAGAACGCCGCCTGGATTGTCTGTGGCGTGCTCTGCGGATCGCCGCCCCCTGCGTGTGCCCCCCTGTGGAAACTCCGAGGCGCTCTGTCCCTGTGGCCCGGCCCGCGCCGCAACGCCAACCTCCGAGCTCGAGCCGAGCCGCCGCTCGCTCCAACCCCGGGAGGAAGACACCGCGACGCGGACCACCGTGCTGACCGGTGACCGGACTGCCTCGACCCTGTTCAAGGAAGACAAAGGTACTGTTGTTGCCCTCGTGGTGCGAGCATCTGGCCTGCCCGCTCGCACCGCCCTCTGATCAGCCAAGCCCTCGGAGCCGCGTGTGGAGCGCTCCCAGGGCCCCCGCCAGCCGCGCACAGCCGTGCGGCTCGCACAGAGAGGCGGACTCGAGCCAGCCTGCCGCCGCTCCCGCTAGAAGCGTGAGCCCGGGCCGGTCGGGCTCATTCAGTCCTCGGAGGTGCGCCAAGGCCCCCAGCAGGCAACTCCGCCTTTGTTTTTGATAAACTTGAACAGAAAAGCCCCAAACAATATCGTATTTGGGGAATTAGAAAGACAAGCTGATAAAGAACTGTGACATTGCTAAGAACAACTGGAACCTGACATTTTGAAAGTGCCTAAAACTGTATTTACAAGCCTGCTGCTGAACAAAATATAAAGAGAATATATTTTTACTACAATACAGTTTGGTGTCATTGTGTGGTGGGTTGGTTGTGATGGTGTAATATTGCAAATGTTTAACCCTATGTGCCCCAGAGATTAGCCTAGACTGCTTGTGCCACACTACCTAGAGGGTAAGCAGAGGTTGTTCTTGGAGGTAACCCTCAGCCCTGACGAGGAAGAGAGAGTCCCTGCTTGTCGCCAGTGCTGCACTGCGCCAACTAGAGACTCCCCCTTCCTACATTGGACGCAGCGGTGAGGATCGCAAATTTACATTTGCAGTGTTTTACCTTAGCTACTGACCATTGCATAGTGATTACAGTCCAGTAACTTAGCCACAGACTTTTTTTTTGATTTATGTTTTGCTAGAAGAGATCTCCATGTGTTTTTGAAGTCATGCCTGTGTCAGTGAAAATGGAAAAGGCACCATCCATTTCTTCTATTGACTGTGATTGGGAGAAACTAGAAAACTATACCGGGAAACAGCTCAATAGCTTCTGCAAAAATTTGAACATTTCCATGACCGGACTCTCCAGAAGGGAGCAGTTCCAAAAGGCGCTGAGGGCCTGGGTCAAGGCAAGGAATGCCCCTGGAAAAAATATTGAATTTGAGGATGCAGAACAGCAGCTGGAGGGACCCCTGACTCCAGAGTGGAGGGGTGCAACCTCCCCATTGAGTAGCAGTGTTTCTGGCCGAGGTCTGTTGCTAGAGGAGCTCGCGGACAGACAGGCAACCCGAGATCATGAAATGAAGTTGGCGGAGCTGAAATTGAATTGCCAGCTGGAGCTAGAATCTAGGAAGTTAGCCCTGGAAGAAATAAAAATGGAGCTTGCGCATGACTTAAGAATGAGGAAACTTGACTTGGCGCTCGAGGGGCTTGAGGCCAGGAGGGCTTCAGCCCAGCAACAAGAAATATGTGTAGCTCAGAGATTGAGCTTTGCTGAGTTGGAGGTGGAGTCCAGCTCAGATGGTGGCAGCAACATTGAGGTATCTAGTGCTGACAGCATAGTGCGCGCACCCAGAGATATGGCGCCTGACTTGGAGGGGGTTAACTTACACCAGGAGGTTCAAGGGCATGAGGTAGCTCCAGTAGTGCGCAGCGACCCTGAAGGGAATAGGGTAGCTGGCGTAGGAGTTCATGGTCCTAGTGGTGGGAGGGATTCCCCCATGGTTGAGGTCCTGGTGGGTGAGTGTAAGGACCGCCCAGAAGAGTGTGGGTTGTGTGACAGAGACAGTCCGCCACTGTCTGGCCAGTCTCAGAAGGATGGTGTGGAGTATGTGTGTGAGGCGCTGGATGGTGAGGTGAAGGATAGTTTGGTTAACCCTGCTAGGGGGCTGTGTAATCCAATTGTGGGAGAGCATACTTTAAGTCCCAGTTTTCCAGAGCTATGCCAACACCTGTTTGAGAGTGAGTTCTCTGACCCCAGGGAGCTCACATTGGAGGCAGACCTTGTGGTGGATTCCGGAGGGTCTGGAGAGGCATTGGGGTGTGATCCTGTGGGGAGTGGCTCAGGTATCTTCCAGCCCAGAGTGGTGGGAGTGGCGCAGAGTAGCCCAGCTAGGTCCTGTAGTAGTGAGAGGGGTGTAGGGCCTCACGTCCTGTCCTTGAGGGGAAGGAGTGAGAATGGGTTTTGTCCCGGTAGTGCCCAACCTCAGTCTCAGAGCCTGGATGGTTCTTTAAGGGAACACCAGGTGGGGAGCCTAGGCTGTCCTGATGAGTCACCCGCTGAGGGGGATCCCCCAGTGGCTAGAGAACGTGGAGGCTCTGTAAACAGAGCTCCAGTAGTTCTGGTGTCTGGCAGTACCACTCCAGTTCGGAGGGTGCAGAAGTCCAGGAGGAGGGGCGAGAGGGGGAAACAGTCCCCAGTGGAAGAACCAGTGGGTCAGGGGCCAGCCAGCAGGGCTGCGTCCCCAGTGAATGACCATGGGGACACCACTTCTGTCCTGGGGGATCTTCCCGCACTGTCAGATGGACAGGGGTTGGGAGATCTGCGCCAGGCAGACTGTGGCACGGCACATGAGCTATGTGCCACCCTCAGGGGGGGCATGCGTGCTCCCCGGGAAGTCCTGGTGCACCAGGCAAGAGTTCAACTGCAGGGTTGGGTCCCTGAGTTGGAGAGCCAGGTTCAGGTGTTGTCTGACCTGGAGGGCAGGACCACTGTAATCAGTGTCCTGGCCCATTTCACTTCTAGGGGTACCACTCCAGTTGGGGTGTGGGCAGTACTCTGGAAGGGGGTGCAGAGGGAGGAAGTCCTCGCCTCTGACCCCGGTTCAACTAGAGGGTCTAGACCCTAGGTTTAAGGGCCAGGTGCAGGGTGTCCCCCCTGACCTGGTGCCCCAGTTGCAGACTAGCACCCCTGAACTGGTGGGCGAATTGTGCAGATCACCTGCCACAGGTGCGCTGACAATTCTGGAAGGGGGTACCACTCCAGGTGGGAGGGTACAGAGCCCCAAGGAGGAGGACCGGGAGTGGGAGAGCCCACCCCAGTGTTTGGTCCAGCCGCCAGGTACAGGCTTGGGGCTGGTGGGTCAGTGCCAGGATGTCATACCTGACCTGACAGGAGAGAGAGTGGACAAAGGGCGCCAAGCACCTGGGGCTACTGCCCCCCGCTCTTTAAGGCCACAGAGGTTTGAGAGCCCTGAGAGGCATACGGCCTGTGTCTCATTCCTGACTACTGTCAGTGGCCACTGTGATTTGATGACTGTCTGTTGGGACACACCTGTGAGCAAGTTAAGGTTAGAGGCGGCACAGGTGGTGTGCACAGAGGAAGAGAAGGGTGCCCCATGGAGTAGCTGGGTGGACCCTGAGAGTATGTACAGAGGATTTAAAATAGGTTCTGATTGGCGTAGAACTGGAATGTGCCCCTGCTGTTGCGGGTCAGGTCCATGTTCTATCGCCCCAAGCAGGGAAGCCCATCACAGTGGTGATTGGTCTACCCTGCGTTTTGGCTGGAAGGGGGTTGTATTGGACCTGGGCCTCTTGGCAGGGTCATCCCTAAACTTTTTGCCTTCCTCCAATACTCTCTCTGACCTATTTTGTTTGGTTTAATGACTCTGGGCACTTTACCACTGCTGACCAGTGCTAAAGTGCATATGCTCTCCCTACTGAAAAGTGTACATGTGATTGAAGTCCATGATTGGTTCATTGGATTTACTGTTAGTCCCTAGTAGAGTGCACCAGGATTGTCAGGGCTTGTAAATGCCAATACTGCTAGTGGGCCTGCAGCGCTGGTTGCGCCACCCACAGAAGCAGCCTTAAAATAAGTCTAGGGTCTGCCATTGCAGAACCTGTGTGCAGTCTGGTACTGTCATGCTGGCTGGGCAAGTGCACCCACTTGCCAGCCTCTAAACCTTCCCTTAACTTCATATTAGTCACCCCTATGGTAGGCCCTAGGGCAGGGTGCATTGTAAGTGTAAGGTAGGACATGCCCTGATGTGTGTGGCATGTCCTAATAGTGAATTACAGCCAAATTCGTTTTTCACTATTGTAAGGCTACCTGCTCCCTTTAGGCCAGAATGGGATGCTGGAATTATTACACTCTATAATCCTAGCAGGCTCAGGGAACATGGTAGAAATTAATGTTTAGTATGCCTGAATTCAGAATAATAAAATACTTCTTTTAGTAAAGTTTATTTTAATATCCTGGGTTTGCAAATGCTACTTTTAGAAAGCTAGCATTTGCTTGTCTAACCATTTCAGCCCGCCTCTGCTTTTGTGTGTATCTGACTGTCTGAGTTGTGTGAGTGACAGGGCTGGGAGTTGACAGGTGGTGAATAGCAGGATGACACCTTAGTGGGAGGTGGGAGTTTCCCTGAATGATGCATCAGGCTGTGCTCTGCCTCCACAATGCTGGCTCCGCCCTCCTGGGGAGCGACTGATGACTCAGCCTGCACCTGGCCCAGGAAGGACCGAAGCTTGTCAACAAAGTGCTCAGGCTGCCCCTGTCTTCACAATGCCGGCTCCGCCCCCCTGGGGAGCGGCTGATGTGCCTGCCCTGACACTGAATGCAGAAGCAGAGGTACCCACCACAAGTGCTCAGGGACTGAGAGCAGTTATGCAAAGGCCCCCCTGGCCTGTAAGAACAAAAGAAACTGGGTATAAAATTCGGAGCCCTGCTCCTTGTAAATTAGATCCTGTTTGCGCTACAGAAGAAACTCTGCCCGAAGAGAAGGACCTGGAAGGACAAGGAGGAGTGCTGTCTCTGGCCTGTGTCTGGTGCCTTGCTGCAGAAGGAGAGGAAAAGAAGAGACTACAAGAGACTTTTGCTTTTATTGAACTTTGTGCCAAACTCTGCTGAAAGATCTCCAAGGGCTTGCCTGTGAACTTGCCCCCTGACCCGCGCCCCAGGAACAGTGGGCGCTACCCCCTGACAGAGGAACCACTGTGGACCGCTGCTTTCCCTCTGCACGCCTATCCAGGAAAAGCGGAGCGCGCTGTGACCATCGCGCTCTTCAGCAACGCTCTGGGTGTCGCCCTCGCTCTGAACACCGTGACTGCCGCCTGCCTGGCTCAGAAGCATCGTGAAGACCAGCCCAGCTGATCCGAGCACCGTGACTGGCCCCGAGCCGCAGCCGCAACGTAAAGAAAGGTCGTGCCTGGTGCCTGCTTGCACCCCTCCGTGACTTGTGCCCCTGAACGCGCCGTCGCTGTCCGAGAAACAGCTGCTGCGTGGGGTGCAAGAACGCCGCCTGGATTGTCTGTGGCGTGCTCTGCGGATCGCCGCCCCCTGCGTGTGCCCCCCCTGTGGAAACTCCGAGGCGCTCTGTCCCTGTGGCCCGGCCCGCGCCGCAACGCCAACCTCCGAGCTCGAGCCGAGCCGCCGCTCGCTCCAACCCCGGGAGGAAGACACCGCGACGCGGACCACCGCCCTGACCGGTGACCGGACTGCCTCGACCCTGGTCAAGGAAGACAAAGGTACTGTTGTTGCCCCCGCGGTGCGAGCATCTGGCCTGCCCGCTCGCACCGCCCTCTGATCAGCCAAGCCCTCGGAGCCGCGTGTGGAGCGCTCCCAGGGCCCCCGCTCTCTCCCCCGCCAGCCGCGCACAGCCATGCGGCTCGCACAGAGAGGCGGACTCGAGCCAGCCTGCCGCCGCTCCCGCTAGAAGCGTGAGCCCGGGCCGGTCGGGCTCATTCAGTCCTCGGAGGTGCGCCAAGGCCCCCAGCAGGCAACTCCGCCTTTGTTTTTGATAAACTTGAACAGAAAAGCCCCAAACAATATCGTATTTGGGGAATTAGAAAGACAAGCTGATAAAAAACTGTGACATTGCTAAGAACAACTGGAACCTGACATTTTGAAAGTGCCTAAAACTGTATTTACAAGCCTGCTGCTGAACAAAATATAAAGAGAATATATTTTTACTACAATACAGTTTGGTGTCATTGTGTGGTGGGTTGGTTGTGATGGTGTAATATTGCAAATGTTTAACCCTATGAGCCCCAGAGATTAGCCTAGACTGCTTGTGCCACACTACCTAGAGGGTAAGCAGAGGTTGTTCTTGGAGGTAACCCTCAGCCCTGACGAGGAAGAGAGAGTCCCTGCTTGTCGCCAGTGCTGCACTACGCCAACTAGAGACTCCCCCTTCCTACATTGGACGCAGCGGTGAGGATCGCGTATTTACATTTGCAGTGTTTTACCTTAGCTACTGACCATTGCATAGTGATTACAGTCCAGTAACTTAGCCACAGACTTTTTTTTTGATTTATGTTTTGCTAGAAGAGATCTCCATGTGTTTTTGAAGTCATGCCTGTGTCAGTGAAAATGGAAAAGGCACCATCCATTTCTTCTATTGACTGTGATTGGGAGAAACTAGAAAACTATACCGGGAAACAGCTCAATAGCTTCTGCAAAAATTTGAACATTTCCATGACCGGACTCTCCAGAAGGGAGCAGTTCCAAAAGGCGCTGAGGGCCTGGGTCAAGGCAAGGAATGCCCCTGGAAAAAATATTGAATTTGAGGATGCAGAACAGCAGCTGGAGGGACCCCTGACTCCAGAGTGGAGGGGTGCAACCTCCCCATTGAGTAGCAGTGTTTCTGGCCGAGGTCTGTCGCTAGAGGAGCTCGCGGACAGACAGGCAACCCGAGATCATGAAATGAAGTTGGCGGAGCTGAAATTGAATTGCCAGCTGGAGCTAGAATCTAGGAAGTTAGCCCTGGAAGAAATAAAAATGGAGCTTGCGCATGACTTAAGAATGAGGAAACTTAACTTGGAGCTCGAGGGGCTTGAGGCCAGGAGGGCTTCAGCCCAGCAACAAGAAATATGTGTAGCTCAGAGATTGAGCTTTGCTGAGTTGGAGGTGGAGTCCAGCTCAGATGGTGGCAGCAACATTGAGGTATCTAGTGCTGACAGCATAGTGCACGCACCCAGAGATATGGCGCCTGACTTGGAGGGGGTTAACTTACACCAGGAGGTTCAAGGGCATGAGGTAGCTCCAGTAGTGCGCAGCGACTCTGAAGGAAATAGGGTAGCTGGCGTAGGAGTTCATGGTCCTAGTGGTGGGAGGGATTCCCCCATGGTTGAGGTCCTGGTGGGTGAGTGTAAGGACCGCCCAGAAGAGTGTGGGTTGTGTGACAGAGACAGTCCGCCACTGTCTGGCCAGTCTCAGAAGGATGGTGTGGAGTATGTGTGTGAGGCGCTGGATGGTGAGGTGAAGGATAGTTTGGTTAACCCTGCTAGGGGGCTGTGTAATCCAATTGTGGGAGAGCATACTTTAAGTCCCAGTTTTCCAGAGCTATGCCAACACCTGTTTGAGAGTGAGTTCTCGGACCCCAGGGAGCTCACATTGGAGGCAGACCTTGTGGTGGATTCCGGAGGGTCTGGAGAGGCATTGGGGTGTGATCCTGTGGGGAGTGGCTCAGGTATCTTCCAGCCCAGAGTGGTGGGAGTGGCGCAGAGTAGCCCAGCTAGGTCCTGTAGTAGTGAGAGGGGTGTAGGGCCTCACGTCCTGTCCTTGAGGGGAAGGAGTGAGAATGGGTTTTGTCCCGGTAGTGCCCAACCTCAGTCTCAGAGCCTGGATGGTTCTTTAAGGGAACACCAGGTGGGGAGCCTAGGCTGTCCGGATGAGTCACCCGCTGAGGGGGATCCCCCAGTGGCTAGAGAACGTGGAGGCTCTGTAAACAGAGCTCCAGTAGTTCTGGTGTCTGGCAGTACCACTCTAGTTGGGAGGGTGCAGAAGTCCAGGAGGAGGGGCGAGAGGGGGAAACAGTCCCCAGTGGAAGAACCAGTGGGTCAGGGGCCAGCCAGCAGGGCTGCGTCCCCAGTGAATGACCATGGGGACACCACTTCTGTCCTGGGGGATCTTCCCGCACTGTCAGATGGACAGGGGTTGGGAGATCTGCGCCAGGCAGACTGTGGCACGGCACATGAGCTATGTGCCACCCTCAGGGGGGGCATGCGTGCTCCCCGGGAAGTCCTGGTGCACCAGGCAAGAGTTAAACTGCAGGGTTGGGTCCCTGAGTTGGAGAGCCAGGTTCAGGTGTTGTCTGACCTGGAGGGCAGGACCACTGTAATCAGTGTCCTGGCCCATTTCACTTCTAGGGGTACCACTCCAGTTGGGGTGTGGGCAGTACTCTGGAAGGGGGTGCAGAGGGAGGAAGTCCTCGCCTCTGACCCCGGTTCAACTAGAGGGTCTAGACCCTAGGTTTAAGGGCCAGGTGCAGGGTGTCCCCCCTGACCTGGTGCCCCAGTTGCAGACTAGCACCCCTGAACTGGTGGGCGAATTGTGCAGATCACCTGCCACAGGTGCGCTGACAATTCTGGAAGGGGGTACCACTCCAGGTGGGAGGGTACAGAGCCCCAAGGAGGAGGACCGGGAGTGGGAGAGCCCACCCCAGTGTTTGGTCCAGCCGCCAGGTACAGGCTTGGGGCTGGTGGGTCAGTGCCAGGATGTCATACCTGACCTGACAGGAGAGAGAGTGGACAAAGGGCGCCAAGCACCTGGGGCTACTGCCCCCCGCTCTTTAAGGCCACAGAGGTTTGAGAGCCCTGAGAGGCATAAGGCCTGGGTCTCATTCCTGACTACTGTCAGTGGCCACTGTGATTTGATGACTGTCTGTTGGGACACACCTGTGAGCAAGTTAAGGTTAGAGGCGGCACAGGTGGTGTGCACAGAGGAAGAGAAGGGTGCCCCATGGAGTAGCTGGGTGGACCCTGAGAGTATGTACAGAGGATTTAAAATAGGTTCTGATTGGCGTAGAACTGGAATGTGCCCCTGCTGTTGCGGGCCAGGTCCATGTTCTATCGCCCCAAGCAGGGAAGCCCATCACAGTGGTGATTGGTCTACCCTGCGTTTTGGCTGGAAGGGGGTTGTATTGGACCTGGGCCTCTTGGCAGGGTCATCCCTAAACTTTTTGCCTTCCTCCAATACTCTCTCTGACCTATTTTGTTTGGTTTAATGACTCTGGGCACTTTACCACTGCTGACCAGTGCTAAAGTGCATATGCTCTCCCTACTGAAAAGTGTACATGTGATTGATGTCCATGATTGGTTCATTGGATTTACTGTTAGTCCCTAGTAGAGTGCACCAGGATTGCCAGGGCTTGTAAATGCCAATACTGCTAGTGGGCCTGCAGCGCTGGTTGCGCCACCCACAGAAGCAGCCTTAAAATGTGTCTAGGGTCTGCCATTGCAGAACCTGTGTGCAGTCTGGTACTGTCATGCTGGCTGGGCAAGTGCACCCACTTGCCAGCCTCTAAACCTTCCCTTAACTTCATATTAGTCACCCCTATGGTAGGCCCTAGGGCAGGGTGCATTGTAAGTGTAAGGTAGGACATGCCCTGATGTGTGTGGCATGTCCTAATAGTGAATTACAGCCAAATTCGTTTTTCACTATTGTAAGGCTACCTGCTCCCTTTAGGCCAGAATGGGATGCTGGAATTATTACACTCTATAATCCTAGCAGGCTCAGGGAACATGGTAGAAATTAATGTTTAGTATGCCTGAATTCAGAATAATAAAATACTTCTTTTAGTAAAGTTTATTTTAATATCCTGGGTTTGCAAATGCTACTTTTAGAAAGCTAGCATTTGCTTGTCTAACCATTTCAGCCCGCCTCTGCTTTTGTGTGTATCTGACTGTCTGAGTTGTGTGAGTGACAGGGCTGGGAGTTGACAGGTGGTGAATAGCAGGATGACACCTTAGTGGGAGGTGGGAGTTTCCCTGAATGATGCATCAGGCTGTGCTCTGCCTCCACAATGCTGCTCCGCCCTCCTGGGGAGCGACTGATGACTCAGCCTGCACCTGGCCCAGGAAGGACCGAAGCTTGTCAACAAAGTGCTCAGGCTGCCCCTGTCTTCACAATGCCGGCTCCGCCCCCCTGGGGAGCGGCTGATGTGCCTGCCCTCACACTGAATGCAGAAGCAGAGGTACCCACCACAAGTGCTCAGGGACTGAGAGCAGTTATGCAAAGGCCCCCCTGGCCTGTAAGAACAAAAGAAACTGGGTATAAAATTCGGAGCCCTGCTCCTTGTAAATTAGATCCTGTTTGCGCTACAGAAGAAACTCTGCCCGAAGAGAAGGACCTGGAAGGACAAGGAGGAGTGCTGTCTCTGGCCTGTGTCTGGTGCCTTGCTGCAGAAGGAGAGGAAAAGAAGAGACTACAAGAGACTTTTGCTTTTATTGAACTTTGTGCCAAACTCTGCTGAAAGATCTCCAAGGGCTTGCCTGTGAACTTGCCCCCTGACCCGCGCCCCAGGAACAGTGGGCGCTACCCCCTGACAGAGGAACCACTGTGGACCGCTGCTTTCCCTCTGCACGCCTATCCAGGAAAAGCGGAGCGCGCTGTGACCATCGCGCTCTTCAGCAACGCTCTGGGTGTCGCCCTCGCTCTGAACACCGTGACTGCCGCCTGCCTGGCTCAGAAGCATCGTGAAGACCAGCCCAGCTGATCCGAGCACCGTGACTGGCCCCGAGCCGCAGCTCGCAACGTAAAGAAAGGTCGTGCCCGGTGCCTGCTTGCACCCCTCCGTGACTTGTGCCCCTGAACGCGCCGTCGCTGTCCGAGAAACAGCTGCTGCGTGGGGTGCAAGAACGCCGCCTGGATTGTCTGTGGTGTGCTCTGCGGATCGCCGCCCCCTGCGTGTGCCCCCCCTGTGGAAACTCCGAGGCGCTCTGTCCCTGTGGCCCGGCCCGCGCCGCAACGCCAACCTCCGAGCTCGAGCCGAGCCGCCGCTCGCTCCAACCCCGGGAGGAAGACACCGCGACGCGGACCACCGCGCTGACCGGTGACCGGACTGCCTCGACCCTGGTCAAGGAAGACAAAGGTACTGTTGTTGCCCCCGCGGTGCGAGCATCTGGCCTGCCCGCTCGCACCGCCCTCTGATCAGCCAAGCCCTCGGAGCCGCGTGTGGAGCGCTCCCAGGGCCCCCGCTCTCTCCCCCGCCAGCCGCGCACAGCCGTGCGGCTCGCACAGAGAGGCGGACTCGAGCCAGCCTGCCGCCGCTCCCGCTAGAAGCGTGAGCCCGGGCCGGTCGGGCTCATTCAGTCCTCGGAGGTGCGCCAAGGCCCCCAGCAGGCAACTCCGCCTTTGTTTTTGATAAACTTGAACAGAAAAGCCCCAAACAATATCGTATTTGGGGAATTAGAAAGACAAGCTGATAAAGAATTGTGACATTGCTAAGAACAACTGGAACCTGACATTTTGAAAGTGCCTAAAACTGTATTTACAAGCCTGCTGCTGAACAAAATATAAAGAGAATATATTTTTACTACAATACAGTTTGGTGTCATTGTGTGGTGGGTTGGTTGTGATGGTGTAATATTTCAAATGTTTAACCCTATGTGCCCCAGAGATTAGCCTAGACTGCTTGTGCAACACTACCTAGAGGGTAAGCAGAGGTTGTTCTTGGAGGTAACCCTCAGCCCTGACGAGGAAGAGAGAGTCCCTGCTTGTCGCCAGTGCTGCACTGCGCCAACTAGAGACTCCCCCTTCCTACAACGACCATGACCCAATTGGCCTATTGGTTTGACATATGATAAGTGTGCACACTAGTGATTCATATGTCTTATGCCCTGAGGGGCTACAGGAAATCTGCAGGATAATGTGCAAGTAAGGTGTACCTGGTGCACTGTTGGCATAATGTGTTTTGGAAATGTACACTACTGCAAGTGTTTACTTGGGTGCAATGTTGCTGAGGTTTAAGCATTATGTGTTGTGCTGAAGGGTGATCCTACCAGTAGTTACTGGTCACCCTGATGATGTTATGACGGTGGTCTAATTGTCCGGGTGATGTATGTAATGTTCTGACAATTGCCCGATTGGCAAGGTGATTTATGTACTACCTGTGAAGTCATAACAAGTGCCTGGTGGCATAGTATACATATGTGATTGTGTTCTAATGTGTTTTTATGGATAATACAAAGACTATTTTTATATACCCTTGAGTGGAGTTTATTTTGTGGTGTGCATGGTGTGTTGCTGTGGTGTGAGTGTGTTGCGCAAATGATTTGCACATTGCCTCTGGGATAAGCCTGACTGCCCTGCCAAGCTACCAAGGGAGTGAGCAGAGGTTATCTTCAGTACTTAACTCCCTTGCCCTGGTTAGATTGGTGGTTTCCGCCTGGCTTATGCGCATGCCCTAGCCAACTAGAAATCCCATTTCTAACATTGACCGATATGACATATGATTGATTGTTCAGTAAATTAGTTTTTCAGACTATAAAAAATAATTTTGGGATGGGATTCTGATTTGTATTTCATGAATTCCTTGTCAAATTATTTCAATTATAGCAAAGCTTTTACTTATCAACACACTTTTCATGGTTTTCTGAACATTTAGGGAATCCATGCTAGTGCAATATGAATCCAGTTCTTTGTACGGCAGGCAAATGCCTGGTTCCATAAATAATGATCCTTCAGTAAAATAGCTTCACAAATAGACAATGCAAGTCAATTTTTTTCAAAGTTTCAAGCAAATGCAGGAGGTTAAAAAAGAATGTATTTCATATAAATAATTTGGATTAATGTTTATTTTGTCTCACTTCAGACTTTGGGCCTGATTACGAGTTTGACAGTGCAACGCCAGGTCCGCCCCACTGCTGCATCGCCAAACTCATGGTCAGGCTGCTTGCCAGATTATGAGTAATCTACATGTCTGGAGGTTTGTTTTTTACATTCCCTCAGCAGTACCCTGAAATTGGGCACCACAATCGCAACTCCAAAAAGAGTTCCTACACAACATGGACAGTTAAGTCCATGTGGTGCAGAAACGGGGGTGCATGCACACAGGGTAGCACATGTTGTGCTCCCCTGCAAGTACCTGAGGGTGCAGAGGCAGCAGGGGGCCCTACTTCCCCTCCACCATGATTTTCATGGCAGTGGAACCACCATAAAAACTGTGGCATAAAGGAAACTAATAATATGCTTGGCGGGACCATGGTGGTCCCTCTAAGCACATTGCAGTCTCCTGACCGCCAATACACTGCCAGTAAACGGCAGATCCCTGGCGGGTGAGGCGGGCAATGGCAGTCCAACCACCCTAATTGTAAAAGGATGGTTGGAAGACTGTTACACAATAAGACTCTTAATAAAGCCCTTACTGTTCAGATGAAGTGCAGTTATGAACCTAGTCATTTACCTTTAATTGTATCGATCATTTCTATATGTCAGAGAAAATGCATAAATTAATCTACATGATGTGCCTTTGAACTTGATCTGAAATTATAGAGCAATTGCCCAGATGCATTCAAAAGTGCACATATATTTAAATCACGTCTTTGTGTATAACTGAAGACATGCTCACAATTCCATATATGCATTCACAGGTATGTGTGTGTTTTATTCATAAGCTTTATGTAAATATGGATCATACCTGCCTATTTCTCTGGTAGCTTGGCACAAAAGCAGTCAGTCTTAAATTTGAGACAACGTGTAAAATATTTATGCAGTACACAAATAGTAATAAAGTAAAACTAAATCAGAAACCAAATCAGAAAAAATAGAGTGAATCTTAATAAATAAATTGATACCAGAATGATAAAAAATCTAATCAGTAGATCCAGAGATAGCCAATTTTAATTATTGTTTGTAAAAACAGTGCCTAAAAGTAAAAAGTGCCACCTGTAGTCACCTGATCACACTAGACATGGGGAAATTACAAGTTCATGGCTGATAGCAATAGAGTTTGGGCTGGATACAGGGACCAGGTTAGTACCACTGAAAAAGTTACCTCCAAAGTTTGTCTCTAGGAGTTCCATTCATGTTGGAGGAGGCTATATGTAAAAGGCTGAGCACCTCAGACAATCATTGCTGTAGCGCGAAGAACAGGTCTGACGTTACACGCAGTCATCAATGAAGCATGAAGAGCCAGTCGGACATCGCAGACTGCCTTTGCCATAGCTTCGCATAGACGGTTGTTACTGGCTGTTGTCGCTGTAGCACAAAGTGCAGTTGTCATGTTGCGGATTGTGCTGACTGTCATTGTTGTCATGAAGACCCAGTTTCATCAAAGCTTCACCATTGGATGCAAAGTTTGGGCACAAATTAGCCCATTCACAGGCGCTAAGATCCCAGACCTCAGGATTATTACCTATACTTTAGGCCTACACTCCGATGGCAGCCATGGATCCAGGACATGGCCACCAGGGCTCAAGCAGGTCCAGTTGCAAGTTGAGGCTAATCCAGTTGCAGCAGGTGAGCTGGGTTATGTTATGTTATGTTACGTGACTCTTATATAGCGCATGGCTACCCCAGCAACGAGGCATCCCAGCGCTTGCAGACAGGTCCAATCACATAACAGCCGGAGGAATGCGGCAGGATATCTATTCACCGCGGAACTCTAAATAGAAGAAAACAGCCAGGTTTTTACTTGTTTTCGAAAATGTAGGTGGTTTGTGATGGAACGTACACCTAAAGGAATAGAGTTCCAGAGTTTTGGGGCCCGAAACCTAAAAGAGCGGCCACCAGCTCTGCACCTCCGAATCTTGGTGGTACAAGCAAGGAAGAGGTCCGCAGACCGGAGTGCACGCTGTGGAACATAGAAGGAACAGATTCCTTGCAAGATTTTAGGACCTTGACAATGTAACATCTATGCATAACACACAAGGTTTTAAATTGAATGCGTTGTTTTACGGGCAGCCAATGGAGCCTTCGCAAGACCTGAGAGGTATGGCAACGTCTTGGTAAGCCGAACAGGGTACGAGCTGCCGCGTTTTGAGCTTTCTGTAGTCTGTTGATGACTGTCAAATTGGACCCAAGCATTAAGACATTACAATAGTCCAGATGGGATAAGACCATAGCCTGGACGATTGTCTGACGGGTGGAAGGTTCAAAGAAGCCAAGAATAGGTTTCAGAGAGCGCAGGCAGCCATAGCAAGTGCCAGCTATCCTCTTCGCATGGGAATCCAGGGTGAGAGCATCATCTAAGATCACACCCAGATTCTTAACTTCCTTCTTGGGCATAGGCGGTGAGCCCAATGTAGGGGGCCACCACTGCTCGTCCCACTTTTGGGTGTCCGGGCCGACCAGGAGGACTTCAGTCTTAGATGAATTTAACTGAAGACAGTTCTCCGTAAGCCAGCTGGAAATGGCCATGATATCCTCTTGGAATTTGGCTTGATCACCCACGATGTTATTAGAGAAGGTGAAGATCAGCTGTGTATCGTCCGCATAAGATATTAGTTCGATGTTACGTTCCCTGGCCAATGTGGCCAGGGGGTGGACATACACATTAAACAGCGTGGGGCTGAGGGCAGAGCCCTGTGGAACACCACAGCCTAATGGAAAACTGCCAGATGAGTACGGGGGAGCATGAACCTGGAAGGAACGGTCAGATAGAAATGACACGAACCAGTCCAGAGCATCATCTCTGACACCTATCTCCCATAGCCTCCTAACTAGGATCCCATGGGAGACGGTGTCAAACGCCGCACTCAAATCTAGCAGCACCACAGCTGAGGTGTCACCCCTGTCTTGTGCCACCCTTAGATGTTCTGTGACGGCCAGTAAGGCTGACTCCGTGCTATGTTTGGCACGGAATCCGTTCTGAGACTCCTCCAAGATGCCATTAGTCTCCAGAAAACCCGTCAGAATAGAATTGACATGTGCCTCCATTACTTTGGCCAAGTAAGGAAGCAGCGAGTGGGTGGTTGCTGGGAGGCTTCTGAAGCTTGTTGTGTCCCTTTAGCTTAAACAGGAGGTCAGCAAACTGACCATTGGAGACACTCTGCTTAGCCTGGGATGAAGGCAAGTAGACCCAAGCTTGCTTCTTGGACAGTAGGGCAGGCCATCAAACAGCAGCACTGTCATCTGGGAACAAGGCTGTCTTTCCCTAGTAACTTCCACAGGTCCAGGAATGTTCTGATAAGTGGCTCTGGAGGTCTAGTGTTTATACTTGGTGCAAGCCATTGAGTGAGGGCACTCACTGTCCTAACTCCAGCCTTGCTTCTGGAAAGTTTTTCCCTTCCCTGTCAAAGCTCCCCATTTTTTGTGTGTGGCAAGAGGTAAGGCACGAATGATGTCTGATTGTTTTGTATGTGAAGGAGGCAAAGACCTTTAAAATGTAAGTAGGGCTAGGGAACAGCCCCCGCCAATCATCATATTTGGGTGGTCCTTCCTTTCCACACCTAAGCCCCCTATGTGTCACTGTCTGGAATGAATACACAAAACCACAACAGCAGGATACTGTCAGAAGAACAATGCCAAGAGACTGGCAGAAGGCACAAATAGTTGGGGAAAGAAAATGGCAACTTTCTAAAAGTAGCATTTTCAGAATAGTGACCTAAAATCTGACTTTATCAATACAGAGAATTTATTTTAAAAAACACTTGAGTGTAAACAGTATATTTCTATATACTCCCAATTGAAAATTAGCACTTATCTTATTAAATGTAATAAGTTAACCCAGTTTTAGTCACTGGGACAGATAGTCCTTACAAAAGTGAAAAATTACCTTACGGGTTTTTCACTGCCAGGACATATAAAACCCAAGTGCACATGTCCTGGTTTTTAAATACAGTACACCCTGTCCTATAAGGCTGTAGCACATGCCTTAGGGGTGACTTATAAGTATTAAAAAAAAGTTTTTGGCCTGGTAAAAAGGTTTATCTTGCCAGGTTGACTTGACAGTTTAAAACAGCACTTCAGGCTGGAGTAGCATAACTGGGACATGTATTGAAAAAGGCTATGTTAGTGGTTGGCACAATAAGTGCTGCCGGCCAACCCGTACTATTTAATTTATACGTCCTGGGTACATGTAGTACCATGTACTGGAGACTTGGAGAGTAAATGAAAAGTACCGATCAGGAATATGCCCATTGTATTATGTTTGAGGGTGAAAGCACAAGCACTTCACCATTGGTTAGCAGGGAAACGTGCATAGTCTCCTACGGCTAACAAAAAAGAGGTGCAACAACAAGTCAAAGATCTGGGGGATACCCTGCAAAAAGGGCCCAGTACAACTGTGCCCCATGCCCTTCTTATTGGCAGAGGTTCTCCTCTTCAAAATTTGGCTGACCACTAGATGTTTGACATCTGCAAAGCAGCAGTATATAGGGGCAGATTTATGAAGGGCTTGCGCCACGTTTACGCCGCCGTTGCGTGACGCAACGGCGCGGAAACGTGGCGCATCCCTGCACCCTATTTACAACGTGACGCATCTAGGAGATGCGTCACGTTGTACAGCACTGCGCCATGAGGAGGCGTTCCTGCGCAGGGGGGGGCGTTCCTGTGCAGGAACGCCTCTTGAAAGTGGCTGAGTGAAATCTATGAGATTTCACTCAGTCACTTTCAGGGCAATGCTGCGTCAAAACCCTGCGCCTGCTTGAAGCAGGCGTAAGGCTTGAGGCAGCATTGAAAGAATAGGCCCCCTCAGAGCATTGCTGGAGCTGCGTCGCGCTTGCGACGCAACTCCAGCAATGCGCCACATTTCCGGCACAGATGCGTCACGCATCTGTGCCGTTTTTGCCCTATGGTGCGCCGCATCATAAATGCGGCGCACCATGGGTGGCGTAGCTGTGGCGCACTGTGGCGCATGTTAACTGGCGCATCCCTCGGGATGCGCCAGTTAACATAAATCTGCCCCATAGTATTTTGACCTGGCAGAGCAAATCTTGTTAAACCTTCATTTTGAATGCTAATAACTCAACCCATAGAAGGACCCTGAAGGCTCATAGGACAGTTTGCATTGTATTGAATAAATAGGACATATGTACTTAAGTTTTACATGTCCTGGTAGTTTCACTGTTGTAAGGCCTTTCTCTCTCATTGACTAACACTGAGTCACCTTATTAAATTTAATAAGTCATTGCTTTGGATGGTGAAATGACAGAGATATGCTGTTTACACTCACATTAATTGTAATTTAAAACCCTCTTTAATGTTAAGTCACATTTTAAGTCACAGTCCTGAAAAAGCCACTTTCAGAAAAGTTGTAATTTTCTTGTCTCAACCATTTGTGTATTTTGCCAGGGTCCTGGGTCAAATGACTGTGAATGGCTTTGAGGTTTGTATATTGCTTCCACAGAGTAACACAAAGGGAGCTTAGGTGTAGGCAGGTTGGGCAATACTGGCAGGATGACTAGGAAGGGCTGTACCCAGCCCTACTTACTTTTCAAATGTCTTTGCCTTATTCACACACGAAGAAGTCCAACACTCCAACACAAGCATGCCCAGTCTTTGGTCACTCCAGAAAGTTTAGACACTTGACAGGGGAAGGGGAAGATTCTTCCAGAACTAGATGTGGAGGTAGGAATCCCTAAAGCCAGAAGCTAGCACTAGATATAAGTAATGGAATTCCAGAGTCACTCTTTACAACACTTCTGGGCCTGTGGAAGTTATAGAAGAAGGACTGTGCTCCTGCCAGAGGACTGCCCTGCTTTTGGGACTGCCTTGGTGTCAAGAAGGAAGACTGGAGCTGCTTGCCTTCCTCCCAGACTAACCAGAGTGAATTCAAGGGTGATATGATTGACCGCTAACAGCAACTGGCAACAAAAAGCTTATAAAAGCTTCCCTGCAACTGCCCAGCTGACCTGATGCAACTGGACCTGCAACAAGACCAGGCTGGCCTCCGCTGGAGTGACTTCCCAAGAGGTGTCTCCCCAAGTTCTGGACTCTTGGATTGCATCAGAGGATACTCATCCTAAAGAAAAGTAGAAAATCTTGAAGTTTGGAATCCTCATGACTGCTAATGGACCAGTTCGCACCAAGACTCTGCTTTCTGCTAGGAACGTGAACACATAGTAGTAGTGAGACCTGCTCTTCACGCCAACAGCAATCCACACAATCTGGCAATGAGAGACGTGCAAGTTGAGCTACAGCAGTGAATGCCCTGAGGGCCACCAAAGAACAGCTATAGCAATAGCAATGACCATCTTCGATGCCCGACTCCCAATCTGTTCTTCATGCTGCAGTGACAACTAAGTGTCCTCCTCGTGCATCCTCCATTGTAAACGAGACTCACTGCATCAGACTTTGATGATAACTCTTCAGCGGGACTAACCTGGTCCCAGGATCAGATCCACACTCCATCATAATCAGCCTGAACTTGTTAATTTACCCTTGTCTAGCATGATCAGGGGAACTTTTTGTTTTTAGTCACTATTTTCACTTAAAATTTTAATATTTAACCTCTCCAATTCTACCAATTGGATTGTTGTCATTTTGGTATCATTTTATTTACTTAAATGTGCTCTATTTTTCTAAATTATGCTAGAAATGTTCTTTTGCTGCCTCCAAGTTAAGCATGCCTGTTCGGTGCCAAACTACCAGTGAGTAAGGCACAGGTTAATTTTGTGTGTTTACCCTGGACAAGGAATGCGGTTGGTGCCTCAGTGAGTCTTCCAAACCCCTCAACTAATAACCCAATCTCTTGCAGGAACTCATTAAGAGAGATTATTCAAACCAAT
The DNA here is from genome assembly GCF_964263255.1 of Lissotriton vulgaris. Lineage (NCBI taxonomy): Eukaryota > Metazoa > Chordata > Amphibia > Caudata > Salamandridae > Lissotriton > Lissotriton vulgaris. Next base: position 447,034,842 of record NC_141694.1, read on the forward strand.
TGAGTTCAATTGAGGATGGTATTCTCAGCATGGGCTACTGTGCAAAATCTATCAAAAATTATGGAAAGATCTGTGTGTTGGACACAAAGAGATCCAACAAAAAGATAATCCAGGTGCTCATTAACAAATTGTAGAGAATCTCCATAAGTGTGTCTGATATGCATAGCAAGGGAAGGGTAAGGTCTGGCAAGTGGGTGCACTTGTCAGAACATCGTGGCAGTTTAACGAACTGGGCACTGGCACTGCAATGGCAGGCCTGAGTACACTTTTTAAGGCCACTGGTGTGGGTGGCACAAGTAGTGCTGCAGGCCCACTAGTAGCATTTGCATTGCCAGACCTGGCTCACATAGTGCACTTTACTAGGGACTTTACTAATAAGGCTAACATGCCAATCAAGGACAATCAATTACCGTTATACTTTATACAGGGAGCACTTGCACTTTGTCACTGATCAGCAGTGGCAAAGTACCCAAAGCATCTAAGTTGGCAACACCATGTCAGAACAAGCATTTACAATGCAATAGGTCTCGCAGCATTAAAGTTTGAGTTATTGGCATTGTGTATGACAATGCGTTACATAACATTTTTAGCAAACTTTGAATTGGTGAGCAGTGAGGGTGTGTGCAAGAGTATGCTGTTGCTCACAGCTGTTATTATTCACATAGCTCTGATGGTGCACCTCACGCATGGGGCTGCCGCAGTTATTATTCACACAGCTCTGATGATGCACCTCAGGCATGTGCTCACAGCTATTATTATTCACACAGCTCTGATGATGCACCTAACGCACGGGGCTGACGCAGTTATTATTCACACAGCTCTGATGATGCACCTCAGGCACGGGCTCACAGCTGTTATTATTCACACAGCTCTGATGATGCACCTCAGCACGGGGCTGACGCAGTTATTATTCACACAGCTCTGATGATGCACCTCAGCACGGGGCTGGCGCAGTTATTATTCACACAGCTCTGATGATGCACCTCAGCATGGGGCTCACAGCTGTTATTATTCACACAGCTCATATTATGCACCTCAGGCACGGGGCTGCTGGCAGTTCATATTCACACAGCTCTGATTATGCACCTCAGGCACGGGGCTCACAGCTGTTATTATTCACACAGCTCATATGATGCACCTCAGGCACGGGGCTGACACAGTTATTATTCACACAGCTCTGATGATGCACCTCAGCACGGGGCTCACAGCTGTTATTATTCACACAGCTCTGATGATGCACCTCAGGCACGGGGCTCACAGCTGTTATTATTCACACAGCTCTGATGATGCACCTCACCCACGGGCTCACAGCTGTTATTATTCACACAGCTCTGATGATGCACCTCACGCACGGGGCTGACGCAGGTATTATTCACACAGCTCTGATGATGCACCTTAGGCACGGGTTCACAGCTGTTAATATTCACACAGCTCTGATGATGCGCCTCACGCACGGGGCTGCCGCCGTTAATATTCACACAGCTCTGATGCACCTCAGGCACGGGCTCACAGCAGCTTTTATTCACACAGCTCTGATGATGCACCTCAGGCACGGGCTCAAAGCTGTTATTATTCACACAGCTCTGATGATGCACCTCACGCACGGGGCTGACGCAGGTATTATTCACACAGCTCTGCTGATGCGCCTTAGGCACGGGCTCACAGATGGTAATATTCACACAGCTCTGATGATGCGCCTCACGCACGGGGCTGACGCAGTTATTATTCATACAGCTCTGATGCACCTCAGGCACGGGCTCACAGCTGCTTTTATTCACACAGCTCTGATGATGTACCTTAGGCACGGGCTCACAGCTGTTAATATTCACACAGCTCTGATGATGCGCCTCACGCAGGGGGCTGACGCAGTTATAATTCACACAGCTCTGATGCACCTCAGGCACAGGCTCACAGCTGCTTTTATTCACACAGCTCTGATGATGCACCTCAGGCACGGGCTCAAAGCTTTTATTATTCACACAGCTCTGATGATGCACCTCACGCACGGGGCTGACGCAGTTATTATTTACACAGCTCTGATGATGCACCTCAGGCACAGGCTCACAGGTGTTATTATTCACACAGCTCTGATGTCAGTGTAAAGTTCAAGCTAGGCCAGCCTTGTGTCAAAGCTACCCTCTAGAACTGCTACGAGTGACAACCCTGAAATGTAATCGTCCATGCATACAACGGAAGGGTCAGGCTGGCCACATTTCTTTTGGAGGCTGGTTATAACTTTCTTATGGGAATGAAGTGGACAGGGAGAGTCTTTCGGGAACTCATAACAAATGGCCATATTTAGGCGCAGCGCTGCGCGGAGGGGCAAGGTCAGGAAGCAAGTGCGGTTACTGCATAGGGGCGGCTGTGGGGGAGGGACTGGGAAGGGAAGGGGAGGTGCTGGGGAGGGAGTGGGCGGGTGGGAGGCAGCTCCTCTCAGAAACAGACACGCTGTCTATGTGTGTAGCGGACTGAGCGAGGTGAGCTGAGTGCCAACTGAGAGTGATGCAGGCGCCGTGGACCCACCGAGAGGGGTGTGCGGATGGTGTACCGAGCTGTGCCCCTGACACACGGCCCGGAGCTCCTACAGACTTACTACTGCAGGGGTCGGGTGGCTCCGGCACTTCTGTGTGCGAGGCACTGGTTCCAAGGGAAGAAGGGTCTGAGAGATTCAGACCCGCTGCAGCACCGGGAGGAGACGAGCGGTCTCCTGGGACGGGAGAGCCAGGATCACCCACCCAGGTGAGTGAGCGACGAGCACTGCTTTACCTCGCAGAGCAGCAACACGAGACCTATCGTGGTCCAGCGAACCCCCTGCTTCTCATCCTTGCTTTACCACCTGCTGCGCAATAGCTTGTAACTCTGCTCACCCTCCATCTCTATGTGAAGGGTGCTCGTTGTGGTAAGAAATGGCACCAGATAATTGCAAAGTTTGCATTAATAGTGGCAGGCCGTGGTACAGCCTACTTCAAGACTCAGGCGTTGCAGAGGGGAGCGGCGGGGGGGCTCGGTGCGCTCGTGTGTGTGTGTGTGTGCGCATATGTGTGTATGTATGCGGCGGCGGCGGGGGGTGTCTCTGTATTTGTGCGTGCGTGTATGTGCGCTCGTGTGTGTGTCTCTGTGTGTGCGCATGCTTGTGTGAAAGCAGGGGTATGTGTGGCTGAGTGTGTGTTGAAGCTTCCCAGGAGACAGAAGATGGCCACAGCGTGCGCGTTCTGGCGCGCGCGGCCCGCTCCGATCCGCTTTTGGAAGATACGCGTGGCCATCTCTTGTTTTCTCGAAAGCTGCGTCGCTCACAATAGGTCTCTGGCGAGACCGCGCTTTCCCGCGGTTAACGCCACGAGACCTAAAAAGGTCTAGGGGAAAGCAAAAAAGTTAAGGAACTTATGCCAAAAAGGGCCAAGTACAACAGCTCCCAAGCCAAAATACAGCAAATAACTGGCAAGTCCCCTCAGGCAGGACAAGACTGACAGAACACACAGCAAGCAATCCACTTCAGATGGTCTGCACCCAAAACGCCAGAACCGTGCTCCTCGGGAGTGCACTAAAGTACGACATGGGGAGCGTGAAACACAACATGAATACACAAAACGAGGTCGCCTCAGCATGTGCATCATACCTCAAACCCAGGGATATCAGAGTCTGCTAAAGCAGGACATCGATCCCACTTACCTTAGAATACTGGAAACAGCACTCTGAGCAGTACAGAAACTAAAAAACAGGTCTTGGTGTTGTATGGCGCCACCTTTTATCCCATTGGTGGATGGAAGTGGGGGTCATGTTGGGGAGGTGGCAGAGTAGTAGGCTGACTTTCGTAGGCTTGGAGTTTCTGTGGGAGCTTAAATCTCATATGTTAATCACTGTGGCAAGGAAGATCCAACCATGAATTAATTGCTAAACCAATCGGCAGCTTCTCGTATGTATCTTATCACCCAAACTCACTGAATAATTACAAGTATTTGCAAAATGAATGGCGCCAGAACCATTTTTGGCTCTTTTCAAGGCTGCTGGACACACTGAACTGAGATGTTGGGATGCAAATTCTGCCTGCCTTCTGTCAGCTGAACGGGGTCTCTATAGACACGAAAGACTCATCTTTCTAATAACAACCATGTGCCTCCCAGTGGTTGTACACGATTGATATTTGATTATCAAACATGTCTGAGCTGAAGAATTGAGTTTCAGAAAAAGTGCGATGATTGTGTGTACTTTTCAGATGTAAAATAATCCCACGGGATTTTTTTGGTAGCAGTTCCTCAGAAGTGGAAGGATACACCAAAACAGCCAATAGAATGAGGATGAGACTATAATTCTTATCTAATCTATTGCAAGATTTGATTGCTCGTGCTTCATGCCAAAGACTGGACCCTCACCCTGGAAGCTCAATGAAGGCGGCGATGACATTACCCAAAACACCCACTCTCTGTAGGTTGAACAAAAAAGGTTGGTTTCTCTAAACATAAAAATAACTTTCGTGTATTGAAAAAGCTAAATTATATAGTTTAGACGTGCTCTTTTCACTCAAGTGCTGCCTGCTAACTAAACGTGTTCGAATTAAGCCCTTGATTTAGCCTAAAAATAACTGGAACTTTGCATACCAACGAAGAAAAAGAAAAAAAAACATGAATAGACTTTTTACATTTGGACATTGTTATCCTATGTTCTGCTTCAAAGAAACATGCATTATGCCTGTATGCAATAGGCAAATGAATTGCAACATTTAAGAGCTGCAATCAAAAGGGACATAATTGTGTTTCAAGTCTCTAAACCATCATCATAATTGCCAACTATTGTTTGGTCTATTAAGCATGTGACTTTCACATAAGCACAAATTCACGAAGCCATTATCTAAGAGCTGGAGCAAAGGTATAATAAAACATAAACGCAGTTATCTAAACGACAGCTCTCCATTGCTGTTCTAGCAAATGAGTGCTTAAAAACACATTTCACAGTTCTCCCTACTCAGCTTCATTATGTCAGAAACACGGAGCTATTTTACAATCAGCAGCACATGCAAGCGCTGCAGTTCTTAAAATACTGGGTTATGTTGGTTTCACTACTTGTTTTACTGCCTCTCCTATGCCTCAGTCAAACAAAAGGCAGGGGCTTGGAGAAGATTGTTAAAACCAAACATCGTCTCCGGGCTCAGTCGTTAATAAATAGTGTTTACTTACAAATATTGATCCAAACCTTTGTGTCTCGCGGCTTAGATTTTGACTGCAATGGTTTGATTTCGAAAGCGAGTTTAAATACCATCCTGGTGCAGCAGCAGTGCTGAGAGACAGCAAGGGAAGCGCGGGGGTCATATTTCAGCAAGGCATTGAACCGCGATGCCTATTGCCCGGCCTCCCTCCAGCACTTGTGAAATCATTTCAGAGAACAATTACCTGGACCTCCTGTCGCTGCCGTGAAGCTGATCTCGTCAGAGGATGAGGGAGAAGCCATGAAAACGGCATAAAATGTGTATGTGTGAATGGTGTTTCACAGTAAAGATGCAGCTAGAGTTTAGGGGCTTTGTGACAAGAGCGCTCCACACGTGGATCAACGTTGAAATATTTAACATCAGACCCACTTTAATGTAATAACTTTTTATTTGCAGGTTTTTTTTAAATATCGCAACACCCTTAAAGTATATATATCAGCAGTATATCTGATTTGTAATTTTTTAACATATATATATATATTTTGTATTTATTTATAGTTTTATATAGCGCGAACTTGATCCCGAAGGATATCAGAGCGCTTTACAATTTGAGACAAAGGTAACAAATCAGAACATTATTCTTACATTGGGAATTTAATGGGCATTGAATCAGCTAGAACAAACATAATAGAACAAACATAACAGCTTAATATACATTTTACTTGTCCCAAGGTGCAGGAGCCCTCTCTGTGACAAAGGAGAAATCAGGTGAGTGTCCTGAGGTTCACAGTTTAAATTCCATCAGTGTCTTCAATTCAATGCAGATGCTATAGTTCCAGGGCGCCATGGCGCACATTTTAGGAGCATTCACGCTGCTACATGGCAGGTAGGTTTTTCAGTCCTGTTCCAACTCCTGAAACCTTTCAGGGTCTACAGAATGCTCCAAGGCTGTCGTTTCGGGGGATTTGTAACCACCATGACTGGTTAAAACCCCACACATGCACTTTTTGTAGTGCACATGTCTTGCCATGTCCAGCACGCATGCCTTGCCATGTCCGTATGTCTAATATGGAATGTGAACGATTGTGCTTGTTAGTGCAACATATGCATTCCATGAATTTTTGTAACTCTTCAGTGAAGGCACCAAATGCTGACCATAGTTATAAACTTGGTAAAATCGGTCAGTTGGTGAATATATACCTGCTTTGGAATGACTGTCATCTTGATCATGGATATTCTGCCCATAAATACATTTTCTTCTGCAAGTGATTTTTAACGGATATGTTTCTAATATTTTTTTACTCGTGTAATGTTTTTTCAGCATGCGCAATCGTCATAAACTCTGGCTTTGGCCATCTCAGCCACCCTTTAGATCTTGGGAAGGGAAATCAACAGTCAATTAGAACATTTCTGAACTGGCTCAGTTGATGTTAAAGTCTACACTTGGAAGACATTAATTGCCAATGTGTTAGGAATGTGTTCCCTAGATATGCATGCATGTGCCTCAAGGTGGTAGCGTGTGAAGTATACATTATTGGCATTTAATACTATCTAGTTGCAACAACGCCCTATTTCTATAGTGACGCCACGGCGTACATGTCAACAAGTAGGTTACTAATGGGAAATGCATACCTTGATCAACTTAATAAACACAAACTAGTAATGTCTTAACATGGGTTTGAGTGAAACTTTGCTCAATCTCTGGCAGTTATGGCCCAAGCACCAAGCAATTCCACAGAGAAATACATATTCAATTCAAGTAATACCAACAATTTTAAAGTCAAGAAAACAATACAATAAAAGTTTGAAACTAAGAAAATTTGAAAAAAAGTAATAACCAAAAATACACTAAAAAGATATGGACTTTAAGGTTTGAAGGCAAAAGAAAAATGAATGCACAATTGAAAAATATCAGCTTGCAGTTGTTGGAAATCAGGGCTTGTTTGCAGTGTCCCCCTACTTTTTACCCCATTTGAGACCCCTAGATGCTGGTTTCCTGCCTCTAAGAGTGCCCAGGGCTCTGCTCTGGGCAGGCCCAGTGACAGTGCTATGTTAAAAACACACAGTGAAAATACACACTTGCATTAGGGTACACTATGTGCTAGGGTACACCTATGATTGACAGGACCTATCATATAAGTGCCTAGTATATAATAGGGCAGTGGGATTAAAACTACCTTTAAGTCCCTAGTACATAATAAGGCATGGCAGTTTAGAGGCCAGTAACCTTTGCTATACTTGCATATGTGCACTGCAGAGAGTCTGTGGTCATTTCAAAAGCAGCTCTGTGTTGCAGCACTGCTTCTATATGTAAATTGTGCCCAAATTCGAATTTGGTGGTAGGGGCACTTAAAAAGTGATAAAGTACAATGTTTTGACTTTTTAGGTATCCCCAGTGTCTGCCTTAGATGTCCCAGGGTTTGGGGGTCATGCTATTAGAAGGAGGGCCCTTATAAAATAGGTTTTCTAGGCCCTGGGGATAGATAAATTGTGCATTTCACTTTCCTACTTGTGGTAAAGTGCATCCCAATATCGAATTTGGTGCTACATACAGTGTGGAGTGGGGATCTACACTATATGTGCATATGCATGACCCCTAAAGTCTCCCCTTGGTGTCCCTGGGTTGGGAGGTCCTTTAACTACAAGCAGGGACCTTATTAAATATGTTTTATATGCCCTTATGATCGAGAAAGTGCACATTGCAGTTTCCCCATTGTAGATGCGTAGCCCCAAAGGATAACACAGTACTAGTTTATGAATGCATAAATATTGCTACATATTAAATAAAAATACTGTCCAAGGAATTAGGAGGATGGTATTGATAAATCCAACAATATGTCATTGTTGAGTTTATCCTAAAGTATACAGAAAATATGTTATAAGACTTAACTTTCTGTAAGCCAAAATTCAGCCTTCCTGCCAGCTTCCCTGATAGGTCAGAGTTAACAGGGTTAGCCAGGCAGCTTTGATGAAACAATAAGTGGCTCATCCAGGGAGAGGCTATCTGGTGGAGAGAGCTCTGCTACGCAGGAATGCCAGAGCAGGGGGAAGGGGTTGTAATGCATGAATTGGACAGGCAGGAAATGCCAGGTCCATCTACCCCCATTCCCCTTGACCCACCCAGATGGCAGGCTTAAGGAAGGAATCCACAGATGTTAAGGGTATGAGAGACTTGGGTATGAGCAATACTAGATGTTGGTTTAGCTCGTTCTTGCTCATCTGCCAATATTTCAACCATACTGAATTTTGGAGGAATAGTGCTTTATGGGAGAGGATTATGCCACACTTTGGAGAAGGTGGTCATGCTCTGGGGTGTTGACCTGCACTTAATTTATTAGGTGTGGTCTCCTGCTTGACCATAGAGAACACTAAATAAATATGTGAGAGAAGCAGAGCCTCACAGATCTTCTGCTTGAAACTAAGAGAAGACTTGCCAAGCTAGAAACTTGATTTTCACCATCAGGCCCTGCATTCTGACTGACTGCACCTGCTGCATTGTCTGGATCTACAGTACTTTGGATGTACTTTGCTTCCAGGGGGATAAAGAGGGGACTCCCTTCCAGCTACAGGTCAACAGAGCTCACCTAGACCATCACCACCAACAATCCTCTGCCTGGAGTGTGGCCAGTGGATTTGTAAGGGTTTTGTAAAGAGGCACTGTGAGAATTGTGCTCCCAACCTTTCAAGGACCATCTTGAAGATTCTAGACCCATGGATTGTGTTTTGGGTATTTTGGGCCATCAAGAGAATCTTCAGGAAGAAGTTGCAGAAGTTTGGAGCAACTTTAAACAAAAGCTCTATAAGCGGACCAACTTAACCACTAGAGCCAAGCCGGCTACCTTCAACTGTGAGCCAGGTACCCTGCTGGTTCATCCCACTAAAAAGCTTTGGAGGTCTGACTTTGAGAATTTGATTGGGAGCTCCCTGAAAAGGAAGCTGACGAACCCTCATTGAATCCAGACTAGTGAAGAGCATTGAGGGACCCCAGCAAAAAAAGCTCCAGAACAGTTTCTAAGTCCGAAGGTAAAATTTCAACCGAGGCCTACTGCGTGGGGTATCCGAGCATTGCTCTATTGTGGTTGGCCGGAAACTTTGACTTTGTACAAGTCAAGTGCAACCAGATGTCCTAGAGTGGCGCTATTGGTTTCTAAGTGCTATATAGTGTTAAATCTATAAACATTTTTATCTCCTGTCCCTACATTGGAATTTTGTTGTTTTGGTGTCATTTTAAAGATACAAATATGTCCATTTTTTATAACCTGGAGTTGGATTTTATTTGTGTGTTATGTCTTAATTATTTACTCAATTAGTGTTTTTAAATGCTTTACATACCTTTCTTAAAGGTTAAGCCTGCTTCTCACCTCCAAGCTACCCATGGTGGACCATGGGAATAATTTATTGACACCTGTACTGAGCCCTAGGCTGTGTTAGTGGCCTTATTGCCAGTGGTAGATGCTTATTTACCACTACTAATAACCCACTTTCCAACAGCAGTTGAGGGGCACCTGGGCTCGATTTGAGGCAGAATGAGAAGGAGCTGAGCTTGGATACACTAACTGGATATTCCTGTTTTTTTATTTTCTGACTTAGTCTTTATTATGGAGGTTAAAACCTTTCAGCAGGTCAAGGCTAAACCTAGTAAGAGTCACCGGGAGTCAGATATGTTGTTGTTGAGTTCCAGCTAAAGCCATTGGTTTCACAGTAAATTTTTCTGAGTTGGGCAAGATGAATTTTGCAGCCACCATCACCTTTGGTACAGATTTGCCACCATGCCCCAGCTCTAAGTTTTACTTTCAGGATGAGTAACTTTTTTGGTGCTCATATTTCTCCAATGGGGTAAAGCAAAAGGCTGCAGCTAGGCATGGCTCTACGTGGCTGGATACAGTTACTACAAGGTCTCACATTTTATGTGTTCCGACAAGCTCAGAATGAGACAACATAATGTTATTGCCTACTTATTATTAATCCTCCCTGGGCAAGGCTCAGCAGAATGTCCCCTTCCTTCATAGTTGGAAAAAATGACTACATTCCACATATCTCCAGCTTCTAGGAAAGTTCTTTCTCGTTTCACCAGTAGCCAGCAGATCCTCACGGGTAGGCTTCTAGACACCAATACTCTCTCCAGTCAGGCCTCCTACAGGGTCAGGTACACTGTGGTCACCTAGGCCCTCTTGGAGTAGGACTCATCCTGATTTTTGTGTTGTGAAGATGGCGAACAGGAGGGGTATTGGTTGGAGAGCATTTCCAGACCCTAGTTTCCAGTAGGAGTCTGGACTTCGTGATTCTTCTTTCTTTGAGTGGGGCCCTCTTTTTAGATTTAGATTTCTCTGGTCAGGAATATTCTGAGTACATGTTTCAGAGGTGCAATCATTATAATTGCATTGGCCAGTGGTTGGACAATGTTTTATGTTCAATTCTGTCTATGTTCTTGCCTTGTTCTCACCTCTGTTTCCAGCACTTTCTCTTACGTTTTCAATAAAAGTTCACAGAAGCACTAAAACCCAAATATCTAATCCCATTATACTATCAGAAGGTTCTCTGGCTCTCTCTAAACCAGATTTAGTAGAACTTACCTTTCACTGTCAGTAAAAACAACTGTTCTTTCCCCTGCTGGGACTGGAGTCATAGAGTCTAGGATGGCACTGGGAATGAATGGGAATCGGATTCCATCATCCCTGTTTGATATGTCCAAATGGATAGAGGTGGTGTGAAGGCTGCCACTTATTGCAGCAACTGTTTCAGTACCCCTCTCAGTTGTTGGCTTCCTGTTGTGACGTCACACGCCGTTCGTTGTTGCAGTCGCCGGGGCTGGGGCTTGGACTTGGAGCTGCGGAGCTGCGGAGCCGGAGCCGAGCCGGAGCCGAGTAAACCTATTATCCTGAAGTCCGCAGTCCGCACGCCCGCCTGTCTGCCTGTTTGCCTACCTGCCTGCCTGCGTTTCCCTACATGAGAACTAGCTCCGCAGGGGCTGACAGAGACGGTCAGTGAGCTGCGGGCCTGTGCACTGCTCCAGCTGTCTGAAGCTGCCTGTACTCGACCCAGCCCACCCTGGCCCTGCAAAAGGGATACCCGGGCTGCCATGGTTCAAGCGCGACCTCAAAACTGCCGCTGTGCAGGCTCCGGCGGTGGTGGTGCGGGGGGGGGGGCACGGGTGACGAAAGACAAGGGAAGGCAAGAGGAGAGAAAGAGCCAAGTGAGGAGCTGCTGCAGTGAAGCCGCAAAGTGGAAGAGAGAGGCCGGGAGCCTGCGGACAAAATCGGCACTTAGACAAGCCGAGCTGCTGATCCTACCAGGTTAGGTGGGACCGAGAGCATACTGGGGCTGACCTCGAGCCCTCTCTTGAGATCCGGATACCCGGTATTGTGGAGGCCCAGAGACCCTGCCCTGCCCGAAGGTACTGTGACCACGCGAACTGCACGCACCTGATTTGAGGAGGTGAGGAACTGGAGGGGGGTTGCTGGGTGCTGCACACTGGTACAGGGGAAGAGACGACAGAGAGCTGGAAGCACTGCCAGTCTCAGCGCCTGTTTCTTCCAATAGTGACTGGCGGTTACTGGCAGTATGGACAGTGTGAGGCGTGTGGCTGACCCCTTATTTCCCTGTATAGACCCTGCACAGCCCAGGAGTGACCCCCCCGCCTCGCGAAGCACATTGGGGGTCGATCACGTGCCGATACACGCACCGCAAGAGAGCAGATAGATAACAGTGGGGGAGACCATAGAGATTAGCGGGGGACCTGAAGCCCCAGAAGCATCAGAAAGCCTGAGGCCATCCCTGTAAATAGCCCTCACCTAAGCCGGCAGCAGAGGAGACAAAGCAACTTTGCTGCACTAACTATCACAAGGCGTTACCATCTGAGCAAACAACCCGCAGAGCTAGAGGCTCGGAAAAAAAAGAGAGAGATGAGGTCAGGGAAAGTACGAACAAATCCACCAAAAAATGCAAAGAAGAAAGTCAAGACCAAATCTTCTGCTCATCCCCTAGAGGGTAGTGCAACTCCCACATTAATTCCCCCCATTTATTCAATTTTTGGAACAATGAACTCTACTGGCAAATTTTCATTTCTGAAAGATCCTATGTCAGCCATTTACTCAATGCCGGCAACACCAAAAGGATTGCAAAAACCAATGTCGCCAGATATAATAAGTATAAAGTCGACGGATACAAAGACCCTTTTGCCCGCTCCAAGCACCATTGCAGAAAGGGCCAACGTACCAGAAGGGACCCTCAACTGTACGGAAGCTACCCACTGTAAAAGTAAACATATGATGCAAATTCAGGTCCAAGTGCATAAGGAAAATAAAAGACACAACCCAGTACAAGGTGTGGGACTAGAGGAATCACTAACGTCAACTCAATTATTAAATAAGTCTTTGGACCGTTCCATCGAAGGACATACAACTAAATGTATATCAAACAAAAGCGACACAAACTTATCTATGATTGGAAGCAAACAACCTACAAGTAAAAGTGATAAACAACACAATATCAGTACGCATGACTCATCACACAAGGCTTATCTAAACAACCACTCAACCCCAAAATCGGCCCCATATTCAAGTCAAGTACAAATATCTCGTACAGAAAAAGCAAAGGAGTGCAACCCCGGGGGGGCACTACAAAAACCCACTAATAATCACAAAAAAACCTTAACATACAAGGCTCACTCGGCCAACAATACAACTGAAAGTAACACCGAGCAAACAAACCCCCTTGATAAATCAATAATCATTATGAAGGAGGTACAGGATATAACGATAAAGGATTCATACATGAAAAAAAATGTAATCAAGGATTCACTAAGCAAAAATATAATAGAGATATCCAGTGAAATGAATCAGGAACTGGATAATGAAATACTTATGGATTCATTAAATGGTCTTGACGTAGATGGTCAAAAGGAAATATCAATAATAGAAATCCAAAGTATTTCTGCAATGGCTGATTCACTAATAACAAAAAGTCCAGGAAATAGGCGACAAATAACTCAGGGGTGGAAAAATGTTACAACACACAAAGAACAAACACAACCGGAAGTCATCATTAATTATAATAAAGTTCACCAGTGCCAACAAGAAGTAGGACAGGATGTTAAAAACAATCTGGAATCCATATTCATGCTACACAGTGCACTGGGGTGTATATTGGAAACCTCCATCAAAACTCTTAATATGCAGTCAGATAAACTCGACATACAAATACATCTTATGAGTACAATGGCGGAACACATAGCCGGCATAAATAAAAAACTAGACATCTTGGCCAGCACATTCAATTTCATTGAGGACCAGATTCACCCATGTACACCATCTAAGGTATGTACCTGCCACCCAATATTGGAAAAATTGCAGGATTTGCCATCTATACTCAATGATATCCTAAAGGAATGTAAGCTTGCCAACCAAACCAATAACAGTACCACAATTGACGGTGATCTCATTTCTTTCAACCCCTGTCAAAACATACAAACAAGCAACGTAATTAAACCCAGGAGTACTAATATAGATAACAATATTGCACCGCTGCAGCAAATCGCACATCAAAAAAACAAACAAAATAATTCAATAACAACATCTGACGAAATAATGGAGGAACCAAAAGCAACATGCGTCATTCCATTAATCAGTCAAAATAACTACTCTAACCTACTAGAAACAGAACAACCTGCCCAGGATGGGGAAAAAAATCATAACAACGAGAAAAGCCTAACTAAACGGCAGAAAAAAAGGGCACGAAAAAATAGAAATCATCTCTCAAAGCACGTGCCTGCTAATAAGCAGTTGATAACCAATTTCCCCGTCTTTGATCGGGCCAAAATAAAATCAAAAAATGAACCTAATACCAAAGAGGGGGCTTCCCAGTCGACAATAAAGAGAGAAAACGATTGTAAAGATCGGAAGACCTCGACCAAAGATGAGGGACATAATCTCATGTCAAAAACCTCCAATGATCGTGCATACATAAAATCATCAAAAAAAACCATACATATAGAGGGGGTTGTCCAAGCTAAAGCCCTTGAAGAAGGGAATTCTACCTATATTGATCATATGAGTTCATCTACTGCCATTAGTTGCACAGATATTAGTCATGATCCAGAGGACAGTATCGATGCACAACTAAATAAAACTTTAGCGAGTCTGCAATGCAAGCCGCAAAAAACAGAACTCGCCCCACGCCAAAAGGCCAGCACGTTGCATGAGGATAAGCAGCATCCCACAAATGATCACGAACAAAAAAAGTATGAGGCAAGCAATTGCAGACTCTACAGTTTTGTCGCCAAAGGCGTAGAGAAAAAATAGAAAGCGCATTCAATCTTGATCACAACCACAAGTGTTAATCCCACAATTGGGAAAAGTGATATGGAAAAGAATAGACAAATAACAACAAAGATGGATAGAAAAACCCACGATAATATTCAAGTAACGCTTCCCAAGGATAACAAAGTAGAGCAGCAAAGTCCAGAAAAAACAAACCTTGAAAGAACAGGACGACGCCCGGTGATCCACGAAAAGGAAAATGGGCGTCTTTCGGAAATGGTTGGTGCAAAACGTGCAGACAGAGAAGTGAAACCTCCACCTAGCATGTCACCCATGCAAACTCAAAATGACGTATACAACCAAATAGGAAAATATCTGCACGTCAATGCAAAGGATAAAGAAAGTTATAAATCAACGAAAACATGCCAAAACGGTAAAACATGCCTCGCCTCTGACCAAGTCACTGAGGTAAAATCAGCCAACACAGGAAAACTCCTCTTTGTCCCTAACTACGAACCACAAGGCTCTCAAGACTTTTTAAATCGCGGGAATATACTCCACCTGACATCTACAATTCCAAGCCTTGGCGATCTAACTACAAATGACCTATTCTCAATTGAATTTATTGCCCCAAAAAATAACGAAACAAAGGAAAGCACACTTACAACCTGGAGGGATGTAGGAATAGTTAAACGCATTCTTTCTGAAATGGCTAAATTTGAAGAGTGGGGAATCACCCTGAAAGAAGTGGTAAACTCAGGTTATCCGTCTCCCCTATTAAGAAAGTATACTACAAGAGAAAATCAAGTTCGGATAAATCGAGCAACGTACTCAGTGCTCCAAGGTGCCAGGGGGGCTGAATCGGCTCACAATGAACATCTGAAACAGAAATCGTCAACTAATATCAACTGAACCCACTGTCAGCCAGGCGATACCGAAGGAAATACCATAAAACTCCTCTCTTGGAATATCGCTGGCGCAAAAGACATTTTAAAGAAGCACAGTAAATCAGCCTCCTGGGATCAATATGACATCATAGCCTTACAGGAAACGTGGCTAACAGAACCAATTGATGTACCAGGTAGATTATGCTTCCATGTAAGTGCGCTTCGCCCCCAGCGATACGGGCGTGCAAGCGGGGGGCTCTCAGTTTATATCACAACTGCCCTGATGATCAATGTTATTCAATTGGCTACATCGACACCAGACATGCAAATAATCAAATTGGAGAGCATAGCAAAGGGCAAAACTGGACCTATCATTTTGATCAATATATATGCCCACCCGAAAAAAGCACTTAAAAAAGCTCTCTTTCAATGAGTCGCAACTGTTGTATCAAACATCCGCCTTGAACAACCAAGTTGGGAGATTATTCTCACTGGCGATTTTAACTCCAATCTCCTACACGAACCAGAAGATGAAGATAATATCAATGTAGCGAATGATATGTGGAATGTTGTACCCCAGGAGATTCCACTGGTCAAGAAGACAGATAAAGAGGGCAGACAGCTGATGTGGGATCTTGAACACCTTGGGCTAAGGGTAATAAATGGCAGATCTACCCAGGATAAACCCCCTGCTATCACCTATACAGGCCACAATGCAAGTTCTATCCTGGATTATACAATAGTAACATTACCCTTTCTAAATCTAATAAAAAACTTTCAAATAATCTGTACTTTAGATCGTGACCACTCCATGCAACACTTTGAGATAACGCTGACTACAACCAGGTACTTACAAGCACCCATGATAGCAGGTAATACTTCAACAATCAACCTGAAGCGTTTAAAATGGACGAGCGAATCAATCCCTCAAATAGCGCTGGACGCCAAGAAACTATTTCAAACGCTCACCCAGGAGAATGCCCTGTGCTCGGAAATTTGGTCTGATTATTTGGAAAAGCTTCCTAGGACCAGCATTAATTTTAAAAAGAAGAACTCTTTTAAAAGTAACACCAAATTCAATAAAACAACACTCTCATTGAGGAAACGCTTGCAAAAACTCACACGACGAGCATATGGCCACAGCATGAATCCTAGTATCTGGCAAGCAGTCCGGGTAATAAGGAAACAATACAAGAAATTAATTTGGACAGAAAAACAAAACCAAGCAAATGATTTCTGGTCTAAACTGTTGAATAATGTAAAAAAATCGGATTCCAGGGCTTTCTGGTCACAAGTCAACTCCTTACATCGAATAGTGCAACCAGTAAGCATGACCTGCATTAGTGAAACTGTATGGGTCCAACATATAGTCGCCACATTTTCAATCAAGTCATCAACGCATTTAATAACAACCACAATATTGGCAGGCAAAACACCCGGAATACTGGAGCAGGAAGATATCACCTCTGCCCAGCCAACCAACACGATCAACCATCATGAAAGTATGGCTCAATCGTCACAGCAAGATGAGGAGTTTCTCATACTACAAATAATCAAGAAAAGCAGGCAAGACAGTGCACCAGGTCCGAACAGCATCCCGCAGGCCATTTTTAAAGAGGACCCCCAGTACTGGGCCAGCAAATTCAATCTCCTCTTTCGATCAATAAACAACACCGGTCGTGTCCCAGATAGCTGGAGGGGAGCTATCATAAACCCAATCTACAAAGGTGGAGATTGCAAAGATCCAAATAATTATCGCCTGATAGCCCTCATTGATGCCGAAGCTAAATACTATGCATCTCTTGTTCTAGCTGATCTGGTTCAATGGTCTGAAACGAACAACAAAATACCGCTGAACCAGACTGGATTTCGCTGCGGTATGGGAACCATGGCAAATGCAATGTCACTATGCCTGATTGCTGAAAAAAGTCTACAAAACCACTTGGAACTCTACACCTGTTTCGTGGACTTTAAGGCGGCATTTTACCGTGTCAGTAGGCAAACACTTTGGGCCAAACTGAAACACCAGGGCTTACCGGACTCAATCCTCACACCAACCATTGACCTGTATACCAATACCTGGATGCAGGTAAAAATTGACAACGGGCAGCGGTTAACGCGAAAGATCGGCACCGTAGACGGCCTAAAACAAGGCTGTGTGTTGGCCCCTCATCTTTTTAATCTGTTTATGGCAGACTTGACAGTAAGCCTAGACCAGATTAATGCCCATCCCCCCCGGCTAGGTAATTTACGTGTAACACATCTATCCTATGCCGACGATGTGGTGCTATTAAGTCAAACGAAAATAGGCTTACAACGTCTACTGCAAGAACTGACCAGTTACACCAAACAGAATCTGCTAGAAATAAACAGCAAGAAAACCAAGATAATGGTTATAACACGACGCCACAAAGCCCCACCAACTTTCCTAATAGACAATGTTAAGCTGGAAGTGGTGGATAGCTACAGGTATCTGGGGATACAACTAGATAAGCTCCTCAACTTCTCTACTCACTTTAAAGACATTGAAAAAAAGGGCTCTACCTTACTACATGCCTTCACCAACTTAGAGATCGAGCTCAAAGGCCCATTGGTCTCCCCTTTGCTAACCACAATGAAAGCAAAGTTACTGCCAACAATAGCATACGGGAGTGTGCTACATCATGGCAAAAGTGCGATACTCATTGACAAAATACAAACCAAAGTCTACAAGCGTGTATTTGCCTTACCAAGCAACACATCACCGGCACAAGTAAGACTTGAATTTGATTTGCAATCGCAAGTGCTTTTGAAAAAGTATGAGACCATCAAATTTTGGTATGATGTCTGGAGGAATCAGGAAAATGAAGTCTACAGCGCCATGTGGGAAGCAATCCAAAAGAGTCCGAACTCCGAGTACACTAAGTACTTAAGACAATCGCTAGAAACAACTGAGTTGGCAACTCTATGGGAAACTAAGCTTCCAGTAATATCATTCAAACAAGTGGTTAAGAAGACTGCCAAAAGACACTCGCTCCTTAAGGATAAGCTAACCTTTAGTCATCGAACCCACGCCTGGATGACTATCAACTCATATAAAAAGCCTGTACCAGCAGCCTATTTAGACCTTGCTTTCTCGCCATTTATTAAGCGCAAATACCTCAATTAAAGGTTGGGTAACTTTCCAACAAGTGCTTATCAACCGAAATGGAGGCCCCAAGAAAGTAAAGAATGCGAACTTTGTGGTGCAGGTAAACAAGACTTCATTCACTTGATTTGTATCTGTTCAGCCATGAATCAAGCTCGTCGGTGTTGGCTAAAATCTAAGTTCAATGAACACGGAGTACGCACCTGCCGGTCAGCGATTGTTCAAATCCTATGTTCAATGGATCCACAATTGATATGCAGAACAGTCAAATTCATCACCCATTTCGAGAAAAAACGAGGCCCATGGGAAAGACTTGATCTTGAAACAAGAACTCCTTTCATTGTGGCAGAGCCACGACCCTCAACAAGCATATCATTAAGCTAGATTGACATCTGATTTTATAGACTTTATCTTTTATACAGTATTGTCAATATCCTGCTTTTTAAACACTGTGGTATTTTATATATTGTAATGCTTTTAATTAACTACACAATAAAGAATTACTTACATTCACCCTCTCAGTTGTTGACAAAAACCCCCTTGTCTTCCTTAGGCGCAGAGGCCAGTCCTTCAGTCTGTGTTGACACCTTTAGTCAGTCCTGTCTTCCTAGCTGAGTAAAGATTGCATTCTGGGACATGAAGTTTCACTATTTTTCGAATTGTAAGTGTGGCCCAAAACACTAATTATTTTATGTGATAAAGACTAAATGACAGGACTGGCTGTAGCAGTCATATAATTCTTGTGTCACATGGCAGCTAAATGAACGAGATATATTTTTAAGAAGTGGGATCCAGTTAGGATAAGAAGGTAAATTTAACAAATACCGACAAAATAACTTTAATACACGTGTTATGAGAATAGCAGAGCTCTCATGTCCCATTCAGTCCAGGTTTTTTTTGCATTCTGGGATTTGTAGTTCAGTGTATAACTTCATATAGTCATGACTACAAGTCCCAAAATTCAAAGAATAAACGTGGACTGGGCGTCCTGCTAACGCATGGACTTAGATTACTTGAAAGCCCTACAATTGCGCTAAGAATTATCTCTTTGCTTGATGGGAATGTTTTTTTTATCGCTTGAGGACTATTGATCCAGCACGCACAGATTGCTTCATTAGCAGCATGCGGCGCTGAGCTCATGCATGCACTGCAGACCTGATACCAATCATTCATTCTTAAAATTGGCAAATTAATCCCTAATGGTTGACACGTTCAGCGCTGACAAGCGTGCCCCTGACAATGTTCTCCTTGGGAATCTTACACGACTTTCTAGATTGTTTTAGTGAGATCAGAAGCTATCCTTTGGCTTGAGCAGTGTTACTTCAAAATGTAATTTGTGTGCAGCATATGAGTAAATGTAATTATACATCGGAAACGGCTAATGCTGTCATGTTCGTTGGGCAGAGGTCAAAACAAAACCTTCTGAGTACCTCCTTGTAGAAAGAAGGCCAATGAAAATGAAAGGTAACATTGTCAAGAATTATTGTGAATCATATTTATCAGATGTAAAAAGTAATTATGCCCATATGTTTGTCTATGATGTAATTTAGCGCTACTTTTAATGTTATGGTTCATTCAGTGTAAAATGCCTTGCACTCTTTTCTGTGATCGATACTGAACCATCTCAATATATCTCCTTGCGGAGAGCTCGCATTACAAGCATCTGTGTGGGAAATGTACGACCTTTGTCACAACTTCTGAGAAAACTAGTTTGAAGCACTTTAATGTCCAATAAAATGCACCACGAGTCTCTATTTCTACATCAAAACAACCTGCATTCACTGCTATAAATAGACATTGCTCTTTTAGCTGCAAAGGGAGTGGTCTGCCAGCATGATTATACGTGTTAATTTTGCACAGGGCCACCATATATATGGGGGTAGACTTTTGCCAAAGTATATTTTCCGTAATCTATTGTGAAGAATACAAAAAGTATGGGTGGAATTATTGAATTAATCTCAGCCACTGGTTATTACTTGGGGCTGTATCCCAGTCCATCAATTGTTTTGCTCACTATGTCACATCAATCAGGAACCAGCCATTTGCAAACCAGCCATTGTCCTACTCAAATAGGAACAATTCATCTTGAACGGCCAAGCAAGTCCCTTCTCAAGTGGAATCATATTTTGGGTGTTCATGTCACAGGAAAGAGATTCATTATTATTATTTCAATCTTTATTTCGGCCATGTGGCCATAAAAGATATACATATACAAGCGTGGTAAAATCAACAACAATAACAAAACAGTACATGTTATACACTGTAAAATCATTCATTTCTGTAGATTAAAACTACCAGAGTTACGTTTTAAAAGACTTGGGATTAAATCGGGGCCTGTGATTTCAAAATGCGAGAGCGGGTATGCCAGATATTGGTGAGGAATTTTGCCATTACAAACACGGTTAAACTCGAAACATCGGTTTTTAAAATTCTATACATCGGGAGATACTCCCTGCAACCAAAGTTTCTAATACGTGGTAGAAGCCAGTGTTTCCTAGCTTTCATATAGGTTGGGCAAAACAGGACCACGTGTAGATCACTCTCCTCCACATAGGAGCATGTCGGACACTGCTTAGAGGAAGACGGGGTTGTCCAGGAGCTGGTAAAAGATCGCAGGGGCAATGTTTCATATCTCCATTGGAGAAACAGCTTCCTGACCAACACGGGGGACATGGCGTCCAAGACCCTTTCCAACCTATATGAGTCCTTGCTCAGCATAAATGCAGATGTTAATGATCCCTCCCGCTGGCAGTCCATAGCAATTGATAATTTCTGGTCATGATAGACCTTGGCCAAAGTTCTGCGTGGGATATTTAATGAGGCGTGTGCAGGATCGGACCAGAGATCAGGGAACCCCAGTGTTGTACATGATTTTTGGATGTATTTTACCCAAGGGATCTGTAACGCTTTGGGATGAGTTAGAAGCTCACTCAGTTCTGCCCTGTAAGCAGATAGTTCTTCGCTACTCCACAGTCTTTGCCAGAAGACTATGGGTCTGAGACCTATTTCATCAGCTATTGGTCTCAGTCCCAGATCCAGCCTCAGTGGAAGGAGCGGGGTGCTGGCCGGAAGTGCAACTATCTGTCTAATGAAATTGTTCTCAGTTGCTGAAAGAGATTTACTCTTCTCTTGACAGGAGTAAATCTCTGTTTCTGAAAAAATGTTGTGACTACCCTGAAACCTTCTTAGGAAATAAGGGATATAAAACCTAACTTGAGATATGAGCGTGTTGATTCAGCCTCTTTAAATGCTGCATAAAAAAATAAAATCCCTAAATTACTTGCTTCTCTTGAACAATTCCCGGAAAAATTCATCTTCACTAGGAGATATACATGTTGGAAGTTGTTGCTGTGGTTAACTTACCTGTTGTAATCCCTCTTTACAGGGGACTTCTCAATTCATGGAAGAGAGACAGAAGACTTAGAGGTTTCAAGAATCCTTCCTCAGTTGTCATTATGTCTTGGGGATGAGAGTCATAGAGATCACCATAGTAGGAGGAAATGCCTCTGTTATCATATAGGAAGGGTTAACAATCAACCATCCATGTCACTGATGTAGGCCATTGACAATTGAGACTCCTTTTGACACAATTCCATTGTCTAAAGCCTCTCTAATGTCTCCTCCCAATCAGAGTGCCTCTATCTCAACTTCACTAAAGTACATTCAGCCTGAGAAGTATATACCACATTAATGGAATATTTTGTGTTTCTAAGTGGAGTCTCCAGCAGAGTGACGGATGCACCACATGCAAAGCAGTCAAGCCTATTTATAGAGCAATGTGGAGTCTTCAGAAGGGGCCGCTAGGTCTCCGAACCTGCCGCCCATATCAGCTGTTCTCCAGTGTGAGTGTGATTGTGTTTGTGTTTTCATCCTTATAAATGCATAAATGTGTCCTTGGTGTGACTTATGCTACAAACACAATGGTCCCTCAAAAGGACAATGAGAGAAAAGAAATAAATATAGAAATACAATTAGCTCTATATTGAGCTGTCCAACCGGACAGGATTCTTTTTAATATTACAGAATTGGAACAAACAAAGAAGTGGGTACACAATCTTGCGGCGAGCACGATACGGACAAACTGAAAGGCTCAGGCAAAACTTAATGCTTGAAAATATTTCATCAATTCGGCAAGCATAAATGGAGAGAGACCATTAAACATTTTAAATAATGAGTATGATTGTATTAAAGTGTTGAGGAGTCGATGACATTTCGATCCCAAGCAAAAAATTGCGGGATCATCATCTGGACATTAGATTACATGCCTGAGTAATTGCCAATTGCAAGAGCCATAAGGTCTGCAGTGCGGCAGCGAAAAGAAATCTGAATGAGTTATCTAGCTCGTTAACCAATATTAGGCAGGGATCCGCGAGGATTAACAAATGCGATCAATCAAATCGGTGATCAGTTGGTCAAGCAGGGTGTTGTTCGTTTGTGCCTTTTCGTGAACCACTCAGTGGTGACATGTTCAAGCAGGAGCCAGTACGATAATGCATTATCGCACTGGCTCCAGATTGACCACCCGTATTTACGTTTTTATCTAATCTTTTTGATTGCCAATTAAAAAGAGAATTCTCCTCCCTAATTGCTGGTTTTCTTAACACTGAGATAGAAAACCAAGCAGATAAAGCACTACTGTATCTCTTACTCACCTCCGCAATACAAATGGTCCTAAATAACTGGAAGGAAAGGCACAAAGCCTCTTTCAAAGGTTGGATAAATTGGATCATCCATATTAGAGGGGCAGACAACATCACTCTCCAACAGTCACCTTGGAAATCGTCAGTCAGACAAATCTGGGACAAGTTAGATAACTATTTTGTCACAAATAAACCACCTTGACATGCTCTTGGAGTCGTTCTAGCTGGTTTATCCCCATTCACAATATGACCCATACAACCACTAACACTCATGAGTGTTTTTTCTCTCTTAATCCTACTTACGCCCAGGTCACAGTATGCGTTATATTAAATAATGCACAGGAAAGTAACTAGCACTTGCTTAACACTGTTCTTCCTCTCTTTATATCTATACACTTACTCGAATCTTAACTGATTCACAGACCTTCAGACCAACTATTGTTTGATTTGTATTATTTCGATTTGTATTGTTTTTGGATTATCATCTGCTGTCTGTTTGTGGATGCTTATTTTATTTACTGCTAGGAATAGATTATACCATTTGGAACCTGTTATTGTTGAGTAACGTCACCAATTTACAAACTTACATGTACTTTATATATCAAAAGGATTGCATCTGATGTTACAGGCAAGACGTTTAGGGTCAGAAAAGAAGCATTTTTGGTCAGCAGGTGATATAACTTATTAGAGAGAGAAAAGGATAAGGTTTCAAGAAAGAGAGAGAATATTGAAATAAACGTGACCCGATTAAAAGAGAGATGTCTGTGCAGGCAGATCAAGGTTCCTGATATCGCACAGGATATAGAAGTGTTGAGGACACACATGGTGGGCAATCAAAAGACCCAGAAAAAGAAAAGAACATTTTTAAGACAGCATATAAACAAACTGTTGTGCGTTGTGATGAATCCTCTTGTAGTGTGCAGGTGGAGTTAGGCTGTTCATCAGATTTGGATTCAGATGAGCAAGGTTATGAGAGATCAAAGAAAAAGGGCATTTTGGGGAACAGCAAGGACGAGGATCCTGAGGTATTATTACCAGGTCCTTTATGCTTGACCTGATGTTAATAACCTCTTATTTCCTCTGAATGGACTTCGATAGCTCATGTAGAGGAGCATCTGGAATCCTGGTTCAGGAAACAAATACTGAAAAAAGGTAAGAATAAGGTTATAGTCAGAGTTCCCTAGACCTTCCTTAGCAAATACGGTGATGATTACATTAGAGCTCGATGCTAATATTTTGCCGTTCATTGGAAAAGAAGGATGTAAAAACTTGGCAAAGGGCTCGAGAATGTGCCAAGACGGATTAATTGACATGATTTGCCCATTAACAAAAATATTTTATATGGCTGAAGAGGCATATGTTAATAAGGAACATTTAAATGTGTAGGAATTAGGCAATGGCTACAATGCACCATGTGTCTTTTAGGTTATGCTAACACTACCACTTCAGTGAAACACAGAAAGAACATCCTAATCAATATTAACACAAAATTAGTAGATCTGACAAATGAGGCAGTTCCAGTTGTGAAACATCTCTTGTTTGAAGATGATTTCATCAAAGATTTATCTAAATATGCGAGGGCACATATTTCAATTCAAAAGTCACAATAAGACAAAAGTAAAGCCTTTATTGAGTGTGTTTTTGATTGGGCCTAGTATACAAGGGGTCGGTTCTCCAGCTGAGAACAGCGAATTATGAGAAATTCTTCTTTTCTGGGATATAGACCCTGCATACAGAACCAAAGTTTAAGTAAATTGACTGGATTCTACCCTCAAAGGCAGAGGTTTAGAGGAAGAGTAATATGTGGAGATGGTCGCACCCGAGGATCAGGTAAGGTTAGGTTAGATTGAAGTCTTGTTAAAATTGGCCTGCAGATTTGCTTGATTGTATCACAGTTGGATTCAAATATCAGGAGACCATTCGATTTTGCAAATAGTTTAAGGGTATCACATTGGTTACATAGAGGAACTGGCTCAGTTTTGGGTTCCCAAATGCATACATTTGGGTGTAGACTTGACAAGGTTGGTAAAGAAGGAGGCTCAAGAATTGCTGGAGAAGGATGCAATAGTGGAGGTACTGCAATACTTGCAAGTGTTTGCACGGGGGTATCAAGGAATGCTTCCAGTGATACATTTAAGAATCCTCAAGGGGTGGGCAATTTACCACCATTTCAAGATGGAAGGTATGCATATTTTGAGGGACATTTTGCAGACAGGGGATTGGTTGACTCATTTGAATCTGAAGAATGCATGTTTGACAATCCCAACATGGGAACCTTAGAGATTCCTACAGTTCAGAACAAACTGAAAAAAATAAGGAAGGAGATTCTGAAGGTTTTGAATTTAGATCAGATTTCCCTGAGAATGTTAGCTCGAGTTGTAGGTCTATTGTCTTCAAAGATACAGGCTATTTTTCCTGGACTTTTGAATTATAGGGCACTTAAGAGATTGGCAACAATGCATGTGAGAAGTAGTTTGAGGTATTCAGAAAAAATAACTCTTCCCAAGGAAGGAAGAAATTGACCTAAATTGTGGTTAAGGAATATGGAGGCTTTAATGGGAGAACAGTTTTTGGGGAGAATCCAAAATTGAAAATAGGGTCAGATGCGAGTGTAGATGGCTGTGGTGCACATTTTGGAGCTGTGTCAACAGACAGTAGTTGAACAGAGGAGGAAAGCAAAATGTACTTACATTACCTAGAGTTCCTACCAGGATCTTTTGCAATTAGATTTTTAATGAAGAACAAGTTGAAGTGTGCTGTTCTGTTAAGTATAACAATGTTGCATTGTAAAATATATGAACAAGCTAGAGGGTCAGAGGTCAAAGGATTTAGTGGACTTAGCAAGAGTTTTTTGTAAGTATTGTCTAATGCGAAAAGTATCAGTTCAAGCGGAGCACATTCCAGGGTTGAGCAATGTGGTGCCAGATTGGTTTTTGATGGGTTTTAGAGATTCTAGCTACTGGAAGTTGAACAGGACAATTTTGTTACAAATAAAGACTGTTTGGGGTCCTTTCGGAGTGGATTTATTTTCAAAAAGGCTGAATGCTCACATGAAAAGATTTTTCAGTTGGTGTCCAGATGCAGAAACATCGGGGATAGATGAATTCCATCAGGATTGGCGACAGTCTCCCCCTTATGTGTGCCCACTCTTCTTCATGATTGCTCGGGTGTATCTGATGGAATGGAAGGAAACTGTTGTGGTGATACCTCTGCTTTGTAGATCACAGGTATGTTTTCCAATACTGCTGAAGTTGTCTGTGGTCTTTCCAAATTGTATTTCCAAAGTTTCAATAAATTCTTGTGGGTACAGACCAGTTGAACCTAGTGGTGTGGAAAATGTTGGTGGAAAATGTTAAGAGTTACCAGGACTTCCAGAAAAGGCTTTAGTTCTAATTAAGGAATCCTGGCCACCAGGTATTAGGAAGTTGAACAGGGGGAGAATGGGTTTGGATAAGTGTTAGGAAGAAATGGCGCTCAGTGGGTGCCTTGAGTGTAGGTTTTGGTTGATGGCTTAAGTCCGGTGCATGCGGGTCAGGGGAACAAACCCAACGGAAAACCACCCCCTGCTAAGGTAAAGAGACGTGTCTCCTATTCCACAATTACAAAGAGAGTCCCGTACACACGATAATCTGAATGGTTTGCAAGTGAAAACCCTAATTTCTCCAAAATAATTTAAATCAAGATTCAAGAGTCTGTTATCTATAGGTTTAGATATTTAATAGTGGAGTGATGGTCAGTACATCCAAGCAAACAATAATAATAATAGGGTAAATAGCCTCCAAGCAAATAATAATAATAAGGTAAATAGCAGACACGTGTTTCGTCACGCCGTGTAGCGGCTGTGACTCTTCAGTGCTGGGAAGGACAAAAGAGTGTGCATGTATTAGAAACGTAAGAGATGGCTGGGTGTATGAACGTGAAAATTAGATGGAGACCCTATGTTGGTGTAAAGGCAAATTAAAAGTGACTGGGAGAGCACGTTGAAAGATTCGCGGTCCAAAACATAATGTGACATAGTGATGTGACAGTATTTAGTGGAAATCATATACACATTTATACAGTGAAATGCGGCGAGTTTATGTGAGAGAGCGAAATGCTTGTTGCAGTGCCTAAAAGAAGAACAAATTAAAGTTGACATTTGTGTATTGTAGAAACGCGGTCACGTTGATGCATAATTGTTGCATCATGGTATAGCGTAAAAGGAAACGGCAGTGCACATGTAATACATGTCGTAATTTGATACCCCCAAAGGGGGTGGAAAATTCATTGGTTTATGCGTAGTAGGATGGTACCTAAAAGAAGACCAATATGTAAAGGGTTTGCACAGGTGATTGGTTCATAAATGAAGTATATACAAGGTAGTATGTCATACATTATATTCCGGATTTCTGTAGGTATCTAAAAGAAGACAAAAACCTACAAAACTGTGTCACATGTAGGACTGTTATTCATGATTCGGTTCATGATTGGCAAGTACTGAGAGTAACACGGTGCACTAGTGTAGGGTTCTGGGAGGTTAATGGTAGCAAAAGGGGCCTGTGTGTGACTGCAGTTTATTAGCCGGTAAACAGTTAGATATAGTAGTGTGAAAGTTGTCGCATCACAGTACCTATCACGACAAGCAGTGAGGTTGGAAAGGAGCGAGAGCAGAATAAGCCCCGTCCCGAGACAGCGTAACGAGAAAGAGCAGAGATCGAGTGGAGTTACAGTGAGAACGTGGTTTAGAAAAGGGAGAAAAAAAGAATAGAAGAACGCACGGAAAGGACACAGTGCAGGGATGGGACACTATGTAGCGTAAAGAAATTACCTGGAACGCTAGAGTAACGTTTTATCGGTGGAAAGTACGCCTGATTGGAGATCAGGGTATGAAGTATTGTATTGTGAGTCGTTTAGGGGCTCGCAGCAAGACGGATGTGTCCTGTTCGGTAACTGCAATGGGTTGATAGAGAGGTAAAGGACAATTAATTAAGATTATTGATATGGAATGTCAAGATTCAGCGATCGGTGACGCAAAAATCATCATCCGGGTCATGGATGATGACGGAGGGCACATAGGCGGATTATAACGTGGAATGATGAAGGGGATAGGTCTAAAAGGGGGGCGAGTCACCACCCTTGTAGGGCTTGTTGGGAAACACTAGAACTCCAGCTGGCAGTTCTAAGATTCCAATGACTTATCAAAAATGTGCGCATGCGCCTGTAGTACCCGGAAGTGAGGGTGTTGTAAGGTGAAAGAAAACTAGAGTGTGGATGTAGCTGACTAAGAGGCCCGAGATAGACGTAGGGCATGTGGGATACCGTACTTAAGTGCGTTGGTGTAGGTTATGACAAGTGTTTCTCACGATTATGTAGACTAAGAAGGCGACATAAAGAGGAGATAAGTGAAAAAAGGTAAAAAGGGCATTGGTACCATAGGGATGTTAGTAATCAAAACAAGAAGAGAATAATAGTAATGGAGGGTCACGTTATTTAGTGTGTGTAGGACAGAGTGCACTCCACTAAATAACCACATATATAGACACGCGTGATGGCGATGTAAGTGTCTGAAACAAAAAAGGAATAATAGTAATGGAGGGTTACGTTACAACAGTGTGGGTAGGACAGCGTGCACTCCATTGTATAACCACATAGATTGACAAACGTAATGGCGAAGTAAGTGACTTCCTTACTTCCTGATACAATATGTTCTCTGCTCATGACACTTTGAGACTGCCCAAGCGTATGCAATTTACCTGTAATGTTAATTTCTATAGCAGTGATTTGCAACATCTGTTCTAGTGAAGGACACACAAATGGTGCCAATCATAAATATGGTGTGCCCAAGCGCTTGTGGCTAAGCAAGCATCATGTACTGTCTGAATGTGGTTCTTGAGAAAGCCTTGCCATATGGGAGCAGCTTACTTTCAGCAACTGCAGAAACATGTATTTAATTATTTTGTGTCAATGTTCTACAGGCCTTTAAAGTAGGTATTTGGTATCATAAAGCAGGCAGCTTAATTGGGTTAGGAATGTAATTATAAAATCGGCGTCCACACTGTGAGTAGTTGCAATAAAGAAGATTGCAAAGCGTCCATGTTTTTAATCAATTCTAGCTTTCCTGCCCACGAAGCTGTAGAAAATCTACATTTTCTGATTACAAATAGTGAATAGCACATCCAGAAAAGAGAGATGAAGCATCGGTTTAGTATTGCTGCTAGTGAATTTGATGGTAGGATGGATACTGTTGATATAAACTGAAAATTAATCACATTTTCTAATTCCTGCATTCATTCTATAAATACGTCATCATTGTAGTTTAGCCATAACAGTAGTTTGTTGCTAGAAGTAGCACATTTATGGTAATATAGTTTGCCCAAGATGATAGTTTCAAAGGGTGGAGCTATCCAAGTTACCATGGACTTTCCTTGTATCTGCAGATATCATTTAGCATTGAAGGAAAATTGTTAAATTTAAGGCTAACTCTTACAATGTTTGCTAGCACTTTGGTTGATGACTTTCTCCTAGACAGTTTTAAGAACTTAAGATAATGCTGTAAGGCCATCCTCTTCTGTATGTTGGTCTATAATGATGTAACGTCAAAGGTGTGTAATTTTTCAATAATCTGAAAGAAGTAACTGGTATCCTTAACAAATGATGGAGGTTTTTGAACAATGGGCAGGAGGTGCAGGTCGATAAATAAAGATAGTCTCTCAGGGGCTATATCATTGACACAGATAATTGGGCAGCCATGATTCTTCACTTTGTGTATTTTGGAAAGAATATAAAATCTCCCAGGTCTTGGCTTAGGATGAACAAGTACATCTGATGTTGTTTCATCAATGAGATTTAAACTACTGTACTTTACAACCATATACTTAATTGTTTCGATCAAAACTTATTTTGGTGTTGATTACTTGATAGGTCAGTGATTTGAGATGGTGGAACTTCTTAAATGAGTCTGGTTGGTCAATTGGCAGATAAATATCAGAATTATTGTTAAAGTCTTCCGCAAGTCTGTCTTCCTTCAAAGGTGTTTTGGTTTCTCGTCATGTTTGCAGTATTATGGTTCTTATATACATTACAGAAACAGAGGCCTTTGCCCAAAAGGTTTATTTCACCCCGTGATATGAGACCTCCAGTTAAGTCAGTAGCTGTGTTAGATACCTGCAAGAGCTGTAGGTGATTTATGATATGAAGTCTCTAATCTGTTCTTTTTATGCTGTTTCCTCAGAAGACTTGCACTGACCAGCAAATACCCCAAAAATTAATTATTCATGAAGTGGTGAGGTGAAAGAAGAGATATAATACATCCTAACATGACTCTTTTTACCTCCACAGAACTCTGTAGTAAACTATACCAGTTCACAGACACTTGTGGTTTGTAATTTATATATATATATATATGTATATATATATATATATATATATATATATATATATATATATATATATATATATATATATATATATATTCACTGAAAAAACCATAGGTTTAACACCAGTTATAGTTAGGTGGAAATTTTACTCGCATAAAACCATTGAAATTCCCACGTTATAGTTAGTTGGACTCACTATAACTTGCGCGTGCAATGCACTGCTGATGAGGTCACATATTACATCACTCATGACATGGTCAGTGACATCACTCATGACATCACTGATGAGATTTTGCATTGAAAAAAATCCAAACTATAACTACCTACTGGCGACTGCCAGTAGGTAATATATATATATATGGAGAAAATCATGAAATAGTAGTGAAGAAATCCGATAAAGGGGGCAATTTGGTGATTTGGCCAAAGCAGGATTATATACTAGAAGCCAAACGACAACTTAATGACCCCCTTTGTTACAAAATTTCCACCCAGAAGGAATATCTAAATGCCAAAGGTGAGTTGCAACAGATGCTTTCTCAATGGAAAAGAGAAGGACTTATTTCTTCCGAGGAATATAAGTTTATGTATCCAGAATTCCCCATCATGCCATCACTTTATTTGATTCCAAAGGTGCATAAGGGTGTAGTACCTGTGCCAGGGAGGCCTATTGTCTCTGCCATTAAAAGCATGGGCGAGAAGGTTGGCCAATATATAGACTTCTTTCTCCAAGACATTGTTAAAAATCTTTCCAGCTATGTTCGGGACACCAGTGACTTTTTGCTCAAAATCGCTAACATCGAATGGGAAGACAGTATGTGGTTAATCTCGTTAGACGTTGAAGCGTTATATACAAGTATTGATCATGTACAAGGTCTTAATGCTATCCAGTACTATTTGGCTAAAAAACCTATAGCTTTTTATGAGCATAACAAAGTCATTTTGGGACTCATCAAATGGTGTCTGTACAACAATTTCTTCACCTTTGGCAAAGACATTTACAGACAACTAAGAGGAGTGGCGATGGGGGCCTGTTTCTCCCCCAGCTATGCGTGCTTGCACGTTGGCTGGTGGGAGGAGCAGGTCCTCGCCGCATTGTACTCCACCGTGATGACCAATCAGGTTGTCTGTTATCTGAGGTATATAGATGACATATTTATGGTGTGGAAAGGTTCCAAAGATGAGGCACTACTGTTTATTGAAAGTTTGAATAATAACTGCTGAGTTTAAAGTTCACAGCAC
The DNA here is from genome assembly GCF_964263255.1 of Lissotriton vulgaris. Taxonomy (NCBI): domain Eukaryota; kingdom Metazoa; phylum Chordata; class Amphibia; order Caudata; family Salamandridae; genus Lissotriton; species Lissotriton vulgaris. The sequence continues at coordinate 447,066,487 of NC_141694.1, forward strand.
ATTTTGACCAGCATAGGATGCAGTTATTGGATGTAGAGATTTATGTAGCAAACTCTAAACTTAACACCACACTTCATAGAAAATCTATCGCCGGTAACATGACTCTGCATGCGGCTAGCATGCACCCTAAACATACCATCATGGGAATACCGTATGGCGGGATTCTCAGGCTCAAAAGAATCTGTAGTTCCCCCTCTGACTATGAACATTGCCTAAAAGAGTTGTTAGTGTGTTTAAAAGATAGGGGTTACTCAGACACCATTCTGAAAAAAGCAGTTGAAAAGTCTAAACTCAGATCCAGAGAGAGCCTGTTTCCAATATCACAGTTAGAATCAGAACAAGAAAATATCTCTGTCATCCAAGAAGACGGTCCGCGCATGATCACTGCTTTTAGTAGTGAGGACAGAAAACTAAAAGCCATTCTAAAAAAGAATTGGCCTATTGTCCTTAGTGATCACATTTTGAACACTAAGTTGTCGGCCAACCCTATCATCACCTTTAGACGGGCCAGAAGCATGGGTTCTGCTTTGGACAAAGCAGTCCCTGAATTGAAGTCTAAAACTCCCTGGTTGAAACCCTCTAGGGTTTTCTTCAAATGTTCCAGCTGCCGCGCGTGTAGGTTCGGTATTAACACTCTACATTATTCTACTCCATTGATATAAACTGAAAATTAATCACATTTTCTAATTCCTGCATTCATTCTATAAATACGTCATCATTGTAGTTTAGCCATAACAGTAGTTTGTTGCTAGAAGTAGCACATTTATGGTAATATAGTTTGCCCAAGATGATAGTTTCAAAGGGTGGAGCTATCCAAGTTACCATGGACTTTCCTTGTATCTGCAGATATCATTTAGCATTGAAGGAAAATTGTTAAATTTAAGGCTAACTCTTACAATGTTTGCTAGCACTTTGGTTGATGACTTTCTCCTAGACAGTTTTAAGAACTTAAGATAATGCTGTAAGGCCATCCTCTTCTGTATGTTGGTCTATAATGATGTAACGTCAAAGGTGTGTAATTTTTCAATAATCTGAAAGAAGTAACTGGTATCCTTAACAAATGATGGAGGTTTTTGAACAATGGGCAGGAGGTGCAGGTCGATAAATAAAGATAGTCTCTCAGGGGCTATATCATTGACACAGATAATTGGGCAGCCATGATTCTTCACTTTGTGTATTTTGGAAAGAATATAAAATCTCCCAGGTCTTGGCTTAGGATGAACAAGTACATCTGATGTTGTTTCATCAATGAGATTTAAACTACTGTACTTTACAACCATATACTTAATTGTTTCGATCAAAACTTATTTTGGTGTTGATTACTTGATAGGTCAGTGATTTGAGATGGTGGAACTTCTTAAATGAGTCTGGTTGGTCAATTGGCAGATAAATATCAGAATTATTGTTAAAGTCTTCCGCAAGTCTGTCTTCCTTCAAAGGTGTTTTGGTTTCTCGTCATGTTTGCAGTATTATGGTTCTTATATACATTACAGAAACAGAGGCCTTTGCCCAAAAGGTTTATTTCACCCCGTGATATGAGACCTCCAGTTAAGTCAGTAGCTGTGTTAGATACCTGCAAGAGCTGTAGGTGATTTATGATATGAAGTCTCTAATCTGTTCTTTTTATGCTGTTTCCTCAGAAGACTTGCACTGACCAGCAAATACCCCAAAAATTAATTATTCATGAAGTGGTGAGGTGAAAGAAGAGATATAATACATCCTAACATGACTCTTTTTACCTCCACAGAACTCTGTAGTAAACTATACCAGTTCACAGACACTTGTGGTTTGTAATTTATATATATATATATATGTATTTATATATATATATATATATATATATATATATATATATATATATATATATATATATATATATATATATATATATATATATATATATATATATATATATATATATATATATATATATATATATATATATATATATATATATTCACTGAAAAAACCATAGGTTTAACACCAGTTATAGTTAGGTGGAAAATTTTACTCGCATAAAACCATTGAAATTCCCACGTTATAGTTAGTTGGACTCACTATAACTTGCGCGTGCAATGCACTGCTGATGAGGTCACATATTACATCACTCATGACATGGTCAGTGACATCACTCATGACATCACTGATGAGATTTTGCATTGAAAAAAATCCAAACTATAACTACCTACTGGCGACTGCCAGTAGGTAATATATATATATATGGAGAAAATCATGAAATAGTAGTGAAGAAATCCGATAAAGGGGGCAATTTGGTGATTTGGCCAAAGCAGGATTATATACTAGAAGCCAAACGACAACTTAATGACCCCCTTTGTTACAAAATTTCAACCCAGAAGGAATATCTAAATGCCAAAGGTGAGTTGCAACAGATGCTTTCTCAATGGAAAAGAGAAGGACTTATTTCTTCCGAGGAATATAAGTTTATGTATCCAGAATTCCCCATCATGCCATCACTTTATTTGATTCCAAAGGTGCATAAGGGTGTAGTACCTGTGCCAGGGAGGCCTATTGTCTCTGCCATTAAAAGCATGGGCGAGAAGGTTGGCCAATATATAGACTTCTTTCTCCAAGACATTGTTAAAAATCTTTCCAGCTATGTTCGGGACACCAGTGACTTTTTGCTCAAAATCGCTAACATCGAATGGGAAGACAGTATGTGGTTAATCTCGTTAGACGTTGAAGCGTTATATACAAGTATTGATCATGTACAAGGTCTTAATGCTATCCAGTACTATTTGGCTAAAAAACCTATAGCTTTTTATGAGCATAACAAAGTCATTTTGGGACTCATCAAATGGTGTCTGTACAACAATTTCTTCACCTTTGGCAAAGACATTTACAGACAACTAAGAGGAGTGGCGATGGGGGCCTGTTTCTCCCCCAGCTATGCGTGCTTGCACGTTGGCTGGTGGGAGGAGCAGGTCCTCGCCGCATTGTACTCCACCGTGATGACCAATCAGGTTGTCTGTTATCTGAGGTATATAGATGACATATTTATGGTGTGGAAAGGTTCCAAAGATGAGGCACTACTGTTTATTGAAAGTTTGAATAATAACTGCTGAGTTTAAAGTTCACAGCACATTTTGACCAGCATAGGATGCAGTTATTGGATGTAGAGATTTATGTAGCAAACTCTAAACTTAACACCACACTTCATAGAAAATCTATCGCCGGTAACATGACTCTGCATGCGGCTAGCATGCACCCTAAACATACCATCATGGGAATACCGTATGGCGGGATTCTCAGGCTCAAAAGAATCTGTAGTTCCCCCTCTGACTATGAACATTGCCTAAAAGAGTTGTTAGTGTGTTTAAAAGATAGGGGTTACTCAGACACCATTCTGAAAAAAGCAGTTGAAAAGTCTAAACTCAGATCCAGAGAGAGCCTGTTTCCAATATCACAGTTAGAATCAGAACAAGAAAATATCTCTGTCATCCAAGAAGACGGTCCGCGCATGATCACTGCTTTTAGTAGTGAGGACAGAAAACTAAAAGCCATTCTAAAAAAGAATTGGCCTATTGTCCTTAGTGATCACATTTTGAACACTAAGTTGTCGGCCAACCCTATCATCACCTTTAGACGGGCCAGAAGCATGGGTTCTGCTTTGGACAAAGCAGTCCCTGAATTGAAGTCTAAAACTCCCTGGTTGAAACCCTCTAGGGTTTTCTTCAAATGTTCCAGCTGCCGCGCGTGTAGGTTCGGTATTAACACTCTACATTATTCTACTCCATTTGATGTAGAACCTAAAATGATTACCGGCAATTTCAATTGCAAGACTGACTTTGCAGTGTATGTCCTGACGTGTACCTGTGGGTTAAGATGAATGTCTGACATAATATCGACAGACAGAATATCGATATGCAAAAATATCGGAGCAAAAATATCGACAGCAAAAATATCGGAATCCTATCTTCATTAAGGTAAGTACAAAAATATCGAAAAAATAATATCGAAGTACAAAAATATCGGAATCAAAATATCGTTTTTTTAAATGTATTAATAATTATGTAAAAATAAATTTCAAATACATATAATTTTACAACAATTAAATAAAAATATTAAAACAAAATTAAAACAAATACATATACATTTAAAATAAATAAAACACTTAATATTTTAATTCTTTTCATGTAATTTATTTGATTTCATGTAATTTTTTTTTGTTTTTACCCTGTACGCCTGTACCCCAAAAACCCACAACTGACCCTGAACCCTAAAAATATCCCTGTACCCCAAAAACCCAAAACTGACCCTGAAACCTAAAAATACCCCTTTACCCAAAAACTGAAAACTGACCCTTATCCCTAAAAATACCCCTTTACCCAAAAACTGAAAACTGACCCTAAACCCTAAAAATACCCCTTTACCCAAAAACTGAAAACTGACCCTGAACCCTAAAAATACCCCTTTACCCATGAACTGAAAACTGACCCAGAACCCTAAAAATACCCCTTTTACCCAAAAACTGAAAACTGACCCAGAACCCTAAAAATACCCCTTTACCCAAAAACTGAAAACTGACCCTGAACCCTAAAAATACCCCTTTACCCAAAAACTGAAAACTGACCCTGAACCCTAAAAATACCCCTTTACCCATAAACTGAAAACTGGCCCTGAACCCTAAAAATACCCCTTTACCCAAAAACTGAAAACTGACCCAGAACCCTAAAAATACCCCTTTACCCAAAAACTGAAAACTGACCCTGAACCCTAAAAATACTCCTTTACCCAAAATTATTTAATATTATTTAATTACCAATTAATTATTAATTAACAATAACAATAAAGTAAATATATTAGCACATTTGCTGTAATTAATTTAATTTAATAATTAATATTATTTTTCCCAATTAATTAATTAAGAATAACAATAAATTATATATAAACAAATTACTATAATTAATGTAATTAAATAATTAATATTAAATAATTACCAACTAATTAATAATTATAAATATGTCAAAAATTATATTAATTCATTAAATAATTAATAGAAATTAATTACCAATTAATTATTAATTAAAATATGTACAAACATATATCAATTAATTAATTATTATTAAATTACTTCCCACCCTATTCCCCTATAAACCCATAACCCGCTACAGAACATAGTTATCAATTAATCAATTAATTAAAAATAATTAAAAATTATTTCTCAATTAATTAATTAATAATTCCTACTAATTAATAATTAATTTAACATAATAAATTAAATTAAATTACTTCCCACCCTATTCCCCTATAAACCCACAACCCGCTACAGTAGTAAAAGACAATATTTAATTAAATTACATTAAAAATAAATAATAAAACATAATAAATACAATATAATATACACTAAATTTATTTAAAAATTGATATTAGTAACATCAAAGTTATTAATTTCGATATTATTGACATCGATATTTACAACTTCGATATTACTGATATCATACCAATATCGATATTAAGACTGTCGATATTACTTACCTTCGATATTTTGTCCCATCGATATTTAAACTTCGATATTTTTGTATATCGATATTTAAAAATCGATATTTTGTCTGTGTACCGGTTAAGATATGTTGGAAGCACCAAACTGCAGGTACACGTCAGGATTTTACAGCATTTACGCGCCATACTACATAGTGACCCGGCTTACCCTGTAGCTCGTCACTTTAAAAGAATACATAATAATGACTTATCCTGTTTAAGATATTTTGTGATTGGATCCATACCCCCCTCAAGAGAGGTGGGTACAGGGAGTCATTATTAAGGCAGCTGGAAACCAAGATGATTTTAGAACTAGATACCCGTTGGCCGAATGGATTGAATATTATTGATGAAATGCATCACTTTCTGTGATGCGTTTTTCTGATTCAGTAATCCCTTATGTATTAAGATCTTTGGACCCGGTAAATTACTTTTTTCTCCCTCTTAGTTAGGTTCCCTATTTCGAGGTTGAGGCCGGGCCCTATATCTGTCCCACACTTATGAATCTCACTCAAGGGGTTTGAGATGACCATGGAATATGTGTTGATTGAAATGTGAACGCTTTGACCTATGTGTGTTTAACTTACTTATTTTAGCTCATATGAGGTTATTCTGCTTGTGTACTAGTCCTTGATATAGATATTTGTATATAGACATTTATATTTTTATATGTTTATATATATACATCTCTATTTTTCTAAAAGATTTTCTACTTTTGTACTTTGTCTGAGTCTAAAATTGAATACATGAATTATCATATTGATCATAGGTTTTACTCTTTGTATATATATATGCATGTATATATTATATTGTATATATGTATATGTATTATTGAATGAGAATTTTGGTGTATTTATTGGGTTTTCATCACAGTCTTTTGGTACTATTTTTATACTATTTATTACAGAGTGATAAATCATGTTCATGAACTAGGCATATTTAATTGTTTCCAGGGACCTGTGAAACTGTTTTATGTCATGATATTTCCTGTCCCTTGATTAATGAATGGTAATGCACTGAACTTTTTTGCTCCCTTTCCTGCCCTTTCTTCTTTTTTGCACTTTATTTCACTCTCACACAGCACTTTATTGTCTGCCTCTGTTTTATGATTATATAGGTACTGTATGTATCATATTGTATGTGATAACATTGGTACGTCCTATGAGAACTCTGTATTTATACAGTTCGACTTTGTTCCATTGTTTGGCGTTATCATGTGGTAAGTTTATCTAACTCCCACAATATACATACAAGAATCCTGGATTTATCCGGTGAAAATTATCAGTGCTCATGTTTTGTCAGAGACTTAATAGCGGCAGTATGTCTTCACTTTTTAATTGTCACATGACACACTACGTCACTGTGAGGGGGTGTTCCCTTCTAACTTTGCATTTAAAAAAGCATTATGTCTTCATTACATGTTGCAGCGTGATCAAGGGCATAATTTGCCAGAAACGCGTAGCTGCTTTCTGTGTACCGAATAAAATCTTTCTGATGCTGAATTACCGTGGTCCGTCTTCCTTCTGATTGCTGGCGTGCTAGCTTGAGACGCCGAGAGATTCGGAGGAGTCACGTGGCATTTATATATATATATATATATATATATATATATATATATATATATATATATATATATATATATATATATATATATATATATATATATATATATATAAAATCTCCACGAACAAAGATCTACAAATAAAAAAAAAACCCTATCAGGATGTCCAAAATGTTTTTTCAGACACCAAATTAAAGTCGTGGTACAAAAGTGGTAACAAACAATATATTTTTTTACCACAGGTAATAATGTAACCCCTGGTAGCTATGGCAAAGAGTAAACAGGTTTAACTTAAAATGTGTGAAGTATTTAGTAGTACCAAAACAGTTAAAAACACAGCAGAGTACAAATCCTACTCCATTTTGTAAAAATAGAGATTAATTTAATAAAAAATGACGCTGAAACAACGGAAATCCAATTAGGGTAACCAGAGATTTGATACTTTGACATGTAATTGAATGCAGTCACCTTCCCAGAGCCAATAGTTGCCATAGGGATCGCTTCCCTGTGACCTACACATATATTTAAAGGGGTGGGGTGTGCAGCCCCCTTCCCAAGCAATTAAAGGCCCGGCGCCCCATCCCCAGGGCAATTATGTTTTTTAAGGGAAGAGAGAATGTGGTGCCCCTCCTGAGCCAATAGTGGCCCCGGGGACCCCAATACCAGAATCTTATATGGGTGACTCAGTGTCCTCCAGGGGCACCCACAAAATACTATGTTGGAGGTTGTGGGGGAAGCCCTAGGACCCCTGCCAGCTCCCCTCATGCACCTATCCTGGGTGCATCAAGAGCAAGTTTTGCTCCCATCTGACCGGAGCAGCAGTTATTGCTTGCTTACTCTGGTTGGGAGCAGTTTGAGTCTCCATAGCCACAAGAGCATGGGCAGGGAAACATATGTCTGCTCCCACCCAGTGTCCCTGAGGTGGGCTCCCTAGAACACAGTTAGTGAGCTATCCCCAGGGAATGGACTCCCCATGGCCTTTTCAGCATGAGGGAGGGGGTCTGCATGCTCCCTCCCTTTGCCTTTAATGTTGGGCATGGCGAAATAGGGTCCCCCGTGCCTTTATAGGGTTGAGTAGGTGGGTCATGTACCTTCTCCTCATTTTTAAGTATTCTGCCCCATTGGATCTCTGCATTTTGTTAGGGTCCAGGTTGGGGCCACTTGCCCCCCCCATTCCACTACACCTGTCAGGTCCTGGATCTCCCGGGGCTATTTTGTTTTGGTAGCGCAGTACTCTTTCTTTTTATAGGGTAATTTTGCTGCATATTTGGGGATCCTCCAAGTACTTATAGCAAAAGTAGATACCAATATTTTAGGATCTGGGTGGTGGGTCACTCTGGGACCCCTCACTAGGCTTAGGGGATGATTGGAATCCCTACCCTGCTACTTTATGTTTAATTTTTCATTTTTTCAAGGACTCAGAACTGAATCCTACATCTTAAGATGGCAGCCAACACATCGTTCTAGATGTGGTGGCAGCCAATTAGATCTTATTTTAAAATCGGTTGGCAGCTCTGCAATGTGAAATATACAAAGTTTTTGAGGCTTAATTACTCAAAAATGACAGAGCAGATTTACACCAAATTACAAAAGCACGGTTTCTGGATCCATATCTATTTTCCTGCTAGATATCGATTCAGAAACCGTGCTGTATCCTGCTAGATACTGCTGTTCAGCAGTTTTGGCGGTAGTGAATCTTAAAAGAGTCTATAGAAAAAACATAGAGATTTTGTGTTTTGGGACCTCCCCCTTTTTTTTCACGGCCACCACTTGATGGATCACTCTAAAACTTTTCATGCACTAACTAACCACTTTTTGGAAAGTTTCATGAAGAGTCGTCAAACGGTGCTAAAGGTATTTCCAAAACAAAAAAAGCATTTCCTATGGAAACACTGACCAAGCTTACCCAACTAGAACTGCCCAGAATTGTGTAGTCCTAGTTAAGTCAGAGTTTCCCTGTTTCCATAAGAAGAGTGTGTTTTCGTTTCTCTGATAACTTTGGAGCTGCATGACAAATCTTAAAAAAAAAATCCTGAAAACAACTTCATCCATCTCAGCTCTTACCTGGAAAGTTTTGGGGTGATACAGAAATCAAGGCCTGGGGAAAAAGGTCCTTTGGGAATTTTAGTCAACAATAAGGAAAAAAGCAACTTTTTAGCACCAAATTTGGCAGGAAGATAGAGCTTCAGAAAATGTGTACTTTGTGATTTGGTGTAAATCCGTTAAGCAATTTCTGGAAAAATTAAGACTCAAAATGTATAAATATGGACAGCTGGTGTCAAGATATGCTTGGCTAGGCCAATTTAGAGGGGATTAATCATTCCTAATTGGCTGATCACAACCTGAACAATAAGTTGTGGCAGCCAGTACAGAACTTAGGGACATAGGGCCCCTAATCCGTAATCCCTATTTACAGATTCTAAAATACCGAATTTTACTGATTTGGTATTTCAAAATCGGTAAATATTATGTAGATAAAAATTCGGTACATTTTACTGAATCGGTAATATTCGGTATTACCGATTCGGTAATAGGGGGAACATATTCAAGGGTGACAGGGTGTCACATTGACACCCCGTTGCACCCCTGAATCCTGCATGTGTGCACATGTGGCACACATACATGCAAGTCTGCCACATCGCACTTTTCAAAAAGCACAAATTTGCTTTTTGAATGGTTTTCGATATTTACCACCAACTTCTAGTTGGTGGTAAATAACGAATCCTCAAATCACAAATGCACTTACGTAAGTGCTCCCTACATTGAGGATTTGGTAATTTACCGATTAGGTATCTTAAGGATTCGGTAATTTACCGTTTCCCTAAATTAGGGAATCAGCAAATTACTGAATCCTTATTTATACCCACCTACATTGGAAAAAGCTAAATACCAGTCGGTAACGGAAAATTTACCGATTTTTGGCCGTTACCCACCGGTATTTGGCTTCCTACATGTGGCCCATAGTATGAATGAATGATATTTATTGTTTGGTTACTGAAAATCATTACATAGAACCAACAAAAAAAATAACAAAATTACAAAAGTTAAAATCAAGAAAATTACAAAAGTTCAGTTTATCTAATTGCTCCATGGGCCCTGGTGCTACATCGGAAAAAGATCATGGGCCTGCAGGAGCCTCTGTAATCAGAACAGTAGAAGTCATCAACATTGCCTGTGCTTGAAAGATGAACTTTCCAAAGGCCGCCATATGCTTTACCATGGATAGGGTATAAAGATGGATAATCCCCTCCTTTGCAGTACATAACCCCGATTGTCTTAGTAGTGGCCTGAGATAGAGACTACGAGCCAAAGGCAGGGCCGGGCAGCAGAAGAGGAGGTGGGCTAAAGACTCGCGCATATACAGGCAAGCCTGCATTCCCGGACCCTTGGGCTGACCTGACCGCAAGGATATAGCTCTTTAAGGGGCAATGGGTGTAGACTATAAACCAAGATCTTGTAGAAGGCCCATAGTCCCTGTGGCTTGAAAATAAATTAAAATATATATGTATCTTCCAGAAAGAAATCCCCCTTGATTGTCTGGCCACAACATTGTCAACATGTTATGGCAAGCATGAAAGGACTCTGGGACATGGTCCTCCTTGAAATGCACTGTAGTGGAATCCTGCTTTTGAAGGGCACAAAAAAGGAGCACATATAAAGTATGATAACAGATTGTAAATGCAATATAATACATGGTGGAACAATACTGATTTTATTATTCTTGCTTTATGGTGATCCTCTGCTGTGATTTAATTAATCATGTTTGAGAGAAAGCTGTTAATTCCCATGATTTTTTTCATAGAGATTATGGAAGGTGCTATAGTAGCTAAAATGAGAGCATATTTTCTGTGAATTCCCAAAATCCCAGATTGTTCAACTGCAGCAGCACCCTGTCGCAGTGGTCTAATGAACAACTATAGCACTAACAGTGTTATTTATGACAAAAGTGTGACACACCTGAAGCCATCTTGATTCAATCAAAGTTGTAAAACTGCAACACCATGAAGGCAGGAGGGAAAGAATAGGAGCACAGACTTGGAAAATGGAGGGCAGGAGAAAAGGGAGCTGGGCCACCAAGCTGACCACTCATGGCAATTTGGAGTGGCAGTGATAGCACAACTTACCCAGTAGAGCAAGCAGAAGGAAGAGTGGCAGCACATTGGGCCATAGCAGGAGGAAAGGAGGGGCACTGGCAACACAACACAACGTAACTTGGTGGGGAGGTGGGGCACACAGGGTAGCCGGGAGAGGCAGTGGCAGCACAAAAGATGACAGATGACATAGGGTAATCTCAATGAACTATGGAGTGGAGGAAGTGGGGGTGGGGCACTTACACAGACAATGGAGGGTAGTAACTGTGGGGTGGAGCATGATCAGCAACTTGATTATGCAAGTCTGGTGGAAAGGCCAGTGGAAGAACAACACACCATTGGGTGCAGGAATGAGAGGATAGTGGCTGTGGAATATCAAGGAAAGATGGTAGGCGATCCGGGGCAGAAGCACCAAACTGAGTATGCATGGCAGGTGGGAGAGGCAGTGGGAGAACAATGGAGCACATATGACAGGCAAAAGGGTGACTAGCAACTCAACGAACCTTGGTGGGCAAGATGGAGGGGACTGGGGAATGGCAAAGGACCATACAGGGAAGAAGGGAGAGGGAGGGTAGGGGCTGGACACCGACAACAGCAGGCAGGGGAAATGGACACTGTCAGCAACAAGCTGACCAGGCAGGGAGGGCAGAATAGGCTGCAACAGTACAACAGACCATGAAGATCAGGCAGGTGGGGTACCAGCAGCACAAGAGACCATGGAGGGCAGGACGGAATAGATAGGGCATGGACTCAGATGATGGAAGGCAGGGGGAGGGGCAGGAACAGAGGCTGCAGGCTTACCTGCTAGGAAGAGGGGGCAGTGGCAGACCAACGGATAGAACAGGGCAGGCAGGAAGGGCAGTGACAGCTTAAAGGATTATGGAGGGGAGAATGAAGGCAGCAGGAGCACACACATGAACAATTGAGAACAGGCAGAAAGGTTACCACACAGGGCAAAAAGAAGGGTGTTAGAAAATAATTTTCTGGTTCAGAGAGGTATGTACACTGTCCAAGCAGGAACACACAATCCTAGTCAGGGTAAGTCACAACACACATTATTATTCTGTTGTTACCCACTGGTAGCTTGGCACAGAGCTATCAGGTTTAAATTAAGAGGCAATGTGTAAAGTATTTGTCCAACATTTCAAACAGTAACACAGTGAAACAGCCACAAAACAGTTTCCACACTAGGTTAGAAAAATAGAGTATGATTTTATAAATAAAACAACAAGTAGAAGTCGCGACACTAATTTCTTAGGAATAAAGGTAAAATAGTGCTTAGAAGCAATAAGCACTTAAATGGAATATCTGGTTGCTCTGGATCAGGAGAGTCAAAAGTTCATTCTGAACTCGGTGGAGCATGGTCCGGATACAGGGACCCACTTAGGCTCAACTGAACAAAAGTACCGTGATCAGGGATGCGTTGACGAAGGTCTACGGTGCAGCCCAAGTGATGTGTTGGTTTTGAGTCATGCAGTGGATGAGATGCATTGACTTTCTCCACGCAACTGAGGTGATGCATCAGTTCAGAGTGCGTTGCAGGAGTTCTAAATGATATGAGCTGCTGTTGCTCCTGCAGTAGATGATGCACCAATCCCAAAGGCAATGTGCTTGTTCCGAAGAAGATGCGCAGTGTCCGCCCAGCCCAATGACAAAGATGCTCTGGTTCCAACTCACGCAATGGAAAAGATGCGCTGGGTCTGATGAGGATGGGTTGGTTCTGGTTGAGGCAGCACTTTATGCCCACTTCCAAACTCCCAGAATTGGATTGGCACTACTTTGAAGGGCACAACTCTCCTCCATCATCGTCTACCATTCGCTTGGTCTAGCTGGTACAGGAAGCACAAACAGGCTCTCCTAGCCAATGCAACATTGCAATGCAGCATTGTGATTTGTCCTAGCACCATGGTTCGGCACTCAGACAGGAAGTTGGAGCCTGTGCATGGTAAACAAGATGGCCATCCAAACCATCATGTGCACTTGAGTGTGCATATTCACTTCTCCCCAAGCTGACTGTGATGACAGTCAAGACCCGTCCGACCCCAAAACCTTCTTCATTGTGGAAAATAAAATGGTACAAAATTATGTTGTTATCATGTTATTTCTCCTTCTTTGCACTGCTGAAAGCAATGGGGTGATACTTTTCTGCCTTAGCGGAGGAGCTGCCACTGGTTCAGGTGCTGTAGCAGGATGAGTTGAAGTCTTTGATGTCCCTGAGACTTAGACCAGGAGTCAAGCCAGCAAGCCCTTTTAGTCCCTCTGGGTTTAAGTGATGCAGCACAAGTCCGTCTAACCTAGGTAGCAGAACAACAGGCACCAGGTCAGCTCAGCAAGGCATATGCACAGCAAGGCAGGAGTCCAGCAAAGCAGCAGTCCAGTAGAGTGGCAGTACTTTCAGCAACACAGCAGTTCTTTGACTGCTCCTGACAGAGTGGTCACAGGTCCAGAAGTGTACTAAAGTCATGTGTCAGGGGTTTACTACGTATACCCAGTTGTGCCTTTGAAGGGGGGAAGATTACAAAGAAAGCTTTGAAGCACACAGAGTTCCTCCCTTCCTGCCCTGTCTACAGACTCACTACAGGGTAGTAAGCATGGGCGAAATTTGCGAATTCGCGATTCGCGAATTGGTGCTAAATTAAACTCGCAATTCTCAAAATTCGTGAATTCTTGCGAATTTGCTGTTTTTGCCAGTTTGCAAGGGTTTTGTACAAGTTCGGGAACGCAAACTTACTTGTGTGGTCGCAACGGTCGCGACCATGTTGTTTCTATGTGTCCAGCCTGTTTGCGACCCTGTGGTTCATCGCAGCCACCCTCCGGTTCATCACTGCCACCCTCTGGTTCACCAGTGCCACTCTCTGGATCATCACTGTCCCCCTCTGGTTTATCACAGCACCCTCTGGTTCATCACTGCCCCCCTCAGGTTTATCCCAGCTCCCTCTGGTTCATCAGTGCCACCCTCTGGTTGATCACTGCCATCCTCTGGTTCATCCCTGCCACCCTCTGGTTCATTACTGCCACCCTCTGGTTCGCCACTGCCACCCTCTGGATCATCACTGCCACCCTCTGGTTGATCACTGCCATCCTCTGGTTCATCCCTGCCACCCTCTGGTTCATCACTGCCACCCTCTGGTTTGCTACTGCCTCTCTCTGGATCATCACTGTCCCCCTCTGGTTTATCACAGCACCCTCTGGTTCATCACTGCCACCCTCTGGTTGATCACTGCCATCCTCTGGTTCATCCCTGCCACCCTCTGGATCATCACTGCCACCCCCTGCTTCACCAGTGCCACCCTATGGTTCATCACTGCCACCCTCTGGTTCATCACTGCCACCCTCTGGTTCAAGGCTGTGGATTGGGGCAGGGAGGGCTGAATGAACCTAGACACTTCCTGGGGCACACAAGGTGTCCCATGCAAAGTCCAGTTCAAACCGGTGCTGGGGCTCTCCGACCCCAGCTCTGGTGCGAAACTGGACAAAGGGAAAGGGGTGTAACCACCCCCTTCCTGGGTCCCACCCATAGGAGGGACCTAGCAGGAGATACAGCCCCTAGATTTGGAATAAAGGTAGGAGCTGTGCCAATGTAAACCAGATCATCCTGACTGAAACTTTGAAATGAAACTCTGGACCCTTCGACATCCCACACGACGTGGAAGACTGAAGAATCTCCTTTGTGGTCAAGGAGTGGCCACCCTGTGCAAGCAGGCACCATCAGCGCATCAAGACTTTCTTTGCCGTTGCTCCCGCCGGAGCTCAAACGACAGAGATCAACAAGACCCAGACTCCCAGACATCCAACAGCCCGATCCACAGTCCTGGCAAAGCTGAGACCCGTGGAGGCGACGAGAGATGTGGGACCGGCCATCTTGAAGAGTCGACAAAGTGCTTCCTGTGCAGCTGCCGGGGCACCCTCGATGCTGTGCTTTGTGGTTTGAGAAGCATCAGAACCAAGCAGCCTGTGCTCCAAAGATCACCCCTCCACACTCACCGAGTGCTGTGTGGGGCCCTTTTGCACTTTTTCTGCTTGCCGCATTGTCCGATCGCTTGCCCGTTGGCTAGTGGCCTATGTGACAATGATCCATCAAAAGTACACTGCTGGTCTGGTTGCTCCGGACTGGCCCTAGCTCCCTTGAAAGTAGCCATCAATCTGACCTTCCCGGTCTGATCCAGAAGATATCTTTGAGTCCTGCTTGGGTTGCATTTGCCAAGGTTTGGTGACTCCAATTTGAGAACCGACACTGCCGACAGCAAGAGCCTTTGTGGGACAGCTCGTGTCCACCAGCTGGTCATCTTCGATCCTTCCTGGTCCACGTGGCAGTGGAGACAAACTATTCGACAGCACCTGATCGCAACCCGACACTGCCTGGTTCCGTCCTGGTTCCATCCTGGTCACTGGCTAGTGACCTAGACTCTGTACCCTCTGCTTTCAGGTACTCTACATATTCGATCCACCCTTGGATCCAACCGGACTCTTCTCTCCTGGTTCGCCTGCAGCATCTTTACCTCCAGGCTCTATAGAACTCCACGAAGAAACCTGACGCACTTTGACACCTATGCACCCGCTTCCTGTGGGTGAGGTAACGAGATTACACTGGTGCTCCTATAGCGGTTTACACCTCTAGTGTCCTACTTTTTAGTGGCTAAGTTCTAGTTCAGTCGGAAGACTCCTAAACCTATAACTTTCTGATTTTTATGGACCATTGACTTGTATGGTAAACCCGGTTGCCTATAGACACTGCTCCCACATCCTGTGGGCCTCCTATGTCCTAAACTTCATTAGTCCAGTGTAGGCCCAGCGATTCCCTAGGCCCTAGACCTGTTCATTGTTCGTGACGTGGTACTTATACCACTTTCTTAATATATGGTTTGAGTGGCCACCCTGCCTATCCATAATTGTGCATCTTATTGTATGTTATACTGAGTTCTTTGTTTAACGCTTGCGCTCCTGTGCTCATAAAGAGTCAAGGGGATTATTCTAGAAATAAATACATATATTTTATAATATATAATTTGTGTGGTGTCCTTTCATTTGGTATTTAAAGGATTGCATACAGTAAAACAGCTGGCTTCACATGCCCTCTTGAGTTTAGCCTAAGACTGCTTTTGTCCATGCTACCACTAGGATAGCTGGTCTATAAGGTTGACTTACAACCAATCACTATAAGGGTCGTTTGGACTGGTGCAAGGTGCTCACTAGAATAGTGATCATCATATACCAGGCCAACTTCTCACACACAGCACCCTCTGGTTTGCTACTGCTACCCTCTGGATCATCACTGCCACCCTCTGGTTTATCACTGCCACCCTCGGGTTTTCCACTGCCACCCTCTGGATCATCACTGTCCCCCTCTGGTTCATCACTGCCACCCTCTGGTTTGCCACTGCCACCCTCTGGATCATCACTGTCCCCCTCTGGTTTATCACAGCACCCTCTGGTTCATCACTGCCACCCTCTGGTTGATCACTGCCATACTCTGGTTCATCCCAGCCACCCTCTGGTTCATCACTGCCACCCTCTAGTCTGCCACTGCCAACCTCTGGATCATCACTGTCCCCCTCTGGTTTATCACAGCACCCTCTGGTTCATCACTGACTCCCTCTGGTTGATAACTGCCATCCTCTGGTTCATACCTGCCACCCTCTGGTTCATCACTGCCACCCTCTGGTTTACCACTGCCACCCTCTGGATCATCACTGTCCCCCTCTGGTTTATCACAGCACCCTCTTGTTCATCACTGCCACCCTCTGGTTGATCACTGCCATCCTCTGGTTCATCCCTGCCACCCTCTGGTTCATCACTGCCACCCTCCGGTTCATCACTGCCACCCTCTGGTTCACCACTGCCACCCTCTGGTTCATCACTGCTATCCTCTGGTTCATCACTGCCACCCTCTAGTTGATCACTGCCATCCTCTGGTTCATCCCGGCCACCCTCTGGATCATCACTGCCACCCCCTGCTTCACCAGTGCCACCCTATGGTTCATCACTGCCACCCTCTGGTTCATCACTGCCACCCTCTGGTTCAAGGCTGTGGATTGGGGCAGGGAGGGCTGAATGAAACTAGACACTTCCTGGGGCACACAAGGTGTCCCATGCAAAGTCCAGTTCAAACCGGTGCTGGGGCTCTCCAGCCACAGCTCTGGTGCAAAACTGGACAAAGGGAAAGGGGTGTAACCACCCCCTTCCTGGGTCCCACCCATAGGAGGGACCTAGCAGGAGATACAGCCCCTAGATTTGGAATAAAGGTAGGAGCTGTGCCAATGTAAACCAGATCATCCTGACTGAAACTTTGAAATGAAACTCTGGACCCTTCGACATCCCACTCGACGTGGAAGACTGAAGAATCTCCTTTGTGGTCAAGGAGTGGCCACCCTGTGCAAGCAGGCACCATCAGCGCATCAAGACTTTCTTTGCCGTTGCTCCCGCCGGAGCTCGAATGACAGAGATCAACAAGACCCAGACTCACAGACATCCAACAGCCCGATCCACAGTCCTGGCAAAGCTGAGACCCGTGGAGGCGACGAGAGATGTGGGACCGGCCATCTTGAAGAGTCGACAAAGTGCTTCCTGTGCAGCTCCCGAGGCACCCTCGATGCTGTGCTTTGGGGTTTGAGAAGCACCAGAATCAAGCAGCCTGTGCTCTAAAGATCACCCCTCCACACTCACCGAGTGCTGTGTGGGGCCCTTTTGCACTTTTCCTGCTTGCTGCGTTGTCTGGTCGCTTGCCCGTTGGCTAGTGGCCTCTGTGACAATGATCTATCAAAAGTACACTGCTGGTCTGGGTACTCCGGACTGGCCCTAGCTCCCCTGAAAGTAGCCATCGATCTGACCTTCCTGGTCTGATCCAGAAGACATCTTCGAGTCCTGCTTGGGTTGCATTTGCCAAGGTTTGGTGACTCCAATTCGAGAACCGACACCGCCGACAGCAAGAGCCTTTGTGGGACAGCTCGTGTCTACCAGCTGGTCATCTTCGATCATTCCTGGTCCACGTGGCAGCGGAGACAAACTACTCGACAGCACCTGATCGCAACCCGACACTGCCTGATTCCGTCCTGGTTCCATCCTGGTCACTGGCTAGTGACCTAGACTCTGTCCCCTCTGCTTTCAGGTACTCTACATATTCGATTCACCCTTGGATCCAACCGGACTCTTCTCTCCTGCCGCCTGCAGCATCTTTACTTCCAGGCTCTATAGAACTCCACGAAGAAACCTGACGCACTTTGGCACCTATGCACCTGCTTCCTCTGGGTGAGGTAACGAGATTACACAGGTGCTCCTATAGCGGTTTACACCTCTAGTGTCCTACTTTTTAGTGGCTAAGTTCTAGTCCAGTCGGAAGACTCCTAAACCTATAACTTCCTGATTTTTACGGACCATTGACTTGTATGGTAAACGCGGTTGCCTATAGACACTGCACCCACATCCTGTGGGCCTCCTATGTCCTAACCTTTGTTAGTCCAGTGTAGGCCCGGCGATTCCCTAGGCCCTAGACCTGTTCATTGTTCGTGACGTGGTACTTATACCACTTTCTTAATATATGGTTTGAGTGGCCACCCTGCCTATCCATAATTGTGCATCTTATTGTATGTTATACTGTGTTCTATGTTTAACGCTTGCGCTCCTGTGCTCAGAAAGAGTCAAGGGGATTATTCTAGAAATAAATACATATATTTTATAATATATAATTTGTGTGGTGTCCTTTCATTTGGTATTTAAAGGATTGGATATGGTAAAACAGCTGGCTTCACATGCCCTCTTGAGTTTAGCCTAAGACTGCTTTTGTCCATGCTACCACTAGGATAGCTGGTCTATAAGGTTGACTTACAACCAATCACCATAAGGGTCGTTTGGACTGGTGCAAGGTGCTCACTAGAATAGTGATCATCATATACCAGGCCAACTTCTCACACACAGCACCCTCTGGTTTGCCACTGCCACCCTCTGGATCATCACTGCCACCCTCTGGTTCATCACTGCCACCCTCTGGTTTTCCACTGCCACCCACTGGATCATCACTGTCCCCCTATGGTTCATCACTGCCACCCTCTGGTTTGCCACTGCCACCCTCTGGATCATCACTGTCCCCCTCTGGTTTATCACAGCACCCTCTGGTTCATCACTGCCACCCTCTGGTTGATCACTGTTATCCTCTGGTTCATCCCAGCCACCCTCTGGTTCATCACTGCCACCCTCTGGTCTGCCACTGCCAACCTCTGGATCATCACTGTCCCCTCTGGTTTATCACAGCACCCTCTGGTTCATCACTGTCACCCTCTGGTTGATAACTGCCATCCTCCGGTTCATCCCTGCCACCCTCTGGTGCATCACTGCCACCCTCTGGTTTGCCACTGCCACCCTCTGGATCATCACTGTCCCCCTCTGGTTTATCACAGCACCCTTTGGTTCATCACTGCCACCCTCTAGTTGATCACTGCCAGCCTCTGGTTCATCCCTGCCACCCTCTGGTTCATCACTGCCACCCTCCGGTTCATCACTGCCACCCTCTGGTTCACCACTGCCACCCTCTGGTTCATCACTGCTATCCTCTGGTTCATCACCTTGTGGCTCACCACTGCCACCCTTTGCTTAATCACTGCCACCCTGTGGTTCATTACGGCCACCCTCTGGTTCATCACTGCCACCCTCTGGTTTGCCACTGCCACCCTCTGGATCATCACTGTCCCCCTCTGGTTCATCGCAGCACCCTCTTGTTCACCACTGTAGATTATGGGGGGAAAGCAAAGGACACCTTCCCAGCCTCAACTGAGATTAATTCATTTGGGGCTGGTTAATGTGTCACTGAATTTGTGCTTCAAGTCTGGCACCTGCTTCCTTAGCTGTAAGACCTTCCTGTTGTAGTTATTTTTTTTTTTACAGGAGCATTGTGCCATACTTGTCACTATTCTCTGACTCTGCTTTGAGGGTCAGAGAATAGTAGCATGTAGGCAACTGAACTCTGGAGGGGCCCCTCAGGAAGCACTACAGGGAATGGTTACAAATTAGCTTGAACTTTTGCACCTGCTAAGTGCTTTCAGTTTTCCAAAATTAATTTTTCTGCCATTTCGCGAGGTTTGCGGGGCGCGAATTCGTGCAAAATCGAACTTGAAATCCGCAAATTTGTGCTAATTTGCTGATTTCTTATTTTTTACGTGTTCGCACGTTTTTTTGCTTATTCGGGGACCGCTTGCAGCGCACTGACCCCGAGATTGCCCATGCGGTCGTGTATGGGCGCGGCCATCTTGTTTGCGTGATGTGTTTCCGTTTCCGGGCACTAGTTGTATGGTTGCGTCATATGCGGCTCGCGATTACGTGTTAATGGGCATTTTTGCGTGCTCGCGGGGGAAATATCACGCAAACTTACCCACGCGGTCCTCTATGGGCACGGCCATCTTGTTTTCCATTCACTGCTATGGTTTTGGGCATGGTACCTTTCTATCCATCTTACATCTTTGTAATCCTATGTTTTTCTGAACTTTTTTTGGTTTTTTTTTGCTTATTATCTCTTTCTTCAAATTCCTACATCTATATTTTGTGTTTTTTTAAACTTTTTGTTACTTTATTACCTACTTTATTTCTTTCGCTCTCTCTCTTATTTTTTTCACACCTATTCTTCTTTCCTTCTTCTTGTGCCCAGGACCATGGCTAAGGGAGGCGACAAGGGCAAGGGGAAGGGCCCAGCACCCCGTACCCTGCTCCCTTGCGGGCGTTTGAGGGGGGAGGAAGTCCAGGCCAGGGAGATCTCCTCTGCGGTGGAGGTGGCCACCTTGATGGTTTTTGTACAGGTCCACCTCCCTAAGACCGTGGCAGCAGGTGGGCGGATTGCTTCCGGTTACAGCCTCCGGGAGCGTCGCCAACTGTGGGAGAAGGTTCTCCGGCGCATGTATAAGGAGTTTGGGGTCTGGCGCACCTACCAGCAAGTGACGCACTGGTGGAGTGACATCTTGGACCGGGAGCATGCCATGCTCGACCTGCTCTGTGTGGAGATACCTAGCCTTGGTAACAGCTGTTTAATAAATACTTTTTTCTTTTGCTCTGTTATATTGCTAATCTATTTCTTTCCTGAAGAGTATGAATGCTGCTGATTCGATTACATTGCAGGTAAATTAATGCTTAAATTGCTTCTGTCATTGCAGGTGCTCGCCTGGGTATTGGCGTTGCTACTATGCTTACTTGTTTGCAACTTTTTAGTCATTTGAGAGCATTACTGCGTAATGCTAGAGACAGTACACTCAAGTCTAGTCCTTCTTTGTACTCCTGCTGCTGCCACTTTTAAGAGATAGTGTTGGATTGATACGTTGATTATATTATTTATTACTTGTTATAGGACATTTGTTAGTGGTCTGCAATCATGATGACGGACTGTGTCTGTCACGCGACGTCTCGTGCTGTTGATTGATGGCAGTCGTAGTAGAACCTTTTTGTTGTTGATGTAGTTAGTGAATTACATAACTTTCCTATTATACGGTCTGCAAATCCTGCAATACTGTACTACTATCCTCCTAGTTGACCAGATCAGATGCAATTGATGTTAATTTGTTTGCCCAACATAAGTTTAGATTGAGTACAAAGAAATCAAATATTTCCAAAAAACAATCATCCATGTTGTGTTTCTTTATTTCATGATCACCAGGACCTCCCAGGGGCAAGGCGACGGTGGCGACAGAGACTCCGTTGGCAGAAGGTGCAGTGCAGTCCCTTGCAGGCTCTTCTGCTGTCCCCAGTAAGTTGTTCTATTGTTATATTAACGCTTATACTTCCCTAACTTTTACAGCTCCTATTCATTACAAACTGGTTCCTAATAATTCAATGTTTTACAAAATAGACTTTGATCTTCTTCTAATGTAAACTACTTTCTACATTCTTATCCTGCTTCTACCACTCTCTGTGCTACTACTATTTACGATTATGAGTCGGTCTGTGTAGGTAGCTAAGCTTGCCCATTCGGCAAACGGTGTGAAACAAAACTCTGATACAGCAATAGCTCTAGGCACTGAGTGCAGTCCTCTGGGTTGCCCTTGCTGTCTATTCCAGTCTTCTTATTGTAAGTGCTTTGACAATTTCCAACAACAAAATGTCATTGTTTACACCAAGTAAAAGGTAGCAGTGTCCTTTGTGATTTGAGAGGAGCACATCCCATACCGCTAGTGTTTCAGGGACTATTCTGCACACAAAGAAGTATGGACAAGATGATAGGTGCAGTTCGACTTTTGACATACCTCAGTCCGAACAGAAGTTGAACCCCCAATCCCCTGACCGACTATCTAGAATGTCTGACCAATGATTTTACGACCCAGAAGAACAGAAGAAGACTACCGCCGAGTCCCGGCCTATCTGAGTCACTGAAACATGACTGCCAAGTGCAGTAGTTCAAACCTTTCCGCTCACTCACTCGCAAACAAAAACCACAAAGTGTTTGTTAGTTTTAAAGTTTTATTTTCAATTAAGAAATGAAAACACTATTTCTTTATTTTTAATAGCGTAGTATTCTGATGGATGAAGATGACGTTAAAGTTGAAACAACATTCCCATGAATGAAATTAGTATGACTCAAACTTAATAATAGTTAACAGACACATGAAATTATTAGAATAACTGTGCGGGAGCCCCCACCTTCTTTAAAGTACTTAAAGTACTGCTGGTGATGACTTAGTAGAAGTTGGTGAATTGTCTGGCAGAAGGGCAATGGAATCTTCTTTCTGTAATGAGAAAAATGGTGCCCGTTAAGCAAGCATTCATCAGTTGTCATAAGAAGAAGTGTAGCATTTAATGGAATAAGCATATAAAAGGTTAACACCCTCCCAAAACCGTTACTTTTTTGCAATCCCAGTAATAAAAAAAATGTGTTATGTAACATTTTCTTCCATTACGAGACAAAATAGGGGGTTGTGTATGGCATCTGAAAATATGACATGTTTTTCCTAGACGTCACAACATCTGACCCGGCACAGATGACCACCAGTGCCGGGGACAGCAGTGCGGAGGGGTCCACTCAGGATGCGGCGGTGCCAACAGGAGGAGCTGGGGGGGAAGACTCAGGAGCGGCGGACGGTGGTAAGTTATTATACTCCTTACTTATTAAAATTTTTTTGAGTATGCTTGCAAAGGAGTGTATGATGTACTGTACAGTAGTACACTGTACACTAGTATAAGTACACTGTACTGTCAAGAACATTTACTATTTTATAACTACTTTTTGGGCTATCAAGGAGAAGACAGTCAACCTTGACTTTTAATAGCATTAGCGGCGGTACTTCTCTGGTAACCAATGGCCCCCTCTACTTCAACTCAGCTGGTACATTTTTATTGTGAAGCCAAGTCATATCAGATGAAGTTTACGGATGTGAAGAACGAAAAGTTAAAGAAGGGTGAAACGAAGGACGAGCGAGTCTTAATATTTATGACTGTAATACTGTTACTACAGGTATCTGTACACACGTCGCCTTTTAAAAAGGCCTTTTACAGAGTAAATGCTTCTAATTCCGACCCGGCTACCGGGTACTGTCGAAGTTCTCGCTGGTTCATCTCAGCCGTCCGTGTGATGGTTAATGTCAAAGATGCGACACACCATAGGAGTATCCGTGTGAGCGGCAGGTTAAGCCGTACTGCTTTCCAGCGTCTCTGCGTGTAAATGCGGAAGTCATTTACAGTTTACACGTGGAGACGCTGGAAAGCTGAGACGGCTGAGACGAATCAGCGAGAACCTCCACAGTAGTACCCAGTAGCCGGGTCGGAATTAGAAGCGGCTGAGAGCACCTAGCCATTGTGGCAATAGCTTTGGAACCGCTGCCCGCGGGAGCCCTGATGAAGTCGTGGGCTACTAGCCCTGACGAAACACGTGTTGGCTGGGCATGGTGGATAAAAATAAAATCTGAATTGAAGAAAAACTTCTATCAAGACTACTTCCACATTGTTTGTCTATTGGTTCTGTTGTTTGATTACCTACAGCATTTACTCTGAAAAAGGCGATGTGTGCACAGATACCTTTTGTATCAATTAAGTTTGGATCTTTGTCCTAATTGGAGGTTTAGGTTCTTCCTCCTATGTGGGGCACCCTCAAAATAGTGGTTAGAAATTATAAATAACGTCACATACGGGAGGCGCCAGTTGTGGATCGACAATCTAAAAAAACCTGGTCCGTTATCTTCAAAATGTTATACTGTGTTTGCTACTTGCTGGTGTTACTGATGCTGGTGTTACTGAGTGTCAACTTTCTGTTGAATTATTTCGACTTTATGTTAAAGACTATTGGCTACAGTATTTTTCTTTATTTTTTCATAAATGCTACTCCAAAAAAGCTCACCCGTAAGGAGATGGCTGTCCGGGCCAGGGCCCGTAAGCTGGAGGCTATTTGTGTCGAGTATTGACGGTTGTGGGCTCGGGAGATTGAGGAGGACACTACAACAACCACCAGTACATCCTCCTCCACTTCCCCCGGGCCCACCAGCCACAAGCCTCCAGCCAAACGGAGCCGTGGCCCGACAGCCTCCCGCCGCCGCCGCACAGCAGCAAAAACAACAGCTGCCCCCCCAGAGCCGGGATGGCAAGTGTGCGCCGCCTCCGAAAGCGAGTGGACTACCTGGAGCGGTTGTGCGAAAAACACCAGCGCCAGCTCCGGGATCTCCGCAAAGAGCAGCAGGTAATGCAGCAACAGCTTGCCAAACTACGCCACCGGAGGAAGTGACTGTCCCTTGCCCCTTTTTTAAAGACTGTTGGGGGGTGGGAATTGGGTTTGTGGGAAAGGGGACTTTTTGATTTTTGGACATTGGTTTGATTAGGGAGAGGGGTGAGTTGGGGTAATTTATTTTATTTTTGTGACAACAACATCCATAATTTATATTTCCTAATAATTATATTTTTCATTCCAAAACACAGTATACGTGCTCATATTATTTTGTGTGGGGGTTGGCGGTGGTTACTGGACTTTTGGTTTTTCAAACTTACCAGCATGAATGAAACATCTTGTCCTGAAATGTACCAAAATGCAAGTAACCGAGTTAGTCAATTCAGTAGCCCTACTACTGTACTTTACTAGTAGTCTCTGCTCTCCTCCCAACTTAGTCCTAGCCCATTATTCTACTACCTCTCCAATATGCTTATCTTACCTGTGATTTATGAATCACAGTTGGTGAATAAGGTTGGTTGTTGACTTGAATCCTCGACGGATGCAATATCATTGTTGTGCTGGTAGCAGTAGTGGTACACACTGGCAGTATCACCATATGAAAGAAAGAGGAAATTAAACATTGAGTGGCCTGAGCGTAGCATTAGAAACAGTACAATAGATAGTACGGTACATAACAGTACCCTAAATTGTAGCCTAAGCAGGGCCAACGTAAGGTAAGCATTAAGCATTTCATTGTTCACGTCGTGTAGGAGGAGGATGTTCTTATCAATCCACGATGGCGCACATGAACTTCTGGTTGCTTTGACCATATCCTCCCCAGCAAGTGTGTGGAATTTATTGTTGTTGTCAGTCACGCCTCAATGAAATACCACACAGCCCGGGGGAAGAGGGTTAGGGTTTGAAAATTGGATGGGAATGGTTTTTTTTGGGAAAGTTTGGTAGAGAGGAAAAAAAACACAGCATGGAAAGTCAAACAACAAATGAAGAGAAAAAAATCTTTGGATTAGAAGATATTGATAGATCTTGAAAGGGACGTAAAGGAAGTGCACTACTGCATGCCAGAAGTACTAAATGGATGGTTAGGTTACTGAAAAGTAGTACTACTACTTACTGCAACTTACTAGTAACTACGAAGAAAAAAGTTGGCAGTACAGGGCTGCAGTCATTACGCAATTTCACTTGCCTCTCTGCCCTCAGAGAGAATAAACACTTAGAACATTAAATTAGTGTTAAACATAGCAAAGACATATCAAATAGCTGGAGAGATGAATTTGAAGCAGAGATCAAACAAACGCACAGAGTCACACTCGTAGAAGTACGTTCAAGTTCACAACAATATCATTTATAAGATAAGGAGAATTTTGGATACTGTTACTTTTTTTTGTAGTTGTCCCGTTGAATTTGTGAAGTTGATGTATCCAGCCAATCCTCTTATTCGCGGTACTCCTTCATTCCATCGGATGCTCCGTCGATCAATCTTGGTGACCAGACACACTGTCCACTACCTGCCTGATGCGGATTTGCAGATCGCTAATTGTAAGCCTGAGTAGTACATCGATGGCACAGGGTAAAAGCCTGCCCGTAATTGATGATGGAAAAACACAACAGCAAGTGTTAAAGACATCTCGGAGAAAAAAATATGTAAGGCACGCAGTGTAGTGCAAAAATTATACTATCACTTTCAGAGATGACAATCCCCAAAATCTAGAACACCCCACATTACCCTCCCAAAAACTTGCAGAATACTGCTGCTACCTCACAGAGGCCTAATTTCAAATCGTGTCAAAACTCACTCAGAAAGTATGCCCAAAACCCCCCTTTCCCACCATGGATTATCTTCAAACGACTTGCAAGCAAAATTAGACATTACAACAAGTTTTCCAAGACCCCACCCTGTCGTAAAAATCTATAACCCCCGCCCAAACGCATGCAAAATACAATACTGCTAACCCTATCGAGCCCTAAGTTAAGAATAGTGGCAAACGTTTTCTTTAACTAGGCCAAAGCCCCCTTTCCCACCATGGATTTTCTTCAAACCACTTGCAACCAAAATTACACATTCCCGCAAGTGCTCTAAGACCCCAGAACCCAGTTGCAAAAATCTAGAACACCCCCAAACACATGGAATACTGCTGCTAGTGCTAACCCTAACGAACCCTAAGTTACAAAAAGTGCCAAAACGCTTTTCAGCATGGATTTTCTCCAAACCACTTTTATCTGGTATTAGACCTTCCCAGCAATGCCCCAAGACCCGCCAACCCAACCGCAAATAAGCACAACACCCCCAAACAGGCAAAAAGCAAAAATGGAAAATCTCATACTTAGAATATTTTCGACCTTCTTTCAATTCTGTCCAAACGCGCTGTGCAGCTAGGTCATAACTCCACTTTTCCACCACGGATTTCCTGAAAAATAAATGCAATCAACATTAGACTGTGCCAGCAGTGCTCCCAGACACCCAAACCCACCCCAAACACCAGGAACCCCCCAAAACAGCACCCCAAAGACAAGCAAGTGAGCAAAAACGCAAAAACTTTTTTACCTCCGATTTTCTCCAAACCACTTTTATCCGGTATTAGACCTTCCCAGCAATGCCCCCAGAGCCGTCAACCCAGGCGAAAACAAGTAGAAGACCCCCAAACAGCCAAAAAGCAAATGCAAATTTCCAAAATCACTCCACGAGCGCTCTGCAGCTAGGCCCTAACTCCCCTTTGCCACCATGGATTTTCTTCAAACCACTTGCAATCAAAACTACCGATACCCAGCATTGCTCCAAGACCACAAAACCCACCCACAAACACCAGGAAGCCCCCCAAACAGGCTCCCGAAAACGCTAAATTGAGCAAAATGTCAAATAATGCAAAAACTTTTTCCTCATGGATTTTCTCCAAAACACTTTTTTCCGGTATTAGACCTTCCCAGCAATGGCCCTAAACCCGTCAACCCAGGTGAAAGCAAGTAGAAAACCCCCAAACAGCCAAAAAGCTAAACTACAAAAATGGGGACTTAGACATTTTCAGGCAAATTTCCAAAATCAATCCACGAGCGCTCTGCAGCTAGGCCCTAACTCCCCTTTGCCACCATGGATTTGCTTCAAACCTCTTGCAATCAAAAGTATCCATACCCAGCATTGCTCCAAGACCCCAAAACCCACCCACGAAAACCTGGAAGCCCCCCAAACAGCACCCCAAACACAGGCAAATGAGCAAAAATGCCAAAAACATTTCACCATGGATTTGGTCCAAAACACTTAATTCCGATATTAGACCTTCCGAGCTATGCCCCTATACCCCTGCAGCCACCCTCAAAATAGCAGAACACCCCCAAACAGGCAAGAAGCAAAAATGGGCCTACTACCTTCAATTCAGTCCAAATACGCTGTGAAGCTAGTCCCTAACTCCCTTTTTCCACCATGAATTTCCTGAAAAACAAATGCAATCAACATTAGACTGTAACCAGGGAGGGAGAACACTCCTGACCTCTCAGCCGGGTCGCCCCTTCGCATTCTGGTACATGCAGTTCACTCGATTCAGGACAAAGTTCGTAAGTATTACACCAAGGTTGGTGCAAGCAGCTGCATGGTACAAGGTATCTCTAGACGTGAGACATGGCTCGTGTTTCAGGATAGTATCCTTCATCAATAGAGATCAGTTTGGGGTGGCTAAGAGGCTGCCAGACAATCGAGGCTTCGTTGCCTCTCGGGAGCGGAGGTGCTGCGCCTTTAGCTCATCAGCTACGGAGGCTCACGGGAGCCCCAAAAACAGGTAACAGGGAGGGAGCACACTCCTGACCTCTCAGCCGGGTCGCCCCTTCGCATTCTGGTACATGCAGTTCACACGATTCAGGACAAAGTTCGTAAGTATTACATCAAGGTTGGTGCAAGCAGGTGCTTGGTACAAGGTATCTCTAGACACGAGACATGGCTCGTGTTTCAGGATAGTATCCTTCATCAGTAGAGATCAGTTTGGGGTGGCTAAGAGGCTGCCAGACAATCCAGGCTTTGTTGCCTCTCGGGCGCGGAGGTGCTTCGCCTTTAGCTCGTCAGCTATGGAGGCTCACGGGAACCCCAAAAACAGGAAACAGGAAGGGAGCACACTCCTGACCTCTCAGCTGGGTCACCCCTTCACATTCTGGTACATGCAGTTCACACGATTCAGGACAAAGTTCGTAAGTATTACACTAAGGTTGGTGCAAGCAGGTGCTAGGTACAAGGTATCTCTAGACACAAGACATGGCTCGTGTTTAAGGATAGTATCCCTTATCAGTAGAAATCAGTTTGGGGTGGCTAAGAGGCTGCCAGACAATCCAGGCTTCATTGCCTCTCGGGCGCAGAGGTGCTTCGCCTTTAGCTCGTCAGCTACGGAGGATCACGGGAGCCCCAAAAACAGGAAACAGGGAGGGAGCACACTCCTGACCTCTCAGCCAGGTCGCCCCTTCGCATTCTGGTACATGCAGTTCACACGATTCAGGACAAAGTTCGTAAGTATTACACCAAGGTTGGTGCAAGCAGGTGCTAGGTACAAGGTATCTCTAGACACGAGACATGGCTCGTGTTTAAGGATAGTATCCCTTATCAGTAGAGATCAGTTTGGGGTGACTAAGATGCTGCCAGACAATCCAGGCTTCGTTGCCTCTAGGGCGCGGAGGTGCTTCGCCTTTAGCTCGTCAGCTACGGAGGCTCACGGGAGCCCCAAAAACAGGACACAGGGAGGGAGCACACTCCTGACCTCTCAGCCGGGTCGCCCCTTCGCATTCTGGTACATGCAGTTCACACGATTCAGGACAAAGTTCGTAAGTACTACACCAAGGTTGGTGCAAGCAGGTGCTTGGTACAAGGTATCTCTAGACACGAGACATGGCTCGTGTTTCAGGATAGTATTCTTCATCAGTAGAGATCAGTTTGGGGTGGCTAAGAGGCTGCCAGACAATCCAGGCTTCGTTGCCTCTCGGGCGTGGAGGTGCTTGGCCTTTAGCTCGTCAGCTACGGAGGCTCACGGGAGCCCCAAAAACAGGAAACAGGGAGGGAGCACACTCCTGACCTCTCAGCCTGGTCGCCCCTTCGCATTTTGGTACATGCAGTTCACACGATTCAGGACAAAGTTCATAAGTATTACACCAAGGTTGGTGCAAGCAGGTGCTTGGTACAAAGTATCTCTAGACACGAGACATGGCTCGTGTTTCAGGATAGTATCCTTCATCAGTAGAGGTGCTTCGCCTTTAGCTCGTTCGCTACGGAGGCTCACGGGAGCCCCAAAAACAGGAAACAGGGAGGGAGCACACTCCTGACCTCTCAGCCGGATCGCCCCTTTGCATTCTGGTACATGCAGTTCACACATTCAGGACAAAGTTCGTAAGTATTACAACAAGGTTGGTGCAAGCAGGTGCTTGGTACAAGGTATCTCTAGACATTAGACATGGCTCGTGTTTCAGGATAGTACCCTTCATCAGTAGAGATCAGTTTGGGGTGGCTCAATTCAGTCCAAATACGCTGTGCAGCTAGGCCCTAACTCCCCTTTTCCACCATGAATTTCCTGAAAAACAAATGCAATCAACATTAGACTGTGCCAGCAGTGATCCCAGCCCCCTGACCCAGCACCGCAAATCTAGAACACCCCCAAAGAAACCCTCAAAAACCTGCAATACTGGTATATTCAAAACATGGCAAATTGCGCTGTTCACAAAAAACAAACGGCAATTGGTTTCAACAGAGAAAGAAGCCATTGCTGTCCACTGCAACATGCCATCTTCTCATTATTCATTACCTGTTCTACTTTTTGTCCGCATCTTCTTCGGAAAGTGAGGGTCCACAGGGCAGCCTCTCCTTTAAATTTCAGAAGTAGGTCTGTCAACAATTTGCAAGCATGTAGTCAGTCAGTTATTTCAGTCCCACTTGAGGGGACTCGTCTACGAAGACAAAGTTTTTTTTTTTACATAATCCATCCATCTGCCTTGAGGGAAATGGATAGGGGGAGTCTGGAAGAGGAGGATAGAGGAGCATGATTGAGTTGTGAACTTGTGAACATCTGAATGCAGACTGGGGCACCTTCAAATCAATAAGGAAAGTAAGATGAAAGCAGTGCTGATGATGGACTTATTGTGATTAGGTGATTAGAGTTTTATTGTGGTAAAAGTAGCAAAACAAAAAAAGACACACAGGAATAAAAGTGAATAATTACGGCAAAAAAGGAAGTAATTTTCAGGCCTCGGTGTCAGGGAAGCAGAGCTCATTCTCCAAGTCTGCGAATTGAGACGGGAGTAGGTCTGGTGACCGAGAAGAACTTCCGTCAGCGTCCCCAAAGTCGGTGTCCTCTTCTTCCTGCATGCATTCACGTATTTTGCAATCGGTGGTATGAAGTGCTTGATTATTGTTAACCTCTCCACTTTTTTGGGCAAAAGGTGGGTCCTTTTTGAAGTAACAATGGCACCAGCAGCACTGAAAACACGTTCAGAAGACATGCTTGTGAGTGGGTAAGACAAATAATTTAGAGCCAGGTTGGTGATCAGTCAGCATACAGAGCTTTTCGTATACCAATATCCCAATGGTTTCTCATTAACAGACCTCTGTTGGGTCATCCAGATAGGCCTGTACCACCGACTCAAGGTTCTCCAGGGTTGATCCACTTTGCGTAACATCTGCGACCTTTTCATCAGTGGACCGAGCTAACCCTAGCTGAGTTAGCCAATCCCCTTCCGACAATATTTGTTTGCGGCCTGGTGCAGGTGAGGATGATGATATGGTTGCTGGTGTCGTTAACGGCTATGAGGGAAAGTGACTCCCTTCGGCCATGGATTAGGAAGTGGAACTTGATGCCGGATAGCCTGCTGATTCTGTTGTACTTGTGCTGCCTCCTTGAAGGTTCTGCCGCTCTCTTTCGAACCGAATGGCTGACACAGCTAGCCAATGTTTGTACTTTGAAACATCTGTTTCATCAAAAGGAATGAATGCTTTGCTAACGGCTGCCTTTTTGTACCGTGGATCAAGAATAGTGGCACAAATGTAATGTTGTTCTGTATGTATCTTTTTAAGCCTTTCATTGTCAAGTAGGCGCCTTAATAACTTCTCCGCCAAATCATATTCTTCTCGCTTTTCACCATCATCTCGGAATTTGAACACACCTTCTTCAGTTTGTGCTCTAGCATGCGCAACAATGGGATAGCTTTGCTCAAAGAACAGTCCTCCCTGCTGACTTCACACGTGAAGAGCTCAAAAGGACGAAGCATGTCTGTCAGGCTTGCAATTAGCTTCCATTCCTCCAACTCTAGCCTTATGTCTTTATGAGTAGAACCTAGTTTAAAGACAACTCACGTATTACCTCCCACTGCTCAGACAGACGCTCAAGCATGTAAAAAGGCAAGTTCCAACGTGTTGCCACCTCCTGGATTAGTCCTTTGACTGGCAGTTTACGTTCATATTGAAGGCTCCTCAGCTGCTTCCGGGCCTTAAAAGAATGGCTGAAATGTGTGCAGATTTTTCGGCAGATGGTCAGTAATTTGACGACTGGCGCTTCTGTTTTCAAGAAGGCTTGCACCACGATGTTAATAATGTGCGCCAAACACAGCACTCTGAAATAGCCCCCGTGCTCCATGGCCTTAACTATATCACTGCCATTATCCGTGGAAACATAACCAACTGTGCGATTTCTTGGATGCCGCCATTCATTGACCTTCCTATTAAACTCCTCCAAAAGGTTAAGTGCAGTGTGAGATTTCTCCATGCCAAACAAGCCTACTGTTGCATTTTTGCGAGTAGCTTGAAAAACTTCCTCCGTGTCAACATCTTTGTGTTTTAACTGTTTTTCGACTCCTGCAAAAGAGACTCAATGTGCAGTGATGCACATGTAATCAAGGGCTTGGCAACTGGTCCACATGTCTGTTGTCATGTGGATAGTGTGAACAGCACTCTTCAGAATAGCTGCGCCAATCACCTCCAGCACATCTTGATGTAGTGCTGGAACAGCAACCCTTGCAAAATAGGACCTGCTAGGAACCTTCCATTTAGGGCAGACTGTTGCCACCAATTCGTGAAAACCCACCCCTTCCACGAAAGAGAAAGGGAGAAGGTCCAGCGCTAGCATTTTAGCCAGCTTTGCGTTATACAGTTGAGTGGTTGCGTTCAAATGAGTTCAAATGGGGGTTCCGACCAAATCATGCTGGTAATGGTGGGCTGGACCACTTTACGTGATGATGATTATGATAATGATGATGATGATGATGATGATGCAGACTTCAAACCAGTTAGGCTCAGTGGGCCTCATTTATGAAAAGTGACGCATCGCTGCGTGAAAACAGCGATGCGTCACTTTTCACTGCGCACTCCTTGCGACACCAATGATGCGTCATATTTAATGTATGACGCATCATGTCGCAAGGACTTACAGATACGTCAGTATTACTGACGCATCTGTAAGCACAAAAGTGACGCATTGCTGGAGTGTGTCACAAAAGTGACGCAACTCCAGCAATGCGTCCTTTCACATGGGGAAAGCCCCATGTGAAAGGGCTTGCGTCAGTCTTACGCCTGCTGTGAGGCAGGCGCAAGATTTTGACGCAACAGCATCCTAAAAGTGACGCAGTGAAATCTCATAGATTTCACTGCGTCACTATTACGAGGCTTTTTGCGGGGGAACGCCCCCTCTGCATACATTATACCTGACGCAGGTATAATGTGGCGCAGGGGTGTAAAAAGTGACGCATCTACCTAGATGCGTCACTTTTTAAATATGGCGCAACAAGGCGCATTTTGTACGCCGCTGGTGCGTCACAAAAAGTGACGCACCGGCGGCGCAAAACAGACGCAAGGCCTCATAAATAAGGGCCAGTGATTTTGTTTTTGGCATTGGTGTCTGTCCCAAACTCTTAGTGGGCCTCATACATGTTGCAGGGGTAGAGGGTGTGGGCGCTACCACTGCAGTGCTGCTGCCAGGGGTACTGGGTGTACCAGAAAAAATGGCTGTTGCTTCTTCACTTCCCCCCTGCACGATCAGCCTCTCATCATCATCAGATGCAATATGAAAGGATACATTTGGATTTGTTTTGGCTTCCTCAATGTCACTTAGGTGCTTATACCACTGAATATGGTGGTGTAGTTTGAGATGACCTCTCTGGCCTCCGGTACCATAGTTGGAACCAAGCTTACCCCGACTAACTAATACTTTACAAATCAAACAAACAACCATGTTTTCCGCCTTTTTGCTAACAGTAAAGAAGTCCCAAACTGGGGACTGGAGATGTCTGCTGGTGGTGTAGGAGCTACTTTGACTTTCAATGCCAGATGAAGTGGAGGATGGGTGTGGCTGAATTTGTTGACTTACAACACCACTACTTGAGGTAATGGAGGTCCATGCCGGCCCTTCTGACGAGAAAATAGGGACGCTGTGGGTCATTTTGGTGTTGTAGTTAACTGCGTTGGTCGTGGTACCAGTGCCACGCCGCCCAAATGATCATCCCGCTCAGCAGCCATTCGGGATAGGGTGAAAATGTTAGTCTGCTGCATGCCCGCTGGGGCTGCAGTGACGTCTGTGAAGACTGGATCGTCATCAAACTGTTCATCAGCAGCACAAGACACCACTTCTTGTTCGTCGTCATCACCCATAAGTCGAAGCCTTGCAGGAACCTTCCTTTTAGGCTTAGCTACCTTTGTCGGCTCATGGCGTGCCTCACTCTCAGACTGCATTTGTGGGTTACAATCAGGATCAAGGTCATCAGAATGAAGGGGGCTTGAAGAAGAACATGTAGTAGTAGTAGCCCTCCTTGACCTTTTTCTTGCTGGGGATCTGGTAGCCAATGGTGGATCATCATCAGGAGGAGTGCCTTCCTCGGATGATACCTCTGATTCAATATCAATTTCCTGATGTGCCCCTACTTCTGGAGGAACAAGCGTTGTAGGCAGTTGTGCCGCTCCATGAACCTCTACTTGCACCTCTCCATGCACCTCTACTTGCGCCTCTCCTTGCCCATGTACTTGCACCTCTCCTTGCCCATGTACTTGCGCCTCTCCTTGCCCATGTACTTGCACCTCTCCTTGCCCATGTACTTGCGCCTCTCCTTGCCCATGTACTTGGGCCTCTCCTTGCCCATTTAATTGCGCTTGTACTAGTTGCACTTGTGGTTGTCGTTGCGGCTGTGGTTGTTGAACACTTGCCAGCTGAGTTACACCCGGCGTTGATTAGATGGTACTTTCTTGTGATGAGCCAAGCTCACTGGTCGATGGTGATTCAACAACCAAAGTGGCTGCCGCAGCAGCACTCATGGTGGTCTTGGACCTAAGTTGGCGTGGTGGCACTGAGCCCAATGAAGCGGAGGTGCTGCTTCCAGCTTGGTCCCTGGGAGGCACCGCTGCTGCTGCAGGCGTAGATTTTTCCCAAAAAAGGTGTGGGTGGGCACACTAGTCTCCTTGGTAGGTGGTGCCACTTGCTTCTTCTGCTCCTTCTTACTGGCAGTGGCACTGGCAAGTTTTTTCACTGAGGCGTTATGGCCAACTTTCTTTGGGGCCATCTTCTTGAGATGTCAGAACAGCAGGCCGCAGTTGCACGAGTTGCAGAGTTGTCTTGTCTGTGGCCACACGTGACGTCACGTGACATTGTGCTGCACACACCACTGCAGGACTTCTTCCTGGCACTGGTGGTTCTCTTGTGCACCTAAAAGCAATGGAAGTCAGAGGAACATCAGTTATACACCCCAAAAAGTAAACAAACACATAAACATCACCACAAACCCATGCCATCCATGCCGTCAATGATGTTTAAATTCAAGACACCCCACAGAAAGACTAGGCCCATGCACCACTGAGTACCCCTGGGCATAATGGATGAAAGCTAGGCAAACTGGGTGCAGGAATGAGCACACTGCCTGCCTTCAAAATGGCCGCTTGACCCCCAGCACATGGCCAGGCCCTGCCTGTACCAGCCCTCAAAATGCCCCCCCCCCCCCCACACATGGCCAGTCCCCAACAACACCCCAAAAAATCGAAAAACACATAAAAATCACCACAATCCCATGCCATCCATGCCCTCAATGATGTTTAAGACACCCCATAAAAAGACTAGGCCCATGCACCGCTGAGTACCCCTGGGCATAATGGATGAAAGCTAGGCAAACTGGGTGCAGGCCTGAGCACACTGCCTGCCTTCAAAATGGCCCCTTGACCCACAGCACATGGCCAGGCCCTGCCTGTACCAGCCCTCAAAATACCCCCCCCCACACACATGGCCAGTCCTCAACAACACCCCAAAAAATCGAAAAACACATAAAAATCACCACAATCCCATGCCATCCATGCCCTCAATGATGTTTACATTCAAGACACCCCATAAAAAGACTAGGCCCATGCACCACTGAGTACCCCTGGGCATAATGGATGAAAGCTAGGCAAACTGGGTGCAGGCCTGAGCACACTGCCTGCCTTCAAAATGGCCCCTTGACCCCAGCACATGTTTATGCCCTGCCTGTACCAGCCCTCAAAATGGCCCCCACCCACATGGCCAGTCCCCAACAACACCCCAAAAAATCGAAAAACACATAGAAATCACCACAATCCCATGCCATCCATGCCCTAAATGATGTTTAAATTCAAGACTCCCTATAAAAAGACTAGGCCCATGCACCACTGAGTACCCCTGGGCATAATGGATGAAAGCTAGGCAAACTAGGTGCAGGCCTGAGCGCACTGCCTGCCTTCAAAATGGCCCCTTGACCCCCAGCACATGGCCAGGCCCTGCCTGTACCAGCCCTCAAAATGGCCCCCACCCACATGGCCAGTCCCCAACAACACCCCAAAAAAATCGAAAAACACATAGAAATCACCACAAACCCATGCCATCCATGCCCTCAATGATGTTTAAATTCAAGACACCCCTTAAAAAGACTAGGCCCATGCACCACTGAGTACCCCTGGGCATAATGGTTGAAAGCAAGGCAAACTGGGTGCAGGCCTGAGCACACTGCCTGCCTTCAAAATGGCCCCTTGACCCCCAGCACAAGGCCAAGCC
This sequence comes from Lissotriton vulgaris, assembly GCF_964263255.1. NCBI lineage: Eukaryota > Metazoa > Chordata > Amphibia > Caudata > Salamandridae > Lissotriton > Lissotriton vulgaris. Next base: position 447,103,246 of record NC_141694.1, read on the forward strand.
CTGCCGGTACCAGCCCTCAAAATGGCCCCCACCCACATGGCCAGTCCCCAACAACACCCAAAAAATTGAAAAACACATAAAAATCACCACAATCCCTTGCCATCCATACCCTCAATGATGTTTAAATTCAAGACACCCCACAGAAAGACTAGGCCCATGCACCACTGAGTACCCCTGGGCATAATGGATAAAAGCTAGGCAAACTGGGTGCAGGCCTGAGCACACTGCCTGCCTTCAAAATGGCCCCTTGACCCCCAGCACATGGCCAGGCCCTGCCAGTACCAGCCCTCAAAATGGCCCCCACCCACATGGCCAGTCCCCAACAACACCCCAAAAAATCGAAAAACACATAAAAATCACCACAATCCCATGCCTTCCATGCCATCAATGATGTTTAAATTCAAGACACCCCACAGAAAGACTAGGCCCATGCACCACTGAGTACCCGTGGGCATAATGGATGAAAGCTAGGCAAACTGGGTGCAAGCCTGAGCACACTGCCTGCCTTCAAAATGGCCCCTTGACCCCCAGCACATGGCCAGGCCCTGCCTGTACCAGCCCTCAAAATGGCCCCCACCCACATGGCCAGTCCCCAACAACACCCCAAAAAATCGAAAAACACTTAGAAATCACCACAATCCCATGCCCTCAATGATGTTTAAATTCAAGACACCCCATAAAAAGACTAGGCCCATGCACCACTAAGTACCCCTGGGCATAATGGATGAAAGCTAGGCAAACTGGGTGCAGGCCTGAGCACACTGCCTGCCTTCAAAATGGCCCCTTGACCCCCAGCACATGGCCAGGCCCTGCCAGTAACAGCCCTCAAAATGGCCCCCACCCACATGGCCAGTCCCCAACAACACCCCAAACAATCGAAAAACACATACAAATCACCACAATCCCATGCCATCCATGCCCTCAATGATGTTCAAATTCAAGACACCCCACAGAAAGACTAGGCCCATGCACCACTGAGTACCCCTGGGCATAATGGATGAAAGCTAGGCAAACTGGGTGCAAGCCTGAGCACACTGCCTGTCTTCAAATGGCCCCTTGACCCCCAGCACATGTCCAGGCCGTGCCTGTACCAGCCCTCAAAATGGCCCCCACCCACATGGCCAGTCCCCAACAACACCCCAAAAAATCGAAAAACACATAGAAATCACCACAATCCCATGCCATCCATGCCCTCAATGATGTTTAAATTCAAGACTCCCCATAAAAAGACTAGGCCCATGCACCACTGAGTACCCCTGGGCATAATGGATGAAAGCTAGGCAAACTGGGTGCAGGCCTGAGCACACTGCCTGCCTTCAAAATGGCCCCTTGACCCCCAGCACATGGCCAGGCCCTGCCTGTACCAGCCCTCAAAATGGCCCCCACCCACATGGCCAGTCCCCAACAACACCCCAAAAAATCGAAAAACACATAAAAATCACCACAATCCCATGCCATCCATGCCCTCAATGATGTTTAAATTCAAGACACCCCACAGAAAGACTAGGCCCATGCACCACTGAGTACCCCTGGGCATAATGGATGAAAGCTAGGCAAACTGGGTGCAAGCCTGAGCACACTGCCTGCCTTCAAAATGGCCCCTTGACCCCCAGCACATGGCCAGGCCCTGCCTGTACCAGCCCTCAAAATGGCCCCCACCCACATGGCCAGTCCCCAACAACACCCCAAAAAATCGGAAAACACATAGAAATCACCACAATCCCATGCCATCCATGCCCTCAATGATGTTTAAATTCAAGACACCCCATAAAAAGACTAGGCCCATGCACCACTGAGTACCCCTGGGCATAATGGTTGAAAGCAAGGGAAACTGGGTGCAGGCCTGAGCACACTGCCTGCCTTCAAAATGGCCCCTTGACCCGCAGCACAAGGCCAAGCCCTGCCGGTACCAGCCCTCAAAATGGCCCCCACCCACATGGCCAGTCCCCAACAACACCCAAAAAATTGAAAAACACATAAAAATCACCACAATCCCTTGCCATCCATGCCCTCAATTATGTTTAAATTCAAGACACCCCACAGCAAGACTAGGCCCATGCACCACTGAGTACCCCTGGGCATAATGGATGAAAGCTAGGCAAACTGGGTGCAGGCTTGAGCACACTGCCTGCCTTCAAAATGGCCCCTTGACCCCCAGCACAAGGCCAAGCCCTGCCGGTACCAGCCCTCAAAATGGCCCCCACCCACATGGCCAGTCCCCAACAACACCCAAAAAATTGAAAAACACATAAAAATCACCACAATCCCTTGCCATCCATGCCCTCAATGATGTTTAAATTCAAGACACCCCACAGAAAGACTAGGCCCATGCACCACTGAGTACCCCTGGGCATAATGGATGAAAGCTAGGCAAACTGGGTGCAGGCCTGAGCACACTGCCTGCCTTCAAAATGGCCCCTTGACCCCCAGCACATGGCCAGGCCCTGCCAGTACCAGCCCTCAAAATGGCCCCCACCCACATGGCCAGTCCCCAACAACACCCCAAAAAATCGAAAAACACATAAAAATCACCACAATCCCATGCCATCCATGCCATCAATGATGTTTAAATTCAAGACACCCCACAGAAAGACTAGGCCCATGCACCACTGAGTACCCCTGGGCATAATGGATGAAAGCTAGGCAAACTGGGTGCAAGCCTGAGCACACTGCCTGCCTTCAAAATGGCCCCTTGACCCCCAGCACATGGCCAGGCCGTGCCTGTACCAGCCCTCAAAATGGCCCCCACCCACATGGCCAGTCCCCAACAACACCCCAAAAAATCGAAAAACACATAGAAATCACCACAATCCCATGCCATCCATGCCCTCAATGATGTTTAAATTCAAGACACCCCATAAAAAGACTAGGCCCATGCACCACTGAGTAACCCTGGGCATAATGGTTGAAAGCAAGGGAAACTGGGTGCAGGCCTGAGCACACTGCCTGCCTTCAAAATGGCCCCTTGACCCCCAGCACAAGGCCAAGCCCTGCCGGTACCAGCCCTCGAAATGGCCCCCACCCACATGGCCAGTCCCCAACAACACCCAAAAAATTGAAAAACACATAAAAATCACCACAATCCCTTGCCATTCATGCCCTCAATGATGTTTAAATTCAAGACACCCCACAGCAAGACTAGGCCCATGCACCACTGAGTACCCCTGGGCATAATGGATGAAAGCTAGGCAAACTGGGTGCAGGCCTGAGCACACTGCCTGCCTTCAAAATGGCCCCTTGACCCCCAGCACATGGCCAGGCCCTGCCTGTACCAGCCCTCAAAATGGCTCCCACCCACATGGCCAGTCCCCAACAACACCCCAAAAAATCGAAAAACACATAAAAATCACCACAATCCCATGCCATCCATGCCCTCAATGATGTTCAAATTCAAGACACCCCACAGAAAGACTAGGCCCATGCACCACTGAGTACCCCTGGGCATAATGGATGAAAGCTAGGCAAACTGGGTGCAAGCCTGAGCACACTGCCTGCCTTCAAAATGGCCCCTTGACCCCCAGCACATGTCCAGGCCGTGCCTGTACCAGCCCTCAAAATGGCCCCCACCCACATGGCCAGTCCCCAACAACACCCCAAAAAATCGAAAAACACATAGAAATCACCACAATCCCATGCCATCCATGCCCTCAATGATGTTTAAATTCAAGACTCCCCATAAAAAGACTAGGCCCATGCACCACTGAGTACCCCTGGGCATAATGGATGAAAGCTAGGCAAACTGGGTGCAGGCCTGAGCACACTGCCTGCCTTCAAAATGGCCCCTTGACCCCCAGCACATGGCCAGGCCCTGCCAGTACCAGCCCTCAAAATGGCCCCCACCCACATGGCCAGTCCCCAACAACACCCCAAAAAATCGAAAAACACATAAAAATCACCACAATCCCATGCCATCCATGCCCTCAATGATGTTTAAATTCAAGACACCCCACAGAAAGACTAGGCCCATGCACCACTGAGTACACCTGGGCATAATGGATGAAAGCTAGGCAAACTGGGTGCAAGCCTGAGCACACTGCCTGCCTTCAAAATGCCCCCTTGACCCCCAGCACATGGCCAGGCCCTGCCTGTACCAGCCCTCAAAATGGCCCCCACCCACATGGCCAGTCCCCAGCAACACCCCAAAAAATCGAAAAACACATAGAAATCACCACAATCCCATGCCATCCATGCCCTCAATGATGTTTAAATTCAGGACACCCCATAAAAAGACTAGGCCCATGCACCACTGAGTACCCCTGGGCATAATGGTTGAAAGCAAGGGAAACTGGGTGCAGGCCTGAGCACATTGCCTGCCTTCAAAATGGCCCCTTGACCCCCAGCACAAGGCCATGCCCTGCCGGTACCAGCCCTCAAAATGGCCCCCACCCACATGGCCAGTCCCCAACAACACCCAAAAAATTGAAAAACACATCAAAATCACCAGAATCCCTTGCCATCCATGCCCTCAATGATGTTTAAATTCAAAACACCCCACAGCAAGACTAGGCCCATGCACCACTGAGTACCCCTGGGCATAATGGATGAAAGCTAGGCAAACTGGGTGCAGGCCTGAGCACACTGCCTGCCTTCAAAATGGCCCCTTGACCCCCAGCACATGGCCAGGCCCTGCCAGTAACAGCCCTCAAAATGGCCCCCACCCACATGGCCAGTCCCCAACAACACCCCAAACAATCGAAAAACACATAAAAATCACCACAATCCCATGCCATCCATGCCATCAATGATGTTCAAATTCAAGACACCCCACAGAAAGACTAGGCCCATGCACCACTGAGTACCCCTGGGCATAATGGTTGAAAGCAAGGGAAACTGGGTGCAGGCCTGAGCACATTGCCTGCCTTCAAAATGGCCCCTTTACCCCCAGCACAAGGCCATGCCCTGCCGGTACAAGCCCTCAAAATGGCCCCCACCCACATGGCCAGTCCCCAACAACACCCAAAAAATTGAAAAACACATAAAAATCACCAGAATCCCTTGCCATCCATGCCCTCAATTATGTTTAAATTCAAAACACCCCACAGCAAGACTGGGCCCATGCACCACTGAGTACCCCTGGGCATAATGGATGAAAGCTAGGCAAACTGGGTGCAGGCCTGAGCACACTGCCTGCCTTCAAAATGGCCCCTTGACCCCCAGCACATGGCCAGGCCCTGCCAGTAACAGCCCTCAAAATGGCCCCCACCCACATGGCCAGTCCCCAACAACACCCCAAACAATCGAAAAACACATAAAAATCACCACAATCCCATGCCATCCATGCCCTCAATGATGTTCAAATTCAAGACACCCCACAGAAGGACTAGGCCCATGCACCACTGAGTACCCCTGGGCATAATGGATGAAAGCTAGGCAAACTGGGTGCAAGCCTGAGCGCACTGCCTGCCTTCAAAATGGCCCCTTGACCCCCAGCACATGGCCAGGCCATGCCTGGACCAGCCCTCAAAATGGCCCCCACCCACATGGCCAGTCCCCAACAACACCCCAAAAAGTCGAAAAACACATAAACACCACGACAATTCCATGCCATCCATGCCCTCAATGATGTTTAATTTCAAGACACCCCACAGAAAGACTAGGCCCATGCACCACAGAGTACCCCTGGGCATAATGGATGAAAGCTAGGCAAACTGGGTGCAGGCCTGAGCACACTGCCTGCCTTCAAAATGGCCCCTTGACCCCCAGCACATGGCCAGTCCCTGCCTGTACCAGCCCTCAAAATGGCCCCCACCCACGTGGCCAGTCCCCAACAACACCCCAAAAAATTGAAAAACACATAAAAATCACCACAATTCCATGCCATCTATGCCCTCAATGAAGTTTAAAATCAAGACACACCACAGAAAGACTAGGCCCATGCACCACTGAGTACCCCTTGGCATAATGGATGAAAGCTAAGCAAACTGGGTGCAGGCCTGAGCACACTGCCTGCCTTCAAAATGGCCCCTTGACCCCCAGCACATGGCCAGGCCCTGCCAGTACCAGCCCTCAAAATGGCCCCCACCCACATGGCCAGTCCCCAACAACACCCCAAAAAATCGAAAAACACATAAAAATCACCACAATCCCATGCCATCCATGCCCTCAATGATGTTTAAATTCAAGACACCCCACAGAAAGACTAGGCCCATGCACCACTGAGTACACCTGGGCATAATGGATGAAAGCTAGGCAAACTGGGTGCAAGCCTGAGCACACTGCCTGCCTTCAAAATGGCCCCTTGACCCCCAGCACATGGCCAGGCCCTGCCTGTACCAGCCCTCAAAATGGCCCCCACCCACATGGCCAGTCCCCAGCAACACCCCAAAAAATCGAAAAACACATAGAAATCACCACAATCCCATGCCATCCATGCCCTCAATGATGTTTAAATTCAGGACACCCCATAAAAAGACTAGGCCCATGCACCACTGAGTACCCCTGGGCATAATGGTTGAAAGCAAGGGAAACTGGGTGCAGGCCTGAGCACATTGCCTGCCTTCAAAATGGCCCCTTGACCCCCAGCACAAGGCCATGCCCTGCCGGTACCAGCCCTCAAAATGGCCCCCACCCACATGGCCAGTCCCCAACAACACCCAAAAAATTGAAAAACACATCAAAATCACCAGAATCCCTTGCCATCCATGCCCTCAATGATGTTTAAATTCAAAACACCCCACAGCAAGACTAGGCCCATGCACCACTGAGTACCCCTGGGCATAATGGATGAAAGCTAGGCAAACTGGGTGCAGGCCTGAGCACACTGCCTGCCTTCAAAATGGCCCCTTGACCCCCAGCACATGGCCAGGCCCTGCCAGTAACAGCCCTCAAAATGGCCCCCACCCACATGGCCAGTCCCCAACAACACCCCAAACAATCGAAAAACACATAAAAATCACCACAATCCCATGCCATCCATGCCATCAATGATGTTCAAATTCAAGACACCCCACAGAAAGACTAGGCCCATGCACCACTGAGTACCCCTGGGCATAATGGTTGAAAGCAAGGGAAACTGGGTGCAGGCCTGAGCACATTGCCTGCCTTCAAAATGGCCCCTTGACCCCCAGCACAAGGCCATGCCCTGCCGGTACAAGCCCTCAAAATGGCCCCCACCCACATGGCCAGTCCCCAACAACACCCAAAAAATTGAAAAACACATAAAAATCACCAGAATCCCTTGCCATCCATGCCCTCAATGATGTTTAAATTCAAAACACCCCACAGCAAGACTGGGCCCATGCACCACTGAGTACCCCTGGGCATAATGGATGAAAGCTAGGCAAACTGGGTGCAGGCCTGAGCACACTGCCTGCCTTCAAAATGGCCCCTTGACCCCCAGCACATGGCCAGGCCCTGCCAGTAACAGCCCTCAAAATGGCCCCCACCCACATGGCCAGTCCCCAACAACACCCCAAACAATCGAAAAACACATAAAAATCACCACAATCCCATGCCATCCATGCCCTCAATGATGTTCAAATTCAAGACACCCCACAGAAGGACTAGGCCCATGCACCACTGAGTACCCCTGGGCATAATGGATGAAAGCTAGGCAAACTGGGTGCAAGCCTGAGCGCACTGCCTGCCTTCAAAATGGCCCCTTGACCCCCAGCACATGGCCAGGCCATGCCTGGACCAGCCCTCAAAATGGCCCCCACCCACATGGCCAGTCCCCAACAACACCCCAAAAAGTCGAAAAACACATAAACACCACGACAATTCCATGCCATCCATGCCCTCAATGATGTTTAATTTCAAGACACCCCACAGAAAGACTAGGCCCATGCACCACAGAGTACCCCTGGGCATAATGGATGAAAGCTAGGCAAACTGGGTGCAGGCCTGAGCACACTGCCTGCCTTCAAAATGGCCCCTTGACCCCCAGCACATGGCCAGTCCCTGCCTGTACCAGCCCTCAAAATGGCCCCCACCCACGTGGCCAGTCCCCAACAACACCCCAAAAAATTGAAAAACACATAAAAATCACCACAATTCCATGCCATCTATGCCCTCAATGAAGTTTAAAATCAAGACACACCACAGAAAGACTAGGCCCATGCACCACTGAGTACCCCTTGGCATAATGGATGAAAGCTAAGCAAACTGGGTGCAGGCCTGAGCACACTGCCTGCCTTCAAAATGGCCCCTTGACCCCCAGCACATGGCCAGGCCCTGCCTGTACCGGCCCTCAAAATGGTCCCCACCCACATGGCCAGTCTCCAACAACACCCCAAAAAATTGAAAAACACATAAAAATCACCGCAATCCCTTGCCATCCATACCCTCAATGATGTTTAAATTCAAGACACCCCACAGAAAGACTAGGCCCATGCACCACTGAGTACCCCTGGGCATAATGGATAAAAGCTAGGCAAACTGGGTGCAAGCCTGAGCACACTGCCTGCCTTCAAAATGGCCCCTTGACCCCCAGCACATGGCCAGGCCGTGCCTGTACCAGCCCTCAAAATGGCCCCCACCCACATGGCCAGTCCCCAACAACACCCCAAAAAATCGAAAAACACATAAAAATCACCACAATCCCATGCCATCCATGCCCTCAATGATGTTTAAATTCAAGACACCCCACAGAAAGACTAGGCCCATGCACCACTGAGTACACCTGGGCATAATGGATGAAAGCTAGGCAAACTGGGTGCAAGCCTGAGCACACTGCCTGCCTTCAAAATGGCCCCTTGACCCCCAGCACATGGCCAGGCCCTGCCTGTACCAGCCCTCAAAATGGCCCCCACCCACATGGCCAGTCCCCAGCAACACCCCAAAAAATCGAAAAACACATAGAAATCACCACAATCCCATGCCATCCATGCCCTCAATGATGTTTAAATTCAGGACACCCCATAAAAAGACTAGGCCCATGCACCACTGAGTACCCCTGGGCATAATGGTTGAAAGCAAGGGAAACTGGGTGCAGGCCTGAGCACATTGCCTGCCTTCAAAATGGCCCCTTGACCCCCAGCACAAGGCCATGCCCTGCCGGTACCAGCCCTCAAAATGGCCCCCACCCACATGGCCAGTCCCCAACAACACCCAAAAAATTGAAAAACACATCAAAATCACCAGAATCCCTTGCCATCCATGCCCTCAATGATGTTTAAATTCAAAACACCCCACAGCAAGACTAGGCCCATGCACCACTGAGTACCCCTGGGCATAATGGATGAAAGCTAGGCAAACTGGGTGCAGGCCTGAGCACACTGCCTGCCTTCAAAATGGCCCCTTGACCCCCAGCACATGGCCAGGCCCTGCCAGTAACAGCCCTCAAAATGGCCCCCACCCACATGGCCAGTCCCCAACAACACCCCAAACAATCGAAAAACACATAAAAATCACCACAATCCCATGCCATCCATGCCATCAATGATGTTCAAATTCAAGACACCCCACAGAAAGACTAGGCCCATGCACCACTGAGTACCCCTGGGCATAATGGTTGAAAGCAAGGGAAACTGGGTGCAGGCCTGAGCACATTGCCTGCCTTCAAAATGGCCCCTTGACCCCCAGCACAAGGCCATGCCCTGCCGGTACAAGCCCTCAAAATGGCCCCCACCCACATGGCCAGTCCCCAACAACACCCAAAAAATTGAAAAACACATAAAAATCACCAGAATCCCTTGCCATCCATGCCCTCAATGATGTTTAAATTCAAAACACCCCACAGCAAGACTGGGCCCATGCACCACTGAGTACCCCTGGGCATAATGGATGAAAGCTAGGCAAACTGGGTGCAGGCCTGAGCACACTGCCTGCCTTCAAAATGGCCCCTTGACCCCCAGCACATGGCCAGGCCCTGCCAGTAACAGCCCTCAAAATGGCCCCCACCCACATGGCCAGTCCCCAACAACACCCCAAACAATCGAAAAACACATAAAAATCACCACAATCCCATGCCATCCATGCCCTCAATGATGTTCAAATTCAAGACACCCCACAGAAGGACTAGGCCCATGCACCACTGAGTACCCCTGGGCATAATGGATGAAAGCTAGGCAAACTGGGTGCAAGCCTGAGCGCACTGCCTGCCTTCAAAATGGCCCCTTGACCCCCAGCACATGGCCAGGCCATGCCTGGACCAGCCCTCAAAATGGCCCCCACCCACATGGCCAGTCCCCAACAACACCCCAAAAAGTCGAAAAACACATAAACACCACGACAATTCCATGCCATCCATGCCCTCAATGATGTTTAATTTCAAGACACCCCACAGAAAGACTAGGCCCATGCACCACAGAGTACCCCTGGGCATAATGGATGAAAGCTAGGCAAACTGGGTGCAGGCCTGAGCACACTGCCTGCCTTCAAAATGGCCCCTTGACCCCCAGCACATGGCCAGTCCCTGCCTGTACCAGCCCTCAAAATGGCCCCCACCCACGTGGCCAGTCCCCAACAACACCCCAAAAAATTGAAAAACACATAAAAATCACCACAATTCCATGCCATCTATGCCCTCAATGAAGTTTAAAATCAAGACACACCACAGAAAGACTAGGCCCATGCACCACTGAGTACCCCTTGGCATAATGGATGAAAGCTAAGCAAACTGGGTGCAGGCCTGAGCACACTGCCTGCCTTCAAAATGGCCCCTTGACCCCCAGCACATGGCCAGGCCCTGCCTGTACCGGCCCTCAAAATGGTCCCCACCCACATGGCCAGTCCCCAACAACACCCCAAAAAATTGAAAAACACATAAAAATCACCGCAATCCCTTGCCATCCATACCCTCAATGATGTTTAAATTCAAGACACCCCACAGAAAGACTAGGCCCATGCACCACTGAGTACCCCTGGGCATAATGGATAAAAGCTAGGCAAACTGGGTGCAAGCCTGAGCACACTGCCTGCCTTCAAAATGGCCCCTTGACCCCCAGCACATGGCCAGGCCGTGCCTGTACCAGCCCTCAAAATGGCCCCCACCCACATGGCCAGTCCCCAACAACACCCCAAAAAATCGAAAAACACATAAAAATCACCACAATCCCATGCCATCCATGCCCTCAATGATGTTTAAATTCAAGACACCCCACAGAAAGACTAGGCCCATGCACCACTGAGTACACCTGGGCATAATGGATGAAAGCTAGGCAAACTGGGTGCAAGCCTGAGCACACTGCCTGCCTTCAAAATGGCCCCTTGACCCCCAGCACATGGCCAGGCCCTGCCTGTACCAGCCCTCAAAATGGCCCCCACCCACATGGCCAGTCCCCAGCAACACCCCAAAAAATCGAAAAACACATAGAAATCACCACAATCCCATGCCATCCATGCCCTCAATGATGTTTAAATTCAGGACACCCCATAAAAAGACTAGGCCCATGCACCACTGAGTACCCCTGGGCATAATGGTTGAAAGCAAGGGAAACTGGGTGCAGGCCTGAGCACATTGCCTGCCTTCAAAATGGCCCCTTGACCCCCAGCACAAGGCCATGCCCTGCCGGTACCAGCCCTCAAAATGGCCCCCACCCACATGGCCAGTCCCCAACAACACCCAAAAAATTGAAAAACACATCAAAATCACCAGAATCCCTTGCCATCCATGCCCTCAATGATGTTTAAATTCAAAACACCCCACAGCAAGACTAGGCCCATGCACCACTGAGTACCCCTGGGCATAATGGATGAAAGCTAGGCAAACTGGGTGCAGGCCTGAGCACACTGCCTGCCTTCAAAATGGCCCCTTGACCCCCAGCACATGGCCAGGCCCTGCCAGTAACAGCCCTCAAAATGGCCCCCACCCACATGGCCAGTCCCCAACAACACCCCAAACAATCGAAAAACACATAAAAATCACCACAATCCCATGCCATCCATGCCATCAATGATGTTCAAATTCAAGACACCCCACAGAAAGACTAGGCCCATGCACCACTGAGTACCCCTGGGCATAATGGTTGAAAGCAAGGGAAACTGGGTGCAGGCCTGAGCACATTGCCTGCCTTCAAAATGGCCCCTTGACCCCCAGCACAAGGCCATGCCCTGCCGGTACAAGCCCTCAAAATGGCCCCCACCCACATGGCCAGTCCCCAACAACACCCAAAAAATTGAAAAACACATAAAAATCACCAGAATCCCTTGCCATCCATGCCCTCAATGATGTTTAAATTCAAAACACCCCACAGCAAGACTGGGCCCATGCACCACTGAGTACCCCTGGGCATAATGGATGAAAGCTAGGCAAACTGGGTGCAGGCCTGAGCACACTGCCTGCCTTCAAAATGGCCCCTTGACCCCCAGCACATGGCCAGGCCCTGCCAGTAACAGCCCTCAAAATGGCCCCAACCCACATGGCCAGTCCCCAACAACACCCCAAACAATCGAAAAACACATAAAAATCACCACAATCCCATGCCATCCATGCCCTCAATGATGTTCAAATTCAAGACACCCCACAGAAGGACTAGGCCCATGCACCACTGAGTACCCCTGGGCATAATGGATGAAAGCTAGGCAAACTGGGTGCAAGCCTGAGCGCACTGCCTGCCTTCAAAATGGCCCCTTGACCCCCAGCACATGGCCAGGCCATGCCTGGACCAGCCCTCAAAATGGCCCCCACCCACATGGCCAGTCCCCAACAACACCCCAAAAAGTCGAAAAACACATAAACACCACGACAATTCCATGCCATCCATGCCCTCAATGATGTTTAATTTCAAGACACCCCACAGAAAGACTAGGCCCATGCACCACAGAGTACCCCTGGGCATAATGGATGAAAGCTAGGCAAACTGGGTGCAGGCCTGAGCACACTGCCTGCCTTCAAAATGGCCCCTTGACCCCCAGCACATGGCCAGTCCCTGCCTGTACCAGCCCTCAAAATGGCCCCCACCCACGTGGCCAGTCCCCAACAACACCCCAAAAAATTGAAAAACACATCAAAATCACCACAATTCCATGCCATCTATGCCCTCAATGAAGTTTAAAATCAAGACACACCACAGAAAGACTAGGCCCATGCACCACTGAGTACCCCTTGGCATAATGGATGAAAGCTAAGCAAACTGGGTGCAGGCCTGAGCACACTGCCTGCCTTCAAAATGGCCCCTTGACCCCCAGCACATGGCCAGGCCCTGCCTGTACCGGCCCTCAAAATGGTCCCCACCCACATGGCCAGTCCCCAACAACACCCCAAAAAATTGAAAAACACATAAAAATCACCGCAATCCCTTGCCATCCATACCCTCAATGATGTTTAAATTCAAGACACCCCACAGAAAGACTAGGCCCATGCACCACTGAGTACCCCTGGGCATAATGGATAAAAGCTAGGCAAACTGGGTGCAAGCCTGAGCACACTGCCTGCCTTCAAAATGGCCCCTTGACCCCCAGCACATGGCCAGGCCCTGCCTGTACCAGCCCTCAAAATGGCCCCCACCCACATGGCCAGCCCCCAACAACACCCCAAAAAATCGAAAAACACATAGAAATCACCACAATCCCATGCCCTCAATGATGTTTAAATTCAAGACACCCCATAAAAAGACTAGGCCCATGCACCACTAAGTACCCCTGGGCATAATGGATGAAAGCTAGGCAAACTGGGTGCAGGCCTGAGCACACTGCCTGCCTTCAAAATGGCCCCTTGACCCCCAGCACATGGCCAGGCCCTGCCAGTAACAGTCCTCAAAATGGCCCCCACCCACATGGCCAGTCCCCAACAACACCCCAAACAATCGAAAAACACATACAAATCACCACAATCCCATGCCATCCATGCCCTCAATGATGTTCAAATTCAAGACACCCCACAGAAAGACTAGGCCCATGCACCACTGAGTACCCCTGGGCATAATGGATGAAAGCTAGGCAAACTGGGTGCAAGCCTGAGCACACTGCCTGTCTTCAAAATGGCCCCTTGACCCCCAGCACATGTCCAGGCCGTACCTGTACCAGCCCTCAAAATGGCCCCCACCCACATGGCCAGTCCCCAACAACACCCCAAAAAATCGAAAAACACATAGAAATCACCACAATCCCATGCCATCCATGCCCTCAATGATGTTTAAATTCAAGACTCCCCATAAAAAGACTAGGCCCATGCACCACTGAGTACCCCTGGGCATAATGGATGAAAGCTAGGCAAACTGGGTGCAGGCCTGAGCACACTGCCTGCCTTCAAAATGGCCCCTTGACCCCCAGCACATGGCCAGGCCCTGCCTGTACCAGCCCTCAAAATGGCCCCCACCCACATGGCCAGTCCCCAACAACACCCCAAAAAATCGAAAAACACATAGAAATCACCACAATCCCATGCCATCCATGCCCTCAATGATGTTTAAATTCAAGACACCCTATAAAAAGGCTAGGCCCATGCACCACTGAGTACCCCTGGGCATAATGGTTGAAAGCAAGGCAAACTGGGTGCAGGCCTGAGCACACTGCCTGCCTTCAAAATGGCCCCTTGACCCCCAGCACAAGGCCAAGCCCTGCCGGTACCAGCCCTCAAAATGGTCCCCACCCACATGGCCATTCCCCAACAACACCAAAACAATTGAAAAACACATAAAAATCACCACAATCCCTTGCAATCCATGCCCTCAATGATGTTTAAATTCAAGACACCCCACAGAAAGACTAGGCCCATGCACCACTGAGTACCCCTGGGCATAATGGATGAAAGCTAGGCAAACTGGGTGCAGGCCTGAGCACACTGCCTGCCTTCAAAATGGCCCCTTGACTCCCAGCACATGGCCAGGCCCTGCCAGTACCAGCCCTCAAAATGGCCCCCACCCACATGGCCAGTCCCCAACAACACCCCAAAAAATCGAAAAACACATAAAAATCACCACAATCCCATGCCATCCATGCCCTCAATGATGTTTAAATTCAAGACACCCCACAGAAAGACTAGGCCCATGCACCACTGAGTACCCCTGGGCATAATGGATGAAAGCTAGGCAAACTGGGTGCAAGCATGAGCACACTGCCTGCCTTCAAAATGGCCCCTTGACCCCCAGCACATGGCCAGGCCCTGCCTGTACCAGCCCTCAAAATGGCCCCCACCCACATGGCCAGTCCCCAACAACACCCAAACAATTGAAAAACACATAAAAATCACCACAATCCCTTGCAATCCATGCCCTCAATGATGTTTAAATTCAAGACACCCCACAGAAAGACTAGGCCCATGCACCACTGAGTACCCCTAGGCATAATGGATGAAAGCTAGGCAAACTGGGTGCAGGCCTGAGCACACTGCCTGCCTTCAAAATGGCCCCTTGACCCCCAGCACATGGCCAGGCCCTGCCAGTACCAGCCCTCAAAATGGCCCCCACCCACATGGCCAGTCCCCAACAACACCCCAAAAAATCGAAAAACACATAAAAATCACCACAATCCCATGCCATCCATGCCCTCAATGATGTTTAAATTCAAGACACCCCACAGAAAGACTAGGCCCATGCACCACTGAGTACCCCTGGGCATAATGGATGAAAGCTAGGCAAACTGGGTGCAAGCATGAGCACACTGCCTGCCTTCAAAATGGCCCCTTGACCCCCAGCACATGGCCAGGCCCTGCCTGTACCAGCCCTCAAAATGGCCCCCACCCACATGGCCGTCCCCAACAACACCCAAACAATTGAAAAACACATAAAAATCACCACAATCCCTTGCAATCCATGCCCTCAATGATGTTTAAATTCAAGACACCCCACAGAAAGACTAGGCCCATGCACCACTGAGTACCCCTGGGCATAATGGATGAAAGCTAGGCAAACTGGGTGCAGGCCTGAGCACACTGCCTGCCTTCAAAATAGCCCCTTGACCCCCAGCACATGGCCAGGCCCTGCCAGTACCAGCCCTCAAAATGGCCCCCACCCACATGGCCAGTCCCCAACAACACCCCAAAAAATCGAAAAACACATAAAAATCACCACAATCCCATGCCATCCATGCCCTCAATGATGTTTAAATTCAAGACACCCCACAGAAAGACTAGGCCCATGCACCACTGAGTACCCCTGGGCATAATGGATGAAAGCTAGGCAAACTGGGTGCAAGCCTGAGCACACTGCCTGCCTTCAAAATGGCCCCTTGACCCCCAGCACATGGCCAGGCCCTGCCTGTACCAGCCCTCAAAATGGCCCCCACCCACATGGCCAGTCCCCAACAACACCCCAAAAAATTGGAAAACACATAGAAATCACCACAATCCCATGCCATCCATGCCCTCAATGATGTTTAAATTCAAGACACCCCATAAAAAGACTAGGCCCATGCACCACTGAGTACCCCTGGGCATAATGGTTGAAAGCAAGGGAAACTGGGTGCAGGCCTGAGCACACTGCCTGCCTTCAAAATGGCCCCTTGACCCGCAGCACAAGGCCAAGCCCTGCCGGTACCAGCCCTCAAAATGGCCCCCACCCACATGGCCAGTCCCCAACAACACCCAAAAAATTGAAAAACACATAAATATCACCACAATCCCTTGCCATCCATGCCCTCAATTATGTTTAAATTCAAGACACCCCACAGCAAGACTAGGCCCATGCACCACTGAGTACCCCTGGGCATAATGGATGAAAGCTAGGCAAACTGGGTGCAGGCTTGAGCACACTGCCTGCCTTCAAAATGGCCCCTTGACCCCCAGCACAAGGCCAAGCCCTGCCGGTACCAGCCCTCAAAATGGCCCCCACCCACATGGCCAGTCCCCAACAACACCCAAAAAATTGAAAAACACATAAAAATCACCACAATCCCTTGCCATCCATGCCCTCAATGATGTTTAAATTCAAGACACCCCACAGAAAGACTAGGCCCATGCACCACTGAGTACCCCTGGGCATAATGGATGAAAGCTAGGCAAACTGGGTGCAAGCCTGAGCACACTGCCTGCCTTCAAAATGGCCCCTTGACCCCCAGCACATGGCCAGGCCCTGCCAGTACCAGCCCTCAAAATGGCCCCCACCCACATGGCCAGTCCCCAACAACACCCCAAAAAATCGAAAAACACATAAAAATCACCACAATCCCATGCCATCCATGCCCTCAATGATGTTTAAATTCAAGACACCCCACAGAAAGACTAGGCCCATGCACCACTGAGTACCCCTGGGCATAATGGATGAAAGCTAGGCAAACTGGGTGCAGGCCTGAGCACACTGCCTGCCTTCAAAATGGCCCCTTGACCCCCAGCACATGGCCAGGCCCTGCCAGTACCAGCCCTCAAAATGGCCCCCACCCACATGGCCAGTCCCCAACAACACCCCAAAAAATCGGAAAACACATAAAAATCACCACAATCCCATGCCATCCATGCCCTCAATGATGTTTAAATTCAAGACACCCCACAGAAAGACTAGGCCCATGCACCACTGAGTACACCTGGGCATAATGGATGAAAGCTAGGCAAACTGGGTGCAAGCCTGAGCACACTGCCTGCCTTCAAAATGGCCCCTTGACCCCCAGCACATGGCCAGGCCCTGCCTGTACCAGCCCTCAAAATGGCCCCCACCCACATGGCCAGTCCCCAACAACACCCCAAAAAATCGAAAAACACATAGAAATCACCACAATCCCATGCCATCCATGCCCTCAATGATGTTTAAATTCAGGACACCCCATAAGAAGACTAGGCCCATGCACCACTGAGTACCCCTGGGCATAATGGTTGAAAGCAAGGGAAACTGGGTGCAGGCCTGAGCACATTGCCTGCCTTCAAAATGGCCCCTTGACCCCCAGCACAAGGCCATGCCCTGCCGGTACCAGCCCTCAAAATGGCCCCCACCCACATGGCCAGTCCCCAACAACACCCAAAAAATTGAAAAACACATAAAAATCACCAGAATCCCTTGCCATCCATGCCCTCAATGATGTTTAAATTCAAAACACCCCACAGAAAGACTAGGCCCATGCACCACTGAGTACCCCTGGGCATAATGGATGAAAGCTAGGCAAACTGGGTGCAAGCCTGAGCACACTGCCTGCCTTCAAAATGGCCCCTTGACCCCCAGCACATGGCCAGGCCATGCCTGGACCAGCCCTCAAAATGGCCCCCACCCACATGGCCAGTCCCCAACAACACCCCAAAAAGTCGAAAAACACATAAACACCACGACAATTCCATGCCATCCATGACCCTCAATGATGTTTAATTTCAAGACACCCCACAGAAAGACTAGGCCCATGCACCACTGAGTACCCCTGGGCATAATGGATGAAAGCTAGGCAAACTGGGTGCAGGCCTGAGCACACTGCCTGCCTTCAAAATGGCCCCTTGACCCCCAGCACATGGCCAGTCCCTGCCTGTACCAGCCCTCAAAATGGCCCCCACCCACGTGGCCAGTCCCCAACAACACCCCAAAATATTGAAAAACACATAAAAATCACCACAATTCCATGCCATCTATGCCCTCAATGAAGTTTAAAATCAAGACACACCACAGAAAGACTAGGCCCATGCACCACTGAGTACCCCTTGGCATAATGGATGAAAGCTAAGCAAACTGGGTGCAGGCCTGAGCGCACTGCCTGCCTTCAAAATGGCCCCTTGACCCCCAGCACATGGCCAGGCCCTGCCTGTACCGGCCCTCAAAATGGTCCCCACCCACATGGCCAGTCCCCAACAACACCCCAAAAAATTGAAAAACACATAAAAATCACTGCAATCCCTTGCCATCCATACCCTCAATGATGTTTAAATTCAAGACACCCCACAGAAAGACTAGGCCCATGCACCACTGAGTACCCCTGGGCATAATGGATAAAAGCTAGGCAAACTGGGTGCAAGCCTGAGCACACTGCCTGCCTTCAAAATGGCCCCTTGACCCCCAGCACATGGCCAGGCCGTGCCTGTACCAGCCCTCAAAATGGCCCCCACCCACATGGCCAGTCCCCAACAACACCCCAAAAAATCGAAAAACACATAAAAATCACCACAATCCCATGCCATCCATGCCATCAATGATGTTTAAATTCAAGACACCCCACAGAAAGACTAGGCCCATGCACCACTGAGTACCCGTGGGCATATTGGATGAAAGCTAGGCAAACTGGGTGCAAGCCTGAGCACACTGCCTGCCTTCAAAATGGCCCCTTGACCCCCAGCACATGGCCAGGCCCTGCCTGTACCAGCCCTCAAAATGGCCCCCACCCACATGGCCAGTCCCCAACAACACCCCAAAAAATCGAAAAACACATAGAAATCACCACAATCCCATGCCCTCAATGATGTTTAAATTCAAGACACCCCATAAAAAGACTAGGCCCATGCACCACTAAGTACCCCTGGGCATAATGGATGAAAGCTAGGCAAACTGGGTGCAGGCCTGAGCACACTGCCTGCCTTCAAAATGGCCCCTTGACCCCCAGCACATGGCCAGGCCCTGCCAGTAACAGCCCTCAAAATGGCCCCCACCCACATGGCCAGTCCCCAACAACACCCCAAACAATCGAAAAACACATACAAATCACCATAATCCCATGCCATCCATGCCCTCAATGATGTTCAAATTCAAGACACCCCACAGAAAGACTAGGCCCATGCACCACTGAGTACCCCTGGGCATAATGGATGAAAGCTAGGCAAACTGGGTGCAGGCCTGAGCACACTGCCTGCCTTCAAAATGGCCCCTTGACCCCCAGCACATGGCCAGGCCCTGCCAGTACCAGCCCTCAAAATGGCCCCCACCCACATGGCCAGTCCCCAACAACACCCCAAAAAATCGAAAAACACATAAAAATCACCACAATCCCATGCCATCCATGCCCTCAATGATGTTTAAATTCAAGACACCCCACAGAAAGACTAGGCCCATGCACCACTGAGTACCCCTGGGCATAATGGATGAAAGCTAGGCAAACTGGGTGCAAGCCTGAGCACACTGCCTGCCTTCAAAATGGCCCCTTGACCCCCAGCACATGGCCAGGCCCTGCCTGTACCAGCCCTCAAAATGGCCCCCACCCACATGGCCAGTATCCAACAACACCCTAAAAATTGAAAAACACATAAAAATCACCACAATCCCTTGCAATCCATGCCCTCAATGATGTTTAAATTCAAGACACCCCACAGAAAGACTAGGCCCATGCACCACTGAGTACCCCTGGGCATAATGGATGAAAGCTAGGCAAACTGGGTGCAGGCCTGAGCACACTGCCTGCCTTCAAAATAGCCCCTTGACCCCCAGCACATGGCCAGGCCCTGCCAGTACCAGCCCTCAAAATGGCCCCCACCCACATGGCCAGTCCCCAACAACACCCCAAAAAATCGAAAAACACATAAAAATCACCACAATCCCATGCCATCCATGCCCTCAATGATGTTTAAATTCAAGACACCCCACAGAAAGACTAGGCCCATGCACCACTGAGTACCCCTGGGCATAATGGATGAAAGCTAGGCAAACTGGGTGCAAGCCTGAGCACACTGCCTGCCTTCAAAATGGCCCCTTGACCCCCAGCACATGGCCAGGCCCTGCCTGTACCAGCCCTCAAAATGGCCCCCACCCACATGGCCAGTCCCCAACAACACCCCAAAAAATCGGAAAACACATAGAAATCACCACAATCCCATGCCATCCATGCCCTCAATGATGTTTAAATTCAAGACACCCCATAAAAAGACTAGGCCCATGCACCACTGAGTACCCCTGGGCATAATGGTTGAAAGCAAGGGAAACTGGGTGCAGGCCTGAGCACACTGCCTGCCTTCAAAATGGCCCCTTGACCCGCAGCACAAGGCCAAGCCCTGCCGGTACCAGCCCTCAAAATGGCCCCCACCCACATGGCCAGTCCCCAACAACACCCAAAAAATTGAAAAACACATAAAAATCACCACAATCCCTTGCCATCCATGCCCTCAATTATGTTTAAATTCAAGACACCCCACAGCAAGACTAGGCCCATGCACCACTGAGTACCCCTGGGCATAATGGATGAAAGCTAGGCAAACTGGGTGCAGGCTTGAGCACACTGCCTGCCTTCAAAATGGCCCCTTGACCCCCAGCACATGGCCAGGCCCTGCCAGTACCAGCCCTCAAAATGGCCCCCACCCACATGGCCAGTCCCCAACAACACCCCAAAAAATCGAAAAACACATAAAAATCACCACAATCCCATGCCATCCATGCCATCAATGATGTTTAAATTCAAGACACCCCACAGAAAGACTAGGCCCATGCACCACTGAGTACCCCTGGGCATAATGGATGAAAGCTAGGCAAACTGGGTGCAAGCCTGAGCACACTGCCTGCCTTCAAAATGGCCCCTTGACCCCCAGCACATGGCCAGGCCGTGCCTGTACCAGCCCTCAAAATGGCCCCCACCCACATGGCCAGTCCCCAACAACACCCCAAAAAATCGAAAAACACATAGAAATCACCACAATCCCATGCCATCCATGCCCTCAATGATGTTTAAATTCAAGACACCCCATAAAAAGACTAGGCCCATGCACCACTGAGTAACCCTGGGCATAATGGTTGAAAGCAAGGGAAACTGGGTGCAGGCCTGAGCACACTGCCTGCCTTCAAAATGGCCCCTTGACCCCCAGCACAAGGCCAAGCCCTGCCGGTACCAGCCCTCAAAATGGCCCCCACCCACATGGCCAGTCCCCAACAACACCCAAAAAATTGAAAAACCCATAAAAATCACCACAATCCCTTGCCATTCATGCCCTCAATGATGTTTAAATTCAAGACACCCCACAGCAAGACTAGGCCCATGCACCACTGAGTACCCCTGGGCATAATGGATGAAAGCTAGGCAAACTGGGTGCAGGCCTGAGCACACTGCCTGCCTTCAAAATGGCCCCTTGACCCCCAGCACATGGCCAGGCCCTGCCTGTACCAGCCCTCAAAATGGCTCCCACCCACATGGCCAGTCCCCAACAACACCCCAAAAAATCGAAAAACACATAAAAATCACCACAATCCCATGCCATCCATGCCCTCAATGATGTTCAAATTCAAGACACCCCACAGAAAGACTAGGCCCATGCACCACTGAGTACCCCTGGGCATAATGGATGAAAGCTAGGCAAACTGGGTGCAAGCCTGAGCACACTGCCTGCCTTCAAAATGGCCCCTTGACCCCCAGCACATGTCCAGGCCGTGCCTGTACCAGCCCTCAAAATGGCCCCCACCCACATGGCCAGTCCCCAACAACACCCCAAAAAATCGAAAAACACATAGACATCACCACAATCCCATGCCATCCATGCCCTCAATGATGTTTAAATTCAAGACTCCCCATAAAAAGACTAGGCCCATGCACCACTGAGTACCCCTGGGCATAATGGATGAAAGCTAGGCAAACTGGGTGCAGGCCTGAGCACACTGCCTGCCTTCAAAATGGCCCCTTGACCCCCAGCACATGGCCAGGCCCTGCCAGTACCAGCCCTCAAAATGGCCCCCACCCACATGGCCAGTCCCCAACAACACCCCAAAAAATCGAAAAACACATAAAAATCACCACAATCCCATGCCATCCATGCCCTCAATGATGTTTAAATTCAAGACACCCCACAGAAAGACTAGGCCCATGCACCACTGAGTACACCTGGGCATAATGGATGAAAGCTAGGCAAACTGGGTGCAAGCCTGAGCACACTGCCTGCCTTCAAAATGGCCCCTTGACCCCCAGCACATGGCCAGGCCATGCCTGTACCAGCCCTCAAAATGGCCCCCACCCACATGGCCAGTCCCCAACAACACCCCAAAAAATCGAAAAACACATAGAAATCACCACAATCCCATGCCATCCATGCCCTCAATGATGTTTAAATTCAAGACACCCCATAAAAAGACTAGGCCCATGCACCACTGAGTAACCCTGGGCATAATGGTTGAAAGCAAGGGAAACTGGGTGCAGGCCTGAGCACACTGCCTGCCTTCAAAATGGCCCCTTGACCCCCAGCACAAGGCCAAGCCCTGCCGGTACCAGCCCTCAAAATGGCCCCCACCCACATGGCCAGTCCCCAACAACACCCAAAAAATTGAAAAACCCATAAAAATCACCACAATCCCTTGCCATTCATGCCCTCAATGATGTTTAAATTCAAGACACCCCACAGCAAGACTAGGCCCATGCACCACTGAGTACCCCTGGGCATAATGGATGAAAGCTAGGCAAACTGGGTGCAGGCCTGAGCACACTGCCTGCCTTCAAAATGGCCCCTTGACCCCCAGCACATGGCCAGGCCCTGCCTGTACCAGCCCTCAAAATGGCTCCCACCCACATGGCCAGTCCCCAACAACACCCCAAAAAATCGAAAAACACATAAAAATCACCACAATCCCTTGCCATCCATGCCCTCAATGATGTTCAAATTCAAGACACCCCACAGAAAGACTAGGCCCATGCACCACTGAGTACCCCTGGGCATAATGGATGAAAGCTAGGCAAACTGGGTGCAAGCCTGAGCACACTGCCTGCCTTCAAAATGGCCCCTTGACCCCCAGCACATGTCCAGGCCGTGCCTGTACCAGCCCTCAAAATGGCCCCCACCCACATGGCCAGTCCCCAACAACACCCCAAAAAATCGAAAAACACATAGAAATCACCACAATCCCATGCCATCCATGCCCTCAATGATGTTTAAATTCAAGACTCCCCATAAAAAGACTAGGCCCATGCACCACTGAGTACCCCTGGGCATAATGGATGAAAGCTAGGCAAACTGGGTGCAGGCCTGAGCACACTGCCTGCCTTCAAAATGGCCCCTTGACCCCCAGCACATGGCCAGGCCCTGCCAGTACCAGCCCTCAAAATGGCCCCCACCCACATGGCCAGTCCCCAACAACACCCCAAAAAATCAAAAAACACATCAAAATCACCACAATCCCATGCCATCCATGCCCTCAATGATGTTTAAATTCAAGACACCCCACAGAAAGACTAGGCCCATGCACCACTGAGTACACCTGGGCATAATGGATGAAAGCTAGGCAAACTGGGTGCAAGCCTGAGCACACTGCCTGCCTTCAAAATGGCCCCTTGACCCCCAGCACATGGCCAGGCCCTGCCTGTACCAGCCCTCAAAATGGCCCCCACCCACATGGCCAGTCCCCAGCAACACCCCAAAAAATCGAAAAACACATAGAAATCACCACAATCCCATGCCATCCATGCCCTCAATGATGTTTAAATTCAGGACACCCCATAAAAAGACTAGGCCCATGCACCACTGAGTACCCCTGGGCATAATGGTTGAAAGCAAGGGAAACTGGGTGCAGGCCTGAGCACATTGCCTGCCTTCAAAATGGCCCCTTGACCCCCAGCACAAGGCCATGCCCTGCCGGTACCAGCCCTCAAAATGGCCCCCACCCACATGGCCAGTCCCCAACAACACCCAAAAAATTGAAAAACACATCAAAATCACCAGAATCCTTTGCCATCCATGCCCTCAATGATGTTTAAATTCAAAACACCCCACAGCAAGACTAGGCCCATGCACCACTGAGTACCCCTGGGCATAATGGATGAAAGCTAGGCAAACTGGGTGCAGGCCTGAGCACACTGCCTGCCTTCAAAATGGCCCCTTGACCCCCAGCACATGGCCAGGCCCTGCCAGTAACAGCCCTCAAAATGGCCCCCACCCACATGGCCAGTCCCCAACAACACCCCAAACAATCGAAAAACACATAAAAATCACCACAATCCCATGCCATCCATGCCCTCAATGATGTTCAAATTCAAGACACCCCACAGAAAGACTAGGCCCATGCACCACTGAGTACCCCTGGGCATAATGGTTGAAAGCAAGGGAAACTGGGTGCAGGCCTGAGCACATTGCCTGCCTTCAAAATGGCCCCTTGACCCCCAGCACAAGGCCATGCCCTGCCGGTACAAGCCCTCAAAATGGCCCCCACCCACATGGCCAGTCCCCAACAACACCCAAAAAATTGAAAAACACATAAAAATCACCAGAATCCCTTGCCATCCATGCCCTCAATGATGTTTAAATTCAAAACACCCCACAGCAAGACTGGGCCCATGCACCACTGAGTACCCCTGGGCATAATGGATGAAAGCTAGGCAAACTGGGTGCAGGCCTGAGCACACTGCCTGCCTTCAAAATGGCCCCTTGACCCCCAGCACATGGCCAGGCCCTGCCAGTAACAGCCCTCAAAATGGCCCCCACCCACATGGCCAGTCCCCAACAACACCCCAAACAATCGAAAAACACATAAAAATCACCACAATCCCATGCCATCCATGCCCTCAATGATGTTCAAATTCAAGACACCCCACAGAAAGACTAGGCCCATGCACCACTGAGTACCCCTGGGCATAATGGATGAAAGCTAGGCAAACTGGGTGCAAGCCTGAGCGCACTGCCTGCCTTCAAAATGGCCCCTTGACCCCCAGCACATGGCCAGGCCATGCCTGGACCAGCCCTCAAAATGGCCCCCACCCACATGGCCAGTCCCCAACAACACCCCAAAAAGTCGAAAAACACATAAACACCACGACAATTCCATGCCATCCATGCCCTCAATGATGTTTAATTTCAAGACACCCCACAGAAAGACTAGGCCCATGCACCACTGAGTACCCCTGGGCATAATGGATGAAAGCTAGGCAAACTGGGTGCAGGCCTGAGCACACTGCCTGCCTTCAAAATGGCCCCTTGACCCCCAGCACATGGCCAGTCCCTGCCTGTACCAGCCCTCAAAATGGCCCCCACCCACGTGGCCAGTCCCCAACAACACCCCAGAAAATCGAAAAACACATAAAAATCACCACAATCCCATGCCATCCATGCCCTCAATGATGTTTAAATTCAAGACACCCCACAGAAAGACTAGGCCCATGCACCACTGAGTACCCCTGGGCATAATGGATGAAAGCTAGGCAAACTGGGTGCAAGCATGAGCACACTGCCTGCCTTCAAAATGGCCCCTTGACCCCCAGCACATGGCCAGGCCCTGCCTGTACCAGCCCTCAAAATGGCCCCCACCCACATGGCCAGTCCCCAACAACACCCAAACAATTGAAAAACACATACAAATCACCACAATCCCTTGCAATCCATGCCCTCAATGATGTTTAAATTCAAGACACCCCACAGAAAGACTAGGCCCATGCACCACTGAGTACCCCTGGGCATAATGGATGAAAGCTAGGCAAACTGGGTGCAGGCCTGAGCACACTGCCTGCCTTCAAAATGGCCCCTTGACCCCCAGCACATGGCCAGGCCCTGCCAGTACCAGCCCTCAAAATAGCCCCCACCCACATGGCCAGTCCCCAACAACACCCCAAAAAATCGAAAAACACATAAAAATCACCACAATCCCATGCCATCCATGCCCTCAATGATGTTTAAATTCAAGACACCCCACAGAAAGACTAGGCCCATGCACCACTGAGTACCCCTGGGCATAATGGATGAAAGCTAGGCAAACTGGGTGCAAGCATGAGCACACTGCCTGCCTTCAAAATGGCCCCTTGACCCCCAGCACATGGCCAGGCCCTGCCTGTACCAGCCCTCAAAATGGCCCCCACCCACATGGCCAGTCCCCAACAACACCCAAACAATTGAAAAATACATAAAAATCACCACAATCCCTTGCAATCCATGCCCTCAATGATGTTTAAATTCAAGACACCCCACAGAAAGACTAGGCCCATGCACCACTGAGTACCCCTGGGCATAATGGATGAAAGCTAGGCAAACTGGGTGCAGGCCTGAGCACACTGCCTGCCTTCAAAATAGCCCCTTGACCCCCAGCACATGGCCAGGCCCTGCCAGTACCAGCCCTCAAAATGGCCCCCACCCACACGGCCAGTCCCCAACAACACCCCAAAAAATCGAAAAACACATAAAAATCACCACAATCCCATGCCATCCATGCCCTCAATGATGTTTAAATTCAAGACACCCCACAAAAAGACTAGGCCCATGCACCACTGAGTACCCCTGGGCATAATGGATGAAAGCTAGGCAAACTGGGTGCAAGCCTGAGCACACTGCCTGCCTTCAAAATGGCCCCTTGACCCCCAGCACATGGCCAGGCCCTGCCTGTACCAGCCCTCAAAATGGCCCCCACCCACATGGCCAGTCCCCAACAACACCCCAAAAAATTGGAAAACACATATAAATCACCACAATCCCATGCCATCCATGCCCTCAATGATGTTTAAATTCAAGACACCCCATAAAAAGACTAGGCCCATGCACCACTGAGTACCCCTGGGCATAATGGTTGAAAGCAAGGGAAACTGGGTGCAGGCCTGAGCACACTGCCTGCCTTCAAAATGGCCCCTTGACCCGCAGCACAAGGCCAAGCCCTGCCGGTACCAGCCCTCAAAATGGCCCCCACCCACATGGCCAGTCCCCAACAACACCCAAAAAATTGAAAAACACATAAATATCACCACAATCCCTTGCCATCCATGCCCTCAATTATGTTTAAATTCAAGACACCCCACAGCAAGACTAGGCCCATGCACCACTGAGTACCCCTGGGCATAATGGATGAAAGCTAGGCAAACTGGGTGCAGGCTTGAGCACACTGCCTGCCTTCAAAATGGCCCCTTGACCCCCAGCACAAGGCCAAGCCCTGCCGGTACCAGCCCTCAAAATGGCCCCCACTCACATGGCCAGTCCCCAACAACACCCAAAAAATTGAAAAACACATAAAAATCACCACAATCCCTTGCCATCCATGCCCTCAATGATGTTTAAATTCAAGACACCCCACAGAAAGACTAGGCCAATGCACCACTGAGTACCCCTGGGCATAATGGATGAAAGCTAGGCAAACTGGGTGCAGGCCTGAGCACACTGCCTGCCTTCAAAATGGCCCCTTGACCCCCAGCACATGGCCAGGCCCTGCCAGTACCAGCCCTCAAAATGGCCCCCACCCACATGGCCAGTCCCCAACAACACCCCAAAAAATCGAAAAACACATAAAAATCACCACAATCCCATGCCATCCATGCCATCAATGATGTTTAAATTCAAGACACCCCACAGAAAGACTAGGCCCATGCACCACTGAGTACCCCTGGGCATAATGGATGAAAGCTAGGCAAACTGGGTGCAAGCCTGAGCACACTGCCTGCCTTCAAAATGGCCCCTTGACCCCCAGCACATGGCCAGTCCCTGCCTGTACCAGCCCTCAAAATGGCCCCCACCCACGTGGCCAGTCCCCAACAACACCCCAAAAAATTGAAAAACACATAAAAATCACCACAATTCCATGCCATCTATGCCCTCAATGAAGTTTAAAATCAAGACACACCACAGAAAGACTAGGCCCATGCACCACTGAGTACCCCTTGGCATAATGGATGAAAGCTAAGCAAACTGGGTGCAGGCCTAAGCACACTGCCTGCCTTCAAAATGGCCCCTTGACCCCCAGCACATGGCCAGGCCCTGCCTGTACCGGCCCTCAAAATGGTCCCCACCCACATGGCCAGTCCCCAACAACACCCCAAAAAATTGAAAAACACATAAAAATCACCGCAATCCCTTGCCATCCATACCCTCAATGATGTTTAAATTCAAGACACCCCACAGAAAGACTAGGCCCATGCACCACTGAGTACCCCTGGGCATAATGGATAAAAGCTAGGCAAACTGGGTGCAAGCCTGAGCACACTGCCTGCCTTCAAAATGGCCCCTTGACCCCCAGCACATGGCCAGGCCGTGCCTGTACCAGCCCTCAAAATGGCCCCCACCCACATGGCCAGTCCCCAACAACACCCCAAAAAATCGAAAAACACATAAAAATCACCACAATCCCATGCCATCCATGCCATCAATGATGTTTAAATTCAAGACACCCCACAGAAAGACTAGGCCCATGCACCACTGAGTACCCGTGGGCATAATGGATGAAAGCTAGGCAAACTGGGTGCAAGCCTGAGCACACTGCCTGCCTTCAAAATGGCCCCTTGACCCCCAGCACATGGCCAGGCCCTGCCTGTACCAGCCCTCAAAATGGCCCCCACCCACATGGCCAGTCCCCAACAACACCCCAAAAAATCGAAAAACACATAGAAATCACCACAATCCCATGCCCTCAATGATGTTTAAATTCAAGACACCCCATAAAAAGACTAGGCCCATGCACCACTAAGTACCCCTGGGCATAATGGATGAAAGCTAGGCAAACTGGGTGCAGGCCTGAGCACACTGCCTGCCTTCAAAATGGCCCCTTGACCCCCAGCACATGGCCAGGCCCTGCCAGTAACAGTCCTCAAAATGGCCCCCACCCACATGGCCAGTCCCCAACAACACCCCAAACAATCGAAAAACACATACAAATCACCACAATCCCATGCCATCCATGCCCTCAATGATGTTCAAATTCAAGACACCCCACAGAAAGACTAGGCCCATGCACCACTGAGTACCCCTGGGCATAATGGATGAAAGCTAGGCAAACTGGGTGCAAGCCTGAGCACACTGCCTGTCTTCAAAATGGCCCCTTGACCCCCAGCACATGTCCAGGCCCTGCCAGTACCAGCCCTCAAAATGGCCCCCACCCACATGGCCAGTCCCCAACAACACCCCAAAAAATCGAAAAACACATAAAAATCACCACAATCCCATGCCATCCATGCCATCAATGATGTTTAAATTCAAGACACCCCACAGAAAGACTAGGCCCATGCACCACTGAGTACCCCTGGGCATAATGGATGAAAGATAGGCAAACTGGGTGCAAGCCTGAGCACACTGCCTGCCTTCAAAATGGCCCCCCCAGCACATGGCCAGTCCCTGCCTGTACCAGCCCTCAAAATGGCCCCCACCCACGTGGCCAGTCCCCAACAACACCCCAAAAAATTGAAAAACACATAAAAATCACCACAATTCCATGCCATCTATGCCCTCAATGAAGTTTAAAATCAAGACACACCACAGAAAGACTAGGCCCATGCACCACTGAGTACCCCTTGGCATAATGGATGAAAGCTAAGCAAACTGGGTGCAGGCCTGAGCACACTGCCTGCCTTCAAAATGGCCCCTTGACCCCCAGCACATGGCCAGGCCCTGCCTGTACCGGCCCTCAAAATGGTCCCCACCCACATGGCCAGTCCCCAACAACACCCCAAAAAATTGAAAAACACATAAAAATCACCGCAATCCCTTGCCATCCATACCCTCAATGATGTTTAAATTCAAGACACCCCACAGAAAGACTAGGCCCATGCACCACTGAGTACCCCTGGGCATAATGGATAAAAGCTAGGCAAACTGGGTGCAAGCCTGAGCACACTGCCTGCCTTCAAAATGGCCCCTTGACCCCCAGCACATGGCCAGGCCGTGCCTGTACCAGCCCTAAAAATGGCCCCCACCCACATGGCCAGTCCCCAACAACACCCCAAAAAATCGAAAAACACATAAAAATCACCACAATCCCATGCCATCCATGCCATCAATGATGTTTAAATTCAAGACACCCCACAGAAAGACTAGGCCCATGCACCACTGAGTACCCGTGGGCATAATGGATGAAAGCTAGGCAAACTGGGTGCAAGCCTGAGCACACTGCCTGCCTTCAAAATGGCCCCTTGACCCCCAGCACATGGCCAGGCCCTGCCTGTACCAGCCCTCAAAATGGCCCCCACCCACATGGCCAGTCCCCAACAACACCCCAAAAAATCGAAAAACACATAGAAATCACCACAATCCCATGCCCTCAATGATGTTTAAATTCAAGACACCCCATAAAAAGACTAGGCCCATGCACCACTAAGTACCCCTGGGCATAATGGATGAAAGCTAGGCAAACTGGGTGCAGGCCTGAGCACACTGCCTGCCTTCAAAATGGCCCCTTGACCCCCAGCACATGGCCAGGCCCTGCCAGTAACAGTCCTCAAAATGGCCCCCACCCACATGGCCAGTCCCCAACAACACCCCAAACAATCGAAAAACACATACAAATCACCACAATCCCATGCCATCCATGCCCTCAATGATGTTCAAATTCAAGACACCCCACAGAAAGACTAGGCCCATGCACCACTGAGTACCCCTGGGCATAATGGATGAAAGCTAGGCAAACTGGGTGCAAGCCTGAGCACACTGCCTGTCTTCAAAATGGCCCCTTGACCCCCAGCACATGTCCAGGCAGTACCTGTACCAGCCCTCAAAATGGCCCCCACCCACATGGCCAGTCCCCAACAACACCCCAAAAAATCGAAAAACACATAGAAATCACCACAATCCCATGCCATCCATGCCCTCAATGATTTTTAAATTCAAGACTCCCCATAAAAAGACTAGGCCCATGCACCACTGAGTACCCCTGGGCATAATGGATGAAAGCTAGGCAAACTGGGTGCAGGCCTGAGCACACTGCCTGCCTTCAAAATGGCCCCTTGACCCCCAGCACATGGCCAGGCCCTGCCTGTACCAGCCCTCAAAATGGCCCCCACCCACATGGCCAGTCCCCAACAACACCCCAAAAAATCGAAAAACACATAGAAATCACCACAATCCCATGCCATCCATGCCCTCAATGATGTTTAAATTCAAGACACCCTATAAAAAGGCTAGGCCCATGCACCACTGAGTACCCCTGGGCATAATGGTTGAAAGCAAGGCAAACTGGGTGCAGGCCTGAGCACACTGCCTGCCTTCAAAATGGCCCCTTGACCCCCAGCACAAGGCCAAGCCCTGCCGGTACCAGCCCTCAAAATGGTCCCCACCCACATGGCCATTCCCCAACAACACCAAAACAATTGAAAAACACATAGAAATCACCACAATCCCTTGCAATCCATGCCCTCAATGATGTTTAAATTCAAGACACCCCACAGAAAGACTAGGCCCATGCACCACTGAGTACCCCTGGGCATAATGGATGAAAGCTAGGCAAACTGGGTGCAGGCCTGAGCACACTGCCTGCCTTCAAAATGGCCCCTTGACCCCCAGCACATGGCCAGGCCCTGCCAGTACCAGCCCTCAAAATGGCCCCCACCCACATGGCCAGTCCCCAACAACACCCCAGAAAATCGAAAAACACATAAAAATCACCACAATCCCATGCCATCCATGCCCTCAATGATGTTTAAATTCAAGACACCCCACAGAAAGACTAGGCCCATGCACCACTGAGTACCCCTGGCCATAATGGATGAAAGCTAGGCAAACTGGGTGCAAGCATGAGCACACTGCCTGCCTTCAAAATGGCCCCTTGACCCCCAGCACATGGCCAGGCCCTGCCTGTACCAGCCCTCAAAATGGCCCCCACCCACATGGCCAGTCCCCAACAACACCCAAACAATTGAAAAACACATACAAATCACCACAATCCCTTGCAATCCATGCCCTCAATGATGTTTAAATTCAAGACACCCCACAGAAAGACTAGGCCCATGCACCACTGAGTACCCCTGGGCATAATGGATGAAAGCAAGGCAAACTGGGTGCAGGCCTGAGCACACTGCCTGCCTTCAAAATGGCCCCTTGACCCCCAGCACATGGCCAGGCCCTGCCAGTACCAGCCCTCAAAATGGCCCCCACCCACATGGCCAGTGCCCAACAACACCCCAAAAAATCGAAAAACACATAAAAATCACCACAATCCCATGCCATCCATGCCCTCAATGATGTTTAAATTCAAGACACCCCACAGAAAGACTAGGCCCATGCACCACTGAGTACCCCTGGGCATAATGGATGAAAGCTAGGCAAACTGGGTGCAAGCATGAGCACACTGCCTGCCTTCAAAATGGCCCCTTGACCCCCAGCACATGGCCAGGCCCTGCCTGTACCAGCCCTCAAAATGGCCCCCACCCACATGGCCAGTCCCCAACAACACCCAAACAATTGAAAAATACATAAAAATCACCACAATCCCTTGCAATCCATGCCCTCAATGATGTTTAAATTCAAGACACCCCACAGAAAGACTAGGCCCATGCACCACTGAGTACCCCTGGGCATAATGGATGAAAGCTAGGCAAACTGGGTGCAGGCCTGAGCACACTGCCTGCCTTCAAAATAGCCCCTTGACCCCCAGCACATGGCCAGGCCCTGTCAGTACCAGCCCTCAAAATGGCCCCCACCCACATGGCCAGTCCCCAACAACACCCCAAAAAATCGAAAAACACATAAAAATCACCACAATCCCATGCCATCCATGCCCTCAATGATGTTTAAATTCAAGACACCCCACAGAAAGACTAGGCCCATGCACCACTGAGTACCCCTGGGCATAATGGATGAAAGCTAGGCAAACTGGGTGCAAGCCTGAGCACACTGCCTGCCTTCAAAATGGCCCCTTGACCCCCAGCACATGGCCAGGCCCTGCCTGTACCAGCCCTCAAAATGGCCCCCACCCACATGGCCAGTCCCCAACAACACCCCAAAAAATTGGAAAACACATATAAATCACCACAATCCCATGCCATCCATGCCCTCAATGATGTTTAAATTCAAGACACCCCATAAAAAGACTAGGCCCATGCACCACTGAGTACCCCTGGGCATAATGGTTGAAAGCAAGGGAAACTGGGTGCAGGCCTGAGCACACTGCCTGCCTTCAAAATGGCCCCTTGACCCGCAGCACAAGGCCAAGCCCTGCCGGTACCAGCCCTCAAAATGGCCCCCACCCACATGGCCAGTCCCCAACAACACCCAAAAAATTGAAAAACACATAAATATCACCACAATCCCTTGCCATCCATGCCCTCAATTATGTTTAAATTCAAGACACCCCACAGCAAGACTAGGCCCATGCACCACTGAGTACCCCTGGGCATAATGGATGAAAGCTAGGCAAACTGGGTGCAGGCTTGAGCATACTGCCTGCCTTCAAAATGGCCCCTTGACCTCCAGCACAAGGCCAAGCCCTGCCGGTACCAGCCCTCAAAATGGCCCCCACCCACATGGCCAGTCCCCAACAACACCCAAAAAATTGAAAAACACATAAAAATCACCACAATCCCTTGCCATCCATGCCCTCAATGATGTTTAAATTCAAGACACCCCACAGAAAGACTAGGCCCATGCACCACTGAGTACCCCTGGGCATAATGGATGAAAGCTAGGCAAACTGGGTGCAGGCCTGAGCACACTGCCTGCCTTCAAAATGGCCCCTTGACCCCCAGCACATGGCCAGGCCCTGCCAGTACCAGCCCTCAAAATGGCCCCCACCCACATGGCCAGTCCCCAACAACACCCCAAAAAATCGAAAAACACATAAAAATCACCACAATCCCATGCCATCCATGCCATCAATGATGTTTAAATTCAAGACACCCCACAGAAAGACTAGGCCCATGCACCACTGAGTACCCCTGGGCATAATGGATGAAAGCTAGGCAAACTGGGTGCAAGCCTGAGCACACTGCCTGCCTTCAAAATGGCCCCTTGACCCCCAGCACATGGCCAGGCCGTGCCTGTACCAGCCCTCAAAATGGCCCCCACCCACATGGCCAGTCCCCAACAACACCCCAAAAAATCGAAAAACACATAGAAATCACCACAATCCCATGCCATCCATGCCCTCAATGATGTTTAAATTCAAGACACCCCATAAAAAGACTAGGCCCATGCACCACTGAGTAACCCTGGGCATAATGGTTGAAAGCAAGGGAAACTGGGTGCAGGCCTGAGCACACTGCCTGCCTTCAAAATGGCCCCTTGACCCCCAGCACAAGGCCAAGCCCTGCCGGTACCAGCCCTCAAAATGGCCCCCACCCACATGGCCAGTCCCCAACAACACCCAAAAAATTGAAAAACACATAAAAATCACCACAATCCCTTGCCATTCATGCCCTCAATGATGTTTAAATTCAAGACACCCCACAGCAAGACTAGGCCCATGCACCACTGAGTACCCCTGGGCGTAATGGATGAAAGATAGGCAAACTGGGTGCAGGCCTGAGCACACTGCCTGCCTTCAAAATGGCCCCTTGACCCCCAGCACATGGCCAGGCCCTGCCTGTACCAGCCCTCAAAATGGCTCCCACCCACATGGCCAGTCCCCAACAACACCCCAAAAAATTGAAAAACTCTTAAAAATCACCACAATCCCATGCCATCCATGCCCTCAATGATGTCCAAATTCAAGACACCCCACAGAAAGACTAAGCCCATGCACCACTGAATACCCCTGGGCATAATGGATGAAAGCTAGGCAAACTGGGTGCAAGCCTGAGCACACTGCCTGCCTTCAAAATGGCCCCTTGACCCCCAGCACATGTCCAGGCCGTGCCTGTACCGGCCCTCAAAATGGCCCCCACCCACATGGCCAGTCCCCAACAACACCCCAAAAAATCGAAAAACACCTAGAAATCACCACAATCCCATGCCATCCATGCCCTCAATGATGTTTAAATTCAAGACTCCCCATAAAAAGACTAGGCCCATGCACCACTGAGTACCCCTGGGCATAATGGATGAAAGCTAGGCAAACTGGGTGCAGGCCTGAGCACACTGCCTGCCTTCAAAATGGCCCCTTGACCCCCAGCACATGGGCAGGCCCTGCCAGTACCAGCCCTCAAAATGGCCCCCACCCACATGGCCAGTCCCCAACAACACCCCAAAAAATCGGAAAACACATAAAAATCACCACAATCCCATGCCATCCATGCCCTCAATGATGTTTAAATTCAAGACACCCCACAGAAAGACTAGGCCCATGC
The DNA here is from genome assembly GCF_964263255.1 of Lissotriton vulgaris. Lineage (NCBI taxonomy): Eukaryota > Metazoa > Chordata > Amphibia > Caudata > Salamandridae > Lissotriton > Lissotriton vulgaris. The sequence goes on from NC_141694.1 coordinate 447,138,811, forward strand.
ACCACTGAGTACACCTGGGCATAATGGATGAAAGCTAGGCAAACTGGGTGCAAGCCTGAGCACACTGCCTGCCTTCAAAATGGCCCCTTGACCCCCAGCACATGGCCAGGCCCTGCCTGTACCAGCCCTCAAAATGGCCCCCACCCACATGGCCAGTCCCCAACAACACCCCAAAAAATCGAAAAACACATAGAAATCACCACAATCCCATGCCATCCATGCCCTCAATGATGTTTAAATTCAGGACACCCCATAAGAAGACTAGGCCCATGCACCACTGAGTACCCCTGGGCATAATGGTTGAAAGCAAGGGAAACTGGGTGCAGGCCTGAGCACATTGCCTGCCTTCAAAATGGCCCCTTGACCCCCAGCACAAGGCCATGCCCTGCCGGTACCAGCCCTCAAAATGGCCCCCACCCACATGGCCAGTCCCCAACAACACCCAAAAAATTGAAAAACACATAAAAATCACCAGAATCCCTTGCCATCCATGCCCTCAATGATGTTTAAATTCAAAACACCCCACAGCAAGACTAGGCCCATGCACCACTGAGTACCCCTGGGCATAATGGATGAAAGCTAGGCAAACTGGGTGCAGGCCTGAGCACACTGCCTGCCTTCAAAATGGCCCCTTGACCCCCAGCACATGGCCAGGCCCTGCCAGTAACAGCCCTCAAAATGGCCCCCACCCACATGGCCAGTCCCCAACAACACCCCAAACAATCGAAAAACACATAAAAATCACCACAATCCCATGCCATCCATGCCCTCAATGATGTTCAAATTCAAGACACCCCACAGAAAGACTAGGCCCATGCACCACTGAGTACCCCTGGGCATAATGGATGAAAGCTAGGCAAACTGGGTGCAAGCCTGAGCACACTGCCTGCCTTCAAAATGGCCCCTTGACCCCCAGCACATGGCAAGGCCATGCCTGGACCAGCCCTCAAAATGGCCCCCACCCACATGGCCAGTCCCCAACAACACCCCAAAAAGTCGAAAAACACATAAACACCACGACAATTCCATGCCATCCATGACCCTCAATGATGTTTAATTTCAAGACACCCCACAGAAAGACTAGGCCCATGCACCACTGAGTACCCCTGGGCATAATGGATGAAAGCTAGGCAAACTGGGTGCAGGCCTGAGCACACTGACTGCCTTCAAAATGGCCCCTTGACCCCCAGCACATGGCCAGTCCCTGCCTGTACCAGCCCTCAAAATGGCCCCCACCCACGTGGCCAGTCCCCAACAACACCCCAAAAAATTGAAAAACACATAAAAATCACCACAATTCTATGCCATCTATGCCCTCAATGAAGTTTAAAATCAAGACACACCACAGAAAGACTAGGCCCATGCACCACTGAGTACCCCTTGGCATAATGGATGAAAGCTAAGCAAACTGGGTGCAGGCCTGAGCACACTGCCTGCCTTCAAAATGGCCCCTTGACCCCCAGCACATGGCCAGGCCCTGCCTGTACCGGCCCTCAAAATGGTCCCCACCCACATGGCCAGTCCCCAACAACACCCCAAAAAATTGAAAAACACATAAAAATCACTGCAATCCCTTGCCATCCATACCCTCAATGATGTTTAAATTCAAGACACCCCACAGAAAGACTAGGCCCATGCACCACTGAGTACCCCTGGGCATAATGGATAAAAGCTAGGCAAACTGGGTGCAAGCCTGAGCACACTGCCTGCCTTCAAAATGGCCCCTTGACCCCCAGCACATGGCCAGGCCGTGCCTGTACCAGCCCTCAAAATGGCCCCCACCCACATGGCCAGTCCCCAACAACACCCCAAAAAATCGAAAAACACATAAAAATCACCACAATCCCATGCCATCCATGCCATCAATGATGTTTAAATTCAAGACACCCCACAGAAAGACTAGGCCCATGCACCACTGAGTACCCGTGGGCATATTGGATGAAAGCTAGGCAAACTGGGTGCAAGCCTGAGCACACTGCCTGCCTTCAAAATGGCCCCTTGACCCCCAGCACATGGCCAGGCCCTGCCTGTACCAGCCCTCAAAATGGCCCCCACCCACATGGCCAGTCCCCAACAACACCCCAAAAAATCGAAAAACACATAGAAATCACCACAATCCCATGCCCTCAATGATGTTTAAATTCAAGACACCCCATAAAAAGACTAGGCCCATGCACCACTAAGTACCCCTGGGCATAATGGATGAAAGCTAGGCAAACTGGGTGCAGGCCTGAGCACACTGCCTGCCTTCAAAATGGCCCCTTGACCCCCAGCACATGGCCAGGCCCTGCCAGTAACAGCCCTCAAAATGGCCCCCACCCACATGGCCAGTCCCCAACAACACCCCAAACAATCGAAAAACACATACAAATCACCACAATCCCATGCCATCCATGCCCTCAATGATGTTCAAATTCAAGACACCCCACAGAAAGACTAGGCCCATGCACCACTGAGTACCCCGGGGCATAATGGATGAAAGCTAGGCAAACTGGGTGCAAGCCTGAGCACACTGCCTGTCTTTAAAATGGCCCCTTGACCCCCAGCACATGTCCAGGCCGTGCCTGTACCAGCCCTCAAAATGGCCCCCACCCACATGGCCAGTCCCCAACAACACCCCAAAAAATCGAAAAACACATAGAAATCACCACAATCCCATGCCATCCATGCCCTCAATGATGTTTAAATTCAAGACTCCCCATAAAAAGACTAGGCCCATGCACCACTGAGTACCCCTGGGCATAATGGATGAAAGCTAGGCAAACTGGGTGCAGGCCTGAGCACACTGCCTGCCTTCAAAATGGCCCCTTGACCCCCAGCACATGGCCAGGCCCTGCCTGTACCAGCCCTCAAAATGGCCCCCACCCACATGGCCAGTCCCCAACAACACCCCAAAAAATCGAAAAACACATAGAAATCACCACAATCCCATGCCATCCATGCCCTCAATGATGTTTAAATTCAAGACACCCTATAAAAAGGCTAGGCCCATGCACCACTGAGTACCCCTGGGCATAATGGTTGAAAGCAAGGCAAACTGGGTGCAGGCCTGAGCACACTGCCTGCCTTCAAAATGGCCCCTTGACCCCCAGAACAAGGCCAAGCCCTGCCGGTACCAGCCCTCAAAATGGTCCCCACCCACATGGCCATTCCCCAACAACACCAAAACAATTGAAAAACACATAAAAATCACCACAATCCCTTGCAATCCATGCCCTCAATGATGTTTAAATTCAAGACACCCCACAGAAAGACTAGGCCCATGCACCACTGAGTACCCCTGGGCATAATGGATGAAAGCTAGGCAAACTGGGTGCAGGCCTGAGCACACTGCCTGCCTTCAAAATGGCCCCTTGACCCCCAGCACATGGCCAGGCCCTGCCAGTACCAGCCCTCAAAATGGCCCCCACCCACATGGCCAGTCCCCAACAACACCCCAAAAAATCGAAAAACACATAAAAATCACCACAATCCCATGCCATCCATGCCCTCAATGATGTTTAAATTCAAGACACCCCACAGAAAGACTAGGCCCATGCACCACTGAGTACCCCTGGGCATAATGGATGAAAGCTAGGCAAACTGGGTGCAAGCCTGAGCACACTGCCTGCCTTCAAAATGGCCCCTTGACCCCCCAGCACATGGCCAGGCCCTGCCTGTACCAGCCCTCAAAATGGCCCCCACCCACATGGCCAGTCCCCAACAACACCCAAACAATTGAAAAACACATAAAAATCACCACAATCCCTTGCAATCCATGCCCTCAATGATGTTTAAATTCAAGACACCCCACAGAAAGACTAGGCCCATGCACCACTGAGTACCCCTGGGCATAATGGATGAAAGCTAGGCAAACTGGGTGCAGGCCTGAGCACACTGCCTGCCTTCAAAATAGCCCCTTGACCCCCAGCACATGGCCAGGCCCTGCCAGTACCAGCCCTCAAAATGGCCCCCACCCACATGGCCAGTCCCCAACAACACCCCAAAAAATCGAAAAACACATAAAAATCACCACAATCCCATGCCATCCATGCCCTCAATGATGTTTAAATTCAAGACACCCCACAGAAAGACTAGGCCCATGCACCACTGAGTACCCCTGGGCATAATGGATGAAAGCTAGGCAAACTGGGTGCAAGCCTGAGCACACTGCCTGCCTTCAAAATGGCCCCTTGACCCCCAGCACATGGCCAGGCCCTGCCTGTACCAGCCCTCAAAATGGCCCCCACCCACATGGCCAGTCCCCAACAACACCCCAAAAAATCGGAAAACACATAGAAATCACCACAATCCCATGCCATCCATGCCCTCAATGATGTTTAAATTCAAGACACCCCATAAAAAGACTAGGCCCATGCACCACTGAGTACCCCTGGGCATAATGGTTGAAAGCAAGGGAAACTGGGTGCAGGCCTGAGCACACTGCCTGCCTTCAAAATGGCCCCTTGACCCGCAGCACAAGGCCAAGCCCTGCCGGTACCAGCCCTCAAAATGGCCCCCACCCACATGGCCAGTCCCCACCAACACCCAAAAAATTGAAAAACACATAAAAATCACCACAATCCCTTGCCATCCATGCCCTCAATTATGTTTAAATTCAAGACACCCCACAGCAAGACTAGGCCCATGCACCACTGAGTACCCCTGGGCATAATGGATGAAAGCTAGGCAAACTGGGTGCAGGCTTGAGCACACTGCCTGCCTTCAAAATGGCCCCTTGACCCCCAGCACAAGGCCAAGCCCTGCCGGTACCAGCCCTCAAAATGGCCCCCACCCACATGGCCAGTCCCCAACAACACCCAAAAAATTGAAAAACACATAAAAATCACCACAATCCCTTGCCATCCATGCCCTCAATGATGTTTAAATTCAAGACACCCCACAGAAAGACTAGGCCCATGCACCACTGAGTACCCCTGGGCATAATGGATGAAAGCTAGGCAAACTGGGTGCAGGCCTGAGCACACTGCCTGCCTTCAAAATGGCCCCTTGACCCCCAGCACATGGCCAGGCCCTGCCAGTACCAGCCCTCAAAATGGCCCCCACCCACATGGCCAGTCCCCAACAACACCCCAAAAAATCGAAAAACACATAAAAATCACCACAATCCCATGCCATCCATGCCATCAATGATGTTTAAATTCAAGACACCCCACAGAAAGACTAGGCCCATGCACCACTGAGTACCCCTGGGCATAATGGATGAAAGCTAGGCAAACTGGGTGCAAGCCTGAGCACACTGCCTGCCTTCAAAATGGCCCCTTGACCCCCAGCACATGGCCAGGCCGTGCCTGTACCAGCCCTCAAAATGGCCCCCACCCACATGGCCAGTCCCCAACAACACCCCAAAAAATCGAAAAACACATAGAAATCACCACAATCCCATGCCATCCATGCCCTCAATGATGTTTAAATTCAAGACACCCCATAAAAAGACTAGGCCCATGCACCACTGAGTAACCCTGGGCATAATGGTTGAAAGCAAGGGAAACTGGGTGCAGGCCTGAGCACACTGCCTGCCTTCAAAATGGCCCCTTGACCCCCAGCACAAGGCCAAGCCCTGCCGGTACCAGCCCTCAAAATGGCCCCCACCCACATGGCCAGTCCCCAACAACACCCAAAAAATTGAAAAACACATAAAAATCACCACAATCCCTTGCCATTCATGCCCTCAATGATGTTTAAATTCAAGACACCCCACAGCAAGACTAGGCCCATGCACCACTGAGTACCCCTGGGCATAATGGATGAAAGCTAGGCAAACTGGGTGCAGGCCTGAGCACACTGCCTGCCTTCAAAATGGCCCCTTGACCCCCAGCACATGGCCAGGCCCTGCCAGAAACAGCCCTCAAAATGGCCCCCACCCACATGGCCAGTCCCCAACAACACCCCAAACAATCGAAAAACACATACAAATCACCACAATCCCATGCCATCCATGCCCTCAATGATGTTCAAATTCAAGACACCCCACAGAAAGACTAGGCCCATGCACCACTGAGTACCCCTGGGCATAATGGATGAAAGCTAGGCAAACTGGGTGCAAGCCTGAGCACACTGCCTGCCTTCAAAATGGCCCCTTGACCCCCAGCACATGTCCAGGCCGTGCCTGTACCAGCCCTCAAAATGGCCCCCACCCACATGGCCAGTACCCAACAACACCCCAAAAAATCGAAAAACACATAGAAATCACCACAATCCCATGCCATCCATGCCCTCAATGATGTTTAAATTCAAGACTCCCCATAAAAAGACTAGGCCCATGCACCACTGAGTACCCCTGGGCATAATGGATGAAAGCTAGGCAAACTGGGTGCAGGCCTGAGCACACTGCCTGCCTTCAAAATGGCCCCTTGACCCCCAGCACATGGCCAGGCCCTGCCTGTACCAGCCCTCAAAATGGCTCCCACCCACATGGCCAGTCCCCAACAACACCCCAAAAAATCGAAAAACACATAGAAATCACCACAATCCCATGCCATCCATGCTCTCAATGATGTTTAAATTCAAGACACCCCATAAAAAGGCTAGGCCCATGCACCACTGAGTGACCCTGGGCATAATGGTTGAAAGCAAGGCAAACTGGGTGCAGGCCTGAGCACACTGCCTGCCTTCAAAATGGCCCCTTGACCCCCAGCACATGGCCAGGCCCTGCCTGTACCAGCCCTCAAAATGGCCCCCACCCACATGGCCAGTCCCCAACAACACCCAAACAATTGAAAAACACATAAAAATCACCACAATCCCTTGCAATCCATGCCCTCAATGATGTTTAAATTCAAGACACCCCACAGAAAGACTAGGCCCATGCACCACTGAGTACCCCTGGGCATAATGGATGAAAGCTAGGCAAACTGGGTGCAGGCCTGAGCACACTGCCTGCCTTCAAAATAGCCCCTTGACCCCCAGCACATGGCCAGGCCCTGCCAGTACCAGCCCTCAAAATGGCCCCCACCCACATGGCCAGTCCCCAACAACACCCCAAAAAATCGAAAAACACATAAAAATCACCACAATCCCATGCCATCCATGCCCTCAATGATGTTTAAATTCAAGACACCCCACAGAAAGACTAGGCCCATGCACCACTGAGTACCCCTGGGCATAATGGATGAAAGCTAGGCAAACTGGGTGCAAGCCTGAGCACACTGCCTGCCTTCAAAATGGCCCCTTGACCCCCAGCACATGGCCAGGCCCTGCCAGTAACAGCCCTCAAAATGGCCCCCACCCACATGGCCAGTCCCCAACAACACCCAAACAATTGAAAAACACATAAAAATCACCACAATCCCTTGCAATCCATGCCCTCAATGATGTTTAAATTCAAGACACCCCACAGAAAGACTAGGCCCATGCACCACTGAGTACCCCTGGGCATAATGGATGAAAGCTAGGCAAACTGGGTGCAGGCCTGAGCACACTGCCTGCCTTCAAAATAGCCCCTTGACCCCCAGCACATGGCCAGGCCCTGCCAGTACCAGCCCTCAAAATGGCCCCCACCCACATGGCCAGTCCCCAACAACACCCCAAAAAAATCGAAAAACACATTAAAATCACCACAATCCCATGCCATCCATGCCCTCAATGATGTTTAAATTCAAGACACCCCACAGAAAGACTAGGCCCATGCACCACTGAGTACCCCTGGGCATAATGGATGAAAGCTAGGCAAACTGGGTGCAAGCCTGAGCACACTGCCTGCCTTCAAAATGGCCCCTTGACCCCCAGCACATGGCCAGGCCCTGCCAGTAACAGCCCTCAAAATGGCCCCCACCCACATGGCCAGTCCCCAACAACACCCCAAACAATCGAAAAACACATACAAATCACCACAATCCCATGCCATCCATGCCCTCAATGATGTTCAAATTCAAGACACCCCACAGAAAGACTAGGCCCATGCACCACTGAGTACCCCTGGGCATAATGGATGAAAGCTAGGCAAACTGGGTGCAAGCCTGAGCACACTGCCTGCCTTCAAAATGGCCCCTTGACCCCCAGCACATGTCCAGGCCGTGCCTGTACCAGCCCTCAAAATGGCCCCCACCCACATGGCCAGTACCCAACAACACCCCAAAAAATCGAAAAACACATAGAAATCACCACAATCCCATGCCATCCATGCCCTCAATGATGTTTAAATTCAAGACACCCCACAGAAAGACTAGGCCCATGCACCACTGAGTACCCCTGGGCATAATGGATGAAAGCTAGGCAAACTGGGTGCAAGCCTGAGCACACTGCCTGCCTTCAAAATGGCCCCTTGACCCCCAGCACATGGCCAGGCCCTGCCTGTACCAGCCCTCAAAATGGCCCCCACCCACATGGCCAGTCCCCAACAACACCCAAACAATTGAAAAACACATAAAAATCACCACAATCCCTTGCAATCCATGCCCTCAATGATGTTTAAATTCAAGACACCCCACAGAAAGACTAGGCCCATGCACCACTGAGTACCCCTGGGCATAATGGATGAAAGCTAGGCAAACTGGGTGCAGGCCTGAGCACACTGCCTGCCTTCAAAATAGCCCCTTGACCCCCAGCACATGGCCAGGCCCTGCCAGTACCAGCCCTCAAAATGGCCCCCACCCACATGGCCAGTCCCCAACAACACCCCAAAAAATCGAAAAACACATAAAAATCACCACAATCCCATGCCATCCATGCCCTCAATGATGTTTAAATTCAAGACACCCCACAGAAAGACTAGGCCCATGCACCACTGAGTACCCCTGGGCATAATGGATGAAAGCTAGGCAAACTGGGTGCAAGCCTGAGCACACTGCCTGCCTTCAAAATGGCCCCTTGACCCCCAGCACATGGCCAGGCCCTGCCTGTACCAGCCCTCAAAATGGCCCCCACCCACATGGCCAGTCCCCAACAACACCCCAAAAAATCGGAAAACACATAGAAATCACCACAATCCCATGCCATCCATGCCCTCAATGATGTTTAAATTCAAGACACCCCATAAAAAGACTAGGCCCATGCACCACTGAGTACCCCTGGGCATAATGGTTGAAAGCAAGGGAAACTGGGTGCAGGCCTGAGCACACTGCCTGCCTTCAAAATGGCCCCTTGACCCGCAGCACAAGGCCAAGCCCTGCCGGTACCAGCCCTCAAAATGGCCCCCACCCACATGGCCAGTCCCCAACAACACCCAAAAAATTGAAAAACACATAAAAATCACCACAATCCCTTGCCATCCATGCCCTCAATTATGTTTAAATTCAAGACACCCCACAGCAAGACTAGGCCCATGCACCACTGAGTACCCCTGGGCATAATGGATGAAAGCTAGGCAAACTGGGTGCAGGCTTGAGCACACTGCCTGCCTTCAAAATGGCCCCTTGACCCCCAGCACAAGGCCAAGCCCTGCCGGTACCAGCCCTCAAAATGGCCCCCACCCACATGGCCAGTCCCCAACAACACCCAAAAAATTGAAAAACACATAAAAATCACCACAATCCCTTGCCATCCATGCCCTCAATGATGTTTAAATTCAAGACACCCCACAGAAAGACTAGGCCCATGCACCACTGAGTACCCCTGGGCATAATGGATGAAAGCTAGGCAAACTGGGTGCAGGCCTGAGCACACTGCCTGCCTTCAAAATGGCCCCTTGACCCCCAGCACATGGCCAGGCCCTGCCAGTACCAGCCCTCAAAATGGCCCCCACCCACATGGCGAGTCCCCAACAACACCCCAAAAAATCGAAAAACACATAAAAATCACCACAATCCCATGCCATCCATGCCATCAATGATGTTTAAATTCAAGACACCCCACAGAAAGACTAGGCCCATGCACCACTGAGTACCCCTGGGCATAATGGATGAAAGCTAGGCAAACTGGGTGCAAGCCTGAGCACATTTCCTGCCTTCAAAATGGCCCCTTGACCCCCAGCACATGGCCAGGCCGTGCCTGTACCAGCCCTCAAAATGGCCCCCACCCACATGGCCAGTCCCCAACAACACCCCAAAAAATCGAAAAACACATAGAAATCACCACAATCCCATGCCATCCATGCCCTCAATGATGTTTAAATTCAAGACACCCCATAAAAAGACTAGGCCCATGCACCACTGAGTAACCCTGGGCATAATGGTTGAAAGCAAGGGAAACTGGGTGCAGGCCTGAGCACACTGCCTGCCTTCAAAATGGCCCCTTGACCCCCAGCACAAGGCCAAGCCCTGCCGGTACCAGCCCTCAAAATGGCCCCCACCCACATGGCCAGTCCCCAACAACACCCAAAAAATTGAAAAACACATAAAAATCACCACAATCCCTTGCCATTCATGCCCTCAATGATGTTTAAATTCAAGACACCCCACAGCAAGACTAGGCCCATGCACCACTGAGTACCCCTGGGCATAATGGATGAAAGCTAGGCAAACTGGGTGCAGGCCTGAGCACACTGCCTGCCTTCAAAATGGCCCCTTGACCCCCAGCACATGGCCAGGCCCTGCCAGTAACAGCCCTCAAAATGGCCCCCACCCACATGGCCAGTCCCCAACAACACCCCAAACAATCGAAAAACACATACAAATCACCACAATCCCATGCCATCCATGCCCTCAATGATGTTCAAATTCAAGACACCCCACAGAAAGACTAGGCCCATGCACCACTGAGTACCCCTGGGCATAATGGATGAAAGCTAGGCAAACTGGGTGCAAGCCTGAGCACACTGCCTGCCTTCAAAATGGCCCCTTGACCCCCAGCACATGTCCAGGCCGTGCCTGTACCAGCCCTCAAAATGGCCCCCACCCACATGGCCAGTACCCAACAACACCCCAAAAAATCGAAAAACACATAGAAATCACCACAATCCCATGCCATACATGCCCTCAATGATGTTTAAATTCAAGACTCCCCATAAAAAGACTAGGCCCATGCACCACTGAGTACCCCTGGGCATAATGGATGAAAGCTAGGCAAACTGGGTGCAGGCCTGAGCACACTGCCTGCCTTCAAAATGGCCCCTTGACCCCCAGCACATGGCCAGGCCCTGCCTGTACCAGCCCTCAAAATGGCTCCCACCCACATGGCCAGTCCCCAACAACACCCCAAAAAATCGAAAAACACATAGAAATCACCACAATCCCATGCCATTCATGCTCTCAATGATGTTTAAATTCAAGACACCCTATAAAAAGGCTAGGCCCATGCACCACTGAGTGCCCCTGGGCATAATGGTTGAAAGCAAGGCAAACTGGGTGCAGGCCTGAGCACACTGCCTGCCTTCAAAATGGCCCCTTGACCCCCAGCACAAGGCCAAGCCCTGCCGGTACCAGCCCTCAAAATGGTCCCCACCCACATGGCCATTCCCCAACAACACCCAAACAATTGAAAAACACATAAAAATCACCACAATCCCTTGCAATCCATGCCCTCAATGATGTTTAAATTCAAGACACCCCACAGAAAGACTAGGCCCATGCACCACTGAGTACCCCTGGGCATAATGGATGAAAGCTAGGCAAACTGGGTGCAGGCCTGAGCACACTGCCTGCCTTCAAAATGGCCCCTTGACCCCCAGCACATGGCCAGGCCCTGCCTGTACCAGCCCTCAAAATGGCTCCCACCCACATGGCCAGTCCCCAACAACACCCCAAAAAATCGAAAAACACATAGAAATCACCACAATCCCATGCCATCCATGCTCTCAATGATGTTTAAATTCAAGACACCCCATAAAAAGGCTAGGCCCATGCACCACTGAGTGCCCCTGGGCATAATGGTTGAAAGCAAGGCAAACTGGGTGCAGGCCTGAGCACACTGCCTGCCTTCAAAATGGCCCCTTGACCCCCAGCACATGGCCAGGCCCTGCCTGTACCAGCCCTCAAAATGGCCCCCACCCACATGGCCAGTCCCCAACAACACCCAAACAATTGAAAAACACATAAAAATCACCACAATCCCTTGCAATCCATGCCCTCAATGATGTTTAAATTCAAGACACCCCACAGAAAGACTAGGCCCATGCACCACTGAGTACCCCTGGGCATAATGGATGAAAGCTAGGCAAACTGGGTGCAGGCCTGAGCACACTGCCTGCCTTCAAAATAGCCCCTTGACCCCCAGCACATGGCCAGGCCCTGCCAGTACCAGCCCTCAAAATGGCCCCCACCCACATGGCCAGTCCCCAACAACACCCCAAAAAATCGAAAAACACATAAAAATCACCACAATCCCATGCAATCCATGCCCTCAATGATGTTTAAATTCAAGACACCCCACAGAAAGACTAGGCCCATGCACCACTGAGTACCCCTGGGCATAATGGATGAAAGCTAGGCAAACTGGGTGCAAGCCTGAGCACACTGCCTGCCTTCAAAATGGCCCCTTGACCCCCAGCACATGGCCAGGCCCTGCCTGTACCAGCCCTCAAAATGGCCCCCACCCACATGGCCAGTCCCCAACAACACCCCAAAAAATCGGAAAACACATAGAAATCACCACAATCCCATGCCATCCATGCCCTCAATGATGTTTAAATTCAAGACACCCCATAAAAAGACTAGGCCCATGCACCACTGAGTACCCCTGGGCATAATGGTTGAAAGCAAGGGAAACTGGGTGCAGGCCTGAGCACACTGCCTGCCTTCAAAATGGCCCCTTGACCCGCAGCACAAGGCCAAGCCCTGCCGGTACCAGCCCTCAAAATGGCCCCCACCCACATGGCCAGTCCCCAACAACACCCAAAAAATTGAAAAACACATAAAAATCACCACAATCCCTTGCCATCCATGCCCTCAATTATGTTTAAATTCAAGACACCCCACAGCAAGACTAGGCCCATGCACCACTGAGTACCCCTGGGCATAATGGATGAAAGCTAGGCAAACTGGGTGCAGGCTTGAGCACACTGCCTGCCTTCAAAATGGCCCCTTGACCCCCAGCACAAGGCCAAGCCCTGCCGGTACCAGCCCTCAAAATGGCCCCCACCCACATGGCCAGTCCCCAACAACACCCAAAAAATTGAAAAACACATAAAAATCACCACAATCCCTTGCCATCCATGCCCTCAATGATGTTTAAATTCAAGACACCCCACAGAAAGACTAGGCCCATGCACCACTGAGTACCCCTGGGCATAATGGATGAAAGCTAGGCAAACTGGGTGCAGGCCTGAGCACACTGCCTGCCTTCAAAATGGCCCCTTGACCCCCAGCACATGGCCAGGCCCTGCCAGTACCAGCCCTCAAAATGGCCCCCACCCACATGGCGAGTCCCCAACAACACCCCAAAAAATCGAAAAACACATAAAAATCACCACAATCCCATGCCATCCATGCCATCAATGATGTTTAAATTCAAGACACCCCACAGAAAGACTAGGCCCATGCACCACTGAGTACCCCTGGGCATAATGGATGAAAGCTAGGCAAACTGGGTGCAAGCCTGAGCACATTGCCTGCCTTCAAAATGGCCCCTTGACCCCCAGCACATGGCCAGGCCGTGCCTGAACCAGCCCTCAAAATGGCCCCCACCCACATGGCCAGTCCCCAACAACACCCCAAAAAATCGAAAAACACATAGAAATCACCACAATCCCATGCCATCCATGCCCTCAATGATGTTTAAATTCAAGACACCCCATAAAAAGACTAGGCCCATGCACCACTGAGTAACCCTGGGCATAATGGTTGAAAGCAAGGGAAACTGGGTGCAGGCCTGAGCACACTGCCTGCCTTCAAAATGGCCCCTTGACCCCCAGCACAAGGCCAAGCCCTGCCGGTACCAGCCCTCAAAATGGCCCCCACCCACATGGCCAGTCCCCAACAACACCCAAAAAATTGAAAAACACATAAAAATCACCACAATCCCTTGCCATTCATGCCCTCAATGATGTTTAAATTCAAGACACCCCACAGCAAGACTAGGCCCATGCACCACTGAGTACCCCTGGGCATAATGGATGAAAGCTAGGCAAACTGGGTGCAGGCCTGAGCACACTGCCTGCCTTAAAAATGGCCCCTTGACCCCCAGCACATGGCCAGGCCCTGCCAGTAACAGCCCTCAAAATGGCCCCCACCCACATGGCCAGTCCCCAACAACACCCCAAACAATCGAAAAACACATACAAATCACCACAATCCCATGCCATCCATGCCCTCAATGATGTTCAAATTCAAGACACCCCAGAGAAAGACTAGGCCCATGCACCACTGAGTACCCCTGGGCATAATGGATGAAAGCTAGGCAAACTGGGTGCAAGCCTGAGCACACTGCCTGCCTTCAAAATGGCCCCTTGACCCCCAGCACATGTCCAGGCCGTGCCTGTACCAGCCCTCAAAATGGCCCCCACCCACATGGCCAGTACCCAACAACACCCCAAAAAATCGAAAAACACATAGAAATCACCACAATCCCATGCCATCCATGCCCTCAATGATGTTTAAATTCAAGACTCCCCATAAAAAGACTAGGCCCATGCACCACTGAGTACCCCTGGGCATAATGGATGAAAGCTAGGCAAACTGGGTGCAGGCCTGAGCACACTGCCTGCCATCAAAATGGCCCCTTGACCCCCAGCACATGGCCAGGCCCTGCCTGTACCAGCCCTCAAAATGGCTCCCACCCACATGGCCAGTCCCCAACAACACCCCAAAAAATCGGAAAACACATAGAAATCACCACAATCCCATGCCATCCATGCTCTCAATGATGTTTAAATTCAAGACACCCTATAAAAAGGCTAGGCCCATGCACCACTGAGTGCCCCTGGGCATAATGGTTGAAAGCAAGGCAAACTGGGTGCAGGCCTGAGCACACTGCCTGCCTTCAAAATGGCCCCTTGACCCCCAGCACAAGGCCAAGCCCTGCCGGTACCAGCCCTCAAAATGGTCCCCACCCACATGGCCATTCCCCAACAACACCCAAACAATTGAAAAACACATAAAAATCACCACAATCCCTTGCAATCCATGCCCTCAATGATGTTTAAATTCAAGACACCCCACAGAAAGACTAGGCCCATGCACCACTGAGTACCCCTGGGCATAATGGATGAAAGCTAGGCAAACTGGGTGCAGGCCTGAGCACACTGCCTGCCTTCAAAATGGCCCCTTGACCCCCAGCACATGGCCAGGCCCTGCCAGTACCAGCCCTCAAAATGGCCCCCACCCACATGGCCAGTCCCCAACAACACCCCAAAAAATCGAAAAACACATAAAAATCACCACAATCCCATGCCATCCATGCCCTCAATGATGTTTAAATTCAAGACACCCCACAGAAAGACTAGGCCCATGCACCACTGAGTACACCTGGGCATAATGGATGAAAGCTAGGCAAACTGGGTGCAAGCCTGAGCACACTGCCTGCCTTCAAAATGGCCCCTTGACCCCCAGCACATGGCCAGGCCCTGCCTGTACCAGCCCTCAAAATGGCCCCCACCCACATGGCCAGTCCCCAACAACACCCCAAAAAATCGAAAAACACAGAAATCACCACAATCCCATGCCATCCATGCCCTCAATGATGTTTAAATTCAGGACACCCCATAAAAAGACTAGGCCCATGCACCACTGAGTACCCCTGGGCATAATGGTTGAAAGCAAGGGAAACTGGGTGCAGGCCTGAGCACATTGCCTGCCTTCAAAATGGCCCCTTGACCCCCAGCACAAGGCCATGCCCTGCCGGTACCAGCCCTCAAAATGGCCCCCACCCACATGGCCAGTCCCCAACAACACCCAAAAAATTGAAAAACACATAAAAATCACCAGAATCCCTTGCCATCCATGCCCTCAATGATGTTTAAATTCAAAACACCCCACAGCAAGACTAGGCCCATGCACCACTGAGTACCCCTGGGCATAATGAATGAAAGCTAGGCAAACTGGGTGCAGGCCTGAGCACACTGCCTGCCTTCAAAATGGCCCCTTGACCCCCAGCACATGGCCAGGCCCTGCCAGTAACAGCCCTCAAAATGGCCCCCACCCACATGGCCAGTCCCCAACAACACCCCAAACAATCGAAAAACACATAAAAATCACCACAATCCCATGCCATCCATGCCCTCAATGATGTTCAAATTCAAGACACCCCAGAGAAAGACTAGGCCCATGCACCACTGAGTACCCCTGGGCATAATGGATGAAAGCTAGGCAAACTGGGTGCAAGCCTGAGCGCACTGCCTGCCTTCAAAATGGCCCCTTGACCCCCAGCACATGGCCAGGCCATGCCTGGACCAGCCCTCAAAATGGCCCCCACCCACATGGCCAGTCCCCAACAACACCCCAAAAAGTCGAAAAACACATAAACACCACGACAATTCCATGCCATTCATGCCCTCAATGATGTTTAATTTCAAGACACCCCACAGAAAGACTAGGCCCATGCACCACTGAGTACCCCTGGGCATAATGGATGAAAGCTAGGCAAACTGGGTGCAGGCCTGAGCACACTGCCTGCCTTCAAAATGGCCCCTTGACCCCCAGCACATGGCCAGTCCCTGCCTGTACCAGCCCTCAAAATGGCCCCCACCCACGTGGCCAGTCCCCAACAACACCCCAAAAAATTGAAAAACACATAAAAATCACCACAATTCCATGCCATCTATGCCCTCAATGAAGTTTAAAATCAAGACACACCACAGAAAGACTAGGCCCATGCACCACTGAGTACCCCTTGGCATAATGGATGAAAGCTAAGCAAACTGGGTGCAGGCCTGAGCACACTGCCTGCCTTCAAAATGGCCCCTTGACCCCCAGCACATGGCCAGGCCCTGCCTGTACCGGCCCTCAAAATGGTCCCCACCCACATGGCCAGTCCCCAACAACAACTCCAAAAAATTGAAAAACACATAAAAATCACCGCAATCCCATGCCATCCATGCCCTCACTGATGTTTAAATTCAAGACACCCCACAGAAAGACTAGGCCCATGCACCACTAAGTACCCTGGGCATAATGGATGAAAGCTAGGCAAACTGGGTGCAAGCCTGAGCACACTGCCTTTCTTCAAAATGGCCCCTTGACCCCCAGCACATGGCCAGGCCATGCCTGTACCAGCCCTCAAAATGGCCCCCACCCACATGGCCAGTCCCCAACAACACCCCAAATATCGAAAAACACATAAACACCACGAAAATCCCATGCCATCCATGCCCTCAATGATGTTTAATTTCAAGACACCCCACAGAAAGACTAGGCCAATGCACCACTGAGTACCCCTGGGCATAATGGATGAAAGTTAGGCAAACTGGGTGCAGGCCTGAGCACACTGCCTGCCTTCAAAATGGCCCCTTGACCCCCAGCAAATGGCCAGGCCCTGCCTGTACCAGCCCTCAAAATGGCCCCCACCCACATGGCCAGTCCCCAACAACACCCCATAAAATCGAAAAACACATAGAAATCACCACAATCCCATGCCATCCATGCCCTCAATTATGTTTAAATTCAAGACACCCCATAAAAAGACTAGGCCCATGCACCACTGAGTACCCCTGGGCATAATGGTTGAAAGCAATGCAAACTGGGTGCAGGCCTGAGCACACTGCCTGCCTTCAAAATGGCCCCTTGACCCCCAGCTCAAGGCCAAGCCCTGCCGGTACCAGCCCTCAAAATGGCCCCCACCCACATGGCCAGTCCCCAACAACACCCAAAAAATTGAAAAACATATAAAAATCACCACAATTCCTTGCCATCCATGCCCTCAATGATGTTTAAATTCCTGACACCCCACAGAGAGGCTAGGCCCATGCACCACTGAGTACCCCTGGGCATAATGGATGAAAGCTAGGCAAACTGGGTGCAGGCCTGAGCACACTGCCTGCCTTCAAAATGGCCCCTTGACCCCCAGCACATGGCCAGTCCCTGCCTGTACCAGCCCTCAAAATGGCCCCCACCCACGTGGCCAGTCCCCAACAACACCCCAAAAAATTGAAAAACACATACAAACCACCACAATTCCATGCCATCCATGCCCTCAATGAAGTTTAAAATCAAGACACCCCACAGAAAGACTAGGCCCATGCACCACTGAGTACCCCTTGGCATAATGGATGAAAGCTAAGCAAACTGGGTGCAGGCCTGAGCACACTGCCTGCCTTCAAAATGGCCCCTTGACCTCCAGCACATGGCCAGGTCCTGCCTGTACCGGCCCTCAAAATGGTCCTCACCCACATGGCCAGTCCCCAACAACACCCCAAAAAATCGAAAAACACATAAAAATCACCACAATCCCATGCCATCCATGCCCTCAATGATGTTTAAATTCAAGACACCCCACAGAAAGACTAGGCCCATGCACCACTCACTACACCTGGGCCTACTGGCTAGTGAGGCTTTACAGGCAACCCAAAATTAAAAAAAAGAATCAACATATAACAGTGAGCTAAAATTCCATGACATAAATGAGAATTAAGTTAAAAAAATATCACAGAAACAGTTGTTTTATGCACCCATGACTAACCCTGGGCCCACTGAATGCTGTGAATACCCACCACAATATATATTTTGTTAAAGTTGTGAAACATTTTTTAGAACTGTAGTTGCCTCAACTGCAATGCTCCAAACAAACAACACCAACTTACTTGTAAAATCTCAAGTCCAAAAGTGATCCAAACTCCAAAGTCCAAAAAGTCCTCAAATACAAATCCAGAAGCAGTCACAACATGTAATCCTTCCAGCTCAACAGCCAAATGAAAAGTGACCAGTACATGCACAAAGCATTGGGAGGAGCCTGCTGGACAGGAACAGGAAGTTGGAGATTCTGAGGCACTTCCTTCCTCCCACCCCACCCCAAAAAATGGAATCCTGCACCAAAAAGTGCAGTCAAATGTCAATCTGAGGAGTTATTCTGATCAAAATCAACATTTTAACAAGGTTTATGCTTCCTGCGGTGGATTTCTGGTGCAGAATTGCAATTTTTGCAATTTTGGGAACGCGAGCTGTTCAAACCTCCCGCCGGAAGTCAGCTGCATGCCGTCGCGGGCATTTATGACGTACTCGCGTTCGCCTTGCAAGATAGCAAGCCGTGATGACGTAATTGCGGTCGAAAAACTCTCGCGCGATCATGCAGCAAGATCGAAAATGGCGCAGCACACGCAAAACCGGGAGAAAAAACAACTTGGCAGGCTCAGAGTCAACACAGCGCGCGCGATATTGTATTTTTCAAGCGCGACCAAGCAAAATAATTCGTAGCTTGCGAATTTGCGGATTATTGGGTAAATTTGCGAGATTCACGGAACGCGAAATCGTCGAAAATCTGCAAATTTGCCTGCGAAACCGATTTTACGCCCATGCTTACAGGGTAGTATGCAGTCCTTTGCATGTGAATAGAACACAGTCTAGTCAGGTGTAAGTGTGAGGCTGTGCCCAGCTCCTCCTTCCAATCTCCAGGAAGGCCAATCAAGACACACCTAAGCTCCTTTTGTATGTGGCTCTCTAGAGGCAACACACAAAGCTCAGTTGTTGCCCACTCAGACTGAACAGAGACAGGCAACCAGCACCAGACACCAAATGGCTAAAGTAGTAAAAAGAAACTTTCTAAAAGTGGCCAAGCTATAATTTAAAATCCAGCTTAACCAAACTTGAAAAGTCTGTGCCTTTACAATTGGGAATTACACTTAAAAGATGCAATATAGTAATCCCAATGTTATCCTATGAGAGAGAGAGTGGACTACGGGAGTTACAAAAAACTCTTTAAAAATAGCTACCGTGCAAAATAACCTTTAAATTGTAGTAAAAACGTGAAAATACAGTTCCTCCGACTTAGTAGCTCCACAGCAATACTGAATACGACAGGGTCTAACAATTCCAGCCAACTGTGCCGTTACAGGTTAGCTAAAGCATCGAAAGACTCAGAGACAGTACAGCTGACACTAGAGTACTTGCCTGTCCGGGCAACCCTCGCACAGCGAGATAAGTTGGTAGCAATGTAGCATGGGGTGTCCTTGCGGCTCGATGCAGGTAGTGGCTCGTTGACATAGTCGGTGAGACCAAAGGCTACCTACGTTGCAGGGTGAGACAGTGCTCAATGCAGTGCTGTCAGGTCATGATGAAGCGACGGAGTGAGTCTATGTTCGAGTCGGGCATCAACAGAGTCAATGACGTCAGTACAGCATGTAGCAAAGCGGTGCGGAGTGCGATGCCCACAGGACGCGGTGCATGCTGGGGCTTGTTGACAGAGTCGGTGAGACAAGGGTTGAGCTGTGAAGTGAGGCAGCGCTCTCTAAGGTGCCTTCAGGACACAGAATCCTGTGACGGACTCAGTGACAGAGTCGGCTACCCTTTTCTTCTCTATGCAACTGAAACCAGCGGTTCCAGAAAAGGTGCCCAGAAACTTGGTAACGTCTTTGATGTTCCTGAGACCTTGTGAACATAGGGCAAGCAAGTTCCACTTCAAGCCCTTTGAGATCTTCCTTAAGCAGGGGACAAAGCACACAGCAAAGTCCTTCTCCTTTCCTTGTAAAACAGCCACTGCAGGCCAACCCCAAACAGCATACAGCAAAGAAGCAGTACGCCTCCTCCAGTGGACCTACCTCTTCTCCTTGGCAAAGGTTCCTCTTAATTTCTCAGAAGTGATCGAAAAGTCTGGGGCCTGGGGTCTGGGCCCCTCTTTTTATACAGCAAAATCATCTGTTCTGTGGTAGCAGAGAAACCCTGTCCTCAGTCAAAACCAGTCCTGTCCTCAAAAAGTGAATGGAGGTTGTTATAAATTGTGTTTTTAATTTAGGTGGTGGAAACCTTTTTAGAGTAAAAATCTGAATCCTTGTCCAGGTAAGTGACAAAAGTCCCTAAATTGACCTGTGCTTAACTCTCTGGTATCTTGGCACAAAACCAATCAGGCTTAACTTAGAGGCACTGTGTTGGGTACTTATGCAGCACACACACCGTAATAGATTGAAAACACAACAGAAGAACAATCACAACTTGGAAAAATAGAGTAAATCTTAATAAATAATTTGAGACCAAAACAACAAAAATACAAACAATAGAACCAGAGTTATGAATTTTTTATTAATAAATAGCAGCTAAAAACTCAAAGTGCCAACACCTTGCATCTAGTTGCGTGAGACCAGGGCAAAGTAAAAAGTTATGGCGGATGCCGATGTTGCATTGTGTGGATACATAGGGAGCATTGGGCCCAGTTCCGGCTTACATTCAGACTCAAAGAGAAGAATTTATTAAGAAAAATATCTGAGACGGTTAAGTTCATTGGGCAAGGTAGCTAGCAGTGTCTGATGAGGAGCTGTTGTCAGAAAGCCACAGTACGTAGTTGTGCTGTAGACATCTATATTTGGGCTTTGACACTTTGATTGGAAAGCTGCAGGCTCTAACGGATGAGGGCTCCACAAAGGTACATACCCTTCTAAAGATGAAGCACTGCAAAGGATATGCCAATGTGGAGAAGAACTTAAAAGCGACTGCAAAATCACAGTGACTGACATTCTGACAATGCACCGCGGACAGAGCAGCGAATAAGTTGGTTCCAGTCTCCTGATTTTTTTCGGACTACTTTTTAGTTGAAATATTTCTAAGTTCCACGTTTTGTTTTTTGGCTGTTTAACACCCCTTTCAAGGGTCCAGGACTGGGTGGGTACCACTTGGAGGGAAGGACCCACTTTAGGCAGTGTCCAGAAGCAGTGTCTAAGCTGGTGGAGCCTTTTTTTTGTGTCCCTGTAGCTCAAAACAGGAGGTCAGCCAACAGCCCTTGGTGCACTCTGGTAGTCCTAGGTTCAAACAGGAAGGCAGGCAATACGCAGCAGGGGCACTCCTCTGGTGGTACAAGGTAGTCCTCAAGCAGCAGAGCAGTCCTCTCGTAGCAGTAGGGATGAGTACAGGCCTCAGCAAGGCCTGCGAGTGTGAAAAGGGTTCGCCCTTCTGTACACAAAGTCCTCAGACTACATAAGAAATTGGCACGGAGACTGGAAATACAAAAACATAGTTTAATAAACCTTTAAAGGTGGTACTACAGCCCACGCAACACTCTACAGTATTGTACAAGGTAGCACAAAGAACTCGGACATGCGGTCCCCTTTTAAACACAAAGAAGGGGCTCATAAGTGGGCGGTTACAACTCAGAAAGCATGATTTATAGCCATATACGGACATTTCTCAAACATGATTGATACATGGGTGGAGTTAACGGTTCATGGAACCCCTCGAATGCACATTCCAATCCCCTCTAAGCAAGAACAGATGTTACATGTACTGAGCATGCGCTTAACAAGCTGGAACTATTTATAGCCTGTTGCTGGGCAAACTCCAGGGGTGACAATCAGTGAGGTAGGACTTGCCTCGTGGCGAGCACATGGCAAAGTATGGCGTACAAAATTGACACTAGAAAACAAGATGGAGTCCGGCCATATTCGCAAGTATGAGCGGGAAAACTACACTGAAGACACAATAGCATGTCTTCAGCCAATGCTTAACATTATCGCTGTTTTATTTACAACAGACGACCCTTTCAGCATTTGCTGAAGACATTTGGTTTTCTTGGATAATCTAAATACTCATCGTTTATATCGATGCTCATCATATCTGCTATCTCTCTAGTTATAGTTTTCTTATGGGCAGCATCCGCAACAGCTTGTTTATTAGGCACACAAAGTAAAACACACAACAAGCATATTATAGGGCTACATTGAATGCATACACAGCAGGTGAATAATATGGCAACAATTATACATAGTCGAGTGAGGACTTTCCAACCCCATGTATAAATCAAGGTCCAGAACCACCCAGAGAAAGTCCAAGATCCATTTTCTTAATGTATATCAGCTGCAATTTTGTGTAATTTGTTAATGGCTTTATACACAGAAGGAGTATGGTCAGGTATGAAAACACAGCAGCTGCTTCCAATAATTCTACAAGCTCCACCTCTATCTGCTAACATCACATCAAGAACCATCCGGTTCTGCAACGCAACAATCCTAGTAATTTGTAGCTCTTCAGTAAGGTTCCCCCCAAGAGCTGCAGCAGTTTGATTAGTAAAATCTTCCACTACTCTTGTCAATCGCCGTATCTTTCTGCTATTCAGAGCAGCTCCCAAAAAGAAAAACAGTCCTAAATTGAAATCTATGTATTATTGCAGACTAGTGTCCGTCTGATCAACATCATCTATGGATAAAGTCCGTTTAAATCTGTTCACAGTTACATTATTCAATAATTTCAAGTCTTTATGATATGAGGCAGGTGCCAAGAATACAGGTGGCAATAAGAACGATACATAACATACTCCAGACCAACCGGCTGGTAATCGATAACAGCCCTTATTCCCACATACAAAATAGGTATTATGTGAAGCAAGGAAAGTACTGTTATTCAGGCCATCAATGTTCAATACAACAATAAAATCGCTAACACCTACAGGAATGTGGCCTACACTCTGTACACATAAATCAGATTGTGCTTGGGCCACTGAGATCACAAACTTCTCTTGTCCGACGGTGTCTCTAGGTTTGTAAAGATATAAGGGGTCGATTCATTGTCCGGTCGATATTCTTCCCACTCCCATATAGTTCCGTTGGCTTGTGGATAGCCATCTTTATCTTGATGACATTCCTTGTTCAATTTGAAAATCAGTCGTCCTACGGTAGGCTTCCTTGTAGCAAAAAGCAAAGTGTACCACGCTCTACAAGAGCCATTGTGAAAAAAGGGAAGTGGTATGAACGGTGTTCCCCCTTTCTTTTGATGAGCTGGCATCATCCCACATATCCAACAGTCTGTGGCATTTGTAGCAATGTGGGTATGATGCAACATCTGAATGAAGGTGTTATTCAAATATGACTGTCGATGTTTCAACTCTTGATATGGGAGTGTATAGAAAAAGTGCTCATCAGGGATTGGAGTAGAAGCAACATACAGTTCACGGGCAGGAGCTTTCTCCTCAACAAACCACATGACTGTAGCAATGACTGCTATAACGAAAATGAACCCTACAGAACCAAAAATCTTTCTTTTATCCATCTCGAGCAAAATGTACACAGTATCTTCCTGAAACTAAAGTGTTTCCAGAACTCTTACCCCGTAGGTAGCCGTTGTTTTCTTCACCATCGGGCCAAGATGGGTGTCGCTACTCTAATGCATGGCTGATCCCCCCCCTTGCCTCATTGGCTCTCCGTTTCACAAACCTAGGGACCGTTTTGACAACTTCTCATACTATTGCAGATTCTTTCCTTGAACGCAGATTGTATCTTCTCGATGCAGGCGTTGATTGGTCCGGGAAGAACTCCTCAGAATCGTCAGGTACCACAGCCTCTCTCCGTAGTCAGGATATCTCGATGATCAGTCAGCACAGCAGGTTCCACCAAATCAGGTTGCACTTTCCGGCAGTGGATGGAATGTATCCAGTTCCTGCGATTCGTCACTCGTACTGCTGTTCTTGTGGCTAGGAGGACCTGTTCAGGGCAACACCATCTCGGCTCCAGACTGCTCGACCTCTCAAAGGACTTTACCAAGGCGAAATCACTAGGCCGGAGATTGTGACCTTCTCCTGTGGACCGATCAGGGAGTGCTTCTCGAACCTGTTGATGAATGGAAACCAAGCTATCAGTTAATTGTGCCAAATAGTCATTCATTAAAACACAAGGTACATCATACACTAAACTTGGTTTGGGCACCCCCCATATATTCATGGGGCACCCGAAAACTATCTCATAGGGCGTTAGGCCCGTCCGAGAGTGTGGTACCGATCTGATAGACAGCAACGCCAAAGGCAGAGCATCTGGCCAAGTCAGAGAAGTAGAAGCCTGTATTTTCGCGATCTTCAATTTAAGTGTGCCATTGTATTTCTCCACCAATCCTGCTGATTGTGGGTGGAATACTGCATGGAATTTTTGCACAATGCCTAATCCCTTCAGGACATACTTAATAACGTCCGCCACAAAATGGGGCCCGTTATCACTCCACAACAATCTACAAACACCAAAACGAGGAAAGAATTCCTTCAGAAGCACCTTAGCAGTAGTCATTGCAGTATTGTATTTAGTAGGGTATGCCTCAATCCATTTGCTGAATGCAGAAACCACAACCAGGACGTACTTCCGATTATTACAGCGTTCCAGCTGAATATAATCCATTTGCAATACTTCAAAAGGTGCAGTGGGTGTTGCAAATCCTCCTGCTGGAGTTCGTGTCCCTTTTCCTGGATTATATTTAAGGCAAATCATCCAGGTCTGTACCACTCTTTTAGCTGTGCTAGCAATCTCTCGATGCTCCCAAACTTGCGTAAGCAATTTCACAATTGCCGAAGCTCCAACATGTGCTAGCCCATGTGCCATCTTAACCATAGGTTGTACGAAGGCTGTGGGTAACTTCCACTTATCCATCTGCTTATTCCTCCAACAACCCGTCATCGTCCAATTCTCCATCTTTGGACCATTGGTCTTGTGCTTTCTCAGTAGCAGTCTTTTGCATTTCTAATACCTTTTCCCTAACATCGTGACACCGCTCAGCTTGTGACTTTACGACATACATCGAAGTAGAGCCAGGCTGCATCACAGTTTCACGTGCCACTTGATCTACAAACGCATTTCCTTGTCCCACTTTGTCTGTCACTTCTTATGTGCACTACATTTCACTATAGCTATCTTCTTAGGGAGCGTCAATGCAGTCAAAAGGTTTTGTACTAATTCTCCATACATTATCTGGGTTCCATGTGATGTCAAAAAGCCCCTTTCCTTCTAGAGCAGGCCGAAATTGTGCGCTACTCTGAAAGCATAGCGGTTGTCTGTGTAGACATTCACACATAATCCTGCACTAAGCTCACAAGCTCGTGTCAACGCTATCAGTTCTGCTGCCTGAGCTGATTTCTGTGGTATGCATGCTGTCTCCACTATCGTGTGTAATGTGGTAATTGCATATGCTGCGGAAGTGGTTCCATCTGGTAGCTTTAAACAGGACCCATCCACCCACAGCTCTCCATCCACATCTGTAAAGGGCGTATCTTGTAAATAAGCATGGGCGAATTTTGCGAATCTCGCGTTCGCGAATTTTGCGGATTTGCGAACTCGCAATCCGCAAAAATCCGCGAATTCTCGCGAATTTGCGGATTTTTTTTTGTGTTCGCGCGGGTTTCTGCCAGTTCGCGAGGGTTTTGTACAATTTCGCAAACGCTAACTTACCTGTTGGGTCGCAAGTTTTGCGAACTTGTTGTTTCTACGTGTCCAGCCTGTTTGGGACACTCTTCTTCATCACTGCCACCCTCTGTCACCACTGCCACCCTCTGACTACTCATGCCACCCTCTGGCCCACCCATGCCACCCTCTGTTTCATCACAGCACCCTCTGGTTGTCCAGTGTACATTATTGTGGCAAAGCAAAGCACACCTTCCCTGCCTCAAGTGACCTGAATTAATTTGGGGCTGATTAATGTGTCACAGAATATTTTTTTAGCTGGCACCTGCTTCCTTAGTGCTTCCTGATTAGTGATCATTTGCACTTGCTAAGTGCTTTCATTATTGCAAAATTAGTTACAACACCTGCCCTGCCCCAACTGACAATAATGAATTAGGGGCTGATTAATGTGTCACTGTTGGATTTGAACTTCCAGCCTGGCTCCTGCTTGTCTCCCTTAGCTGTAATTCAGGACCTTTGTGGCATATGTATAACTATTCTGAGGGTCAGAGCAGGGTCACATAATAGTTGCAAGTAGGCAACTGAACTCTGGAGGGGCCCCTCAGGAAGCACTACAGGAAATGGCTACTAATGATGAGCTTGAACTTTTGAACCTGGTAAGTAGTTTCAGTTTTGCTAAGATCGTATTTCTGCAATTTAGCGCTTATTCGCGGGGCGCGAAGTTGAACTGGGAAGCCGCGAACTCACGCAAACAGTGCGAGCAAGCCATAAAATCCGCTGCTCGCGGATTTGCGGATTTTGCGGGAAATTCGCGAATCTCGCGGATTGCGAATTTACCGAAAATCCGCAAAATCCGCGAGCGGAACGGATTTTCCGCCCATACTTACTTGTAAATCAATACGACCCTTTGTATGTTCCTCGGTCACAAAGACACAGTCATGCGTCTCTTGCGCCTCAGGCTGAGCCGCTGGGAAGGGCAACAACGTAGCTGGATTCAATGTTGCACATCTCTTCAATGTAATATTAGGAGCCAATAATGTCAGCTCGTATCTTGTCAGAAGAGCACTAGTTAAATGCTGCGTCTTTGTCTGATTCAAAAGGGCATCAACTGCATGGGGGACCAACACCAACAGCTTATGAGATAAGACTATCCCTTCACTCTGGTGTATTGACACAGCTGTCGCCGCAACTGAGCTAAAATACCTAGGCAACGCTCGAGCAACAGGATCAAGTACTGCCGAGAAGTATGCACAAGGGCGCTGCTTATCACCGTGCATCTGCACTAACACTGATAACGCGCATCCATCTCTCTCATGCACATACAATGTAAAGGGCTTTGTGTAATCAGGGGTGCCTAATACTGGTGCTGAACAAAGGGCCTGATGTAATTGGTGAAAAGCATTCTCACATTCATCCGTCCATGGAAGGGGAACTGTGGTATCCTTTGTCAACAAGCCTAACAATGGTTTAACTATGTATGAAAACCCTAATATCCACTGTCTACAAAAGGAGGTGAGACCCAGAAAAGCTCGAGCTTCTTCCTGCGTGGAGGGTACTGGTGTGTCTAAAATGGCTTGAATACGATCAGGTATAAGTGCACGCCCCTCCTTAGACAAAAGGTGGCTTGTTACCTTTGGTCTACAATATTGCAGTTTCTTTTTTGAGACTTTGTGATTGTGAGATGCCAAAAAGGTAAGCAAGGACAAAGTGCACTCTTCACATTGCTCAGTGGTGTCGGCGGCCAACAAGATGTCATCGACATATTATATAAGCGCCACACCATCAGGTAAAACAAAAGAATCTAATTGGCGTTTTAATGCCTGACTGTAAATACTTGGGCTCTCAGTATAGCCTTGAGGAACCCTACAGAATCTGTACGATCTATTATTCAACGTGAAACCGAAAAGATATCGGCTGTCAGGATGAATAGGGATCGAAAAGAAGGCGTTCTTCAAGTCTATAACAGAGAAAGTTGTTGCAGTTAGCGGAATCAAAGCAAGGAGTGTCGTAATATCGGAAACCACTGGGTATTGAGGTATCACTATCTTGTTAACCTCCCTCAAATCGATAATGAATCGATAAATCCTGGTGTCAGTATCTTTCTTCAAAATCGGTAGGATAGGACTGTTGCACACGTTGTATGGGACTTCTTCAACCACTCCTACTTTAATCAAGTCCTGCACTAGCTGTATGAGCGCCTACTCCCCTCCTGTGATATCCAATACTGAGGCAGGCGTGGCAGCATAGCTCCCTCCTTTACACTGATGTGCACCGGAGGGATACTCATCTGTCCCACGTCGGTATCGGACGTGGCCCATAAAGATTCAGGCAAAGAGGCCAGTGCAGCCTCTACGGTAATCATGTACACCCTTTCTGTTGGAGAATAATTATCATTCAAAATAACACGTACTCCCTCAGGGGAGCACCGTATCATGGCCCGAAAATATTTGAGCATGTCTAGGCCCACAATATTATCAGGCGTTTTTGGGGAGAGTAGGAATGGACATGGCGCAGCAAACTGATCTACATAAAGTTCAATAGGTTGTGACAGTGGGCTAACAGAAGGCATTCCATCGAACCCTATTGACGTAATTGTTGAGCCAGACAGGGGAGCCCTCGGAACAATTGTTTTGGACAAAGCGCTACGAGTAGCTCCTGTGTCAACCAGGAACCTATCAGTAGAACCCAAAACATGTGCTGTAACATAAGGACCCCTCTGATCTACTGGCACTTCAACTGGTTCCTTACCCCATCCTACGCAATCCTATGCATACTGTGAATCGTGCTGCTCGGGAGGTGCATAGTCAGACATTTGATACTGATTCCGTCGATCAAAAACATTGGACCTATCTCGGGGTCGTGCATTAGAATCAAATCTAGCTCGGTCATTCGTGTTGTTTCTAGGGCCTGAAAAGTTTCCTCTACCCCTCATAGAGCCTTGCCCACGTTCCTGTCGCTGAGCACGCAACAACGGACACTCATTCGCCCAATGGCGTCTCTGTCTACAATACGCACATTGATCCCGGGCCAAATCAGTATGGCCCAAAGGAGAGTTAGGAAAATTCCTGCCGCCCGATCATTACCTCTACGAGGCAGCCCATATACTTGCGCTAACATAACCTTCGTTTTCAGATCTTTAGATTTCTTTTTCTCACTACCCTTTGCTTCTAATTCCTGACGCTCGTAATACTGAGCCATCGTCAGAAGGGATGCTGGTGTCGAAGTCGTCCAAGAACTTTCTTTCGCTTTTAATCGAGCTGCTATACTTGGCAATACATTTGAAACATATTTATCAACAAAAAGGTGTCGGCCCGTGTCGTCCGTGAGCGACTGACCACTAAAATCATGAAATGTTTCTTCAAAACGTGTGAAGAAATCTGAAACGGATTCATCTACTTTCTGTTTACGTGACGCTAACATAGTCCAATCAAATTTTTTAGGGGGAATAAGCGTTTTTAATTTAGCTAAAATAGCAGCGGGAAGATCTAAAATGGCCTGGGGCGGCTTCTGTGCTGGTTTCCTCTCCCTGTCCTCGTCCTCAAGATCCGCCCATCGAGCTTTAAATTCCTGAAGGTCATCAACCTTTCGTATTGACCTCCACATATCTGGGGGTAATATAAGCCCAAAGAATAAGTCAATAGCGGCCAGAGTCAAGGTACAAGAATTCAAAGCCCCCTCAACTTCCTCGTAAAAGGCTGCGGGATTCTTTTGAGGATCAGGTAATGCTGCCTTCAATACCATAACATCTGCCCTATTCAAAGGAGTATAAACCCAGTTATAGATGAAATACCCTTGAGCATCAGAAGACCCTCTATCCGAACTAGTACCCGCTCCTTTAGTAGGAACATACAAAGGCGCCGCCTCCCGCATTGGTTTAGCATGCACTGCATCGATCTTATCTAAATAAAAGATGGATGACTGCTTCCCGCCGCCAGTCAGATTCAATTGTTCCTCGCCGGCTTTCTGTTTCCGTGCTTCGTCCCGTAGCCAAAACATTTCATCCCGTAACGCAAATAGCCGTCGGATTGCATCGGGTACCTGGGGAGAAAGAAAAAGACCTTTACGCATATCCTTTGCATCAGCTATCACATCCGCTGGTTCTAGAATATCAGAATATTTCCGAATGGCTGACAGTATTTCATTAGAAAGATAATCAGTAAAGTATAATTTTTCCCTATCTTCCCATGACTCTAGCTCTGTCAACAAATCAGCGAGAGTAATAGAATCCTTATTAACCCGATGAGCAATCTTACGAAGCTCGGTCATACGGTCGAGCGATAACATAGACCGCGTATCCACTCTCTGTCCGGGCGGTCTAGAATCTTGATCTCCTCCACTTGGGGCAGACGGACCAGCGTACGGGGGCGGTGAGCAATCTAATAACGAAAAATCATCATCCGATTTATTAAGGACAGGATAAAGAGGCAGTCGAACAGGGTACTGGCCAGATATTTGCAACCGACGTTCTTTCTCCTGCTTCTCTTCTAATTCTTTCGCTTCGCGTTTTTTCGTCTCATGCGCCTTCTCACGCTCACTCTTTCGTTGCTCTTTCTCAATCAGAGCTTGCTCACGCTTTTCCCGCTCTCGCACCTCTTTCACCCACATTCGTCTACATTCAAACATATCTTGCCTCACTCGCCGCTTACACATACATTGCTCTACATACTCAATTTTCCTCAAATCAAATGATCCATACATAGGCCATCGCAACTCAGGATCCTTCTTTGTGTATTTCCGCCACAACGTGCTGTACATTATGGGGGAAAGACCAAATTTAACATACATATCTCTATTCGGCGTCCCCTCTGGGGAAGCCGGTTGTGATTCTTCAAGTACCAACCGGTCATTTCCAAAACAGCAGCACCACTTACGAGGTGCGCTAAAAACAGGCATGTCTAAAAATAATGCAGAATATGCAATATTGTAAATTAATTGGCACTTAAAACGTTGCCCCACTCAAATTCACAGATCAGGAGAAATATCCCCACATTGCCTGTCTATATGGGTTGCAACTCATATATACATCCACAGACACAATAATATGACTAGTCACTATCAAACAATCAATCAAATTAGTCGGGGCAAGCGTATAAAACTGCCTTGCCAAACAAGACTATCAAAAGCTCGGAGCAAGCATCGTACAACGATTCTTACCAATCAGGAGCGTCCAGATTCCAACTGCCAAGTTCCGAATTCACCCAAACTGACAGAAGAGGTCTCAGTCGATGACCGGCGCCACCCAGATGGGCAGATCGGAAGGGAAGGAAGAATACCTTGGGATGCCAGGACTAAAGGCGCCACTGGCAGTGATCACATCCCCGGCAGGGTTCCAATCCTTCGTCACGACCAGTCCTTTGAGCATCCGAGCCGCCGATGAGCCCCACGCTGGGCACCAATTGATGAGTACAGGCCTCAGCAAGGCCTGCGAGTGCGAAAAGGGTTCGCCCTTCTGTACGCAAAGTCCTCAGACTACATAAGAAATTGGCACGGAGACTGGAAATACAAAAACATAGTTTAATAAACGTTTAAAGGTGGTACTACAGCCCACACAACACCTACAGTATTGTACAAGGTAGCACAAAGAACTCAGACATGCGGTCCCCTTTTATACACAAAGAAGGGGCTCATAAGTGGGCGGTTACAACTCAGAAAACATGATTTATAGCCATATTCGGACATTTCTCAAACATGATCGATACATGGGTGGAGTTAACGGTTCATGGAACCCCTCGAATGCACATTCCAATCCCCTCTAAGCAAGAACAGATGTTGCACGTACTGAGCATGCGCTAAACAAGCTGGAACTATTTATAGCCTGTTGCTGGGCAAACTCCAGGGGTGACAATCAGCGAGGTAGGACTTGCCTCGTGGCGAGCACATGGCAAAGTATGGCGTACAAAATGGACACTAGAAAACAAGATGGAGTCCGGCCATATTCGCAAGTATGAGCGGGAAACTACACTGAAGACACAATAGCATGTCTTCAGCGAATGGTTAACATTATCGCTGTTTTTTACAACAGTAGGGCAATCCTCTGAAGTACAAAGCTGGCCTCAAGCAACAGGATGGTCCTCTGAAATACAAGGCAGTCTTGAGTCTCCTCAACAGATGCAGGAGTGCGCAGAAAGTTGGTTTCAGGTTCCAATATGTATACCTGTAGTCTTTGAAGTGGGATAACCTTCTAGGCCCTTCTGGCATCTGGTTGTGAAAAGATCCCCTTTCCCCTGCCCAGGATCCAAGAGGTTTAGAATAAAAAATGACTGATGTCAGGCTTTTTATAAGTGTACTGGAGGCAGGTCCTTCAAAATGTAAGTGGGACTGAGACCAGCTCAATCCCTCCCATCATGGCAGAACTGCCCATCCTGTCAACAACTCGTCCCCTTTTGTCTAATTGTCTGAGAGGAATACACAAAGGCCAAATACACCTAGTCATATGACACAGGACACAATCTGCAGGCACCAAATTGGATGGATAGGAAAATGCACATTTTCTAAAAGTGACTTTTTAAGAACTGTAACTTAAAATCCATCTTTACCATTAAAGAGTGTTTTAAATTGCAATTCACAATTCTACCTGTTCCCAAACAGTGGTTATCACTAATTAATTGTAATAAGGTAACCCAGTGTTATCCTATGCAATAGGTAGGAAGTGCTGTAGTGATAAACAAATGTAAGAGTTTTTTTACCAACAGGACATGTAAAAAAATTAAAGTAAAACTGCAAGTCTAACAACTGTTCAGGGCATACCGTAAGCGTGACTTATATGTGTTAAAAAAGAAGTTTCCAACTTGGCAAAAGGCTTACTTTGCTGGGTTGAATTGGCAGTTTAAAACTGCACACAGGCTGCAATGTAGGGCCTAAGTCATGTTTTGAAAGTCTACTTTTGTGAGTGCTACAATGAATGTTGGGGGCCTACTTGTAGCATTTAATTGACTTCTGGGTACATGTATTGCCATTTTACTAAGGACTTACAAGTAACATAAATGCGCAAATTTGTTATAAGCCAATTTTATCATGTTTAAAGACAAGAACACATGCACGTTAGCACTGGTTAGTCATGGTAAAGTGCAAATAGTTGTAAAAGCCAACCTAAAATGGGGTCAGAAAACAGGAGTGGTGTAGCAAAAAGTTTAAGGTGATCCTGCAGAGAGGGCCAAATACTACAGAGGTGTAACTGGGTAATCAAAGATGAAGAGGACTGTTATTGCATTGTGATTAGAGTAAATTGCTTGTGTCATTACATACAATTTGTGAACATTAAGCATAATTAAATCAAAATGAAAACCACCATTTGGCACTATATTTTAGCTCAACATGTGTCCCTGCTTCCATTTTGGACACAGGAAGCATTTAATGCTAAAAAGAAATATCGGAAAAAACAAGCACCATGAGAAGCAGTCACCTGTGTTCTTGTCCTTCACATGGTACCTGCACATTTGTGCTAAATTTTTGATGCAAATGGTGCATAATTACTTAACGAAGCATAATAGAAGAACTATGGTAATTTTACATAGCAAGCATAACACTAAATCAACAAAATTATCTAAGATCAAGCCAACTAATTGTGATGTAGTGTTCTTTAAAGAGGTGTGACCCAGTGCTTTCATGAATTAAAGCAGATTTGGGGCAGTTCTGTTGGATATTGGAGTCAAAGGAACTTGTCAGTCAAAAAGGTGGGGGTGCCAAACGTGATAGCTTGATAGATGATATCGCTTTTTGCACCATTGGTGTATGCTGGTAAGGGAAGGTAGAGGAGACCCATCCATTAATCTGAGGGTGAAAAATACATATTTGAATAAACAGTTAAAGAGTGCTGCTGTTGCCTGTGTGGTCGGGTGAAGGTGCAAGTCAATCCCACCAACCAAAATGTAGGAGAATGAGGACTTGAATGGCAGCTCTATCCCTACTTCTAGGGATGAATGTTTTGCCTTTCTTTAGTCTTTCAAGAGGATAGGTTTGGTGTTTAACATATTGAAGGATTCGTGTGGAAAGCTCAAATGTATATTTTTAGTGCTTTGTTAGTGAACGGAACTGATAGTCTTACAATAGTTCTATTGTATAATTTTAAAAATAAAATATGAATATTAGACTAGGCCTGTGAAAAATATCAAATGCCTCAGAGCAATTACAGCAATTTTGTTAAACGCATTGTTCTTTGACAGGCAATTACTGGCAATAAGGAGATTACCCCCGCTTGTGTAATTCAGCGTAATGTGGAGGAAAAAATCCTACAGCATGAGCACATTTAGTGAGTGCAAGCGGCTGCTCATGCTGTTGTGCACTATTTTTGTGAGGGGGCATTTTGCACTAAGAAACTAGTGTTGAATGCTGGAAGATAGTTGGGGGAAAATCCTACTTTAAGTGTGCTGCTATTCATGTTCTGTTGCCTTTTCCTTTATTTCTATTTCTAATTGCGCTACATGAAATTACGTGAGCCACGCCCACCCCTATATTAGCTATATAAGTCGATAGAACTATAACATAACATCTGACAAAGACTAACATAGTGAAGCAAGAATAATATTTCAACTTATTCACCCTTTTTAAAAAAGTAACAGCAAAGCAGGAATTTAAAAGCACTACACACTGTAGGCGCTTTGAGAAACAATACCTACCTTTTCTTCTGGGATCACAGAATTTAGGGCGATAAGTAGCATGCGGCTTAAGGATCCAACAGCCTTTAAGGTTCAAATGCTTGTACTATTTTTAAATGTAATTTAACTTCTTTTTGCTATTTTATTTGTTTGTGAGTGAGGAAATGGGCTCTGACCCACAAACCCTCACCCACCACAGTTATTTTTGATTTTGAAACATCTGGTTTTTAATTTATGCTACGAGTGGGATTGTAAGCTTTTGTCACAATGATTTCGATCGGCAACCACCACTCCGCGAAGTAACTAAAAAACTCCACCGCACATCACAGAGTTTTGCAAGCGGCAGAGTGTGTCTGGTCATGCAGTTCATGTTGGATTTCAGCACCGGGTGATTGTCCCTTGCTGTAAAATTAGCGTGAATTGAACCATGTGCAGCCCAAGAGGTCCCTACTTCTTTTCTGCTGCTCGCGTAGATTGTTTATTTGAGCTGTAGCTTTCTCAACACAAGCAGAAGGATTCTCAATGCGAGCCATCATGACCGCAAGCATTGAAAAAATCTTGCTGGGATGTGGATTTTCCCCACTTGTGCTTGCCAACTTAGGTTGTCAGGTACAGCACCATACCCCGAGCCGGAGCTCCACCGCCCAAAGTCGTCAGAGAGCCTGGCCCACCAAAATTATATGGTTGGGTGTCCAGATTACTCGCTTTTTTCTGGTTTCTGAGTGACTGAGAGACCTTGGTCCTGATGAGAACTCATTCAATTTTATGAGTTCGAAACGCGTAGACTTAACAAGCCTTTGACAACCTGTAAAATGGATGAGATTTATTTTTGAATAGTTCTTGTAAATAGACAACTAGGTTTTAGGCTTCATTTGTAAATCCACAGTGATTACATTGTTGATAGAACTGGCATGTTCTTTTTTTGTACCGTGTGTAGATATGTAAATAGTGTGGTTTGTGAGGAGTATGACTGAGTGTCCTGTTGTATATGTTGTGCATAAAGTCTAAAAGATTTCCATCCAAAAAAGTATTGTTGTGTTTATAATATGTTGATTTGTCAATTGTACATAAAGGTCTAAAAATTATACTTTGAAAAATCTTCTAAAAAACGGTTCATATTCTAATAATAAAATATAACCCCCCTGTTTTTCAAAATAAAATAGAAGTAAAACGACACTTTCTTGGTCTCAGGTACATTTGTTTAATAGTCAGGTGTGCCATCTATAAATAAAAGAGCAAAAGGATTGGCAGCACAT
This sequence comes from Lissotriton vulgaris, assembly GCF_964263255.1. Taxonomy (NCBI): domain Eukaryota; kingdom Metazoa; phylum Chordata; class Amphibia; order Caudata; family Salamandridae; genus Lissotriton; species Lissotriton vulgaris. Next base: position 447,174,696 of record NC_141694.1, read on the forward strand.
GCAATCTCAGTTGTTGGTTATATAACTTAGGTTGTCAGGCACGAATGAGGAAAAAACTCTGCCCCACAATGCGGAGTAGAATTGTTTTCAACTCTGAGTGCTCTGCGGAGCGTGGAAGTGTAGTGCGAGAAAACTCCTCAGAGTGCGGAAAACTCCACAGAATGGAGTTCACCACCCAAGAATAGAACAGATCACTCCTTCCACAGGCCTATCCTTCTCCTTGGAGTCTAGGAGATCAGGGAGAGGTACACTCTCCTCTCCTCTTCTCCATCTGTCACCAACAGCATGATGAGCTCAGACCTCTCAAAGTGGGGTTAGAGGCGATTTATATGAAGCACCCAGTGGGGCTGCCTAGGGGTGTCTTAAGGTCCACCAGACAGTTAGCCATACCCTTATTATTAATCACCTCATTGAGCTCAAGCTTATGGTCCTGGAGGGTGCAACTCCACAGTGGTAGAAATTTGGTCACACTACTCTTTCATCACAGCATGAATGGATTCCAAGTTGTCAAAAGCTTCCTTCTACAACTTAGCTATCTGGCTTCTGAAGGACAGCATGTAGCTCACTGCATCATAGTAAGTCCTCCTGGGAGATAGCTCCTATCCTTCCTCCACTAGACTCAGAGGTCCTCTAAGGTGTTCATGCCCACTCCCTTATAGACAAACAACAGGCATGGTAATGGGATGTCTACTAATTCCCCAAGGCCTCAGACAGGTCTCTAAGAATGCCTTTCAGGTTCTTGTTGAATCTCCAAAGAAGCCCAATGGTTTGTGGATGGTAAGGATTCGAAAACTTGTAAGTAACTCCACGTTCCTTCCACATTTACTGCATATGAGCAGACATGCAGTTCTTGCCCCTGTCAGGCACAACATAACACAGTAGTACAACTGTAAAATTCCAACCCAGTAGTTATCATATAAACCATATCTAGCTCCCCTAATGGGCAAGGAGGAGAATTCTAACAGACCAGTCATGGAACGGAGGCAGAAGCCAAAATGAGTTTACACCTATGATGCAAACCACCAAACTACACACACACCAGGTATGAGGCCAGTTGCTAATCCCAGAGATCACTAATATTTCTGTGCGTTTATATAGGGGTGGATGACGATGACGGTGGAACTGTCACCGACAGCCCATCGGTGGCAGTCCCAACACCAGAAAGACCGTCCGTCACTGATCTGACTGGCTCCATGAGCTCAGCTGTGCATCGGAGGGACATCTAATCCCTACAATGGTGGTGGTGCCTGGTAGGCACCGCTTTAAGGATTATGATGTCCCTTTCCACCATCCTTTTCATGGCAGTTAGCTCACCATGAAAACGCATGGGGAAAGGGACTTTGGAGGCCCTTAGTGGGCCATCCTTTCCCCCTAGCCCCAAGCTGTGATTTGTGGGGGGCACCTATAATGCCCCCCTACATATCCCTGCACCATGTGGCAAGCACCGCATGGGGCCTGCCACAAAGTGCATGGATGTGTAATATGCAACTGTGGTAGAGGTCGCATTATAATGCCTCTGTCGGAACCACCCAAGCTTGTCGGGTGCTCCCGTTTACGATAGGGTCATCCGCCTGCCATCTTAATCAGCCCCATAATGAGGGTAGGCCTAGACGGATATTAGTTGCCAAGGTTGGGTTGTTCATTGTATACCGCCTGCTACTTCTGTTGATTACATTGCTCAGTTGAATTTGTTTACTTAACGCAGCACACCTGCTTCAACATAGACTACTATAGTTTCAATAAATATATTCTAAACTTACTTTGTGTCCTTCTTTTGTTTACTATGGACATACGCGAGTGAGAAAGGAAAGGTAATGATCTGTTTCCACGATTGGCTTTGGGACTATACGTTCATGTTCTAGGTTTCCAAAATCACCTGCTACTCTGAAAAGGGTAGGAGTTAAGGTGAGGTACTGTGAGATAGTTGGATTAGGGCCTACAGGTACTGATGTGGTAGAGAGAATCAGTCCCTACATTCTGACTTGCTGTTATCCCAAGGCACAGTTCTGCTTCATGGCAGAATCCCTGTGACAAGACGTATCCCTGGAGTGCAGGCAGGGAGAATATACTCTTTTGCATTGTAGAGGAGCATAGTATATTACTCTAATTCTATGAATTCTATAAACTCCTATAAACCTAGCATGCCACAGAGGCAGACATACTGTCTGGTCATGCCTTATTCAATACTCATCTTACTTCAAGTAATACTACTTTTCCTCTGTGCACTGTGTTTGTAATGCTTATACTTCAAATATTATATGATAGCTTCACCACAAAAAGGTACTACTCATAGATTGTACAATTAACAGTGCTGTGTTTATGAGAAATCTGACATAAACATGATCTCATTTAAACATCATCAATTTATTCTGTTACAATCACAGAAAACACATTATTGAATGTTGAACACGTAGCAGAAATTCCATTTCATGCTTAAGACATTTTCACGCTTGTGCCCAATGCATTTCGGGCCATGCTGAACCTTCTTCAGGGGATGAATCTATAAATAATTTAAACATTTGTTGACAAAACATAAATTCAATGGGCAGGGAAGTATATGCAACGTTAACTGTCTTGTACTCTGAATGTACACATGCGTATGGCAAACATGGGCAGAACTTGAAAAATGTGAGTTAAAAAACAGGGAAACTAAAGGTAAAGATGACAGTAGAAAAAACCAAGAAAACACCGACCACTGTGACTAGGAAGGAAACCGTGGGTCTAAATCATGTGCTCACTATAAACCAATGGATGTCATGGCGCCCTGTTGCTGAAAACCTGCACCTCAGGGGTTTAAGAATGCACCACCGTGGTTCGTGCCCTGCTTATGCTCCTGAAATGAAAATGCAGAAAGAATTTAAGATACCGCTTAGCTAAACAAACCCTGAAAAATGCCACTGGATGCAGATAAAACCCCAACTGACCAGTACTAACCTTCCTGGTCGCTTATGGGTTGCTGAAGCAAACGCCGTAAAAAAACAATGTGAAATGAAATCCTGTAAAAACAACACAAATCACCCTAAATTAATAACCCGAGACATGTACAACAAACTGTACTGAATCACATAAATAAATCCCTTTTGGACGCGTCTCTCACCTTGCTTGTCTCCGCTGTCCTCCTTCTCAGCTACTCCATAAACTTCATGATTGTAATACCTGTCATTAGTCCCGACTGTATTTGTGCCGCTGCACGCACCATGACGTCTTGGAAATACTAACCGAAGATGGACTGTCCCCTGCCCATCAAGAGTCCGTAAAGACTGCCCGACTTCGCCATGTTGGAAAAGGATTATGGACCCGTGCTCAGAATGCTGAGCAAACTGAGACTAACTGTGAATAACTCTAAGGGAAACCGTACAAGACCCGATCATATAACTACACATACCAGGAAGGGGGGAAGGAGGTAAATGAATACACGAAAATGCCTACTATATATCCTACGATACTGCCTATGTGATGCAATCTGAATGACACAAGCCTGAGTAATACAAGAAAAGACCAGACATGAGAAAAAAATAAACAATGTAGATAATGAAATAAAAATGGACTCAGGCGCATTTACGTGTAACAAAAAAACCTGTGTAGTGGTGAACCATGATTAAAGCCTATGCTTAACATGAGAAACAGTATTTATGACTAAGCGCCTACACGTGCATCTGACAATGGTACCTATGACCTCCCTTCACAAAAAACACCCCAGATCTACTTTCTCATTGATTCCTTTAGGATATTGAGTGTCTAATTTCCTAATCCACAAGACTTCTCTCTGTAACAATGATCTGGTGAGATCTTTGCCAGGTGCAGGATCTATTATCTCTATAACTTGAAACTTGATTTGAGCGATGGTATGGCGTGCTTTCATCCAATGTACTGCTAGACTACTGTTGTTATTACAATTCCGTATCATGGTTTTATGTTCCGAAATCCACGTTTTTCTTTTTCTTTCTGTCTTCCCGACAAAAAGTAGTCTGCAAGGACACTTTATGCCGTAAATTAAATACCTGGAGTTGCAATCTGCATTATGCTTCAGTTTAATTGGCTCTCCTGTTAATGGATATTGAATGCAATTCCCACTGATAACGTTATTGCACTGCACACAGTTGTGACACCTCCTGGTGCCCTGAAATTCTTTGGTGCCATAATGCATGTGTACATTCAGGGGCACATGCATCAAGCGATTTTGGAATCGCAAACGGTGCGAATCGCAACATTTGGCCGTTTGCGATTCCAAAATCACTTTTTGGGATGCATCATTATTTTTCTATTATCGCAATTTAAGAAATCGCAATTTTTTGCGATTTCTCAAATTGCAATAGCATTTAAGAAATCACAAATTTTGCGATTTTTTAAATGCTATGCATGATTATTTTTAATTTGCAAATTCGCAATTAGGAAGGGGAAAATTACCATGAAGTGAACCTTCATGGTAATTTGCGAAACGTTTCAAAAATGCAAAAAAATGCATTTTTGAAACTTACATTTTACACACACACATGCCCTTGGGACATGTGTGTTAGTAAAATGTACTTACATGACATTCCAGGGGTGCAGGGTGGGGTCCTTTGGACCCCCCTGCACCCTTGAAATTGCATTCCCCTTTTTTGCGATTCCTTAATTGCGAATTCGCAAAATGAGAATGCCTTCCCATTGATTCCAAAGGGCCCACAATTCGCAATTAAGGAATCGCAAATAAGGAAAATTAGGAAATCGCAAACACTTTTGCGATTTTTTGATACATAGGAATTTGCGATTCCTAAATTGCGATTCCTTCATTTTCGCAATTTAGGAATCGCAAATTCCTACAATGATGCATGCGGGCCTCACAGTACAAGACAATTAACATTGCATATACTTCTCTGCCCATTGAATTTATGTTTCATGAACGCATATTTATATTATTTATAAATTCATCCCCTGAAGAAGGGTCAGCATGGCCGATCGTGAAAATGTGTTCAAGCATGAAATGACATTTCTGCTACGTGTTGAACATTCAATAATGTGTTTTCTGTGATTGTAACTGATTAAATTGATGATGTTTAAATGACATCATGTTTATGTCATATTTTTCATAAACACAGCACCGTTAATTGAACAATCTATGAGTAGTAACTTTTTGCAGTGAAGCTATCAGAATATTTGAAGCATAAGCATTACAGACACAGTTCACAGAGGACAAGTAGTATTACTTGGAGGGACAATATACTGCCTTAGGACCATGGAGTACTGATTGCAGGAAGACTAAGGGCCAGGGGACCACTTGGTGCTATGGGAGGTGGATAGGTCCTGGGTTCTTTCCAGCCTACTCTTAACAGAACTGAGAAGTGCAAAGGTAGGTTTTGAAACTAGCATTTAAACAATATCCAAATTTAGAGGTCAGGAGTCATTTAAAGTTTAAGTTTAAGTTTAAAATATTTATTGAGCGCAACATACACCTAGACGGTTTCTTGGCGCTAGCATAGGGGAGCAACCCACTGAGCGGAGACAGTCACTGAAGCAGTGGCTGGAAGCTAAACAATAACCTAGGGAAGAGCCTGAGGAAATAAGAAGGTCTTCAAAGCTTTATGGAAGGCGGAATAATCAGTGAGGGACCTAAGGTAAAAAGGGAACGAGTTTCAAAACAAGGGGGCCAGAGTGGAAAATTTAGAGCCACCCTGTTTCTTTCTCCGATAGCGGGGCACCGCTAGGAGAAGTTGGGTGGAGGAACGGAGGTCTCTGCCAGGGACATAAGCCTTGATGGCCGATGATATGAACAGGGGGGCCAGGCCAGTCCTGGCCTGGAACACCATGCAGCCTAGTTTAAACAAGGCACGTTCCCGCACTGGAAGCCAGTGAAGAGTTCTTAGGAGGGGGGAGGAGTGATGGAATTTAGGGAGACCAAAGGCAAGACGAGCAGCCTGGTTTTGCACTAATTGCAATTTACGGAGGCTGTACTGAGGGATGCCATTGTACAGAATGTTCCCGTAGTCCAGGCGGGACAGGACCAGTGCAGACATAATTAACTTGAGTGCCGGAAAGGAGAAGAAACGAGAGATAGAACGAATAGTGCGAAGAGTGAGAAAGCAGGAAGAAACCACGGAACCAATCTGGGAGTGCATAGTGAGTTGATTATTAAGCTTAATACCAAGGGTCTTAACAGAGGAAACCGGGGTAGGAGGAGGACCAAACGAGGGGGGCTAGAAAAGTGAATTCCAGGGACTGGAACAACCACCCGTCACCACAAGTTCCGTTTTATCGGGATTGAGTTTCAGGTGGTTGAAGTTCATCCAGTCCCTGATGAAAGATAGAGTAGATTGGAAATTGGAGATAGAGTCAGGTGTGGAAGAGAGATTAAAGATAAGCTGGAGGTCATCGGCATAATTAAATACCGAGACCTCCAGGTGCTGTAAAGCAAAGATAAGCGGAGCAATGTAAAGATTAAAAAGTAAAGGAGAAAGAGAAGAACCCTGGGGAACACCGCACTGGACCTGGCAGGGGGTAGCTGAAAACTCCCCAAGATGGACTGCCTGGGTCCGGTCCCTCAGAAAGGACGAGAGCCAGATGAGGGCTGATCCTCCTATGCCCGCCGCCCTGACACGGGAGAGCAGGATGGAATGGTCCACCGTGTCAAAGGCGGCGGACAAGTCAAGAAGGACCAGCGCCTGAGGTCTACCGGAGTCCATGCCCTCTCTGAGGGTGTCTGATACTGACACCACCACTGACTCAGTCGAGTGCCTTGGCCGAAAACCCGCCTGGCAAGGAGCCAGCCTCCCATTCTCCTCGGCGAAGGCGCTGAGTGCAGATGTCACATGCCGCTCCTGCACCTTCGCCAAGAAAGGGAGAAGGGAGATGGGGCGATAGTTAGCCATCACAGAGGGGTCAGCTCCCGGCTTCTTCAGGATGGGAACAATAGAAGCGGCTTTTAGCGATGGAGTAACAACCCCACGGGCTAGCGAATCGTTAAGGAAGCCCAGGGGAGGCGACGGGCAGACCGTGTAAATCTGAGCTCTCAAGATGGAACAAAAACAGACGGCTATGGGGAAAATTGGCCATTGGTGCCAGAGATCTCTAAATGGGCTTCTTACAGCATTTCAAGAGGTGCAGCAGTGTCCCTGAAGATGAGAAGTGCCACCACATATCATCTAACTGAAAGTAGGATTTTGATGTTCATCCTTCTAAGCATGTGGCCTGTGCTGGTGGCACTGTGAAAAGATGGAGTACCCCATGCTCAATTTCATCCAGCAGGCACTCACCTTTTCTCCCTACATTGAAATGGAAACAAGTGGGGAACATGTAGCAGTAGTCTTCCAGACCAAGTGTGTGGAGCAACACACAGCTGCATTTAAGGATTTGCCTTAGGGTAGTAGTGTCCCACATCACTCCTGCATGCACACTCAGTGGTGTCAAATGGAGGGCAGGTGCATCACAAGAGGACTTTGAAGTTTTGGGGGCCCCTTTGCAACAACCACTACATTTCCTAAATGTGCCACTCCAAGTCTCACGGGTATAAGCAAGAGCAATTTTGAGATATTGCTTACATTTATGAATGATTACAGATCTTGAGCTGTGGCCCCAGAGGATCTGGAGAGCATGCACCATTGTTTGAGGGCCCTCTTTGATTAGGGGGAACAGCGTTTACAATGCAACTTTTACCATGCAGTACCGTTACCACGCAACCTTTACAACGCAAGTCGTTACAACGACTTACGCTGGGGGGGCGCTGTAGGTTAGGGAATAGTTTAATTTACTATCCAAAACCGTCCCTACTATCCACGGGGACTGGAGTTGGAATAGTAAATTTAACTATTAACTATCCAGCACCCCCCAACGCAAGTCGAGGTAACGACTTGCATTGTAAAACCTGCATGTTAAAGGCATGCGTTGTAAAAGCATGCGTAGTAATGACATACATCCTTACTAGGCCACCTTATTCGATGTAGAAATAAGATTCTTGATTAAATAGTCTGGAAATCATCACAGCCTTAATGATATTTTTTCTGTAAATTGTGTAAATAGCAGAGGAGCATCAATGTTTGCCTGTAGTATTGGTGTAGTCTGTGTGCCACTCTTGATGTCCTGGCAGGACTGCTATAGAAGCGGGTGTTGTAGCAGTCTTGAAATCAGAAAGATTGATGGGCAAATCATTTTCAGGACAGCCAGGATGCACTGGCTAGTTCATGTCTCAGGCGCATACCTACTCTGCAAACGTACAAGGAGGTGTGCGGATGTACTCTGTTTTTCTGTTTTTTGGAACCCGTTTTAGAACCCTTGCAAGCTACTACAAATAATAAATACATTGGGGCAGATTTATGAGGCCCTTGCGCCACGTTTACGCCGCTGTTGCGTCACGCAAGGCGGCGTAAACGTGGCGCATCCCTACGAACGATTTACAACGTGACGCATCTAGGCAGATGCGGCACGTTGTAAAGCCCTGCGCCGCTTGTGGGTGTTTCCGGCGCAGGGTGGGCGTTCCGGGGCAGGTGCGCCTCGCAAAAGTGGCTGAGTGAAATCTATGAGATTTCACTCAGTCACTTTTAAGCCAATGCTGCGTCAAAAGCCTGCGCCTGCTTGAAGCAGGCGTAGGTCCTGACGCAGCATTGTTAAAATGGGGCACCCCCGAGCCTTGCTGGAGCTGCGTCGCGCTTGCGACGCAACTCCAGCAATGCAGCACATTTCCGGCACAGATGCGTCACGCATCTGTGCCCTTTTTGCACCATGGTGCGCCGCATTATAAATGCGGCGCACCATGGGTGGCGGAGCTGTGGCGCACTGTGGCGCACGTTAACTGGCGCATCCCTGGGGATGCGCCAGTTAACATAAATCTGCCCCATTGTACCTGCATCAGACGCTTAAAATGGCGGACTGGGAATCCATTTGGATCTCCCTGCAAAGCTTCCTATTTTGATTTAAAAGCGTTCGAAAGCTCAAGGCAGTATTAATTCACATTAAAGTTATCCTTTAATTGCAGGATTTTTCTTATCCATTTGATGTTAATGGTGATGTAAGCAGAGTACGACAGTGTAGCGCTGAGCAACATGCTGACATAGACACCAGAGCTATGCAGTGAACTGCTAAATAAACTTTATTTGAAAACCATTTCTTCAGATCAGTATTCTGTTGCTCGAAAATCAGAAGCTTGTGAGATAAAATTGTTGCAGGGTATGGCATATTATTTTCTTCTCTGACGAATTTATCAGAATTATTTACTTTAAAAAACGTTGACCAATAAGCAACACTAAGAGCTACCTCGTTAGAGAAAAAGTTCAAGGTCCTGATTGTAGGTTATTTTAATAAGGGCCGGCTTTAGGGCGGTGCAACCGGTGCTGCCCCACTGAACGCTGATCTGTAGGGGGCACTGACCTAAGAGAGAGGGACAATGTGTTAGCAATAACTTAAAACCCCCTGCTGCAGAGTTCCTTGTGCGTCCAGATTTCATGCAGGGATAAAAATGTAAAGATGCATTGTGATTAATGTTCCTGCTAGAGACAGAGATCGGAATTCTGTCTAGTGACAGTTTTCATTCGCCATAAAGTAGCGCAGCGGGTTGAAATGCCTGCTGCAAAGAACAGAGTTGCATGTTATGTTGATAGCTGAGTGGATTTGTGATGCCAGCCTTTACCAGGCCTTTAAAAGAAATGAAATGTATGTAAGAGAGGGGCTATGGAGAGATGAAGGGAATCAGAGGATGAAGTCATGGGGGAGGGAGAGGCGTACCAAAAAAGATAGTCGTTACTGGCGCCACCAGTGCTAAACCCGGCGCTGTTGTAATTATGTGTGGTAATTCCACAGTCAGAAAATACAGATGCCACTGAGTGAGGCGTTTACTGGAAGAGTTATAACCACATGTTCACTTCTACACCTCAGAAAGGGGGACAATAGGATATAAATGATATTCCCACTCGTCTGAACTGGAAAACTTAAAATAATGCTGTGTTTACTGATTTTCTTATACAAATTAGGAGGGCAAAACAACGTGAATATGGTAGTTATCAGAAATATGGAATCTCTATTTGAGGTATACTTCAGTTGCGCCTAAATCAGGATTCTCGCAGGTCTCAGAATTACACCCTATAAGTCTCTAACGTCAGGCATTATTTGTTCTCATGAAGTCTATCATAGGCAGCAACTGTGTTACTGGTGTCGGTGTCTTCGCAATATTTCCCAATGTTAGCAGGTACATCTTTTAATTAATAATAAACGTGGCCACCCATTCTAATTGACTACCTATGCGTTCAAAATAATCTCTATTCTCAGAGATACAGCTACCTCTAGTTAATTCTTTCGCCTACATTTCTCTCACACAGAAATATTTATTTGACTAAACCATTGCCTGTTTTGACCCCCCATAACCAAGCCTCTTGTGCAGAATTTCGAGCAATTATCATTTCTAGGTGAAGTTAAGCACTCTTGTGCACCTGTGCATTTAAATGGTTGATTTTCCATACATTTCTTCATACCTTGTGCCTGATAGACATGTTCACACCTATTCTCGGATGCTGTTCTCTGTCACTTAATAGCGTAAGGAAGTGAAGAATTACATTTTTGAACAACTGCCTTAGCCACTGTAGTGTATGAGAACTCCGCTCCTCATAAGCATGCATTTAAGCCTGTGTCATAAAGTCACAATGTGTGAACCGACTTCAGTAATTGGAAACAAATGTTAATTTGTAGAAATAAACGGATGTAGATTGTGCTATTTGTGCCCCCTTCATCATAGCAATTTGATTCATAATATCTCAACACATATTATCTCAAATTTGATCTGTATTATCAAATAAAAACCTAATCCAGCACTTTTACTTGGAACTAAATTTGCATAATTGAAATGCTTTTCCTGCTGTCATGAAAGCAAAATCCTATTAAACTGCTTCTTTTTGCAGATATAATGTAAAAAAACGAATACATTGCAACAATTTATATTAAGATTAATATGGGAAAAATATTAATTTAAGATGTGCTTAATGTTATTTTCAGGATGGGGTCCAAGCCCCCACCCACCCCTCTCTCCATGACCTTCTGCCCTTCCCAAGCCTTCAGCGGCAGATTTGAATGATATCCTGTTTACTGCACGGATGCTATATTGTGATAGTTAGAAAACAAGATATTCGATTTTGGAACCAGTGCTAAATTTCCCAAAGACCTGCTTTTTGCCAAAGAGATTTTAGCAAGTTAAAACTAGGCCACAATAACCCATTTTTAATAAAAATTATTACAATGGAAATTGCATTTACACCAGCACCTTTGCAAGTTGCTCCTAACTGTTTTGTGATAGACTGTATTCAAAACTCTCTACTCATATCTTTCAAAGTATGTTCAATGTGCGCTTGGTGTCATCTCATGCTATTTTCCATCCACGAATCCACGTCAACCTCCGACGTAGTCCTTCTGATGCCTTTTTTAACTGTTTCGTTTATCAGACGTATTTTGTGCTGCTGCAATGAAGACTACCATGCAGTATGCTCACTGTGCCTCCCTGCTTCCATAAATTACACCTCCAAGACAAAGGGTGGGTGGTTGTTGTGATTGTTTTATTGTAGAAGGCAGGCTTTCCTGGCTGTAGGTGTGAAATAAAGGACGAATTACAAACGCCCTCCTCATTATGAGCAAGCATTTGGTTGCAAAAGGAGATGGAAATGAGGTGGATGACAAAAAACGACATCTTAATCAGGTCATTGGGATGCCCCATTATGGGAACCAGTGTTTGGAGCCCCTGAACGACGAACTACACTTGAACATATTTACTAGTTCCATCTGGGATTAGTGCTACACTGCATATGTAGTTCTTTGCTTTTATTTTTGTTTGCACCATTCTATTCCCGTAGTACGATCACACTAGCGGCACTCCAAGATAGTATGCATCAGTGCAAGCTTCACTTTTTAACACTTTCAGAGTCCTGCAGAAACTTGTGGTACTCCAGCTGGACCACACAGGAGTGCTGCTCTGGGTCTTGTGGTAGCCTTGCAGTTCCTCAGAAAGACTTCACTGGGCCTTGTGGAAGTGCTGTGGAACCCACAGCACCAATGTTTTTAATTTTGGCCCCTCTAGGTCCCTCCGCCTCTCCCCCACAAGAGCCAGGGGCTTATGGTAGCCTTACCCAGCCCTCTCGTGCCTTTGTCTTTCTCAGAAACTGAGGACATGTGTGCTGAATCCCAGAGACCTGAAATCGCGGCCACAACATTTTTGTTGATGTTGGCGCCAGTGAATCAGATGTCTTGGTCCCATGAAACCGGCACCAGTCCTTAGATTTGAAGAACCGATAGGTACAAAAGCCCTCTCAGCCAATCAATGAGGTTTGTTTTATATTTTGCTGTACCATGATATCATCCCTCCAGATACTGCTATATTTTGACCATCAATTTCTTAAAAAATGTCTGAACATATTTACACCCAATCACAGAAAGATCTCTGTAAGAAATGGGGTTATTAGTTGAGGGAGTTAAGTTCCCATCTCATGAAATGTTCACAATTCTTGTCAAGGTGAGCCACTAAATAAACCTGAGCTCAAAATCCTGGTAAGTGTGGCACCAAACAGACAAGCTTATTTAGAGGCAATGTGTGAAGTATTTGTGCAGTACTAAGCAGAAATAAAGTCGAAATGCAAAACAACTCCAGGAAGGGCTATGGTAACCTATAAAAGTAATCTTTTCAAAATATGTATTATAAATCCAGCTTCACCAGTGAAATGGGCTTGTAAGGAATATTAAAAAAAGTTCACAAATTTAATTTGTGGCAGTTTCCTAGGTGGTGATAACATATATTGACTTTAATATTGTTTCCCATTTCTTTCCTATGGAACAGCTATTCCTGCTAGAGTGACAATAGCTTGTGGAACTTTTTCACTGTAAGGACATGTTTAACATTAAACTCTTACATATCTTATTTTAAACACCATTCATCATACCTTATGGCCAGTGAGGACATTCTTGGAGTGACCTATAAATCTATAAAAGGAATGTTTAGACCTGTTAAAAGGGGTTATTTTAAAAAGTCAAATTTGCAGTTAAAACTTGCATTGCCAGGCTACTGTTTCAGGCCTGCAGTCATGTTTACATTTTCACTGTAGTAGCTGGCATATTGGGTCCTGCAGTTATTTGTGATAAATATCTTACAGGCCTTGGGTACATATTGGTACCATATACTATGGACTATTGAACCACGGCCGCTGCAGGAAAGAGCGGTGGGCAATGGGGCCTGGGGGGGATTTCGAGAGATGATCACAACGGAAAATTAAATAAATAATTAGTTTTCCCTTGTGGTCATCTCTCTAAATCCCCCCAACCCACCCCACTACTCTTACCTGCAGCGACCAGCAGTATAACTGTGGTGACCGGGGGTAAATTGCTCAGAGTTCTAGAGCCAGCAAAAATAGGGTTCAGCAAAAAGACCCTGCAGAAAGAGCAAATTTCCAACACACACTTTCTGAGTAATGATCAGGAATTTTTCTAAATTTTATGTAATTCTGTTCAGCCATTTTTTCACCAAAATTAATTTGAAAAAAAGCATTGGAAAATGTGTTTTGGAAGCATCCCTTTTGTCTCGGCCCCCACTTGATGGATCGGCCCAGGACTTTCCAGAGAGGCGCTGAGGTGGATGATATTTTTTAGGAAAATTTTGTAAAGGTTCGTCAAACAGCACCAATTCTCTTTATAAAAAAAAAAACGCTCATTCTAAGGAAACGTTGACCTAACTATAACTGCAAAATGTATTATAGCCCTGGCAAAGTTCAATAACAACAGCTCATCAAACATTAATAATCGCAGGGCACTCAATTGGTCACTCATTGTGGACAGGCCCGAAACTATGACAGAGATTTATAATATCTTCTCTGATGCCCTATCCCATTACGTAGATAACACTCCAAGTGGGATCCCTATTATGCAAATACTTTTGACTAAGCATTCTTGGCAACATGAGCCAATAGGCAACTCCAGGCCCCCCTTCACAAACCGTGGTATACCAAGGATTGCCGCGTGGCAAAGAGACAACTGACAGCAGCCTTGAAGACCAATAATATAGAACTCATAAGAGATGCAAGGGCAGAGCATAAGAAAACCTTAGCCCTAGCAAAAAAGAACTGGGATGAGTCAAATTGGAATGATCTGATTGACACAGCTAGAGCCAATGATCATGCTTTTGTCTGGAAAATGGTGGCCCAAGGTAACAAAACTGGTAATTCTAGCCCTGAGCTTTATCTGGATCCTGTTTCTTGGAGCAGGCACTTCTCACAGTTATATTCTGCCACTGCTAACTACTTGCAAACTAACCCTCCACAAATTACATATTATGCAATTCCTTTGGATTCTATATGGACTGTAGCACATGCCCCTTACTTCCATCTTGATGAGACAATGGTAGCAGTAGAAGCAGTCAAACAAGGGAAAGCCCAGGCCCTTACAACATACCATTTGACTTTCTGAGATACGACAAGGCAGTATGGGGACCTTATGTAAATTTGCTTTGTAACACGGTGACAGCAGGGGCCCCTTATACCTGAAACGTGGAGAGGAGCGGAAATAGTCATTATATTTAAGAAAGACAATAAGCAAGAGCCTGCTAAATAAAGACTTGCTAACTTAATAGACACTCTGCAAAAGGTCTATGCCAAACTGATCTTAAGCAAACTTCGCAACTGGATAGATGAAAACAACATACTCTCACAGTGCCAAGTGGCTTATAGAGTAATAACAAGTATGATTGACCAGGTTTTTAGACTGTTGTGTATCGCTTGAAGGGAGGGCACTTGTACATAGCGTTCATTGATGTGGTCTTATTCCTACGAATTCCTTCAGAGTTAGATGGGGCCTGGTATTGAACTTACAGAAGCAATTCTGATAAAAATGGGGAGTAAGACAGGGATGTGTATTGGCACACAACTATTTTTCATTATACTTGAATGAGGTTGTGCAATAAGTTGCAAACACGACTCCCTGAAATTAGGAGGGTTGTCAATACCGGCATTAGTTTTTGAAGAAGGTACCATTCTTATATACCAGACACCAGAGAGACTATAAAGGCTATTAGACTGTTTTAACCATTTTTGCACTGTAAAAGACCTTGAAATCAACTCAACTGAGACTAAATATATGGTCATAAGACTGCACAAGTCTTTTGAGAAAAACATCACTGTCCAAGATCATTTGTTGGAGTACCTGGCCAATTTAACCTATCTTGGCATCAAATTGGACACAAAACTGTCCTGGAAACCACATATAAACAAACCTAAATCCGTCTTGCTGCAAAACTCCATTGCCATTGTGAAAAAGCAGCAAACTAGCAAACCAAAGGCAGTGTTGCCAGCCTTGAAGGTCTATAAGTACAGGGCTTAATCACAACCCTTTGCGAGGCAGAACCTTGGGGGAGGGTAACAACCTGGGTATGATTACCGGAGATGAAAAAAAAACTGTAAAGATGCTACTCCGCCTACGTGCATGCACACCCATGATTCCAGCATACCGAGATCTTAGCAATAAGAGAATTGAACTTCAAGTAATATTAAGCCCCTTGTTATTTTGGTTACGTTCAGGGTTTAGACAAAAACCTACATGTTAAAAGAGGGCTTATTTTAAATTCTGAGCCTTGACTCTCGCATTACACTCCCCTGGTTTTGACATGTGCAAACCTGGTTCTATAAACTAGGCTTAAGCTGTTTCTGGAATGCTCCCAATTTGTTAACAATCCATTCAAAGAAGGATCTGAAACATCCATACTGGGAGCACATATTAAATAGTGTCCACTGTAAGCCAAATGTAGGCAGGCTGACAACACAGTTTTATGTGTCAAACCGGTCCCTGCCCTGGAATCATACTTGGATGAAGTACAACCTCAACTAGTAAAGTCTCAATCAATCAATCTGGGTAGTGCAAAGTGTGCCATTCACGTGTGAGGCTCTCAAGGCGCTGGAGGCTGGAGGGTGGTGGTGGTGGGGGGGGGGGGGGGGGGTGCCGCTCCGTTCAGCCGAAGAGCCAGGTCTTGAGGGTCTTCCTGAAGGTGTCCAGGGAGGGGGCGCGTCTGATGTCTATCGGTAGCTCATTCCAGGTCTTGGCTGCAATGTGAGAGGATCTTTCGCCTGACCTGGTTCTGCGGATCCACGGGGTTTCAGCCAGTGCGAGGTTGGAGGATCGCAGGTTTCTGTTTGGTAAGTGGAAGTTTATTATGCCATCGAGGTATTTGGGTCCGTTGTTGTGCAGGCACTTGTAGGCGTGAGTGAGGATCTTGAAGGCGACTCTTTTCTCCATGGGGACCCAGTGTAGTCGCCGTAGGTGTTGGCTGATGTGTTTATGTAGTGTTTGCAGTTTGCGGAGCAGGGACTTGTTGATGCTGGCGTTGAGTGCGTTGCCATAGCCGAGTTTGGTGGTGATGAGCCTTGTGATTAGCTTTCAGTTCAATTTGATGATTTACATTTGTGTCTGGTTTGCTTGCATAGCCAAGATTCCTAAGATGATAATGTAGTTTTCAATTGGACATAGTCAGCTTTCCTGTTTTCAGGCCCACTGCGAGCATGGAGTGGAAATTCCTACTAAGACTTCCTGATATTAAATCTCAATCCAGAGAAAAAAAAATACTAAAGCCCTCCCGAAAAAGTATTACACTCTCATTATTCAAATCAATGATTCATAATTAACACTGGCACTAGATATTATTGATTGATCAATTTAAAGGACTGCTCTTTTCAAGGTACATTTGCTATTAGTCTCATAATAACTTAGATATCCAGCCTACTAAAACGTATCAATAGTTTTCCAGGTACAATCATATTCCGTTGTCAAAACTCACTTGTAATAAGGCATTTATATCAGCAGCCTCCTGCAATAGTATATTACAGGTAACTAGTGATATTACAATGCTGGCCTACTGGCCTTTTTTCTGGGTGAGCAGTAAACTTGGGCGCAGTAATGACTTTAAACCGCACTGATATAAGATGGTATAACTTCCACATCCATCCCATCTGCCTATAAAATAGTGCTAAAAGCGAGCTTGAGGTTTTCTAGAGACACAAGCTCACCAGTGGCGGGAGGATTGAAGTTCCTCAAACACGTCTTAACTCAAATCCAACAGGAGGTGACAGCACACTTTCATGTCTCACACTTCCATTTCCTACTAGTAAAAAAGTGGCCCAGGTGGATACCTAATTCACTGGAACTGGGTGAAGATAGCACAAAAAAACACACATAATCAAAACCTTTAAATGCCACACTTCCATTAATCTTTGAAGATAAACACATCAAGTCACTTTTTCCTTGAGTCACTTTAGGTCTTGTGCTGCTAAGGAAATGTTTGTAAAAACATTTATTGGGATTTTGATAATGCAAGTGGAAGCAAATTCCACTCGTGAAAATTTTGTTTTCAATTAATATTAGAATGACTCAAATGTAGTGTGTGTACTTTGTTAAATATAACAACTTTCTTAAGTTAACAACAGTAAGCAAAAACGAACTTCAAATGCACATTCAAATGCATATAATGTACAGCAATAGCGATTTTTCTCTTTTCATGGCTTTGACTGAAGAGGATTAAATGTGCCCTTGAGTGTTGAATTAATTGTATGAAATTCAACTGTGTTCACTTCTGGTTATTGAACAGAGTTGGGCTCAGGTTACACTGCTATTTTATATAGGGTGGTCGTCCCCCAACGTTTTGCCTGCCTCCCTCCATTTTTCTGTATTAGTTTTTGCTGGGTATAGAACTCTGCACACTTTACCACTGCTAACCAGTTCAAAAGGGCAGGTGTTCTCTCTCCCTAAAACATGGTAACATTGGTTCATACCCAATTGGAAGATTTAATTTACTTATACGTCCCTAGTAAAGTGCACTCCCTGTGACCAGGGGGCATATGTATGGAAATCCCCTTTTGCGAATCTCAAATTGCGATATTTTGCGATTCCCACTTTGAGATTCGCAAATCAGGATGTATTTGAAAAAAAAATCGCAGTTGAATAGCAATTTCTTTAAAAAACGCAAAAAAGTCTCAGAAACATGAGCAACTTGACCCGTCACAGCATTACCATGCAGGTGGAAATGTCACACTGCTGCCACAACCTTGCTGGAGGCCTGGCGCAGGTTACCAGTGCAGTTGAGCAGATGTAGATGGAAAACTCAGGTGGCACAGCACTCATGGTCTCTGGGGAGAGTGAGAAGACATCAAGCAGGAGAGCAACACACCAACACTGCCAGAAGCTAGAAGGCACAGTGGCAGACAGGGTGCAGCACCTAGGTACCCAACGGAGGGTACTCAGCCAGGAGAATGGCCAACAGCAATCCGTCAGCGAAGGAGATGAACTGTACACTTAAAGAGTAGCTCCAATGGGTGATGCAACCCACTGATACATACTGAACAGTTTTTTTGGAACTACCTGCACTGAGGACATAACGTGCTGGGGGCAGCAACAGTCAATGAGTTTGATCTATGAATAAACACAGTACTGATTTAAATAATTATGTTCCCTCATGTCATCCTTACTCACCTAGAATTAGTTCTGTGTGATCTCAGCCGATCTCTGACGTCCGGCAGCTACCCCAACTCCTGATGCTGGTCTGCCAGGGGGAGCTGGGCCATCATCATCTGATGTATCTGTATCGGTCAGGTCAATTGTGGTGCCTTTTCTCATAGCCATGTTGTGGAGCATTGCACAGCTTGCCACGATTTTACAGCAGGTCTTAGGGTTGTTTCGCAGTGCTCCTGCAATTTTATGCATGCACCAGAACCGGCTCTTTCGGATTCCAAACTTACGCTCTATGACGCAGCGCATAGATCTGTGTGCCCTGTTGTATCTCCTCTCCCTTGCATTAGCTGGATCCTGATACGGGGTCAGGATGAAGTCCCGCACTGCATAGGCACTGTCATCTGAAGGGATAGACACAATAGGTGAGTCACTGTCCCCCCTCAGAAGATGTACTGGATGGATGTATGTGAGCGATGCATGTATCTAGCAGGTATCCCCCACAAAACTCTCCAGCACTCAGACGTCTGTGTGTCCCACTATGTCTAAAGATGAAAGAGTCGTGAGTACTGCCTGGGAATTTAGGTACAATGTCATTGATTATATACTTAGCATTGCACACAATCTGTATATTTAGGGAATGGTAGCATTTACAGTTTCAGTAGACATAAATAGTTGCTGATGGGCGTGTGATGGCCACATGGGTCCCATCTATGCAGCCAATGACGTGGGGGAAACTTGCAATTGGTAGAAGTCCAGTTTTGTTTGCAGGAATGCCTGTTGGGTTCTGGGGAAGTATATGTGATGTGGTAGCCTCTGTAGCATTGCATTTAAAAAGGCAGGGAAACGCCGCAACAGGGCACTCTGTGAGACCCCGCCAACCTCTGCTATCACCCCTTGAAAACTCCCTGAGGCCAGGAGGTGCAGGGAGCACAGGACCTGCACATGGTTGGGAATTGTTTGGGTCCTGCGTGTTGGGTTTTCAAAAAAGGGTTTCAGATCCTCATTCAGGTCCAAAATGGTCTGTGGGTGCAGCCTGTACTTGTCATGGATCTTCTCCTCAGTCTGCTGGAACAGAGTGACGCGCTGCCTGAAGATCCGTTCTTGTCTCATTCTCCTCTGTAATAGAGCCTGAATTCGTGGCCTCCTGGCTATCACACATAGTGCTGCCATTGTGGAAGAATCTGTTGCACTGTGGGCTGATTTAAGTAGTTTGCACCTGGTTACCACCTGCATGCACTTGGTGGTAATTCCGATTTCTTAATTTGCATTTTTCACAAATTGCAAATTCTTCATACATTTCCGCACAATTTTTTGAATTGCGATTTTCATTTTGTGAATTTCTCAAACTGACAAAATAGCAGTTTGGGAATTCGCACATATATTCGCAGATTTCTTGTTTCGCAGAATAAGGAATGACCTCAAACTGGGGTGGCGTAGTGAGTAAAAGAACAATAGATTTAGCCCAGATCTGGGTGTGTATGTTTGATACATTCATTGTTTCGTCCACAAGTTGTTGACACAGCACTTTTTGCCCTAAGTGTGATGGGTATGCCCAGTAGTGGGTTCTTTGCTCGCCATGCCACTGGATTCAAGCTAAGTTGGCTGATGAGCGGTATTACTCCAAAACCGGTCCCAGGATGCTTGTGTCTGGTCAGAGGAGGACACAGCTTGGCAGTTTGGGCGGGACTGTTCCCATGAGGAGCAGGGTCTTGACTGATTTGCATATGGCTGGGTCCAAACTGGGGTGGAATAGTGAGCAAAAGAACAATGGATTTAACCCAGATCTCTTGCCTCAAGGTGAATTTTGATTCATTCCGCATTCTGTTCATCATCTATGGCCACAATATTTTCTAAAAGTGGTACTTCTAAAATAGTAATGGTAAATCCAACTTTACCAGTAAAGAGGATTCATCATTACTATTCCAGAGATATGAATCACGATGCAGCTACTCCTTTCTAGTCAAGAATTACAGCTTGAAGGTATTTTAAGGAATTTCCAATGTTAGCCTATGAGAAGAGTAGGCCTCACAGCAGTGAAAAACTAATTTAGCTTTTTAGCACTATCAGGACATGTAAAACATAGAAGTTGATGGCCTACCTCTTAGTTACACAGTTCCCTGCCCTTAGGGCTTCCTAGGATCTACCTTAGGGGTGGCTTCGGTGTACATCACGATTTGCAAATTTTTTGTCGCAAACACAGTTTTTTGCAATTCGCAGCGTTTGCGACTAAAAATTAATTTCATACATATGCCCCCAGGTCCTGTAAATTAAATGCTACTAGTGGGCCTGCAGCACGGCTTGTACCACCCACTAAAGTAGCACCCCGACCATGTCTAAGGCCTGGCACTGCAGGCAGGACTTTTGTGTGCACTTTACTGCCACATCAACTTGGCTTTTAAAACAAATTGCCAAGCCTTAAATGTTCCTTTAGTACACCAAAGCCACCCCTAAGGTAGATCCTAGGAAGCCCTAAGGGCAGGGAACTGTGTAACTAAGAGGTAGGCCATCAACTTCTATGTTTTACATGTCCTGATAGTGCTGCGTGTTCTTATGAAAGAGGTGACCGACCTAAAGAGGCGAATGGCGGATAAAGACGAGGAAGGGGGACCGAAACGTCCTTTGGCAGGAGCAGCTCCGGGAGGAAAAGGCAAGAGGCCCAGAAGGGGAGCAGCTGGGGGAGACATCCCGGTTCCCTGTACCCCACTCGAAGAACCAACTCCCGTGCCGGAAGAGGGGAATCCGATTCCCGTGGTGGTCCCCCCCGTGTCCGGGGAGGATATGCCGCCCGAGCTGGCAGCACAATTAGCAGCGTGGTTGGGTAAGGGTAGCAAGGGCGCCACGGCTGATGACGCGCAGGTGTTGATGAAGCAACTGCGTGAAACAAGGGAAGCGGCGAAGGCACCATCGCCGGCTGCGGCAGTAGAGAAGCCACCTGGGACAGGTCCAGTCACAGATACAGCTTCCGGTTCAGGTAAGCGGCCATTGCCGATTGCGAGGGATGAGTCTGCACCCTCACGAAGGGAAAAGTTGGGTCAGCATGTCCCTCTGGCTATTAAAGAGAAGATATGGGCAGAGGAGTATATAAACATCTTCTCGTTGCTTTCCGATCACTATGAGATGGAGCATGTTAAGAGCCAGAAGGAGCTCATGCATCCGAGTGTTTGGCGCGCAAAGATGGCCGCCTTTAAGGTAAATGAAAACATTGGCACTTGGGGCAGAGCGTGGGGGATTTTTACATCCATCATGGGTGAACGTAGGCCCGAATTGCTGTCCGAATTGCCGATTTATCAGTCACGGATCATGGGGTATTCTGTATCACACGAGGGCAATCAATGGTTCTGTTACGATAATATTTTCAGAAAAGCGAAAGAACATGATAAAAACTTAACTTGGGATTGTTATGATTCTGTGTCTTGGTCCAAAATGGAAGATACTGGTATGTTGAAGTTGCCATTGGTAGGGAGTAGCGTGGGTGAATCCTCCCGCCAATATGCTGGGACGCCCTTTCGATCAGGTACGAGTAACGACAACCACTCGAGGCCGATCGGCAACACAGGTAAAAGGGGGATTTGTTGGAACTTTAACAGGGGTAAATGTACGAGGCCCCAGGGGTCATGCAAATTTAGGCACGAATGTGGTGGGTGTGGGCAATCATCCCATCCTGAGTCCATGTGCAGAGCCAAAACGGGTGATAACGGGGGTAGAGGAGGCGCCAAACAGGTCTGATATAGTCCGAGGGGCGCCTTTACCTACTCCGATTGATACCATGGCAATGATTCCCTGGCTCAGCGAATACCCGGATCACGCTTCTGCTGGGGTGTTGCGGAACGGGTTTTCATATGGTTTCCGCATCCCAGTGGGGGAGTTTCAGGGTATAGCGAAATGAAAAAACCAAATATCGGTCTTGCAACATACGACCGTGGTACAGGCAAAGATCGGGAAAGAGGTTACTCGAGGTCGAGTCGCCGGTCCATTTAATGTGCCACCAGTTGCTAACTTTGTTTGTTCCCCTTTAGGGGTGGTCCCCAAGAAGGACCCGGGTGAGTTTCGGCTGATACATAATTTATCAGCCCCACGTGGTCTTTCCGTAAACGATGCGATAGACCCGGAAGTGTGTTCGGTGCGGTACGCATCCTTCGATGAGGCCG
Source organism: Lissotriton vulgaris (assembly GCF_964263255.1). NCBI lineage: Eukaryota > Metazoa > Chordata > Amphibia > Caudata > Salamandridae > Lissotriton > Lissotriton vulgaris. Next base: position 447,197,261 of record NC_141694.1, read on the forward strand.
TAGCCATATTGAATCGCCTGGGGCCCGGTGCGCTGATGGCAAAATCTGATATCGAGTCAGCGTTCCGGTTGCTCCCGGTACATCCAGACGATCAGCGTCTCCTTGGTTTCATGTTTCAGGGTCACTATTACATGGATAGGTGTATGCCAATGGGGTGCTCTATATCTTGTGCCTATTTTGAAAAGTTCAGTTGTTTCCTGCAAAGGGTCTTCACAAAGAAGACGGGGTTTCAACATGTTATGCATTATCTCGATGACTTTTTGTTTCTGGGGGCAGCCGGGAATCCGGAATGTGGACAGGCTTTGACTGAATTTTGTGTATTGATGAATCAGTTTGGCGTGCCATTGGCACCAGGTAAGACTGTGGGTCCCTCGACTTGCCTCGAGTTTCTGGGGATCGAGCTCGACTCTGAAGAAGGTTGTTTTCGTTTACCAGGAGACAAAGTGTTAAGATTCAGGGCATGCCTGCAAACGTGTATAAGTGAGTCTAAGGTTAAGCTACATCAATTACAACAATTGGTGGGACAGTTGAATTTTGCCCTAAGAGTAATACCGATGGCCCGCCCCTTTTCCCGCTCGATCGCTCAAGCCATGGTCGGCCTGAAGGAGGGTCATCATTGCACAAGGCTCTCGGCAGAGGTTCGCCAGGACATGCGCATTTGGTTGGCATTTCTGGCGGATTTCAATGGTCGAATTGTCTGGAACAAACCGGCGGTGTCCTCTGAGGAGCTGGGGCTGTGGACAGATTCAGCAGGGAGCATTGGTTTTGGTGCCATATTCGGCACTCGGTGGTCGGCACACAAATGGCCGTCATGGTGGCATGATAGTGGACTGACAAGTAACATTGCTTTTCTGGAACTTTTCCCCATTCTGGTGGCCCTGAGAACTTGGCCCGAGGGGTTCAGAGATCACTCTGTGGTATTCTGGTCTGATAACATGACCGTGGTTGAGTGTATCAATAGCCAGGCAGCACGATGCAAATGGATTCTGAGATTGCTCAAGGAAATCGTATTACTGTGTATGCAATTGAATGTGCTATTTAAGGCGAGACATGTGCCGGGGGTGATGAACCAGGCGGCTGATGCGCTTTCTCGTTTTCGTATGCAGGCCTTCTGGGGTTTTCTGCCCACAGCGGACCCGGTGGCGGCACCCTTTCCCGAAGCTCTCTGGTCTCTCGGTGCCCCGAACTTCGTAACCTCGTGGGAGAGAGTTTAGCACCCAGGACGAGGAAGTCATATGAAGGGGCGTTCCGTTCCTATTGGGCCTTTTTGGGGGCTGCTAGAGGGGAGCTTTGGGGCCAGGAGGAGTTGGTAGTGAAATTCCTGCTGTCTTTACATCAGGCAGGCAAATCAGTGGCTACGGCCCAGAGGCATCGGGCCGCCATTTCCTTTGTGGCTAGGGCTCATGGGATCCAGGACCCAACAGCGTCTTTCGTTGTGCAAAAAGCGCTACGTGGGTGGCAACGCCTTGAGGGTCGCAGAGTAGATGAAAGGCGCCCGATAGGTTTGGATAGGTTGGCCCTGTTATTATCCATACTCCCTGCAACGTGTTCATCCCAGTATGAAACAGTGTTATTCCGAGCCGCTTTTACGCTGGCATTCCATGGGGCTATGCGGGTAAGCGAACTAGTGGCAAGGAACAAGCAGGATGTGGTGGGGGGACTGTGCCGAGAGCACGTTCAGGTCAGAGGGGGGACAATGACTGTCTCGTTTGTCAGGTCCAAGACCGATCTGGGTGCGATGGGTGATTGCATAATCATACAAAGGATTCCCGGGTCCTCCATGTGCCCGGTGAGTTGTGTAGAGGAATATTTAGCACAAAGGGTGGCATCATGGGGGGGGACCTTGTTGAGACACGCTGACGCCACCCCACTGACGAGGTTTCAGTTTCAGCGGGTGCTTGCGATGTCGATTGCCGCTGCGGGCTTGAACCGGGCGAGTTTGGGACCCATTCCTTTCGGATAGGGGCTGCTACAGAGGCTACAGCCAGGGGTCTGAATGTCGAACAAGTTAAACGTGTGGGGCGTTGGTCCTCCAATTGTTATAAAAGGTATGTGCGGTTGCACATGTTGTGAAGCTGTAATGATGTACTCACGCTTCTTGTTTTTGTTTGGTTTCAGTTGCGCAAGCCTACGAGGCGGGGCGGACTATGCAGTCGACCCAACACCGGGCCAGCGGTCAGACATCACCGGCTGTGAAAAAGGAGGTGTGGGTCGTGGGCCACTCATACGTGAGGCGTGCCGCGGACGTATTCAAAGCAGGTGACATGATTCACGTGGCTGGGGAATACGGGTACAGTGTGTCCTTCTACGGAAGGGGCGGACTCTGTATTGACCAGTTTCAATCATTTTTCGAGGGTTTGCTAGGGCGGACGAGGTCACCGCCGTCTATAGTCATAGTACATCTTGGGGGCAATGATTTGGTCACCACTGGTAGACGACTTCTTCTTGAGGCGATGCTTTCCACTGTAAGTTGGTTAGCGAGGAGAGTTCCAGGGTGCACAATTGCATGGTCCCATATGATCCCACGAAAAGTATGGCGGGGGGCTATTTCTGTTTCTGCTCTGAATCATTCAGTAAGAAAAATTAATAACAAAGTGAGTAGATTGTTCCGTTCCAATACACTGCATTCTATTTCGCATGGTTGTATTACTGGTGACAGTATGTATTTGGGGGATGGTGTTCATTTGTCCCGGGTGGGGAACGAGTTACTCATAGGAGACTTGATAGCTTGGCTAAAGACTTTAAGACATGACCTTTAGGTAGGAGTGTTGTGGGGGGTCCGGATAGCCGGTCAACTATCCGGCCTGTGGCGGTAAGGTCATGATCGGTGAGCACTAATTGGAAGATCCCTATGAGTGGGCGTCACCCATTACGGATGGGAGCGCTCGAGGGAGGTGGCCATTGGCCCCTCAACGGGGAGGCGGTCCCTTCTAAGGATGGGCCGCCAAAAGGAAAGGAAAGGCGGTCAAGGCCCCTTCCTGGGTAGGAGGGGCTACAGCCCCCTCCTGGAGAATTTCCCGGGGCCAGGACATCTGCGACGGCAGATGTGGTAAGTTGTGTGGGGTTTGGGGGGGGTCTACGCTACCTTCTAGATACCTCACACGAGTCCTCGGACGACCTTTAAGTGGCGTCGAGTTTATTGGGGCCCCCGTCAAGTCAAGGGAAATTGGTAGTTGCACTCGAGGTACACCTCTGTGCGGTCGCCCCTCACAAGTGAGGGGGATATTTCTGGTTTAGGGATCTTGACACCGGTTACGACCTTGCCGTTGACCCTTAAACGTTAGGATGTACAATTTCAAAATTTCAAGTTAAATGTTTTGTAGGATGTTAGTTCGGCTAGGAGAACATTTGTATTAGAGAATATGTTAAGGTTAGCCAAACATCGCAATGTGGTAATGAAATTGTACATAATATGAAACTGTTATTTTAATGTTTTAATTTTGTTTCATATTTTAATAAATACGGCCGGGAGGGTCACTCCCTCCCGTCTTCCAAAAGTTCAGAACTGTTTCCGGTTTCCCATCCTTGGGGATTGTGTTGAGAGGGGGTGGCGGGTATCTCAGCCATATGGAAAGGGGCGACCATTCGGTCCCCCCGAACGTATGGCGGAGTACCACGATCCCCCCGGGAAGCCATCTTGGGCGGGAGGCGAGTCTCGGCTGGTATGCCCGAAGCGGCGTAGCCGGGGCGCGCCTTTTTCCCGCCCTGGAGTGGGCTGGCCTAGACACTGACGCGGCCGGCCACGCCCTCGGGGCAGGCAGGGGCGGGTTTACGCCCGCCCTGAAGACGGATAAAAGGAGCAACAAGCCAAGGAAGCATCCTCTTGTTCCTGTGCTCTGAAGCTGCACCACCTCGCTGCACGTGAGCTCGAGACGGAACGAAGAGCCAATTTTGACCCACCCACCAGCCCCTGAGGACAGCAAGTGGTTTTGAATAAAGTTTGATATGGTAACTCTAATTTTGTTTGCAGGTTCGGATTATTATCGTGATAACTTTGAATATGCAATAAAGAATGGTCAATCTGTGGTATGTTTTGCAAATAAAGTAATCCTGCTCTAGTGTTGATCAGTAAGCATGCTTTTAATAAAGTTGTTTTTTACTGTCTTTTAAGTAAATTAGTCATTTAGTTTAGAATTGTCGTATTTATTTTGGTCGGGCGGTAAGGTCATGATTGGTGAGCACTAATTGGAAGATCCCTATGAGTGGGCGTCACCCATTACCGATGGGAGCGCTCGAGGGAGGTGGCCATTGGCCCCTCAACGGGGAGGCGGTCCCTTCTAAGGATGGGCCGCCGAAAGGAAAGGAAAGGCGGTCAAGGCCCCTTCCTGGGTAGGAGGGGCTACAGCCCCCTCCTGGAGAATTTCCCGGGGCCAGGACATCTGCGACGGCAGATGTGGTAAGTTGTGTGAGGTTTGGGGGGGGGTCTACGCTACCTTCTAGATACCTCACACGAGTCCTCGGACGACCTTTAAGTGGCGTCGAGTTTATTGGGGCCCCCGTCAAGTCAAGGGAAATTGGTAGTTGCACTCGAGGTACACCTCTGTGCGGTCGCCCCTCACAAGTGAGGGGGATATTTCTGGTTTAGGGATCTTGACACCGGTTACGACCTTGCCGTTGACCCTTAAACGTTAGGATGTACAATTTCAAAATTTCAAGTTAAATGTTTTGTAGGATGTTAGTTCGGCTAGGAGAACATTTGTATTAGAGAATATGTTAAGGTTAGCCAAACATCGCAATGTGGTAATGAAATTGTACATAATATGAAACTGTTATTTTAATGTTTTAATTTTGTTTCATATTTTAATAAATACGGCCGGGAGGGTCACTCCCTCCCGTCTTCCAAAAGTTCAGAACTGTTTCCGGTTTCCCATCCTTGGGGATTGTGTTGAGAGGGGGTGGCGGGTATCTCAGCCATATGGAAAGTCTGGCAGCGCTGACCACACATCTGACTCAAGGCAGTGTTGGGCCATTGGGAAAGAATGCAGAAGGTGTGGCCGTAAGGGTCATTTTACCAGGATGTGTAGGGATGCAAACAAAGGAAAGATGGCAATGTTATCTGAAGAGTCTGCTGCCTATGAATACTGATACAGACCTGACAAGATCCTGTGTGTGGAACCTTCATCATGTGATGGTGGTGAGAATAGAGAAATTCTTCTCACTGAACCTCACAGTTTAGATGATAGGAGAAAACACAGGCCTAAAGCAGGATTTGTCATTGGTGAAAGAAGTATAGATTTGATGGTTGACTCTGGGTCACTTTATACTATCATACCAAAAAAAATGTTCAAGCAGGAATGGCCTAACAGAAAGCTGCTGCCCAAAGATATTAACCCTGGGGGGTATCAAGCTCAGCAGATAAACATACTAGGTTACATGGAAACAGATATTGTGTTTAAAGGCAGATCTGTGAGAGGTAATGTGTATGTAGAAGAAACAGGACCTCCTATTTTAGGGTGGTATCACCAATTTGACCTCCATATCAGAATTGACCCACACGTTGTTGAACAAGTTATGGTGGTTGATGACCTCTCAGTGGAAGACATCTTGGAGGAGGTAAAGGTGTTTTCAGAGATCAATTGGGCAATCTAGAGGGATATGTGCACAAAATAAAGCTCAAAAGTAATGCTGTCCCTGTGCAACACAAACTGAGAAAGGTTCCCATCATGGTAAGAGGGGAGGTGAAGAAAATGTTGGAGGAGATGCTGTCCAATGGGGTCATAGAACCTATTGAATGCTCATCATGGATTTCCCCTGTCGTGATTTCACAGAAAGCAGACTGAAATTTTTGTTTCTGTGTTGATCTCAGAAGTTTGAACCAAAATGTAATTCCTGACACTTTTCCCCTACCTAACATAAACTAAATGATGGTGATGTTGAAAGGGGCAAAATACTTTTCTAAGCTTGACCTTCGTCATGCTTACCATCAGATACGTTTGCATGAATCTTCGAAACACTTGACAGCCTTCATCACCAATGATGGGATATTTCAATTTACGAGGATGCCCTTTGGGTTGTGCTCAGCTGCAAGTGTGTTTCAGAGGATGGTCACGGAGATTTTCAAAGGTGTAAAGAATGTTATTTATTTCCAGGATGGCATTTTGGTATTTGGTGAGAGTGTGAGTGACCATAATTCTGCCTTGAAAGATGCCCTCGAGAGAATTTTGGAATCTGGTTTGACATTGCGCAGGGAAAAGTGTTTCTTTTTGGCAACGGAGGTGGAATATCTGGGGCATTCCATCTCGTCTGAGGGTATGAAACCAAAGAGAGATTTATTGGCATCCATAAAGTTGGCTCCTGATCACACCAATAGAGACCAAGTACGCTCATTCATTGGGCTAATTGATTATTACTCAAAGTTTGTGAAGAACTTTGCGAGCAAAACGAAACCCCTGAAGGCGCTCTTAAGGAAAGGTGTCAAGTTCTGTTGGGGGGATGGCCAGGAAAAATGATTTGGTTCCAATCGATGTACATGGGAAGACTATTATCACTGTTGATTCAAATGATACTGGCATAGGAGCCGTGTTATCGCAGAGTGATGGCAATAGTGAGAAAACAGTGGCATTTTCATCTCGTACTTTGACTACCACTTAGCGATGTTATTCTGTTATAGAAAAGGAAACCTAGGCAGCTGCTTGGGGTGTGGAGTATTTCAGGATGTATGTATGGGGGCGTAGGTTTAAACATCGCACTGACCATAAGCCCTTGTTGAAAATACTCTCACCAGGTGGAACAGGAAAGGGGTCAGCCAGACTGGCTAGGCTAGCCTCCAGACTACAGGAGTACAATTTCGATGTTGAGTTCATTTCGGGCTGGCGCAATGTACAGGCCGATTGTATGTCACGTTTATCCTTGAACAGGGAGGATGTAGACAAGACAGGAGTGTCAAAGAAAGAGAGAGAAGGGGCTATCACTTGTGTCGAGGATGTAATTCAGTGGAGTTGTGGTGCAGTCAGTAGAAAAGAGTAGGCAGAAGCTATGTCTCATGATGAGGTTTTGAAGAATGTTTTGAACCTAATTTCTAAGGGTAGACATAGAGAAAGCACTTTACTAGTCAGCGTTAGACCTTTTAATGCAGTTATTGATGAGTTATCTATTGTCGCCGATCAGGTCATCATGCGTGGTGATAAGATAATTCCCCCATTGGACATTCGTAAGAGACTCTTTGACTTGGCCCATGAAGGGCATCTGTGCCAAACCATTACAAGAAAACGGTTGAGAAATGAATATTGGTGGCCCGGAATGGACGGTGATGTGGTTGATTGGGTGGAGAGGTGCAGTGAGTGCTGTGAAAGAGGAAAGAGACTCAAGCTGGGACCCCAATCTGTCCCTAGTTCCATCCATGACCCTGACGTAGTGTGGCACAGCATATGCCTCGATTTTATCAGGCCAATGCTGGGCGTTCACCCAAGCAAAAGATTTGGTTTAGTGGTTATGGATGTCCATACCTGTTGGCTCATTGTTTACCTGCTTCCAGAAATAACCACTCACATTACCATTAAAATTTTGCGCATGATCTTCAAAGAGGAAGGTTACCCCTCAGTCCTTATTACGGACAATGGGACCCAGTTGACTTCCAATAAGATGAGAGGATTTAAGAGTGAGTGTGGTATTAAACATTCTTTCACCACTTTGTACAACCCAGAATCCAATGGGATTGTCGAGAGAGCCAATCGCATGATTAAAGGCGCAATAAGTTTGGCACTCACCAATGATATTGACTTAGAAGAGACTTTGAATGAATTGGTATGGGCCTATCGCACGACTGAGTTTTCCACTACTGGGATAGTTCCTTTTGTTGCCATGCGGGGAAGAAAACAAGCTTCAACACTGATGCCTCCTTGGATCAGAGAGTTGGTTGAGGAAAAGCATGGTGGTGGTTGTGATAAGAGCATTCCTGTACATGTTTCCAGGAGAGTACACAACAAGGAAAAGAACTTGTCTAACATACTTGTAGGTGACTGGGTCAAAGTCCATTTCGGACGATGGGTCAGAGGTCTATGTAAGTTTCTTGGACCCTTCAAGGTAAAGGAAGTGTACCCCTTCTATGCTGTGTTGGAAAATGGGGAGAAGTGGAACCTACGTAGGGTAGCAAAGTACTGCTCACGCGACTATCCTCCTAAAACCCTGATTAGTAATGCTGTCACCAAGAATTCATGTTCAGGTTACATGTTGCCCCATAATCGTCATTTGCTTGACAGTGTTCGAACAGGTACAGAAGAGAGGGCACCAGGCCCTGGTGGGGATAACTTGAACACAGGTCAAAGAGCAATGAACTCGAACGATGTGCCCCATGATCCTGATAGAACCCAATCTTATCAGAGACCCTTAAGGGCCAGGAGACTTCCTCAACATTAGCATGATTTCATTGTGGGCTGATTCTTTGTTTGTATTCTATGTTTCTGCCTCCTATTCACCCCGCCCTCTTATTGTCTATTCTTCCATTTAATTCCCAACCTGTGCGTAGAGAAAAGGGGATATGTTGTGACGTCATTCACACTGTGGCTCTGCTCCATGCGCCACAGTGGAATGTTCAGAATGTTAAGGTTCGATGGTGATCGCCGCAGGCTGACAGGCGAGTAATCATCTGCTGGCTGAAGGCGGGGGGCGCGCTGATGTCGTGTTGATGTTGTAACTAATAAATGCCTTAACACAAGCTGTGTCTCTGCTTCATGTTGTGGTCACAATACTAAGCTACTCAACTCGAATTAAGGTAGAGGATAAATATGGAAAGAGGGGCCATATCAAAATGCAACGGCCACCTTCTTAAAGTATCTATTTTATAAAAAAGAGTGTCTAACCAGCTGATTGTGGTGGTAACAGTTGTCTCCATCCAGAGAGTGCATAATTAAAAGAAATCACATGATGGATAAAAAATACATGTCAATACTGTAATGTCCATGTCTGTTATTACTAGCAAAGTTCATTATTAATTACAGAATAACACACAATTACCATAAATCATGTATACGACCTTAAGTTTACCAAATGACACAGGTGGTTATTTTTGACTGTTTACACACAGTGCACATATGTTTCGATCTTACAGCTCACAATGTATCATACACAATATCTCAAATGGACAAATCTCACATAACTCTTTGGGTACTTATTGAAGGTGCTCAATAAGGCAATATCATTACCTCATTAAAAAACTTCAATAATAACTCTGGTATCAATAACAGCATTCCGGCAACATTATTATACAGAAAACACCTAAACATGTCTAGAAAATGGAAGTTACGGGATTATAGGCATGCAAGGGAATGCCATTCTGTAAGAGAGTTCGTGCCACTTTTGACACTGTCTGCACAGCAAATCCAGAGTGGCAGTTGAGAGTTGAGAGTCAGTTCACGATAAACATTGGACTGACTAATTGTGCGTTTGACTACCTCAATAACCCACCAGAGCATTTCTTTTTCTGTGTGTTTCATAAGGGTAAATTGGTCTACCAATGGGGCATTTTCGGTTTTACATCGGACTCCAGACTGATGTTGGAGGATCCGTTTTTTGACTACCTGTGTTGTTTTGCCAATATATTTTAGAAAGCATGGGCATTGAATGCAGTATATGACATTTGGTGTGTTACAATTGGAGAAATTTCTCAATGTCACAGTATCTCCTTTCAGATTAAAAGTTTTAAGATTAGTAGTGCTGTGACAAGCTGTACAATGGTCGCATTTGTAGTGTCCTATCAAGGGACTTAGCTGTTTCATGTTTTCCACTACATTATTCTGTTCTCTCGGTTAAGCATGCACCAGTCGGTCTTTCAAATTAGACCCTCTTTTGAATGAAAATAAAGGTTTTTCTGTTAATTCTGAAAGAGAAACTAGAAGAGACCAATGTTCTTTCACAATTCGCTTAATTTCGTTTGTTCCGGTACCAAAGGTCGTAACACAGGCAAGCTGAGGGACTGTTGTCTTCGGTTTAAATGACGACAACGACTCACGGTCGTTGTACCAAGCTCTTTCTAAAGAGCGTTTCAAAAGCTTGTTTTGGTAACCACTGTAACTTAGTTTCTCCTTTAGTTTCTTAGCTTCAGTAAAATAGTCCCCCCCTCCTTGTGCAGTTCCTTCTAAGTCAAAGTAACTGTCCAAAGGGGAGCCCATCCTTGAGGGCCTGTGGATGGATGGTTGTTGAATTTAAGCAAAGTATTCCCAGCTGTCGGCTTGGTAAATAAAGTGTCTTATAGCGTGTTTTCAGCACCCACTTTAATGGAGATGTCTAAGAAATCCATCTTCGATTTGTCACTAGATATTGTAAATTGTAAGGTGTTTTTTTTTTTAAATTAATCCACTGATGGAATTCGGAAAGAAGATCTTCAATGCCTTTCCATATTTAGAAAATATCATCTATATTACGCAGCCAACAACTGAGGTTGGCTGCAAATGGATTACTCAGGTCATGAATGTTTCTGTTCTCGAAGTCATTGACATAAATATTGGAAATATCTGGAGCATACACAGCTCCCATTGCCACTCCTTTTAGTTGTTGAAAAAACGATCTTTCACATAAATAAAAGTTGTCACAAAGTGAAATCCTGATGCACTCAATTATGAAGTGGGTAGGGACTGCATGTTCTAGATCTAAAATTTAACTAGTTTTCTAAGATCGTCTACACTTCCTGTTGTGGAATGTTTGTATACAAACTCTCGATGTCCATGGACACCAAGAGTTCGCATGATGGATCAAACGGATGATCCTCAACTTCATTCATAACAGCTGTCGTATCTCTGATGCAGCTAGTGACTTCATTCGCAAAGAAACGTATGAAAAAGTCGGCATATTGTGCCAATGGCTTCAATAAAGAATTGCAACCGGAGATAATTGGTTGACCGGGGGGTGAAATGGCATTTTTGTGTACTTTCGGCAGAATGTAAATTGCCGGTACTGTAGGTGACCTATTGATTAAAAATGCTTCCTCTTTTTCGCTAAGCCAACCACCGATAAACCCTGCTTTGCTAAGTTCAGCTATCAATCAATACATTTGTAAAGCACGCTACTCACCCGTGAGGGTCTCAAGGCGCTGAAGGGAGGGGGGGTGCCTACTATTGCTTGAATAACCAGGTCTTGAGGTGTTTCCTGAAGGTGAGATGGTCTTGGGTCAGTCGTAGGTGTGCGGGGAGGGAGTTCCATGTCTTGGCTGCTAGGTAGGAGAACGATCTTCCTCCGGTGGTGGTTCTGAGAATCCGTGGGACACTGGCGAGTGCGAGGCTGGTGGAGCGGAGCTCGCGGGTGGGAGTATAGAACGAGAGGCGGCTGTTAAGGTATTCGGGGCCCATGTTGTGGAGCGCTTTGTGTGCATGGGTGAGCAGCCTGAAGTGGGGAAGATTTCAAACAATGGATTTGAAATGCACTAATATCCCTGTCAACCCTGTCCTCTCTGGTAAAGGAAGTGTACCCCTTCTATGTTGTGTTGGAAAATGGGGAGAGGTGGAACCTACGTAGGGTAGCAAAGTACTGCTCACGCGACCATCCTTCTAAAACCCTGATTAGTAATGCTGTCACCAAGAATTCATGTTCAGGTTACATGTTGGCCCATGATCGTCATTTGCTTGACATTGTTCGAACAGGTACAGAAGAGAGGGCCCCAGGCCCTGGTGGGGATAACTTGAACACAGGTCAAAGAGCAATGAACTCAAACAATGTGCCCCATGATCCTCATAGAACCCAATCTTATCAGAGACCCTTACGGGCCAGGAGACTTCCTCAACATTAGCATGATTTCATTGTGGGCTGATTCTTTGTTTGTATTCTATGTTTCTGCCTCCTATTCACCCGCCCTCTTATTGTCTTTTCTTCAATTTAATTCCCTACCTGTGCGTAGAGAAAAGGGGGTATGTTGTGACGTCATTCACACTGTGGCTCTGCTCCACGCGCCACAGTGGAATGTTCGGAATGTTAAGGTTCGATGGTGAGCGCCGCAGGCTGACAGGCGAGTAATCTTCTGCTGGCTGAAGGCGGCGGGCGCGCTGATGTTGTGTTGATGCTGTAACTAATAAATGCCTTAACACAAGCTGTGTCTCTGCCTCATGTTGCGGTCACAACACTAAGCTACACAACTTGAATTAAAGTAGGGGATAAATATGGAAAGAGGGGCCATATCAAAATGCAATGGCCACCTTCTTAAAGTATCTATTTTATAAAAAAGAGTGTCTAACCAGCTGGTTGTGGTGGTAACAGTTGTCTCCATCCAGAGAGTGCATAATTAAAAGAGATCACATGATGGATAAAAATTACATGCCAATACTGTAATGTCCATGTCTGTTATTACTAGCAAAGCTCATTATTAATTACAGAATACCTCAATTACCATAAATCATGTATATGACCTTAAGTTTAACAAATGATACAGGTGGTTATTTTTGACTGTTTACACACACTTCACATATGTTTCGATCTTACAGCTTACAATGTATCATACACAATATCTCAAATGGACAAATCTCACATAACTCTTTGGGTACTTATTGAAGGTGCTCAATACGGTAATATCATTACCTCATTAAAAAACTTCAATAACAACTCTGGTATCAATAACAGCATTCCGGCAACATTTTTATACAGAAAACAACTAAACATGTCTAGAAAATGGAAGTTATGGGATTATAGGCATGTAAGAGAATGCCATTCTGTAAGAGAGTTCATGCCACTTTTGACACTGTCTGCACGGCAAATCCAACGTTGTTCTTTGAGAGTCAGTTCACGATTAACATTGGACTGACTAATAGTGCGTTTGACTAACTCAATAACCCACCAGAGCATTTCTTTTTTGGTGTGTTTCATAAGGGTAAATTGGTCTACCAATGGCGCATTTTCGGTTTTACATCGGACTCCAGACTGATGTTGCAGGATCCGTTTTTTGACTACCTGGGTTGTTTTGCCAATATATTTTAGACCACATGGGCATTGAATGCAGTATATGACATTTAGGGCCCGATGTAGGTCGGTCGGTAACGGCCGAAAATCGGTATTTTCGGCCGTTACCGATCGGTAAATAGGAGATTGGCATGTAGGGGGCAATATTTTACCGAATCGGTAAAATTACCGATTCGGTAAAATAAGTAATCGGTAAATTTACCAATTCGGAGCCACCCATATGTAGGTGGGACTCTTCAGAGTCCCAGGAGCCTTAACGAATCAGTATTTCACCATCAAATCCAATTTGATGGTAAAATACCGATTCCGGTGTGCATGCACATGTGTGCATGCACACCTATGCCATGTAACAGGCAGACCTGCCCTTAGGGCAGGTATGCCTGCCACATGGCACCCGTGCCTATTTTGGGGGTGCCAGAGGGGTGTCAAAGTGACACCCCCTGCACTCTTGTGAAATTCGGTATTTACCGATTCGGTAAATACCGAATCGGTAATGCCCATTCATTCCTATGGGCTTCAAAGCCCATAGGAATGAATGGGCATTATCGGTAAATACTGAACTCATCCGATTCAGTATTCCAGCACATCTGGAATACCTACATGTCGGACACATTGATTTACCGATTTTAAATTACCGAATCGGTAAAATTCGGTAATTTAAAATCGGTAAATCTTTCCTACCTACATCTAGCCCAAAGTGTGTTACAATTGGAGAACTTTCTCAATGTCACAGGACACCAAGAGTTCGCATGATGGATCAAACATATGATCCTCAACTTCATTTATAACAGCTGTCGTATCTCTGATGTAGCTAGTGACTTCAGTCGCAAAGGGACGGATGAAAAAGTCGGCATATTGTGCCAATGGCTTTAATATAGAATTGCAACCGGAGACAATCGGTCGACTGGGGGGGTGAAATGGCATTTTTGTGTACTTTCGGCAGAATGTAAATTGCTGGTACTGTAGGTGACCTATTGTTTAAAAATGCTTCCTCTTTTTCGCTAAGCCAACCACCGACAAACCCTGCTTTGCTAAGTTCAGCTGTCAATCAATACATTTGTAAAGCGTGCTACTCACCAGTGAGGGTCTCAAGGCGCTGAAGGGAGAGGGGGGGTGCCTACTATTGCTCGAATAACTAGGTCTTGAGGTGTTTCCTGAAGGTGAGATGGTCTTGGGTCAGTCGTAGGTGTGTGGGGAGGGAGTTCCATGTCTCGGCTGCTAGGTAGGAGAACGATCTTCCTCTGGTGGTGGTTCTGCGAATCTGTGGGACGCTGGCGAGGGCGAGGCTGGTGGAGCAGGGCTCGCGGGTGGGAGTGTAGAACGAGAGGCGGCTGTTGAGGCATTCGGGCCCCATTTTGTGGAGCGCTTTGTGTGCATGGGTGAGCAGCCTGAACGTGATCCTCTTGCTGACAGGGAGCCAGTGCAGGTTTCTCAGGTGGGCGGATATGTGGCTGTGGCAAGGGATTTCGAGGATGAGTCGTGCGGAGGCGTTCTGTATAAGTTGAAGGCATTTCTGAAGTTTGGGTGTGGTTCCTGCGTACAGAGCGTTTCCGTAGTCCAGTCGGCTGGTGACGAGGGCCTGGGTGACCGTCTTTTTGGTTTTCCTTGGGGATCCACCGGAAGATCTTTCGGAGCATGCACAGGGTGTTGAAGCATGAGGATGAGACTGCGTTGACTTGCTTTGTCATCGTGAGGGAGGAGTCCAGGATGAATCCCAGGTTTCATGCGTGGTCTGTGGGTGTCGGTGCGGTGCCCAGCGTTGTGGGCCACCAGGTGTGAACCCAGGCAGGTGGGGATTGTCCGAGGATGAGGACCTCCGTCTTGTCCGAGTTGAGCATCAGACGGCTGTGCTTCATCCGTTCTGCAACATCTTTCATTCCGTCCTGGAAGTTGGCTTTGGCTGTGAGAGGTTCTTTGGTGAGGGAGAGTACCAGTTGGGTGTCGTCGTCGTAGGAGATGATGTTAATGTTGTGTTTGCGTGCGATGGTGGCAAGGGGGCTCATGTAGATATTGAAGAGAATTGGGCTGAGAGAGGAGCCCTGGGGTACGCCGCAGATGATCTTGGTGGCCTCAGAGCGGAAGGGAGGGAGGCGGACATTCTGGGTTCTGTCGGAGAGGAACGATGTGATCCAGACCAGGGACTTTCCTTGGATCCCTGTGTTGTAGAGGCGGATTATTAGGGTGCGGTGGCAGATGGTGTCAAAGGCTGCCGAGAGGTCCAGGAGGAGGAGAGCGGCAGTCTCTCTGTTGTCCGTCAGGGTCCTGATGTCATCGGTGGCTGCGATGAGGGTGGTCCCGGTGCTGTGGTTGGCTCGAAATCCGGACTGGGATGGGTTGAGCGAGTTGTTTTCTTTGAGAAATGCAGTCAGCTGTTTATTGACGGTCTTCTCGATGACTTTAGCTGGGAAGGGGAGAAGAGAGATGGGGCGGAAGTTCTTGAGGTCTTTGGGGTCCGCTGTTGGTTTCTTCAGCAGGGCATTGATCTCTGTGTGTTTCCAGCTTCCCGGGAGGTGGCTGACATGAAGATGTTAATGACGTTCCGGAGGTGGGGTGCGATAATGGTGTCGGCTTTGTTGAAGATATGATGAGGGCATGGGTCGGAGGGGGAGCCGGAGTGGATGGTGTTCATGATGCGGGTGGTGTCTTCAGTACTGATGGGGGTCCATGCGCTGAGGCTGGTGGTGGGGGTCGTTGGTTTGGTGGCTGGAGGCGGGGGTCTTAAGCTGTCGTGTATATCTACGATCTTGCGATAGAAAAATGTGGTGAGGGAGATGCAGAGGTCTTGCGACAGTGTGATGTTGTTGTTGCTGGCGCTGGGGTTGGAGAGCTCTTTGACGATGCTGAAGAGTTCCTTGCTGTTGTGGGCGTTGTTGTTCAGACGCTCTTTGAACGATGTCCTTTTGGTGGTGCGAATCATCTAGTGGTATTCGCGGGTGGCGCTCTTGAGGGCTGTCATGTTTTCTGCTGTCCGTTTGTTGCGCCAGGTTTTTTCGAGGGTTCTGCATGATTTCTTTGCGATTTTTAAGGTGTCTGTGAACCATGCATTTTTTCTGTTGCTAGTCTTGCGTGGGGGTTTCTTTAGAGGAGCGAGGTCATCGGCGCAGTTGGTGATCCACTGTGCGAGATTGTGTGATGCGTCATTGGCATCGGGGGTGTCGACAGGTGGGTTCTGGGTCAGTGATGTGGTCAGTTGGTCTGCGGTGACTTTGCTCCAGCATCTGCGGGGGATCTGTGGTGTCTGGTGGTGGGAGGTGGACTTCTTGAAGATGAAGTGGATGCAGCTGTGGTCGGTCCAGTGTAGTCCGGTGGAGTGGCTGAAGGAGACGTGGTTGCTGGCGGAGAAGATGGGGTAGAGCGTGTGGCCGGCGAGGTGGATGGGCGTGTCCACCAGTTGCTTGAGTCCGAGGTTGGCGAGGTTGTTCAGCAGGGTGGTGGTGTTTTTGTCGTTGTTTTTCTCCAGGTGGAAGTTCAGGTCCCCTAGGAGGATGTACTCTGGTGAGGCTAGGGCGTGCGGGCTGATGAAGTCGGCGATAGTTTCGCTGAATTGTGTCTGTGGGCCCGGGAGATTGTAGATGAGTGTTCCTTGGAGGGTGGTCTGGGGGTCGGTGTGGATCTGGAAGCGTAGGTGTGCGGCGGTGGTGAGTGTGTCTTCAGCGTTTGTCGTGACGCTGATTGGGTTCCTGTAGATGATGGCGATTCCTCCTCCGGTTTGGTTGACGCAGTCCTTCCGGGTGATCTTGTATCCATCTGGGATGGCTATGGCGATGTCGGGGGCCGACAAGGCGTTCATCCAGGTTTATGTGAGGAAGGCGACTTCTGGTGCTATGGTATTAAGGAGTTCCCAGAGTTCGCCGGCGTGTTTCCTTCCGCCGGGATTTCTTCCTGAACGGTCGCTCACCCACGCTCTCCTGCTAGATTTATTGATTGACAACACCTGCATCGCAGCTGAAGCCCCTTGCACCCGAGTATTCCTGACTGCGCCTGGTATCGTTGCCATTGAAAGAATTATCGCGCTTTGAAGCTCTTGCTCGCGCAGCGCTTTGAGAACTTTATTTCACATATTTGAATTGCGCTTTGTGCTACTTTCAATTATCTGCATCGTGCTTTGTGCCTCATTGACTGCGAAGTTAACCGCGTTTATCATAGCTTCTGCAGTAGCGCTTTGAAGCTGATTGTTGTTTGGCGCTTTTGAAACCTGGTTGTACTATTTTGCTTGGCGCTCTGTGTTTATAACTTGCACTTCATTGCTGTGTTGTGCTTTCAAAGTTGGTAGTTTTGTAAGTGGCGCTTTGGCAGAGGTATTCTGCTGGAGTTGAGAGCCTTTGGCTGCCTGTTGACGAGCATTGTGCTGTGCCCTCGCTGCTTTTACTTTCATTTTTGCCCTCCATTTTGTTGTTGTGCTATCCCCTGGCCCGCCTCCACGATCCCGCCTCCCAGCTGACCCTCCCACGCTCCGCCCCTCCACCATCCATTTAAGCCAGATGGTCCCACGCCCAGCGTCCACGCGCTACGGCCGGCCCGAAGGTGCGCCAAAGGTAAGCCCGTCTACGCCCGTCCGCGCCTGGACCGCGCCCAGTGCCAGACCCCCTGGTTCCCTTAATATCCCGCCCACTCGCATCACTTACGATGCCGCCACCCTCTTAGCCCTTAACTCCGGCCGCTCCCTTACCTGCATCCAAGCCGCTCCTGGACACACCCATGGTCCCTTCTCATGCTACTCCTGCAAGTTCGACGGCTCCAATACCAACTCCTCATCCACCAACGTGCCACAGAGACCCAACACCAACCACCTAAAATGCATCCTGCTCAACACCCGCTCAATCCACAGACATGCCATCGACCTTTGGAATCTTTTAGACACCACCTCACCAGACGTCGCCTTCCTAACAGAAACATGGATGAATGCCTCATCAGCCCCAGACATCACCATTGCCATCCCTGAAGGATACAAGATTATCCGCCAGGACCGCGTCAAGCATACAGGAGGTGGCATCGCCATCGTCCACAAGAATTCCATTCACATCACAACCAGCTCAGATGACAACCTTACCAGCGCCGAGCACCTTCACTTCCAGATCCACACCGACCCCAAAACCACACTCAGAGGCACCCTTCTCTACCGGCCCCCGGGCCCCCGGGCCCCCGGGCGCAATTCAATGACGATATCGCTGACTTCATCACCACACACGCCCTCCCCTCCGAGGACTACATCTTATTGGGAGACCTCAATTTTCACCTGGAAAAGAGCAATGACAACAGCACCACCACCCTTCTGGACAACCTCGCAAACCTTGGACTTAAACAACTTGTCACTTCCCCCACCCACATTGCAGGTCACACACTCGACCCTATCTTCACCTCCAGCAACTACGTCTCTTTCAGCCACACCACAGCTCTTCACTGGACGGACCACAGCTGCGTTCACTTTTTCTTCAATAAGCCCACAATCCACCACCACCCTCAACCCACCCTGCGTAGAAATTGGAACAAAATCACCAGCGACCAGATCTCTTCATCGCTCCTCCAAACCCCTCCTGTCCACTCCTCTAACCCCGACCAAGCAGCCATTAACCTCACCCAATGGCTATCCAAAAGCGCCGACATCCTATCTCCACTGAGGACACCATCCGCCTGATGAACTCCATCCACTCAGGATCCCCAACTGACCCATGCCCTCACCACATCTTCAACAAAGCAGACTCCATCATAGCACCACACCTCCGAGACGTCATCAACTGCTCCCTCAACTCCGCCACCTTCCCGGAAAGCTGGAAACACGCAGAACTCAGCGCCCTTCTGAAAAAACCCACAGCTGACCCCACCGAACTCAAAAACTACCGCCCCATCTCGCTCCTTCCTTTCCCGGCCAAAGTCATCGAGAAAGCTGTCAACAACCAGCTTGCCGCCTTTCTCGAAAGCAACAAATCCCTCGACCCCTCACAGTCCGGATTCCGAGCCAAACACAGCACTAAGACCGCACTCATCGCAGCAACAGACGACATCCGAACCCTACTGGACAATGGAGAAACAGTCGCCCTCATCCTCCTTGACCTCTCCGCAGCATTCGACACAGTCTGCCATAGCACCCTATTACAGCGCCTCAGTAACATCGGAATCCAAGGAAAAGCACTGGATTGGATCACCTCCTTCCTCACCGGAAGAACTCAGAGAGTCAGGCTCCCTCCTTTCAAATCAGAGGCCTCTGAAGTCATCTGCGGCGTGCCGCAAGGATCATCACTCAGCCCCACCCTCTTCAACGTATACATGAGCCCCCTCGCAGCCGTCGTTCGCCAACACAATCTCAACATCATCTCCTACGCTGACGACACCCAACTGATCCTCTCACTCACCAAGAACCCCAACACCGCCAAAAACAACTTACACGAAGGAATGAAAGAAGTAGCCGAGTGGATGAAACACAGCCGTCTGAAACTGAACTCAGACAAAACAGAAGTCCTAATCTTAGGTACCTCCCCCTCCGCCTGGGACGACTCTTGGTGGCCAGAGGCCCTTGGAAAAGCACCCATTCCGACGGACCACGCACGGAACTTGGGCGTCATCCTGGATTCCTCACTCTCAATGACCAGACAAGTCAACGCTGTCTCATCATCCTGCTTCAACATTCTTCGCATGCTTAAAAAAACTTTTCGCTGGATCCCCACCGAAACTAGAAAAACGGTCACTCACGCACTTGTTACGAGTCGCCTGGACTACGGAAACCCCCTATACGCCGGTTCCACCGCAAAACTCCAGAAAAAACTCCAACGCATCCAGAACGCCTCAGCCAGGCTCATACTTGATATCCCGCGTAAAGAACACTTCTCTGGTCACCTGAAAAACCTCCACTGGCTCCCCGTGAATAAGAGAATTGCCTTCCGCCTATTAACCCACGCACACAAAGCACTTTACGATCTTGGACCCGAATGCCTCAACACACGACTGTCTTTCTACACCCCCTCCCGTCAACTACGTTCCTCCAACCAAGCCCTGGCCACTGTTCCCCGCATCAACAAAGCCACCATGGGAGGTAGATCCTTCTCCTACCTGGCAGCCAAAACCTGGAACTCTCTCCCCACTTACCTTCGGCTTACTCAGAACCACCTAGCATTCAGAAAGCAACTTAAAACTTGGATATTCGACAAGTAATTTTCCCCCTTCCTCAAGCGCCTTGAGACCCTATGGGTATGTAGCGCGCTATATAAATTTCTGACTTGACTTGACTTGTTTGTGGATGGAGAGGGTGTTGAGCAGGATGCACTTGAGGTGGTTGTTGTTGCCACTGCTGTGTTCGGTGGGCGGGGTGCAGGTTTGGAGGCAGGTGAATTTGCAGGCTTGGCAGTTGAAGTGTCCGTGGGTGCGCCTCGGGGTGGCTCGGTGGCAGGTGGCAGGCGGCAGGTCGACCGGTGTTGAGTGCGGTGAGGGTGGTGGTGTCGTACCTGAGTTGGGTGCCCTGGCATTGGCTGGGGCCAGAGGTTCTGCTGCTGGGCGCGGTCCAGGCGTGGACGGGCGCAGACGGACTTGCCTTAGGCACGCCAGCGCGCAAACTCGCAGCGGCCGCCATAAGAGGGTAGAAGGGGAGGAGGGGTCAGCTGGGAGGTGGGAGGTCAGGACGGCCAATGGGCGCGCGGGAATCAGCAGCGGGAAAGAAACAGGTGGGCAGCGACGGAAGGCAAGGCAGCAGGAACCAGGAGGCACAGCTATCAATTTTTCAAGGCGTTTGGTGGGATTGGAAGAAAGTTTCCTGTAAAGGGACTCCACTGACAATTGTTTCAAAATTTCTGTTGTATAAACTTGTTGGTCCCACAGAACAATGCCTCGACCCTTGTCTGCGGGTTTTATGATGATGTCTGGCAATATCTGTAATTGTCTAAGAGCTAGCTGTTGCTGTTTAGAAAGATTGTATTTGACGTACAAAGGTTGTTAAAAAAAATTGTCAACCTCGGTAAAACAGCATTCTCGAAGGTAATTATCTCTTTTGCTACCATTGCATTGGTAGGAAAGAATGTCAAGGGAGTATGGAGACCTGTGGTGTCAAATCTAGGTAGTGTGATCTTTTTGGCAAAACAAATTTGAAATCGTACTGAACGAAAAAATGTATTTAGCTCTAACTTGGTCTGGAAAAGGTTATTTCTATTGGTAGGTACAAAAGAGAGTCCTTCTGACAGAAGGAAAATCTCAACCTCTGAAAGTTGATGTTTTGAAAGGTTGAAGATTTGCATGGTTAAGTTGTGCACTCGTAATACTGTTTGTGAGTTCTCCGGTAACCCGGAGTGTATTGATTCCTCGGCCATTCTCTCTTTGTGGTTCCTTATCTCTGAGGGTACCCCCCACCTCTGCATACCAGACCTAAAAAAGCTTGCCTAGATGTTGATGGCTGTTGGTCTTGGGCTGTTCTATGTTGGTAATCTTAACCTTGGTCACTATCTGCATCTGAGTTTGTCTCTGAGAAAGTAGCCCTCTTACGTTGTCCCTGGTTGGGGCCTTGGTGTACCTGTGGTTGGTAAAAATACTTTAGTAAGATAAGGATATTTCCTCTCCTTACTGTACTTTCAGATGTCTTGATGGAATTTATTTGTTTTTTTATGAGCATTGAAGTCCTCAAAATCTTTAATGGTCAATGCTATTTTGTCCAGAAGAGCTTTGGCATTCACAATACTGGCATCTGAATTGATCTTATTTTGTGGAATTTCAATTTCTTTAGACAAAAGCTTGATGATTTGCATGGAAGATGTGTTACAGAACCCTGTGTTCTTTACAAGGAGTTTCTTAAGAGATCTTTAAGACATATTCGTCAGTATATGACAATGTCTCAGCTTCAGACATGGATGGAGACAGAAAACTGTTGATATACTTAGATGGATGGAAGGATAAATACCAAACCTAAACTAAAAACCACTTAATAAAGTGACCCAGAACTGACTTGAGTTTGCGCAAAATACAATCAATAGTTTGGGGAACCCAATGTACACTTGGAAGCTTGGGCGACAATGTAAATGGTAAAAATAAATAAAGGAGTTAGTCCGAACAGAACAAAAGCCAATGTGTCATCAGACAACAGCAAACAAAAAGAGGAATTCTTAACATAAAAAACACGGGGGAAGCTAGTAGTTTGAAAAGTATATCTTTTTTGTAGTATAAAATGGAGGACATGTAGATAAAAACATTCAGCACAAAGTCATGGAGAGAAGTAAAAATCAAATTGACCTAACAATACATGACTATACAACCATTCCAATTAAATCGTAAGCAACAGACCTCTTGATGAGAATACTTTCAGAAAGTAGACATTTCTTCTCTTACTTCTCTGTGTGCCTTGCAGCCTGTCTCGAATAAATGTCTGGGCTGTGTGGCAGTAACACTTTGTTCATTTCCTTCGGACAGCTACAAACACACGAAAACTAGGTGTACCCATCTACATATATTTGCATTCTGAAGGCATTTCATGGACAACAAAGTTGGAAGGGGCTCACACTTACACTTGAGAGGGTAGTGGCCTGACCTTATACAAAGCGCTGATTACCCCCCACAGGTAGCCTAGCAGACAGGACAGGGTTAACAGGGATACTAGTGCATTTCAAATCCATTGTTTGAAATCTTCCCCACTTCAAAGGCATACTTGGGTATTTGGACTGGGTCTCTGATCACAGCAAATCAGACACTTCTGGCACCAACACATGAACCTCTGTCAGAAGAAATGTTTTGCTCCTCAAGAACTCAACTGGCCTGCTGATCTAAAAGGTCTGCTTTTCTTCTTGGTGCCTTGCTTCCTGCTGTTCTGCTCTCTGACTCTGCTGTGGGAGAGCTGAACACTGCCTTCGTTCAAGTGATCCCCAAGGGCATGTTTGCTTGTCTCCTGTTGCTTGAGAATCAGGGACATCAAAGTCTGTACCCCTGCTCCTGTGCCTGGCTCACTGGAAGGGACCCAGATACTTGCAACATGGATTTTGATGCATCTTCTGTCTACGTATCTTCGACAAACGGCGCCGGGAACAACAAGAGGGGGAACTAAGCTAACCAGGTGTACCCGCCTGATTTTGCTGTTCGAACGTTACAGCTGCAAACTTTTTCTCCTCCCGGTTATGGCCCATTTAAGAGCTCAATAAGGTTCGAATTAAACCACGCGCTTAAGGCGCCTTCGTCACACTCTCGCCCGCATGGGCTTTTGGCCGCATCACTAAATCTCGGCTTTCATCGGAACAAGGCCCTGAAGATTCGCAGCTTGTTTCCCTGCGATGAAACACGTGTTGGCCACAACAAGAGGAACAATAAAGTTTTCTCCATATCAAGGATTCTTCTCCATTATAAATTTCTTTCTGGATACATCGGTTTTTGACTTTGTAACATTGTTGATGTGCTTCTATTACTAATGTTACTCCCAACCTGAGACCATTGAGTTCCAAATACTTTCTTCCTAGAGCAGGGGCTTCTGTTGCTTTTGTACACTTGTGTGGATTTCTGATCCACCTTTGAGCGGTTACGAGGGATTACCGCCCGCCCCATTGCCTGGAAAAACAATACCTGATAACCATAAAATATCCTACGGTTACCCGGCTGTGCGCCTTTCACAATCTGGAATACCTTAAACCCTCTCAGTAGATCTATAATCTTCTGTCTACGTATATTAGTACCGGTGCATCGGCCAGGTTGCTGGAGCAAAATCTGTGCATCGCTTCAGAACCAGCACTCAGCCTTCAAAGAGTGACACATCAGACTGCAGATTACGGCTGAAGCTGCTTATTGAAACAACACATCCCCTCAACTGCGTGACAGAAACTGATGCACCACTCTATGCCTCTCGACTCCAGCACCCCTCTTCAGAACTTACGCATCACCCTCACTGTGTGGCAAAATTAGCACATCCCCCTAACTGCATTGCAGTAACCGGCGCATTACTCAACGCCTCCTGACTACTGCACCATGTTCAGAACTGACTCATGGCCCTCACTGTATGGAGAAGATCGATACATCTTGCTGCTTACGACCAGAAAAGGTACTTTGATCACTGGAGCCTGTGTGGGTCCTCTAGACAGCCAGCACTCATTCGTGGTTGGCTCGAATTTTAACTTTGCCCCGGTCCTGCACGTCTCAAAGTAACCTTTTTATAGCTACTTGCTTCTAAGCATTTTACTGCATCTATTACTTCAAAATTCAATATCTCAACATCTAACCATTGGATTTTTTTGTTTTGGTCTTCTTTTACTTATAAAGTCCTATTGTAATTTTCTAAACTGTTGTGGATTTATTTTGTGGTGCTTTCACTGAGTTATTGTACACATACTTTACATATTGCCTTCTAAGTTAAGCCTATCTGCTCTGTGGCAAGCTACCACTGGGTGAGCACAGGATAATTTAGGCTGTGTTGTGATTTATCCTAACTAGGATTGTGGTCCCTACTTGGACAGGCTGTCAACTAGAGACCAAATTTCTGAAAATTAACTAATTGTTATCTTTTTGCCTTCTGTACTGATTTTTCTCAAGTTTAAATAAACCTTCCTGATTTGCACTTTGAACATTGTCTAGTGTTGGTTTTCTTGTGTGGGTTTCCTATGTGAATTCTCTGTGGTAATTAAAATTTTGTTTAGTTCTCTTGCCTTTAAAGACTCACATATGCCCCAGGTCCATCAATCAGCCCTATTAAAATTAGACATGATGACATTCACAAATCTTTTGTTTCTTGTCCTCTCCCTCTCACATTTTATAAAAAAATAAAACATGCATACATGTATTTAAAATGACAATGTAAAAAACATATGGGTTCTGTGAACTCATATAGACATTTGGTCTGTCTCATTCTACCACCATGGGACTGACTATAGGCTGGGTGGGGTGGCATGTCTGTGGGAGATAGTGTAAAAACTCATGAAGTTTACCTTAAGAAAAACTAATTTTAAGTCCTGATGTATAAACACTGCCGTAGTTGTCCTCTGTCATTTGTCAGGAGACACTTACCCTTGTTCTTGAGAGCTGGCTGTTCTTCACTGGAGAACAAACCACGTGAAGTCTGAATGGAAGACACTGAGGTGATGCACCCGTGTTCATGTTGAAGAGACCAAATCATGCGATAGCTGATATTCTAGCAACTTTGAGAATGAACTATGGGATAGGCTGGTACTTGCTTTGAGGCAGGATTTCCAGGCCCACAACACTGCCCTTCTGGAGGAGACGGGGCCCAAAATTGTTGCCAAAGAAGCTGGGGCCATATTGATCATGGCACAGGAAACACTGATAGTTGCTTTTGGGCAGGACTTTCAAGCCTACAACACTGTGCTGCTGGAGGAAGCAAGTCCCAAGATTGCTGTACCATAAATCAGGGCCATATTAACCACAGCTGGAGAGACGACTAGGCACAGGCACAGGCAAAAAGTGTGTTTGTCTGCATCTGTCCTTGCATAGCTGGGCTGGGTCCAGTCTCTTTAGTTCTCTTTTCCTATCTTCCTTGGCCTTTTTATTTGCCTGTCAGTTTTATCAGAACAATATGGGTACGCAAAAGAACTTGGCAAATCCTCCTTCTTACTTGTTCCAGCAGTGTAAATGTAAAAGCTCTTCATCAATTATGTATTTTTAAATTTCTGCTGTAGATGCTCTGAAAGGTGACATCTCAATAGTAGAGGAGGTCTTGGGGGCAGTAATAAACTCATGGCTTCTGTTGGTAATAAGGCCATGCTGCCTAATAAGGAAGCAGATTTGTAACCATACTTTCAAGTGGAGAGCCCCCTGCTTCTTCAGAGAGGCATGGAAAATTGCTGGGCAGCTGATGATGACCGTCCTTCCCCACTTTCTGTTTCCTTGGATTCATCAGTTTCTACTCCTGCTCAAAATTGTTGCAAGAACTTTAGATTACTGCTGAACTAAGAATGTGCTTACAGTGCCAGGGTTCAGCAAGGTTAGGTGGGGAGGCTGTGCCTTTTCTACGGTTGATGCCGAACTCCATCCCTTATGATCTTTTTGGTCTTCCTTCTTATTTGCTGTTTCGTAAAGTTTTGAAGACATGGTTTTTCTCTCAGTCCGCAACGTGACATTCCCTGCCTTTCTTCATGCATAGTCCGCTTTAGCGCCTTGACGCCCTTGAGCTAAGTCCACCCTTTATAAGATCCAGTTTCATTCATTTATCCTGCTCATAAGCAGAAAAAGAGAGACCCTAAGGGGACGAACTCTAGCGGACGATATTCCATGGGGCTGTTGGTGCTGATAAAACAGGCACAGTTGAGTAATATGTTAAAGAAAAGGATAAGGCAGCAGCCGAGCGATCATCTTAGTGTTACAGAACCCACGATGGAAGCCTTGATGCCTAATGACTGGTTTGGTAAGATTCAGCTTCAAATCAGGAGCTCTTTGGATTGGACCCCAATCATGCTACAAGCTATAATGGGTCTTTGGGACAGTCTTTCATTGACTTCTAAGGTTGGTGACACTCTGAGATCTGCTCTTTGTCTCCTGCTCCCTAGTGTCAGTCCCTAGGTCTTTCAGGAGGCAGCTCCGGGGCCTTGTGTCCACTTGCTGTTAAATCAGAGAACCAGCCTGGTAGTTTAGAGCCCTCTGTTTCCACTGTTTCTGCTGTCTCTCTTCTACCTTTTAATTGTATTATGACTTGACCCCTCCCAAAGTCAAATAGTTTAACTGAGGTGTTTGTTCGTGAAATTGCTCCAAGACACAGTTGTGTAACCATTCCTGGCAAAGATTGAACCTGCTCCCTGGACTTACACGGTACACTGTTATCTTAGTGAATGTTCCACCACTGAAGTCAGTGGTTGTGGAAATCATCAAGCAGTTATTTAACAAAGTAGTTCACTGGTGCAATAGGCCGTGGAATGGACAGCTGTTTTTATTTAACCACATCAAAATGGCAGATAGGTTAGTGCTGCTGGTAAGCACCACTCTAATGCTGTTCTTGACACCTATCAAGCAAAGATTCTCCCAATCCTATCTTATGCTCTTGGGTACATCCCCTTTTGTTTTTGGTCCTTCACAAATCCGTTTGAAGGAAAGTTTTGTCAGAAGCTGTCTTCTTTATGTCAGACAATGCCTGCCCAGGTTTTTTGGCTGGAGTTTGCCCTTACTATTACATTCACCATATTATTGCCAAATACAGTCAGATTGGTCAGCAATCTATTACATGCTACTGTAGGCACCCTAGGAGATTTTTTAAAAGAGGAATCCTTTAATGGAAAAACACATAATCACACCTTTAATAATAATCTTAGAGTTGCCTTCACTCAATTGTAATGTACATATGACCACTTATTGAAGGTGACTTCAGTGCAACTCAAGCTGTTTTAAAAAAATGCTGATATTAGACTAAGCTATACTGGTGACATCAATCATTGTTTGACTTTAAAAACAGATAAAACCTATTGTGATAGGATATCTTTAAAATAAACTCACAAAGATCTATCATTTTCTGTTGAACTTAATGTGAGAAAAAAAAATAATCAGGTTAAAAGTGAGTATTTTAACTAAATGACTTAAAATATGCTGGCTCGGTTCATTTATCAGGAATTTGTGATTTCTGTAATGAGGGTGGGGTACAAGATCTAAAACATGCTCTCTTTCTGTGTCCGTATGCTGCGGTGGTGGAAGCCAGAAATTGAATAATAAAACCTCCTCCTTTTAAATCTAAAATGTTTACATTTGATGAATTGATTACTTTGGAAAATCTCATCTAAATGGGTTAGTTTTCTATAATCTTTTTACATTTGTTATACTGTTTAAAAAAATATAATAATTGTGGAGGATGTGAATTGTGATTGAAGGTATTTGAATTCTTCGATAAATATTGTTGATCTCAGCTGAGATCTAAGTCAATAAAAATCTTTTTTGTTTTAAAGTGGGTTGATTTAATTGGGGAGGGTACTAAGCTATGTGATGGAGAATGTGTGGTGCTTAACTTTGATTACCCTGAGACCTTCAGCTCTTATTACTAGTTCTTCTATTTTGGGGAGGCCATTGTTTTCTTTCTACCCTTCACCCCTGGAAAAAGTACATAATGACAACTTGTATGCTCCCAAATCTGTGTTAGGATAATTCACCTTTTAATACCTTTTAATATATCAATTTCAAACTCTTTTGACCCAATGAGTGCTTCGGATTGCACTGACTGACTTGATAATTCAGTGTCTTTAGTTGCCAGTGACCCTGCTCCTTCTGATGTTGTCCACCCAACTATCTCTATTAAGGTGGTTGTCTCTATGAATTTCTTATATTATAATATTGTGAGGTTGGGCTGTAAGGAAAATATTAGTGAATGGTCAGAGATTATTGGTGCACTGTTTGTTTGCAAGAAACCTGAGCTGTGAACAATACCTTCTATGTGAAGGTTTTTTTTTTTCTCCAGCTTTCCCTACAGTTCCAGGGAGAGCCAAAGAAGGAGTAATCACATTGATCTCTATGAAACTTGTTTGTAAGGCTATTTATCATAACACTGTTAGCCCTTACCTATCAGCAGTACTCTTCATTTCCAGCAAAGAAAAATTTTGATGTTGAAATGTTATAATTTGCCAAGTGGGTGACGATGTTCTGGTCATTTGAGAACTCCTAAAATTTTACAAGATAAACTCAAAGAGGCACATAGTGCTTTTATCCCCCATTTTCTTTTAGGTAAATTTTATCTAAATTTGTCTGAGTCTAATACAAGATTCTTAGTGGTACAAAGAAAAGGTGGATACCCTTCAGATTGAACACCCTACTGATGGGGAATAATTGAATAGTATTTTCAATGAGTTTAATTTTGTTTTCTCTCTGTATAAAGTATTTTCTAAATGTTCTCATAATAGGTGTCCAACTTTTATTACCGTCAGTTATTGACTATATTTTTGTCTCAGCCCCTCTGGCTCCTTTAATAAAGGATTTGAAGATTTTGTGGAGCACCTTGTGTGATCACAATTCTTTAGGCCTAGTGTTATGGTGTGAGAAGGTGGTGGAGAGGCTGCATACGTTGGGATTCAAAGGTCTTCATAACAACTTTAGAGCTTCAGTTGATCAAGGGCAAAAGATAAGGTGGGCTAAAGCTACTCCCAGTTATTTTTACAGTAACATAATTACTATCTGTAGTGGGGAGATAAACACATGTCTCTCTTAGACCTCTAATGAGGATGGAAACATTCCTTACAACAAGGTTTTTGCCTTGTTGTGCCTTAAACACGCTTTTCTTAGCACGCATATTTTTACCACATGGATGCCTTTACTTTGCATGCCTTTACCACACATTTAAGGTAAGTTGCGGGGTGTGGAGGATCTACCCCCACAAATAAACTGTTTTTACATATAAAAATGATGTGTGGTAATGGTGTGCATTGTAAAAGCATGTTCGTGGTAAAACATGCGTGCTAAAAAATGAGAGGTAAACGCATATGCTGTCTTTACCTGTGTTGTACTGTCATACAACCTAATGAGGAGATTCTAGTGGCCTTGAAAGTGATCTGTAATAAGAGCAGCAGTGGTTTGACTTCTCATGGGCCACACAGATCAGTCCCCATTGTTCTTGGTTTGACAAGAAGTGCTCTAGATCTCATAGAGATCTTCTTAGAGAGCTGAGTATGTTGCCATGTGATAGAGCTGGATTCAAGGGCTGTCGATTGATGTATAAATCTGCTATTAGAAAAAGTAAACAGCTTAACCAAAATAATGTATTTGATCTGTTGGCTCAGGCTAGTATAGTAGAGAAAAGTATGTTATACTGACAAATAGTAAATCACCCCTCTTTGTCCAGTCTAATGTGAACACTGTTTGTTCACATATTTCCCTATTGAGGTGGGCAAAGCATTTTGAAGAGGTGTTTAGTCCAACTGTTGATCTCAAGGAAGACCCTATGATCTGCTCTGTATGGGGCTTGTCATATATTTCTTTCGATTTGGAAGAATTCCAGGATAGCCTGACCTGGTTATCTAACAATAAAGCACGGGAACGTAATAGGTTGCCTCCTGATTTTTTTAACTGATTCTGAAGCTTTCGGTCTCTATTTTAACTCAGGTCCTTAATGCTGCAGCTAGGGACTGCATTCCTTCCTCCTGAACCAGTGCACCATTATACCGTTTTAAAAAAAGGCTAGAAGAGCGACTGCTGCTATAGATCAATTTCACTAATTGATAGTGTTAAAGTGATGGGCTGGGTGGTTTCAACTAGTCTTTTTGTTTGGACAGAGGACAAGCACGTTTTTTCAGATTTGTAATATGCTGTTAGGGCTGACTGGAGTAAGTTTGATCAGTGTTTAAACTTACATCTGCTGATTTTTAAATATGTTACGGTGAAGCATGGCAGTCTACATCTCGCTTTTATGGACCTGACGTCAGCGTTTGATATGGTCAAGAGAGATAAATTGTGGTTCTTAATATTTCCTATGGAAGCTGATCCAACTATTGTTATATTGATAATGGACCAAAATAAGGACCGGACAACTCCAATAAGATATGGGGTCAAGGGGCAGTGCCCAGGGAATTTTAATATCAAGAGGGAAGTTTG
Organism: Lissotriton vulgaris; assembly: GCF_964263255.1. Classification (NCBI taxonomy): domain Eukaryota; kingdom Metazoa; phylum Chordata; class Amphibia; order Caudata; family Salamandridae; genus Lissotriton; species Lissotriton vulgaris. The sequence continues at coordinate 447,227,591 of NC_141694.1, forward strand.
ACAAAGATCTTTTTAGAACCATTTACCTTAAATATTAATCATTTGGAGGAGGTTCTAATTATGGGTGCTAAAGATCTCCCTCTTGTTGGTGACAGTCAGACCAATCCCTGCACTTCTTTACGCAGATGATGGTGTTTTATGACCCGGCATCCCATGAACTCCTAGGATTTGTATTGACTTGTTTATTTGTTTTATGGATTACCTGGACCTGTCTACCAATTTTAAGAAATTGTATTAATGGCAGAAAAGTATAAAATAGTGATTTATTTATACAGGGTCATGAATTTGAGTAGGATAGTGATGTTTTCTTATCTGGGGGTACAGTTTGCTGAAAAAGGTTCCTGGGTTCCAGTTGTACATTTTAAAAAACGTTTCTTAATTAGGTTAGTCTCTGCTATTTTTGATTTTGCCTTAAGCGTGGGTAGCAAGCCACTGACAACTATAAAGAAGATATACCATGCCAAATGTATCTCATTTCTAGTGGCTGTGACATCTGGGTGGTTGGGGACACTGCTATCTTACAAACTGCAGAGAATAATTTTCTTAGAAATTTGCTGTCCCAACACAGGGGCACCCTAGCTTTTATAGCTCATGAGGAATGAGGCATGGGGTATGTATCTGATACTCTTGCTTCGAGACATTTACTTAGGTGGCTCTAGGTCTGGTTAAATGTTGATTTAGCATTTAATAGAATGATATTGAAGGGTTGTCTGTGTCTTTATGGTGTCCATGAAATCCAAAGGCTGTTGTATATTGAATCTGATTTGAATGCGGTGAGCCATCCAGAACAGTTTGATAACCTGGCTACTATCCCTAAAGCAGATTTGAAATGGACCAAAGTACAATTACTTACAAATTGTAGAGATAAGAGAGAATCTATGGAGCTGTTAAAACACTCGGTTAGGGCCCATGTGATGCTGGAAACTAACTTCTCTATTGAACCCTACTTGTCGCTGGTGGTTCACCCAAATTGCTGTTATCTTCTAACTGTGCTTAAGTTAAAACTTTTGCAGTGTCTAGTAGCAAATCCAGGGGGGCTGGTGGTTTTATAAAACAATCTGATATATTTTCAACCCAAGACATATTGCACTTTATCCTATTTTGCAGGTTTTAGCAAATATATTCTTCAGCTTCCAAAGGATATGCATATCAACCAAGCAAGACCAGCCCTGTTTATTTGCAAATGTTGTCCTCTGCTCATATATGTTATGCGATTGCTGCCTTTTTAACCACATGACTGCTAAGGCAATTCCCCTCCTGAGCTGGAAATTGTTATAGTCCATAAATCATGACGAGCTCAGCTCGTCATGAGCACACGGCCAGTGTACTGCATGACGAGCTGAGCTCGTCATGAGCAGCAAAGGGGTTAAGAGGTGCTATCAAGAAGAGGGCAATGGTCTATTAAATCATTTTTGAATTTTATTGATTTTTACTATAATGCTGCTCGCTTGTCATGTTTCCTACATACAATTAAATTGGTAGTAATGTTGTGCATTAAAAGTGTTTTTTATGAATCTGTGTTTTGTATGTTCTTTTGTGGTTTTATACTAAACAGAAATAAAGAGAACTTGACTGATTAACTAATTGTAATTGCAGACATAGAAGTTGAAGTCATTCATGTGACCATAATATATTATATGTGTTCCCCATCACAAATTCCATATAAGGATCACACATTCATAATAGAGAAGGGTCTACAAAGCTTGTGTAGTGCATCAGATGCCATATCAGCATAAAGGGTGACTTACACCATGTAGTATTATGATAGATCTAACATTATTCGGCAAAGCCTCTTGGTGGTCATCTGTTCACGCTAGCCTCGTTTAGCTAGTAATTTAGTTTCATTCAAGAGCACATTATTTCCAGGGATTCTAACCCCATGAATAAATTGCTGAGAAAACCCAGAATTCAAGTTGATACTCTGCTAAAAAGTGTTAGTCCTCACATTCTGCGACATAGCATCTCTGGTGAGGGACCTCAGAGGCCTCTTCATGGGTTGTCAATGCCCCTAGACTGTAGTCAATAAGTTGAAAGTGAACCAGAGATTCTTATGATTATTATGTTCTTCATTTTGACTCAGCAACCTTTATTCTAAAAACAGGTCAACACGCATTCTAAGAATACTTTTAATATTTGTTTGCATCAAAAATTGCATTTTTGAATTTCTTTTTTTACACTCACAGTGCACTCAAACTGGTTTTCAGAACAGACATGATCATCATGCAAAGTTAATTCTGCTTCTAGGGTTAGGAGGTTCAATGATACTGTGAGCCACAACTTTGAGGTTGCCTTCAGTGCCATGCCTTAAGGCCTCCTCGTCCTCCTTATCTGTGCTGTAGCTCACAGATGCACTATCAATTCCTGGTTAGAAAATCATTTTTACAACCAGATTATTACTAAGCTCATATATTTCATATTCTTCCTCAAATTAGTATCTATGATTCTCAATATAAGTGTAAGACAGCAGTCTAAATTACATAAATGAACACAAGACCATAGGAGGATTACAAGGATGTCCCAAGTCCTCTGCCTCAATATTTGTACTTTGTTTCTATATCACAGTCTAGCATATTGTGGGCTGAAAAATATGAATCAACCTTCATTCCTACCACTGCTTTACTGACACCTGACTTCTGTTTGTCATCTATGAGCGTACCCACCTGAACAGTAACTTCAAGTAAGGCGATAAGAGTTAACTTTGACCTAGTTGTACACTGCCTATTCCACAGATTAGTAATTAAAACTATTTGTGGATCACCACCAATTAAAAATAACTGTGGTATATACCCTATCACTGTTTTCTTAATGTGACCTTATCTTATGTTGAATCTTTCATCAACACATTACAAACAGAAGACATTTATTTCCGCCAATTTTCCGAAAAAAACTCTTTATCTGAGTACTGATGGCAAATGGAGCTTTATCAACTTGATAAGATGTCCAGTAGATCCATACTTGATTTACACAGAAACTGTTTCAAAGCAAATTCAGATATCTGAATTCACCCTCCTAGATCTCTCACCTACGACCGGAGTAGTGCATGGACAGACAAAATGAAAACTATTGGACTCTCTCCTAAAGATAGCAAAAACTACAAAAAGAATTGATTACACATTTGTTTTTTTGCTCGATGTCGATATGCACTCAAAAATGTGAGCACTAAATTGAGAGTACAATATAGAATCAATCAATGTTCCTCCACAACGGCCTGAGACTAGCAGTAAAAGCCATACTTATTAAACAATTGATTTTGGAAATGCCCCATTAACTGGATTTCCAAAACATCCTACAGGCATCTGTTTACATTCAGCTGGCTGGCTTGTCTTTGCAAAGAGGAATTTCAACCACGTCAGCCCTGCCCTAGCTTCCCTCGAACAGCTTTAAATGAAAACACATAGGGGCATATGGATAAAAAAACGATTTTGCGATTCTCAAAATGCAATTGTTTTGCGAAGCTAATTTTGAGAATCACAAAATATGATGTAAATCAAAAATTACTAAAATTTAGTGATTCCCAAAAATGTGCAGATTCCTTAATTGTGCAATCGCAAATAAGGAATCGCCATTTTAGAGAATCTGCAATTCAGGTGCAGCTTGATGACATCACACCCAGGAAGTGTGACTCCCCATGCTGTTCCTGATTGCCTGAGGCTGTGTGAGAGGCTGGGAGGAGAAGCAAACCACTTTGGATTGCAACTCAAACAACTTCCAATGGATCCCCAGGAGAAAGTGAAGGAGAAGGAGAAGGCTGGGAGAGGAATAAAAAACAGCTGGTCCAACTCGTATCTTCACCTACACATGTGAAAGGACATCTACTAGACCCAGTATTTAGCAACTGTCTGGGTCTAGTGACAGAACCCCCTATCGCTCTTCCATGGACAGATCATCAACTTATCCGGCTAAACTGGTGCATCCCTAAACCGCCTGCTCTTTCGCCAGGTTTGCGGGAGGCTCGAGATTGGCCGAAACTGTCAACTGATGAGTGGGCTCGTGAACTCCAAGCCACAATCCCTCTAATTACTATAGACCCTATAGAAGCAAATGACACCTTTAACAGCTGGATTACTCAGTCACTGGACACTATTCTTCCAATAGTAAAATCTCGCACCAAAAGGTCTAGGACGTCAGCCCCTTGGTACACTACAGAGCTTAGGGAGATTAAACGTAAGTGTAAAAGGCTGGAGAGGAAATGGCGTCTGGGATATACAGACCCCGACAAAATAGCACATAGAAACTCCATCAGGAACTATAAGCTAGAGATTAAAAAAGCTCAATCCCAGCACTACACACAAAAGATCAATGATGCTAGGTCCAACTCGAGGGAAATATATAGAATAGTAAAAATCTTACTGCACTTCCCCAGCCTCCAATAAATAGTGAGGACTTACAAACTCGCTGTAACGAGCTGGCAGATTACTTTTTTAATCAAATAGATCGTATCTACTCTGCTTTCCCAACTATTCACTCACAGAATCAGGCTGCTATTGCTGGCCTTCCCAACTATGGGGTAGCAGAAAAGAAATCTCGAACATTGGAGAATTTTCCATTGCTGCAGCAGTATTATTAGCTAGCCTAATGACCCAGGTAAAATCGGGCTCCCCCAGCGATTTGGCCCCTCCTAGATTTTTAAGGACCGTTAGTTAGACCATTTTACCGGTCATGCTAAAAGTACTCAATGCCTCTATCTCCACAAATATAGTTCCCCCTGGATCACTGACAGAATTTCGACCTCAGAAATATCGACCTACAAGAATATTGAGTCAACAATATCGAGGGCAAAAATATTGACATCCTATCTACAACATGGTAAGTACAAAAATATCGAAAAAATAATATAGATGTGAAAAATATCGATGTTAAAAATATCGATTTTTTTTTTAAATATATAAATGTAAAATTAAGTATATAAGACTAATAAATAAAATATACATATTTAAAAGTATCTAATAATGTTTAAAATTAATAAATAATACATATATATTAAGAATACATTAATTAAATATATACAGTAAATATGTAATATATATGTACTGAACAATAAGTATTAATAATTATTTTACTAATTTATAAATTATTGAAATATATTCTAATTTACTAACACATTTACAAACATAAAACAATAGCATAAATAAAATGTAAATAATATAAAAAATAAAATAAACATTTGATATTTTAACAATTAATTAAATAAAACGTTGGATAGCGTAAGGGTAAACATTACTATTCCTACTCCAGAGAGTGCAACAGTAGGGAAAACTGACCCTGAACTCAAAAAACACCCCTTTACCCAAGAACTGAAAACTGACCCTGAACCCTAAAAATACCCCTTTACCCAAAAACTGAAAACTGACCCTGAACCCAAAAAATACCCCTTTACCCAAAAACTGAAAACTGACCCTGAACACTAAAAATACCCCTTTACCCAAAAACTGAAAACTGACCCTGAACACTAAAAATACCCCTTTACCCAAAAACTGAAAACTGACCCTGAACCCAAAAAATACCCCTTTACCCAAGAACTGAAAACTGACCCTGAACCCTAAAAATACCCCTTTACCCAAAAGAAGAAAACTGACCCTGAACCCTAAAAATAACCCTTTACCCAAAAACTGAAAACTGACCCTAAACCCTAAAAATACCCCTTTACCCAAAAACTGAAAACTGACCCTGAACCCTAAAAATACCCCTTTACCCAAAAACTGAAAACTGACCCTGAACCCTAAAAATACCCCTTTACCCAAAAACTGAAAACTGACCCCGAACCCTAAAAATACCCCTTTACCCAAGAACTGAAAACTGACCCTGAACCCTAAAAAAAACACTTTACCCAAAAACTCAAACCTGACCCTGAACACTAAAAATACCCCTTTACCCAAAAACCCCAAACTGACCCTGAACCCTAAAAATACTCCTTTACCCAAACTTAATTAATATTTTTTAATTAGCAATTAATTATTAATTAACAATAACAATAAAGTAAATATATTAGCACATTAGCTGTAATTAATATAATTTAATAATTAATATAATTTTTCCCCAATTAATTAATTAACAGTAACTAAAAATTATATATAAAAATAAATTACTCTAATTAATGTAACTAATTAATATTATTTAATTACCAATTAATTAATAATTTAAAATATGTACACAATTATATTAATTAATTAACTAATTAATATTAATTATTTCCCAATTAATTATTTATAAATTTAAAAAATATATATTATTTAATTAATTATTATTAAATTACTCCCCACCCCATTCCCCTATAAACCCACATCCCGCTACAGAAAATATATATCAATTAATCAATTAATTTTTTTCCCAATTAATCAATATTAATTAGCAATTAATTATAATTAATTAATTATTCCTACTAATTATTAATCAACTTACCATAATTAAATTACTTCCCACCCTATTCCCCTATAAACCCACAACCCGCTACAGAACATATATATCAATTAATAAATTAATTACAATTATTTTCCTATTATTTTCACATAATTACCAATTAATTATAATCTATTCCCCTATAAACACACAACCCGCTCCGGTACAAAAACATAAAATTTACTTATAAATGTATTTATTATTATATATTATTATATAAAATTTATACACATATAATAGTAATTATTTTAAATACTTAAATTAAACATATAACACATACATAATAAAAAACTCTAAAATAATACAAATATCGATATTAGTGTCATCGAAATTATTAACATCGATATATATGCTATCGATATTACTAACTTCGATATTACTTACATCGATATTAAGTATTTCGATATTACTTACCTTGGGTCGATATTCTGTCCTACGATATTCTTGCCTTCGATATTATGCTCCTTCGATATTTCAGACTCGATATTATGGTAGGTCGATATTTCCTACTCGATATTTTGACTGTGTACCGTTCCCCCTAAGTGGAAAGAAGCCAGGGTCAAAGCACTTGCTAAGAAACCGAATATGAGCGTCACCAATCTTAGTAATTATCGCCCAATCTCCTTGCTCCCCTGGGCCAGCAAGCTACTGGAAAAATACATCAATGGCCTTTTTACCAAATTCCTTGAGGAAAATAATCTCCTTGATCCCTCGCAGACCGGCTTCCGCCCCAAGCATGGGACGGAGTCGGCTCTATTGGTGGTCCTGGAGGAAACTAGGGGCATCTTGGATCGGGGAGGATCGGTGGAAGTCATCCTCCTCGATCTCAGTGCCGCTTTTGACACTGTAAATCACACCATCTTGTTGCAACGCCTCGGGGAAATTGGGATTCAGGGAGGAGCGTTGGAGTGGATCCGCTCATTCCTATCCAGTAGGCAATTTCAGGTCTTTGAGGGAGCAACCATCTCTACAAGCAAGCCCTTGGACAGTGGAGTTCCGCAGGGCTCCTCATTAAGCCCGACGTTGTTTAACGTCTATATGAGACCGCTGGCTGGGGTCGTCCGTCCGTATGGTGTTAAGATCGTTACCTACGCGGACGATACCCAGCTGGTGGTCTCCCTCACGCGGGCTGGAGACCCTGTAGGTACAGTGGACCTGGCCGGATGTCTGAGCGAGGTTAGTCGATGGATGACCCTGTCTTGTCTCAAACTTAATGGAGACAAGACAGAGGTCATGATGCTGGGACATCTAGCACCATCCACGATCAATCAGATCTGGCCAGCATGCTTGGGTACCCCCCCAGTCCCCAGGGATGCCATCAAGAGCCTGGGAGTCTGGTTGGACAAATCCCTGACGTTTAACCATCAGGCCGTTGTACTACCTGCCACCTGTTTTGGCCTCATCAGAGTATTGAAGAAGATTCTTCCATTACTACAGTTTGAGGCTAGACAAATCGTGGTCCAGGGACTGATACTTGCCAGGCTGGACTTTGGAAACGCGCTCTACCTTGGGACCCCTGACTCCACACTAAAAAAGTTGCAGGTAATTCAGAACTGTGCGGCCCGAACCCTGCTCCAGCTTCCCCGCAGGACCTCTGTGAAGGCCGGACTAAAAAGATTACATTGGCTCCCGGTGAAAGACAGGATCAGCTTCAAATCCCTTTGTGTTGCTCAACAATCTTTCTGGGAAACTGGGCCACTGATTAGTCGCCCTTTAATCACCCCCTATCTCCCCAGCAGACAACTTCGATCCACCAATGCCTTATTGGCTGTTGTGCCAAAGGTCAAAAGATCTAGATCAGGAGGTCGCTCCTTCTCTTTGAACGCGGCCAAATTGGGGAACAGTCTACCTTTTCACCTCAGGTCCAACCGGACCTCACCTCTTTTAGGAAAAATTTAAAAACTTTCCTGTTTAACAAATAGTTGCTCCTCCTGTACTCAGCCCCATGGGCAACACCTGTTAGCTTTCAGCGCTGGGACGCTCATTTTCATTTCATTTCAGTGAGAGGGAGCAGGAGGTGCTCATGGAAGAAATGGCAGTAAGCTATTAGTTGCTCTTTGGGAAGAAATCACTGCATGTACCAGAGTCACGAAAACGGAAATTGCGGCTAGACATCAAGGCAAAGGTCAATGGCATCAGTGTGACACAGCGCTCTGTTGCTGATCTGCACAAGCGCTGGTACTATATGCGCTCCAGGTCCAAGGACAAGATGGCAACCAGGCTGGCAGTGGCAAAGAATACTGGCGGGGGAAACTCCACTGCAACTGAATCTAAGCCCCTTGAGGATTTGGTGGAGTCCACCCTACAGCCAGAAATTGTTAGTGGTGGGGCTAACATCGACAGCTCCGACCCTCCCAACACCAGACAAGGTAAGATGCATGCCAAAATCATCCCAGTCACATTACCATCTCAATCACACACTCAGGAATGCACCAACTACAAAGTAAAAATGCAACTCCATTACACTTTTTCCAGCATGCCCAGCAATGCATCATGGGAGATGTATTCAAACGCATCTTACAGTGGAGCAATGACACACAGCAATGTAGAATCAGTAGAAATAAATCATTAAAGGCAGAAAACGCTAGACAGCACTTAGCTAACCCAAAATCAGAAAACTTTATTAAGTGAACAATGTGAAGCAGAACACACAATTAAAATGTGCCTTTTCATTTCCAGTTCTAACTAAAACACATGATGACAGTTCAGGAGCTGAGGAGCCTGCACATACAGAGGACAAGGCAGGGCAAGAGGACACTGAGCATAACACACTGACAACACCTGTCCCACAGAGACAGCATTATATTGTGCCTCCACTTCCGCTGTTAGAGAGAGAACGAGAATCCATAGTGGATGAGGCCCAGCCAGACCAGGCACAGCGTATAGAACAGGTCCAAGAACAGCCCCCTGTGCACCGTAGGGAAGAATCATGCAGGAGACGCAAGGGAAGGGCAACCACCAGTGCAGATTCTGTTGAGGATCACACGTCTTTGCCAGACTGGAAGGCACCATGGTAAAGGTCCAGGGCCTGCAAACAAAATCAAAGCATCAATACACCAGCAGCTGATGTCTTAACAATAACCTTTGTGACATGAAGGAGGGCATGAGAGAAATGACGGGCGCAATTAAAGAACTGTGCGCCACCATGAAGAGAGACCAGGCAGGAAGATGCGGGGGAGACAACGTCTCTACAGCCGTCTGGACACATATAGCCAGGTGGTCAACCGCCTGTGTAATGCAACATTCCTGCTGTCACGCCGCTAAGTAAGCATGCAGGTTGAAATGGCACACTGCAGCCAGGATGTGGCCAAAGGGTTGGTGCAGGTGACAAAAGCTATAGACCAGCTGCATACTGCTATAATACGTGGCACAGGACTCCTTGGCACAAGGGATAGTGAGGAGCTGTCAAGCAGAAACAGCATCACCCCACCAATTGCCGAACACAGACGGTGCAGTGAAAGGCAGGGAACAACACTGGGTGCTTCAAGGGTGAGCAGTCAGCCCATTGAGCGTGCGACAGCAGGACGTGACAAAAATAATAAACTGTCCCAACATCATAATGGCAATGGGTAAAGTAACCCAGGTCATGTTGACTCTTGTTTACCCTCATACATGCACTGTGGCCATGACATGTACAACAGATTGTGCCAGTCATAAAGTTATTATTTTAGGCAGTGTGACTGATATTTACCTGCAGCTAAAGGTTAAATAAAACACAGTCATGCACAAATTATCTTTTGCATTGTGTCATCATTACTCACCTAAAAATAGTTTCGTGTTATCCCATCATGTCTGAGTCAGCCCGAAGCTGCCCCTACACCACCTGCTGGTCTGCAACGTGGACCTGGGCCCTCATCCTCAGATGAATCAGTGTCAGTCAGTTCAACTGGAATGCCTTTTTTAGTTGCTATGTTTTGGAGCATGGCACAAGTAGCCACAATATTGCAGCTGGTCTCTGGGCTGTATTGGAGTGCTACTCCACTTTTGTGGAAGCAGTGGAACCGGCTCTTTAGTATCCCAAATGTCCGCTCTATTACACAATGTGTAGATTTGCGTGTAACATTATATCTCCGCTCCCTTGGATTGGCTGGATTGAGATAAGATGTTAAGATGAAGTCTAGCACATCATATGCACTGTCTCCTACAGGATGTAAGACATAAGGTGGTTAATCACTGCCCTCTCACTTCAGACCTTAACTGTATGTTAGAGTGTTGCATTTACCTACCAGGTAGCCCTCGCCAAAGAAAGATATCAGTATATCCCACTGTGTTTAAATATAAAGGAGTCATGTGTACTGCCAGGGTATTTTGCATTAATTTTATTGATTATATATTTAGCATTGCAGATGACCTGTATGTTGAGGGAATGATAAGATTTGCGGTTCCTGAATACATACTCATTGTTTGATGGGGCTACATGGGTTCTATCTATACAGCAATGACATGTGGGAATTGTGCAATCTGGTAGAAATCCAGTTTTGTTTGCTGTAATACCTGTTGTGTGGTGGGGAATTGGATATGATGTGGTAGTCTCTGTACCATTGCATTTAAAAATGCCTGGAAGACGCGCAACAGGCAACTCTGGGAGACCCCTCCTGCTGCTGCTATCACCCCCTAGAAACTCCCTGATGCTAGTAAGTACAGTGACTACAGAACCTGCCCATGGGTTGGAATGGTTTGTGACCTGCGGTTTGGGTGTTGAAGCATGGGTTTTAGCTCAGCTATTAAATCCATGGTGGCTGAGTCCAGCCTATACTTCTCTAGGAACATCTCCTTAGTCAGCTGAAACAGAGTGATGCACACTCTGAATATCCATTCCTGTTGCCTCCTTCCCTGTGCTGCAGCTTGAATTAGCATCTTCCTGGCTATCACATACAGAGCTGCCATTATGAAAACTCATGTTGCATTCTGTGCCTGTTTAAATACTTTGCACCTGGTTACCACTGTTTTGAGTTGGTGGAAAACTGCATGTGCAAAATTATGTATACTGATAATTCGCAATTTGCAATTTTTTCTTACATATATTTTGCAAAATTGCAATTTGTGATACTGCAATTTGCAAAAATCGCTAATTGTGTGTCTGTATTAGCCTATTCGTAAATCAATTTGCAGATTTCTATAGTCGTAAAATAGGTATTTGTTAATTTTGCAAATACCTTTTTTGCATTGCATATTTATAGTTATACATAGGAAATAGCTTTTTTGCGATCACAAACACAGTTTTTTTTGCGAATTGCAGTGTTTGTGACCTCAAAATAGCTTGATACATATGCCTCTACACATGCACAAATCACATGATTTTTAATTGCAGATATGAATACACACATAGGTCATCATGTAACATCCAAATGACCCTCCTAGAATTATGCTCATTCATTATATTCTATATAAAAACGATATAAACAACTACAGCAAAATGTAGGCCCATGGGGTACTTCAGGGGAGGTACTGGTGAGTTAGGATATAAACGACTGCAACTTCACCTGGTACATGTGGTGTGAAAGGCAAATTAATGCAGGGATGAGCCCCCTATCCCCCAAAGGTTTTCTTGGCAGAAATTAAAAGTAGTTTTAACTGTACAAATAAGATTTCTTAAAATGCACCGGAGCAGTAAAATGTGTACAACTTCAAAGGATTTGAAAAATAGTGCTTAGAGGTGCCCCAAGGTGCCTTAATCTCAAAGTTGTTTTTGGGAAAGATAATGCTGAAAAGTAAATTTTAAGGAATATTTGCCCTGTAGCTTAATTAAAAAAGAATCTATTTAAATATCCCCCTAGAGAAGCTTTTATTAAGAGTATTTCTGTCATTTAGTGTTTCATTAAAATAACAACAATTGTTTCATTTTCATACGATACTTAATACAGGATATCTTGTCAAAAGCTTTTTATAAGTGTAGATTGTGGAACTCATTGACCAGTATCGCTTCTAAAATTATGGCAACATTTCGTTTTATTTTGATTCATGTATGTTTCTTACACTAAGTTTATTCTATACACGTTTTTGGTTTATAAATCAACTGTGATGCTCAGTCACATCTATTGCCTACAGTTTAGGGTATCCCGGGGCATATTATCAAGGGGGTTTATCTCCGCTTTTTTGGCTTTAAAAGCCAAGAAAGCGGAGATAAAATTATCTCCCTATTACCAAGCTGTCGCTAACACCAGTTAGTGACAGCTAATAGGAGATAGCGACCATCTTGGACCCCGCTTTGCATGTCAGTGATATTTATCACTAATGACATGCAAAGTGGGCGTGCCAAGATGTTAGCGACTGGAAACAGTCCCTAACATCGCTATCTCCTATTACCAACTTTTGGAGATATTCGCGCTAAGCGCGAATATCTCCAAAAGCTAACACCTACCCTGAGCAGTTCTTAGCCATGTTATCCAATGGGAGGTGGATAACATGGCTAAGAGCATTTGCTCGATAATGCATGAATATCGCTGACTTTTCAGCGATATTCATGCATTGCGGCCGTTTTTTATCGCATTTGCGATAAACCTTGCTAATAGCAAGGTTTATCTGCGATAAAAATCGCCGCACAATGTGCGGCGATAATTTTTGTCTCTAAACAAGTTAGAGACAAAAATTATCGCTAGTTGTTGGTAATATGCCCCCCTATTCGTTTGCCCTTACAGCATAGAGCAACAAGCCAATAATCAAGTAAAGGTACGTGGTATAAATTTGTAATTAAGTTTTTATCGTGATATTTTTGAAAGTTGTGCTATTTTACAATGGGCATTTTTATTTATTAATGCTCGTGCATTAGAGTTATGATTAGGCCTTGCGAGAGGAGGAGGTTTTATCAGTTGATGTTTTCTTGTACAAGTTTCTCGTAACTAATTACTAAGAATGTGAATTATGCAATGCCGCAGCAGATTGGCTGCGGGACTTTTAAACTGGATAAAGTCCATCCGCACCCACACGCAAGGTTGAGATACTGCGCGAAGGTCATCAGGTAGCGGTAGGAGTGTGTGTGCAGTGGGGTGCCTGTTATCAAGAGATGTCCGTTATGTGAATACGCTAGCGGGACATGAGTGAGAGGATGTTTATGATTTTTATAAAAGTGTGCCTTGTGGTTCAGGTATCCCGGGCGTTCCCTGCATAACAGCCAATGTGTGGTCAAGTATGTAGCTGGTGACGGCTTGCATTAGGGTCTGAATTTGGGATATCGAGTGTGTGCCTTAATATAGGGACGTGATGGCATATACTTTTGTACTGAATGATTACACCAAGGCGATGTCCCAGTTATGTAACCATGTTGTGATACATCGAGGGACAATTTTAGATGTATATAATGATATATATAATGATATGTGTATATTTCCACAGATAAACCTATAAGCAACGGATGTGCTGTTTGAGAGGGATCAAAGTATGAGAGATATACACCCTCGTGACTGAGTGGAAGCTGGTACGTGGGGACATGGCTCCCACTGGGTAAATAGAATGATCTTTATAGGACAGAATTTGGGGCTATGTCTCAATCCGTGTTCTGATTTTACTAATACCTGCAATGAAGTAAGCTGCGAATGGGGGTGTTTCTAATTTTTAATCATTCATTTTTGTTTGTCAGTCACTCGCGACTCAATGTCAGATGTCCAGGGAGGTGATTGCGGACCTCGATTGCCCTGACCAGTTTTTCCCCAAAGATATAAAGGCAATGAAACATGTTGGCCTTCCTTGAAGAGGTTTACAACATGCAGTGTTTTTAATGAGCAAACTCACACTTAGAATTAAAAAAGGGTACAACCATATACAAGAATTTACCTCAATGTTATTCAAGACACTTTGTCTCGTCTTCTCACGGGGTCTCCATTTTCTTTTCTGTTTTCTTTAGTCATATGCTGATCATACTGCATTATTGTTGACACCTTCTTTTCACTGGACACGCAATTTCTTTTCTATATGAGAAAGTTACCGATGATGACAAAAACGTGGGCACGCTGGAGAGAACCTGCCAGAAGCTCCTCTGGTGGTGCACACGTGAGGCACTTTCTCTTTTCTCCACACATTTTTGTTTGCGGTATACATACACTTAATTATAGAGAGTATATTATTTTATAAGTGACCTGGCTTACACTTTTTCTTTTTGAAAATATTAGAGAAATGGGCACAGAGGAATAGGATAGACTGTATAATTGAGCAGCATTGGTTGGGTGGAGATAGATAGAATCCCCTTACACCAGTCCTACGTAAAATATATAAGTGTTGCCCGAGAATGTCAGATCCTTTGTGTTTGAAGACTTTTTTTTTAACAAATTTTATTAAACAGTTGTTCATGACTTTTTTACATTAGGCACCATGAATACACTTTTCCATACACAATATTTCGGCTCGCCCACATTTCAAGATCCTCCTCCTCTTTTTAAACTACCTGTTAGAAGATCACATGCAAGTCGGAATCTTGTCTTCCCACTATCAGTTGCAATTTATCAAGCTGTCCGCTATCTTTTGATACTCTAATGGCAGTGAGCCATGGGTTACCACATGCTCTTGTCTGTCTCTTGCAATAAGCAAACAACTCCCTCTGTCTCCTCCCGCCAGGTGTGTTATGGTAAACATTGGTCCCTACTTACAGCGTATGTGACATTAAGATCATGATAAGGTGAGTGGATCTATTCCATGCCTTCACTCCTTACTCATACTGCCTTATCAATCCCTGCGGAGGGATTGTCTCTAGTGCACTCCGCAAGGTGACCCGCAGGTCAATATTCCCTGTTTCCAGCTCAAATGTCACCCGGGCATTTGCTCCTTTGAGCCAGCTTATGGCTGCTTAAGTAGTGCCACCTGTGCTTCCCATGCCCTGGCTGTCTTTAGGGATACCTTACTCCCATTTCTTCTGGCTTCTCTCAGCTGTCCTGCCCCCTCAGAATCTGCCCATTGTGTTAGCTTCCTCTTCCACCTGTCTGACCTGGGGCCCCCTGATGTCTTCCAATGACTAGAAATCTCCCATTTGGCCAGTACGAATCCCAGGTCTTGAAATGTACTTGTTACTTTTTTTTGGAGGTGTGAGGAACCAGGGTAAAAGACAGTACCCTGTTGTTATGGCCACTTCTCTCCCCGTCACTTCTGTCAGTACTGTGGCTACTGTTCTCCAGAAGTTCTCTAGTTCAGGGTAGCTCCAAAACATGGGACAAATCTCAGCCCTCTCCCTGCCACTTCGGTGGCATACAGCTGTTTGTATGTTAAAGTATCTATTAATGCGTCCTGGTGTGAGGTATGCCCTGTGAAGGACATAAAAATGTATTAGTTGAAACTTGGCATTTCTAGAGATCTTACTTGCTTGTTCCAGTGGGCCACTCCATATTTTCTCAGCTATGGGTTCCCCTAAATCTTCCTCCCGATGATTGAGTGCTGGGAGTGTCGTGTTACGAGACATCTGTATGAGCGGGTGACTGCTTTCTATGCCCTGGAGGAGGTTACCATGTACTAGCACCCTTCCGACAATGGTGGTTCTGAGAGTCCCCCTGCCCAATGTTTGTGCATCGCCACTGTGAGTGCATTGTGTAGCAGAAAATGTCCCTGAGGCGCATCATACCTTTCCCTAAAGTCATTAAACCACAGCAGGGACCCATCCTCAAATAACATGCCAATAGTGGTCACCCCTGCCTCTATCCACAACTCCAGGCCTTGCAGGTCCCCCCATGTGGCAGTACAATACAGATACATAACGGGATGTCTGGGGCATATGGTTGTTTGGTCTTGAACCTCTGCAAACTTCAGAGCTAACATTTGCAAATTACTTTTAATTCAGACATGCTATCTTTCCCCCGTGTAGGCAGGCATAACACTATACGATACAGGATAAGAGGCTTAGGCTCTGAGACACAGCATCCAGCTGATCAATCCTCTGCACTGACCGAGAACCCATTTTGTGAGCCATTGCAACTACCCAGCTACATAGTAATATTCAAAATCAGGCTGTGCCAGTCCACCATCTATCTTTGGTCTCGTGAGCCTGGTCAGTGCCACCCTGCGTCTCCCCCGTCTCCCTGCCCCCCATAAAAATGACTTGACATCCCTGCCGGGATCCAGACCGGAAGTACTCCAAAGAAATATAGCAACCTTGTTAGAGTCACCATCTTCAGTAGTGCTACTCTTCCCCCCCTGAAGTCAAAACGTGATTTCACTCCACTAATCTCTTTTCCTACATTGTCTTCTAAGAGGTCCACTTGGTTGTGGTAAACCTTTACCCACAGGTATGGCAGACAACTGCTTTCTGATAGTACTCCATCCACAGCCTGCGGCCTCTCCCGTCCTGCTGTAGCCGGGAATAGGCATGATTTCCTCAAATTCATCAGAAGACCTACTACCCTCCTCAACGGCCGCCAGAAGTTCCCTTGCTAAGAATGTTTAGTAGACTTGTTGCCTTGAAATATGTTGATCTACCAGTGGAGAGTATGTGCTGGGTTTTGTTATTTAACCTTGCAAAGGCTGAGATGTTTAAGGAAAGGTAATAAGAGTGAAGCTTACTCCCCTACATTATTTTTATATGTAACATCTAGACCTAATGGACTAATTTTGAGAATCACTGATTATGAATTTATAGAATTTGCCTTTCAGCAACATCAGCGTCAAAGAGAATAATTAATGAAACTTCAGATTTGACATTGAGCTTAGATTTTAATGAAGGAATACATAATCAGTACTAATATTTGGGATGAACCAGGTTTTGAAGAGCAGTCAGGTGAAGTTCAAAACCTAGTTGACTTGATATAGAAGTCTGCCTCAACACCAAGGGGCAGATTTACAAGCCCCTGCGCCACTTTTACGCCACTTTTCCCTTGTTAAAAGTGACGCTAAAGTGGTGCATCCGGCTTATAAATCTGCCCCCAAATTTTTTTCAAATTCTACTTATTAAAGAAGAGAATTACAATTAATTTGTAGTGTTGATGGCGCACCAAAAATCCCATTAATAACTTTTCTTGAAGGACCTCATTTGTCATGTTAGGGCACCAGGACATCTAATGCATCAGAAACCACTCGTAGGACTTGCCTGAATATAAGAACTGCATAAAGGTGATTGGTGACCCGTTCTGAGGAGGACAGCTCTTTGCAGGAGGATCAGTAGAAATAATGCAATGAGCTTATTAACATATTGTAGTATTCACTGTGTTGTGCCTCCCAGGCACCTGTAGTTAGAACCACATATTAATCAATTTTTTTTATTTTAATAAATATATTTATTGTACTGAAGGAGGACACAGTCTAGTGTCTCAGTCATGTTGTAATTCCACACCCAACACCCACCCACCACCAGGCGTCATAGGTCATGTGACTCTGGCCAATAAAAGGGGCCGAGCGCACATGCTCTGGGCCCATTACCCATCTCCACACCACTGTGTCTGTGTCTGCTTACTGAGTGATTGTATGCGTGCAGCATGAGGGCCTAGCGTTCCCACCCCAATCACCACATTTATGATGCATGTATTCGTTTTGTGTGTTAAACCGAAATAAAAGGTCTATCTATTTAATTGATATAAGAAAAGTTGCTATGAGGCGTCAGCTCTTCCACTTCGCATGAGGCCAAGATCTCAGGTTTGCCATCGATGTGTTAGGAGACGCCTACATTTTTTGAGCCTCTTCGTCAGTGGATTCAATCATTTGTATTCCGAGAGGCTGATTTGACAGTTACTGAGGAGGCATATAAAGATGTCACTTGTACGACATTCCTATTTAGTTTAAAACCTCAAGCCGCTCCAAGATGTTCATTAAGTATGTATTCTAATTTGCATTATATGTGAAAAAGGGGAGAGCAACAGAAAATAGTTTCTTTAACTGTTTTAATGAAACACTTTAACATAATTAGATGTTTCTAAAACATGCGTTTGCAACCAATCAGTAAAATAAAAGCCATACATTTAATTAACTCACTTCTATAGCGTTCTCACTGGGATTCTTACAGAAATGAAGTTAACATCACTGTAAATGTAATCTCCTGTACTTCCCTCAGACAAATGCTTATTTAAAAAATATTTCTGAAAAACGAATTGTTCTCAAGAGTCTTATTGCAAAATAATATTTCCTGGCATTCAAAAAATCCACACAATGTAAGAACACATGAAGCTTGAAACACTAACTATTACACTTTTAATACAAGTGTTTCTCTGAGCAGCCATGCCAAAACATATTTGCTTGAATCACATAGATTGTAGTTTCAAATTTCCCTAGGGGTGGAATAGTAAGCAGTGGTCTTGAATGCAACAACACGTTTACTAACATTAACCAGTGAATTGTCATCTAATCTAAAGAAAAAAACAACAATCCATAATACTAAACATTAAGGGCCAGATGTAGGTAGACATTTACCGACCGGTAACAGCCGATTTGGCCGTTACCGACCGGTAAATGGCTATTCTAGATGTAGGTAGGCTATTTAACCGATTCGGTAAATTTACGGATTCGGTAAAATACCGAATCGGTATTTTTACCGAATCGGTAATTTTGAAATGTAGGTGGGACTCTTCTGAGTCCCACAGGTCTTACTGAATCGGTATTTTACCACCCAATCCAATTGAGTGGTAAAATACCGATTCCAGGTGTGCATGCACATGTGTGCATGCACACCCATGGCATGTGACAGACGGACATGCCCTTAGGGCATGTCTGTGTGCCACATGTCACACATGCAACAACACGTTTACTAACATTAACCAGTGAATTGTCATCTAATCTAAAGAAAAAATCAACAATCCATAATACTAAACATTAAGGGCCAGATGTAGGTAGACATTTACCGACCGGTAACAGCCAATTCGGCCGTTACCGACCGGTAAATGGCTATTCTAGATGTAGGTAGGCTATTTAACCGATTCGGTAAATTTACGGATTCGGTAAAATACCGAATCGGTATTTTTACCGAATCGGTAATTTTGAAATGTAGGTGGGACTCTTCTGAGTCCCACAGGTCTTACTGAATCGGTATTTTACCACCCAATCCAATTGAGTGGTAAAATACCGATTCCAGGTGTGCATGCACATGTGTGCATGCACACCCATGGCATGTGACAGACGGACATGCCCTTAGGGCATGTCTGTGTGCCACATGTCACACATGCCTTAAATCGGGGTGCTAGAGGCTGTCAAAGTGACACCCCCTGCACCCTTGCAAAATTCGGTTTTTACCGAATCGGTAAATACCAATTCGGTAATGCCCATTGATTCCTATGGGCTTCGATGCCCATAGGAATCAATGGGCATTACTGAATCAGTATTTACCGATTCGGTGAATACCAATTCTTACAGAATCGGTAATTCAATTACCGATTCTTTCTACATCTCCCCCTTTCTATTTTACCGATTCACAAATACCGAATCGGTAAAATTCGGTATTTATGAATCTGTAAAATATACTTACCTACATCTGGCCCTATACTTTTCCAATTAACACGTTTAGAGAAACACAAATCTCTTTGAGCTTACAAAAGGTAATCGTTTTTACTTTCTTGTTGAAGCTTATTGATGCAGAAGCTGCTTAACAGTTGTGCCTCCTGCATTGTCTTGAAATACATGTTCAGAAAAAGATCTCCATTAGCAAAGTATTACTCGTATTATGTTTCTCTCTCACACTTCTTATATCTGAATTTGGGGTACTGGGAAACTCACTTTTATATTAGAGATTGTTTCTCGACATAGAACAATTATATTTTATGGTGGGCTTCAAATAATGCAATCAAAACATAAGTGTGCCCTACAGATTCATAATCAATCGCAGTTTAAGAAAATATTTTAACAGTCACATCTTTCCTAATTATTTAGTGGATTGTATTAGACTGATATAGTTCTGACAGACCTCATAATATCAAAAATGCCTGATAGTTTCTGGTCGCGCTGGACCTAGACAAAGACATTTGTTCAATCCTGCTGTTTATGCAGTGCAGGTCAGGTACAGGACCAGGGTCACCCAGTCGCTGATCAAGAGATGGCATGTACTACGATGTGAGTGCCTGTATCGGTCTGTGTCATGCTGTTTCAGATCCTGTAAACCCAGTAGTTGAGCAGGGAGGAGTACACGCTGACTCCAGCCAAGGGTCAATATGCTTGTGAGCTGTAGTTGGGGGTCATGACTAACTCCCACAGAACAATCAGAGAAGACCAGAACAGGACTATTTGGGTCTTGTCAGCTGGTAAGTAGAAGTGTCCTCTAGAATCTTGTTGTGTTCCTGTAGCTTAAAAAGGAGCTCAGCCACCTGACCATTGGATTCACTTATGGTTAACTGAGTTTAAGACATGCAGGTTCAGCATCCTTCTTCAGACAGCAGGGCAGTCCTTTTCCTGAAGTTTCTCTGGTCCTGTATTGTTACAATGAGAGGTTCTGAGGCTGCCAGTTTTTTGGGGGGTTGGGCGCTGTTAGACCTGGCCTCCCTTTTTGAGTAAGTATGGGCGGAAAATCCGTTACGCTCGCGGATTTTGCAGATTTTCGGTAAATTCGCAATCCGCGAGATTTACGAATTTCCCGCAAAATCCGCAAATTCGCACGCAGCGGATTTTTTTTTCTTGGTGATACAATTTTGCGGCGCGCTGCGTTTATCATCGTTTGCCGAGTTATTTTTCTTGATATTTTGCGAGTGCTGCGCCATTTTGGATCTTGCTGCGGGATCCCGCAGGAATTTGGCAAGCGCGATTACATAATCGCGGGTTGCCAACTAACGCGAGTACGCCGTGATCATGTATCGCGGTACTTCTCAATTGCGAGCTTTGAGATGCGGCGAGCAGCAACAATCTCGCACACGCAAAAATATAAAATTTGCAATTCTGCACAAAAAATCCACAAGCAAGCAGCATAAACCTTCTTGAAATGATGATTTTTATCTGAATAACTCCTTAGGTTGACATTTGCCTGCACTTTTTTTTGCGAGGAGTCCATTTTGGGGAGGGGGGGGGGTGGAAGAAAGGAAGTGCCCCACAGTCTTCAACTTCCTGTTCCTGTCCAGCAGGCTCCTCCCAGTGCTTTGTCCATCTCCTGGTCACTTTTCATTTGGATCTGGAGCTAGAAGGATTACTTTTTGTGGATGCTGCTGGATATTTGGATTTGAGGGCTTTTTGACTTTCTTTGGATCACTTTTGGATTAGAAATTTCACAAGTAAGTTTGTTTGGGGCATTACAGTTGCTGCAACTACAATTTTGGAATTTTCGATTTTTGGGCTGTTTTGGGGCCTTTTGCCCAGGGGTACTCAGTGGTGGGTGGACTGAGTCTTTCTGTAGGGTGTCTTCTCTTGAACTTAAACATCATGGAGGGCATGGATGGAATGGGATTGTGCTGATTTTTCAGTGATTTTCGTTTTTTGGGGCTGTACTTGTGGCCTTTTCACTAGGGGTATTGAGTCTTGCATGGGCCTAGTCTTGCTGTGGGGTGTCTTGAACTTAAACATCATGGAGGGCATGGATGGAATGGGATTGTGCTGATTTTTCTGTGATTTTCGTTTTTTGGGGCTGTACTTGTGGCCTTTTCACCAGGGGTATTGAGTCTAGCATGGGCCTAGTCTTTCTGTGGGGTGTCTTGAACTT
The DNA here is from genome assembly GCF_964263255.1 of Lissotriton vulgaris. Classification (NCBI taxonomy): domain Eukaryota; kingdom Metazoa; phylum Chordata; class Amphibia; order Caudata; family Salamandridae; genus Lissotriton; species Lissotriton vulgaris. The sequence goes on from NC_141694.1 coordinate 447,249,498, forward strand.
AAACATCATGGAGGGCATGGATGGAATGGGATTGTGCTGATTTTTCAGTGTTTTTCGATTTTTGGGGGTGTTCATGGGGAGGGACAGGCCATGTGGCTGGGGGCCATTTTGAGTGCTGCTACAGGCCCTGGCCATGTGCTGGGAGGCAAGTGGCCATTTTGAATGCAGGCATTGTTGTTAGGCCTGCAACCATTTTGCCTACTTTTCAACCTTTATGCCCAGGGGTAGTGAGTCTTGCATGGGCCTAGTCTTTCTGTGGGGTGTCTTGAATTTAAACATCATGGAGGGCATGGATGGAATGGGATTGTGCTGATTTTTCAGTGATTTTGGTTTTTTTGGGCTGTACTTGTGGCCTTTTCACCAGTTGTATTGAGTCTAGCAAGGGCCTAGTCTTTCTGTGGGGTGTCTTGAACTTAAACATCATGGAGGGCATGGATGGAATGGGATTGTGCTGCTTTTTCAGTGATTTTCGTTTTTTGGGGGTGTTCATGGGGAGGGACAGGCCATGTGGCTGGGGGCCATTTTGAGTGCTGCTACAGGCCCTGGCCATGTGCTGGGAGGCAAGTGGCCATTTTGAATGCAGGCATTGTTGTTAGGCCTGCAACCATTTTGCCTACTTTTCAACCTTTATGCCCAGGGGTAGTGAGTCTTGCATGGGCCTAGTCTTTCTGTGGGGTGTCTTGAATTTAAACATCATGGAGGGCATGGATGGAATGGGATTGTGCTGATTTTTCAGTGATTTTTGTTTTTTGGGGCTGTACTTGTGGCCTTTTCACCAGGGGTATTGAGTCTTGCATGGGCCTAGTCTTTCTGTGGGGTGTCTCGAACTTAAAAATCATGGAGGGCATGAATGGAATGGGATTGTGCTGATTTTTCAGTCATTTTCATTTTTGGGGGCTGTACTTGTGGCCTTTTCACCAGGGGTATTGAGTCTTGCATGGGCCTAGTCTTTCTGTGGGGTGTCTTGAACTTAAACATCATGGAGGCCATGGATGGAATGGGATTGTGCTGATTTTTCTGTTTTTTTCCGATTTTTTTGGGGTGTATAACTGAACTGATGTTCCTCTGTCTTCCTATGCTTTTAGGTGCACAAGACTCAAGAGAACCACCAGTGCCAGGAAGAAGTCCTGCAGCGGTGTGTGTGTGTGCAGCATAACGTCACGCGACGTCACGTCTGGCCTCAGACAACTTTACAATTCGTGCAACTGCGGCCTGCTGTCTGACCTGCTCTGAAGAAGATGGCCCCAAAAAAAGGTCTCTGTAGCTCCTCTAGCAAGAAAGTTGCTAGTAAGGAGCAGAAGAAGCAAGTTACCAAGGAGGCTGGTGTGCCGCCCGCCGCGTTTTTTGGGAGCAAAAAAAAAAGTACGCCTGCAGCAGCAGCAGGATCTGCTGGGGACCAAGCTGGGAGCAGCACCCCCGCTCCATTGGGTTCAGTGCCTCCACCACCACGCCAACTTAAGTCAAAGCCCTTGAGTGCTTCAGAGGCAGTCAGTGTACTTCTCCAATCACCATCGACCAGTGATGTTGGCTCATCGCAAGAAAGAAGCAGCAATGCCCCTGAATCAACACAGGTTGTTGTAAGTCATCTGACAAGTGGTGAACAACCACAGCCGCAACAACAACACCATGTGCAAGTACAAGCCCAAGTACATGTGGAAGGAGAGGCAGCGCAAGGAGATGCGCAAGCAGAGGTGCATGGAGGGTCACAAGTGCCCACAATAGTTGTTCCTCCCGACGTAGGGGCACATCAGGAAATCGACAATCAAGGCGAGGTATCATTTGAGGAAGCCACTCCTTCTGATGATCATTCATTGTCTTCCACACCCCTAGCAAGGAAGAGATCAAGGGTGAGGTCTACATCTTCTTCAAGCACACCTCCTTCTGATGATCGGGATGAAGATTGGGAACCACCAAGGCTGTCTGAGAGTGAGGCACACCATGATGTGACAAAGATACCTAAGCGTAAAAGGAAGGTCGTCGAAAAACTCATAGCTATGGAGTGTGATGAGGCTCAACAAGAAGTGACGCATACTGCTGCTGATGAAGCCCTTCACGACGACGATCCAGTCATCATAATGGTTACTGCAGCCCCAGCGGGCATGCAGCAAAGAGACATTTTGACCCTATCCCGAGAAGCTGCTGAGCCTGATGATGATGTTGACGAGGAGTCAATGGAAACACAACAATCATTGGATTTGGAGTTAACTAGTACACCAACACCTACCGCTTCCATATTTCTTCCTCGAAGAAGGGAGTGGGACCTCCATCCACCTCGACCTCAATTAGTGGTGGTGAAAGTGCAAAACGTACTGAAGTTCGGCAATCCACATCCTCCACTTCATCTGGCATTAGCATCAGGACCACCACCACCAGTATCGCCGCCTCCTCCGGCCCCCAAAGACATTTCAAGTCTCCAGTTTGGGACTTCTTTAGTGTTTGCCCAAAAAAGGAAAACTTAGCCATTTGTAGCATTTGTAAGCTTCGAGTTAGTCGTGGTAAGTTTGGTACCAACTATGGTACCGGAGGCCAGAGAGGTCATCTTAGGAGAGCGCACCCTGTCCAATGGTTTGCGCACCTAGAGGCGGTTAAGGAAGCCCGAATTGCACGTAATGAAAACGTTGATTTTTCATCTGATGATGACGAGGAGGAAGAAGACGATTCAAACACTTCACTTACACCCAGTACCCCTGTCAGCAGCACACCCCATGTGAGCCACACTAAGAGTGTGGGAGAGAGTGAGACATCAATGCGAAAAAGTTCATCAGCGAGCGTAACTGGGTCGAAGATATCATCATCATCCCGTAAATCCTTGGTCCAGGGCAACATTAAAAAGATGTTGTTTACAGAAGCGCAATATGAACGCAACCACCCACTGACGCGTCTGTATAACACTAAGCTGGCTAAAATGCTAGCTCTGGACCTTCTCCCTTTTTCTACTGTAGAAGGGGTTGGTTTTCTAGAATTAGTGGCAGCGCTCTGCCCTAAATGGAAAGTTCCTAGCCGGTTCTATTTTGCTCGAGTTGCGGTTCCAGCACTACATGAAGATGTTCTGGAGGTGATTGGGGCAGCTTTGCAGAAGAGTGCTGTTCACACTATACATCTGACAACAGACATGTGGACCAGTGGCGCAGGCGCTGATTACATGTGCATCACTGCACACTGGGTCTCTTTTTCAGGGGCAAAAGCAAAGCTAAACGCAGGTGTTGACCCGGACATTGTTTTTAAAGCTGCTCGGAAACATGCAACACTAGCCATGTTTGGTTTGGAGAAACGCCACACAGCAGAAAACATTTTGGATGTCTTTAACACAAAGGTCCTTAACTGGCTGTCCCCAAAAAAACGCCAGGTTGGTTATGTTTCCACGGACAATGGCGCCAATATAGTTAAGGCCATGAAGCTGGGTGAGTATTTCAGAGTGCCGTGTTTTGCGCACTGTATAAACCTGGTTGTCCAAAAATTCTTGGGTAATAAAGACAGTGCAGCATACAGAGTATTGGACAACTGCCGAAAAATGTGCAACCATTTCAGCCATTCTTTTAAGGCCCCGAAGCAGCTGAGGAGCCTGCTATATCAATGTCAAATGCCAGTGAAAGCACTCATCCAGGAGGTGGTAACACGTTGGAACTCAACCTTCTACATGCTTGAGCATCTGTATGAGCAGTTACGGTACTCGATCACTATTTCTTAACACAGGGTACAGCTCAGAAGGAGGACCTGAGGATGGGTGCGGCGCAATGGAACATAGTTAAAAGCCTGACACGTATGCTTCGTCCTTTTGAGTTCTTCACGCGTGCAGTCAGCAAGGAGGACTGTAATTTGGGAAAAGCTATCCCATTGTTGTACATGCTGGAGCACCAACTGAAGGAGGTGTGTTCTGTGTTTGAAAAAGATGTAAAAAACCAAGACTCTTTCGTTCTGGCTGAGAAATTATTAGAGCTCCTACAAGGTGATGAACGTCTTAAAATGATCCACTCAGAACAGCATTACATTTGTGCTACTATTCTGGATCCACACTACAAAAAGGTTACAAGTTACAAACGGTGGATAGCCTCCTCAGCCAAGAGGTTTGAAAGAGAACGGCAGCAAATTGAAGGAGAAGACAGTACATCAGCATCAGCAGGCCATCCCCAGTCACGACAATCCTCTTCTGCACCTGTGGCTGCGGCACAAGTGACCTCTCAGCCGTTAAAGAGACCGGCAACCGGATCATCTGCACCACCAGACGCAACAGTAACATTGGAGGCTGAAGAGGATTGGCTAGCTCGGCTTGGGTTTGGTTCTCAAAAGGTCATAGCAACAGCTAAGCAAAGAGGAAGAACCTTGGAGGAGAACCTTGATTCGATGGTCAAGGACTATCTGAATGACTCAACAGAGGTCTATGTTAATGCTGACCCATTGGCGTATTGGCATGGGAAAAAAGATTTGTGGCCACAGCTCACCAACCTGGCTTTAAACTACTTGTCTTGCCCACTCGCAAGTGTGTCTTCTGAACGTGTTTTCAGTGCAGCTGGTGGCATTGTAACTTCCAAATGGAGCCGCCTCTCGCCCAAAAATGTGGAGACGTTAACAATGATCAAGATGAATCAGCACCTCATACCACCAGATTTCAGAGTACGAGAAAGCGTGCCGGATGAAGACGAGGTGGCCAGCAACATAGATGAGGGAATTTCTACTCTGTCAGGTGACACTGAGCTCACCCTGCCTGAATTCGCAGAGTATGATGACGAAGCCTTATTCTCATTCCTGGACCGTGATACCGAGCCCTGAAAATGAGACAACGAATCAATAACTTTCTTTTTCGTCCGTATTCACTTTTATTCCTGTGTGTCTGTCTTTCTTTGTTGTGCACAGTTAATATAATTCAAACTTTAATCAGATAATCACAAAAACAAGCCCATCAGCAGAACTGTCTTCACTTGTTTGCTAATTGATTTGAAGGTGCCGCAGTCTGCATTCCTCAGGTTCACAAGTTCAGAAGAACATGCTCCTCTATCCTCCTCCTCCAGACTCCTATTTCCATCAAAGCAGAGGGCTGGTTTACGCCCAATGAAGAAAGACTCAGCACTTGTGGGGGTGTTGTTCTACCTCTTTGCAGGTGAGTTGACGGCTCTGGGGCCATTGCTGGGAAGCTCTAAAAGTGGTTTGGACCAAATCCGAGGCGCAAATCTTTTAGTGTTTTTGCTGACTTGCTTGCCTTTGAGGTGCTCTTAGGGGGGTTCCGTCTGTTTGTGGGTGAGTTTCGGGGTCTGTCAGCACTGCTGGGACACTCTAATCTTGATTGCATTTGCTTTCCAGGAAATCCGTGGTGGCAACCCCGACTTATGGCCTAGCTACGCAGCGCGTTTGGACCGAAGGCCGAGAAATATTGTAAGTAGGAGATGTTGCTTTTGGCCTGTTTGGGGGTGTTATGCTTTTTGGCGGGTGGGTTGGCGGGTCTTGGGCCATTCCTGGGAAGGTCTAATACCGGATAGAAGTGGTTGGGACAAAATCCAGGCCGATTTTTTTGTTGCTATTTCTGACATTTTGCTCAATGTAGCGTTTTCGGCGGCCGGTTTGGGGGGCTTCCTGGTGTTTGTGGGTGGGTTTCGGGGTCTGGGAGCACTGCTGGCAATGGATACTTTACATTGCAAGAGGTTTGAAGCAAATCCATGGTGGCAGAGGGGAGTTAGGGCCTAGCTGCAGAGCGCGTGCGGAGTGATTTGGGAAATTTGGGAAAAAATGACTAAGTCCCCACTTTTTTACTTTTGCTCTTTGGCTGTTTGGGGGTCTTCTACTCGTTTTCTCTTGGGTTGACGGCTCTGGGACCATTGTTGGGAAGCTCTAATACCGGATAAAAGTGGTTTGGACCAAATCCGAGGCGCAAATTTTTTAGTGTTTTTGCTGACTTGCTTGCCTTTCAGGTGCTCTTAGGGGGGGTTCCGTCTGTTTGTGGGTGTGTTTCGGGGTCTGTCAGCACTGCTGGGACACTCTAATCTTGATTGGATTTGCTTTTCAGGAAATCCGTGGTGGCAACCCCGACTTATGGCCTAGCTACGCAGCGCGTTTGGACCGAAGGCCGAGAAATATTGTAAGTAGGAGATGTTGCTTTTGGCCTGTTTGGGGGTGTTATGCTTTTTGGCGGGTGGGTTGGCGGGTCTTGGGCCATTCCTGGCAAGGTCTAATACCGGGTGGAAGTGGTTGGGACAAAATCCAGGCCGATTTTTTTTGTTGCTATTTCTGACATTTTGCTCAATGTAGCGTTTTCGGGGGCCGGTTTGGGGGGCTTCCTGGTGTTTGTGGGTGGGTTTCGGGGTCTGGGAGCACTGCTGGCTATGGATACTTTACATTGCAAGAGGTTTGAAGCAAATCCATGGTGGCAGAGGGGAGTTAGGGCCTAGCTGCAGAGCGCGCGCGGAGTGATTTGGGAAATTTGGGAAAAAATGACTAAGTCCCCATTTTTGTACTTTTGCTCTTTGGCTGTTTGGGGGTCTTCTACTTGTTTTCTCTTGGGTTGACGGCTCTGGGGCCATTGTTGGGAAGCTCTAATACCGGATAAAAGTGGTTTGGACCAAATCCGAGGCGCACATTTTTTAGTGTTTTTGCTGACTTGCTTGCCTTTGAGGTGCTCTTAGGGGGGTTCCGTCTGTTTGTGGGTGAGTTTCGGGGTCTGTCAGCACTGCTGGGACACTCTAATCTTGATTGCATTTGCTTTTCAGGAAATCCGTGGTGGCAACCCCGACTTATGGCCTAGCAACGCAGCGCGTTTGGACCGAAGGCAGAGAAATATTGTAAGTAGGAGATGTTGCTTTTGGCCTGTTTGGGGGTGTTATGCTTTTTGGCGGGTGGGTTGGCGGGTCTTGGGCCATTCCTGGGAAGGTCTTATACTGGGTGGAAGTGGTTGGGACAAAATCCACGCCGAAAAGCCTTTTGGCACTTTTTGTAACTTAGGGTTCGTTAGCCCTAGCAGCAGGATTGCATGTGTTTCGGGGTGTTCTACATTTTTGCAACTGAGTTCTGGGGTCTTAGAGCACTCGTGAGAATGTGTAATTTTGGTTGCAAGTCATTTGAAGAAAATCCTGGGTGGGAAAGGGGGGATTTGGCATACTTAAAGAAAGCCTTTGCCACTACTTTGAACTTAGGGTTCATTAGGGTTAGCAGTATTTCTATTGCATGTGTTTGGTGGGGGGGTTTTCGAGTCTTGGAGCGATGCTGGCTATGGATACTTTTACTTGGTTGCTTACAAGTGGTTTGAAAGCAATCCACGGTGGGTAAGGGGGTATTTGGGCCTACTTTCACTTTCAAAGTACGTTTTGTCACCAGTTTTCTGCTAGGCCTCGTTTTTTCCGATTTGATCGGGGGTCTTCTACATTTTTGCGACTGGCTTTAGTAAGGGTCTTGGTGGGAGCACTGCTGGGAAGATCTAATTTTGTTCTAAAACACAGTTTACAGTACACCTAGCTTGAGGGGAAAGATCCGCTACATTAATTTGCCCATACTTATTTATCCTTCAAAAGGTGACTCAGACAGAGTACGCACTGTCAAAAATATTGTACTGTCTGTAGCATGCAACTTACTTACCAAATTCAACAGGACAACTACAACAACATACAGATACAGTATCCATTGTGTTTTTCTAGGACTGTGACTGCATTTCTTGGATCTCTCTCTGCTTCTAAATGGATCCTTTAACACATCAATTAGTCCACTCCACTATCACATCTGCACCACACATAGTCATTTGTAAGTGCTCCTACGTAATTCGCAAGTCGCAGCACGCCCCAGCCCGTAGAGGACTGGGATGGCCCCAATGATGAAGCATGTCACCAAGGGGCAACCCTGGTGAGTGAGGGGACACCTAGAAAAAGAGCAATTTCTCCTTTTCTATCTACTACACCTTCCAGAACAACCCCATTGAGTGTTGTGAATGGATTTATAGTGACCAGCAAGGCTCTCAGGTATCTGGCAACAGAGACCTTATGTTGAATATAGTTATCAATATTTCCACACACGCCCTGTACTGTAGCATTCTTTCTTCCACAGTTGTCGAAAGTACTACTGACTTTTCACTGACATGCATGCAGTAGTGCATGCACTTTCAAAGATTGATGGATAGGTTTGTAAAAAAAGATTTGTTTATGTTCACAATTGTTTGTCCATGCTGTGCTTTTTTTTCTTGTCTCACAAAACCTTTTCCAAAAACCCCCGTACCCATCCATTTTTCAAACCCTAACCCTCTTCCCCCGGGCTGTGTGGTTTTGATTGATGTGTGACTAAATTACAGCAATAAATCCACACACTTGCTGGGGAGGATAAGGTGATACCAACAGGCTGGTGAAGAACTCCGAGGATATATTCTTACTCTGCTTGACAAAGACCCATGGCTAATGTCAAAGAACTTCAACCGAATTAGTAGTTATACTTTACCATTTGTTAGGCTACAATGTGGCACTGTTCTAGTGTACTGTCACCTGCTATATTCTCTATTGTACCGTTGTATTGCTCAGGAGGACAAACCAGATTTCATTTTCTTTTTTTTCATAGGCATGCAACTGCCACTGTGTCACACCAATAGTACCACCGCTATGAGGAAATTTTATCCGCCCAGGATTGCCAACCTTATTCGCTGTTTCCCGTGAAGCCAGCCCTGGGCCTAGCCCTACTTGCAAACAGAAATTACAGGTAAGATAGGCGTTTGGTTGGAGGTAGTATAATGGAGTATTAGGAGAGACGAGAGATTGACGGTAGTACTACTAAAGTCACAGGACTATTCAGGAAAACAAACTTACTGTTAAACCCCCACCCACCAGACTCAAAAGCTGTAAAAAACAGGTATGATCAGATAAAGTTTAAAAAATTATATTTTTATAGCCCTAACAAAATAATCTCCCGCAAGACCCTCCCTAACCCCAACGATTGTCCTTCAAAAGTCCCCAAAAAACCCAACTCCCAATTCCCACCCCCCAAAAGTCTCTAAAAAAGGGGCAAGGGACACTATGGCAGGGTGCTGTTGCCTTTAGCAGCCAGGGCATCATGCTCCTTGCGGAGGGTGGCAAGTTCAAAGCGGAGGCCCTCCACCAAGTTCTTATAGTTCAGGACCTCCTGCTCCAGGTAGGACAGTCTGAGGGATAAGCGGCGCCGGTGTGCCTTGCAAATCCTGTGGGGGACAGCTGCTGTCTTTGCTGCTCGGCGTTGGCGTTGGGCTTTGGTAGCCCGGCTCCGTACCGCTGGAGCACTGCGCTGCCTGGCAGCCCGCACGGAGGAGGATGCAGCTGTCCCTGTGGACGTTGTTGTTGTACCAGACTGCGTCTCCTCCTCCTCCAGGGCCACCAGCCGCCGATATTCAGCGACAGTGGCATCCAGCCTCCGTTGCCGGGCCATTCGAGCCAGCTCCTTCCTCCTTGATGGTGTCTTGGATTTGGAAGGAGCAACTACATGAAGAAAGAAAGACATAGTCTGTAACCAATGCTCCTTAAGATTAACACAAAATGATTGAGCAGAAAGTTGTCACAGTACAAGTAGCAAATTGAAAGCACAGTACATAACTATTGAGGACAGTATCTATGTAACCTCTGACTTCTTCATCCTTGCTCTAACATTAGTGGGAGTTTAAGGGACAAATTCTACAAGTACTATGGACTTCCATTACAGTCGACTATGACAGTACACCAGTCTTATTCCTCTTCTTCTCTCTTGTTTAGGAAAATTGGTACGTTATCTTATGCAAGCCGGCATAATGCCAGCGCAGTGAACTTGCACCCGAGAAAAACAGACGCACACCATGGTGAGTGAGACAGACTTGCGTTACTGTACCGGTCCAGAACATGCAGGTGGTGAAGCTCTTACTTTTCTATTACGGGTGGCACTGAGAATACTCTGTTAAAAGGGCTACTGCTTAATTAATTTAGCTTTCACCCTACAGTGCAAATGAGTATTAGAAAAGGAAAATAAAGAAGCTAAATAATCTGATTATCTATCACTTCACATGGGATGTATTTGATGACATATGGGATGACTTTAGGTGCTTTGCTTATTATGGAGTGAACATTGATACCCCCACACATGAATGACGGACTACTACTAAACTAAAGTTATTAAGAGAGGTAGGGAGTGTCCACCGTAATAACCAGATATATGCTGTGCTTGCAGTTGCAATACAAACTACTGCTACTATTCATGGTAGTATTTGGACAAAATTACAACATCTTTTCCTTGCCTTTCCTACACTGGAAAGGATGTGCGGGTGCTGTGTTACATGCTCTTCAAAGTAACACTTAGTTCATCCAGTGACCGTCTACTCTCTCTAGATACACATATGCTATCTAAGAGTCAGATAGTACCATGAATGATCCAGGCATCCATCCAATCAAAGTATATGCAGACATACAGTTTCTGTTTCACCCACCCAGGCTGTTCTCCTTACACCCATCCTTGCTTCATCATTCACCCAGCCATGCACCATACCATATTCTTTCCTTCCCAGCCACCTCGGGGACCAAGCAAACACATATCATTCTTCTTTGCCAGTCATCATTACATTTCTCGTTCTTCCACACTTACTTACACCCTTCTTTCGCTTTTTGTTCAGCCCTTCCATCAAGTTCACCTCAGATCTGATTGGGATTCTTCTCGCCAAAAACTTCACAGCTAAGTCGAAGTACATTTAGAGGAGCCTACTGCCTTGTTTATTTATATAATACACCCGTGCAGAAAGCACACTCTGCAGTCTTCAATCTCAAATGAGTAAGGAATGTATAGCTTACCTCTGCCCGCCACCACCGTGTCATCCCCCACAGATTTGTCCAGCACTTGCACCGCCTCGTCCCCAGAGTTGTCCTCCTCGTCCAATGCCACCACCACCTCGACGCTGGCCCCGCCTCCAGATGTTCCACCTACAAAGTACATTTAATAATGTTAGAATACACCACTCACTACTATATAATATTTGGTCTAGGAGGAAGAAAGAAATGTGAAAAAACTGTATACAATTTAATAATTTGTGACTGTCTACTGTAAAGTAAAAATGTCCCTTTTTCCATGGAAGGCTGTTGTCTTGCTGCACTTTTTGGCACAACTGATGAATGCTTGCTTTTTATTTTTAACACACACCAATTTTTCTCCTAACAGACAGAAGCTTGATTTCTAAGAACACAAGCAGGATCAAGTTCAAACCAGGTGAGAGCTCGGCTCGACCACAAGAAATGTGTCCAATTAATCGTCAGCACTAAGCACTTTTCCATTTCCAGTTAAACGTTTACTTTTATGACAAACTTGATTTCAATAAATGTGTTTACTTTTAATAAAGCTTTTAAACTCAAATAGACTCTGTGGTTTTTGGTCCTCCAGACTAGAGTGGATGAGCTAAAGGTTTTGGAAGTTTTGCAAGCATGAGTCCGTGCCTCTGCCATCGGTGACTTTGGGAGCTAAATGACTCTGCCACACTATCTAGTCAGTAAGGAGATTGGGGGTTCAACTACAAAGTCTGTTATCACTGAGGTATGTGGAAAGTCTAACAGCACCTATTATAATTGATAAGCTAACAATGCATTTTTTAGTGTCCATAGTTCTGTTTGTGCAGATTTTTCCAGGCAACAGTAGTAGAATGGATTGTCCTCCTATCCAAACTAAAAGTAAAGTAGTATCTTATTCTTTTTTGGTGGTCATTCACCTTTTTATTGTTGGCAATTGTCAAAGCATAAACATTTAGAATACTTGAAAAGACATTATGGACAATCCCAGAGGACTGCACTCAGTGCATAGAGCTATTGCTGACTAGAATGGGAGTCCAATGGAAATGCCAAATGTGCAATCTTAGTTAGCTACACAGACAGACTAATAAGAATAATCTAGTAATACTACACAGAGTCATAGTTGAGGCAGGATAAGAATTTAGATCCTGTCTACAAGAAGATCAAAGACGATTTAGAAAAAAATCGAATGAGGAACGCTGGGAAAAAATAAGTACTCTATATTAAAATTAAAACTTACTGGGGCCAGCAAAGGAGCCCTCGCCTGCCCGGTCCTGGCCTGCATCGTCAACAGCACCCTCCTCCTCCTGTGTCCTCCTCTTGCCCCTGGGGGAATCTGATGTACAACAGGAAAGAAAGAAAAACAGAAAACATGGATGATATTTGTCAACCAAATCAAACATTTCAAAAGAACTAACAAAATATTTTTGCGAAATAGCAAATAGACAACTACTCCACGGGATATATTATTGACCAATCTCATGTGGTCGACTACGTTATTACTTTAGTATTGCTTGATTTGCGGACCGTCGAATTGGAAATTACCTTATGTAACTCACTAAACAAAGTACTAAAAAGGTTTGCCTAGGATTGGCAGGCAGCAGTCCGCAGCACGCGTAGTGACAGCCAAAGTCCATCGTGATTGAAGATCAGCGACAACACTAAAGTTTCCTACTACATTAAGCAGTCATTAAAATACTCAAACTATTAATCCACCACCACTATTTCTTTTTATCGCCATGTGTACAAAGGAAGGACTGGACTTGAGTCTGTAGGGGCTGATTTAGAAGCCCCTTGCGGCTCTTTTTCTCCATTGTTGCGTGACTTTTCTGACGCAGCGACAGCACAAATGAGGCGCAATGGTGCGGCGTATATTAACAACGTGACGCATATGGGAGATGCATCACGTTGTAAAGCCCTGCGCCAATAGGGGGCGATCTGGCGCAAGGGAGGGCGTTCCTGCGCAGGAACGCATCCTAAAAGTGGCTGAGGTAAATCTACAAGATTTCAATCAGTCACTTTAAGGACAATGATGCGTGACTCAAACCCTGCGCCTGCTTGAAGCAGACGTACGGCTTGATGCAGCATTGGGGAGATAGGGCACCCCAGAGCATTGATGGAGCTGCACCATCGTTGCAACGCAACTCCAGAAATGCGCCGCCTTTACGGCACAGATGCGTAATGCTTTGGTTACGTTTTGGGCCCATGGTGCGCCGCATTGTAAATACGGCGCACCATGGGTGATGGTGGTGTGACGCACAATTACTGGCGCATCCCTGCTACTTTGCAGGGATGCGCCGGTAATTAAAAATCTGAACCTTAGTGTGTAGCATTACGCAGTTCTTTAAACTACACTCATACATAATTTCACAGGCCAATGAAATGAACACAAAATCGAAAACAAATAAGCATAGTAGCAACACTACTGAGAAGAAGGAGAGCAGTGTACCTGAAATGCACAGAAGATTTTGAAATATAATTTACCTACAATGTAATGAGCAGCATTATTGCTCTTGGTAAAAAACAAAAATCTGCAATATAATAACACAGCAGGAGAAAACATAGTAGTAAAGAAATAGCTACTACTACTCACCAAGCCCGGGTATCTCAAGGCCAAGGAGGTCGAGCAGATCTCCCTCACGGGTCAGGACATCCGTCCAGCGGTGGGTGGCCTGGTTGCAGGTGCGCCACACCCGAGAGTGGTGGTAAATGGCCTGGCACACCTTCTCCCACCGCTTCCGGCGCTCCCGGACCCCGTACCCGGCACTGATCTTGCCGCCTCCCATGATGGTCCTGGGGAGGCGGCGCTGAACATAAAAAATGAGTTGGCCCACCTCCTCCGGGGTAAAGATCTCCCTGGGTACGACCTCCTCCACCCTCAAACGCCCGCACGGGAGCCGGACACGGGGTGCGGGACCCTTCCCCTTCTCGGGATGCTTCCCGGCTCCCTTCACCATGGTCTGGGCGGAAAGGAATAAAGAAAATAGAATAGGGAAGAGAAGAAAAGAAGAGAGTTTAAAAAAGTAGTTTAAAATTAACCAAAAGTAGCAGTAAACACAAAAATATAGGGCTAGAAAAATAGAGGGATAGATAATAAGTAAAATAGATTAAAAAAAACTACAAACAAGCAAAGGATGGCAGAGATTTAGAGAGGATACAAAGACCATGCCCAGAACCATAGCAATGAATGAGAAACAAGATGGCCGCGCCCGTTCACGACCGCGCGGGTAAGTTCGCGGGAGATTTTCCTTGCGAACACGCGCAAAACTGTACTGGCAAGCCGCAGACTTTGCGAGATTACACTTCGCGCCCGGAAACGGAAATACGTCAGGCAAACAAGATGGCTGCGCCCTTGAACGACCGCGAGGGTAACTTCGCGCCTAGCGCTACAAGCGGCTCGCAAAAACGCACAAAACCTTGCCATCTAACACGCCGCAAAAAAACAAATTGCATATTCGCATGAATTTGCGGCTTCCGAATCCGATCTTGCGCGTGTTCGCGCCCAGCGAATCCCGCGAAATTGCAGAAAAACGAGTTTTTCAAAACTGAAAGCACTCGGCAGGGGCAAGAGTTCAAACTCATCATTAGTAACAATTCCCTGTAGTGCTTCCTGATCGGGGCCCCTCCAGAATTCAGTTGCTAGTTGCAACAATTGTATGACCCTGCTCTGACCCTCACAGCAGGCTCATAGAATAGCTACAAGTAGGCCACAAAGGTCCTGGGAAAAAAAATGCTCTGCAACAGAAAGCAAAATTACAGATAAGGAAGCAGGTGCCATACTGGAATTTTAAAACAGTGACACATTAATAAACTAACCCCAAATTAATTCATGTCAGTTGAAGCAGGGCTGGTGTGCTTGCTTTTCCCCCCCATAATCTACAGTGATGATGAACCAGAGGGTGGCATTGATGTAACAGAGGGTTGCAGTGGTGAAACAGAGGGTGCTGGGAACCTGTGATGATAAACCAGACATAGAAACAACATAATCGCGACCGTTGCATGCCGAAATGTAAGTTCGCAATTGCGAACTGGTACGAAACCCTCGCGAACTGGCAGAAATCCTTGCGAACACAAAAAAAAAATCAGCAAATTCGCTAGAATTCGCGGATTTTGCGGATTGCGAGTTCGCAAATCCGCAAAATTTGCGAACGCGAGATTTGCAAAATTCGCCCATGCTTATTTTTGAGCTTGATGCCCAAACTCGTTTTGACCTGCTGTGGTATTCTGCTAGTGAAGAATCTCCAAGGGTGCGTGTATGCTTGTCTCCTGTTGGAATTCTCAGGGAAATAAAAGATGCTTAAAAAAAAACCATATTCAATATAGACCCCCCCTAGGGAATTTTCATATAACCTGTTAGGTTTACTTGACCCAAATATCACAGATGAGAATGATCGTTATTTGTTAGATCTTAGGCTCACTTTGGCCTGCAAAGTTGTACTGACTAAGTGAAAAAACTTCAAAGAAGTCTCCTTTAGGATGTGGCAAGAATGGTTGTCCTTCCTCAGAGGGGCTAACAACATCTCACTCCACGCCTCTCACTGTGACCTCCACGGTAACACACTTGAGTAATTTACTGATTTCTGCTTCTTTTATATTTCTTATGGCTTATTTTTGCTCATTATTTGTCAGTATTCGTGTGGCCATTAGCATCATTTTAACTTTGTGGTTATCTTCATTTGTTCATTTGTTCTTCTCTTGAAAATTCAATAAAACGATTTGAAATTAAAAAAAGAACATGTCTGAAAAAAGAGCTGGAGAAGCTGTGTGAAGAGCACTGCCCTGCCCCTGATGTGTGTGGGGTAGAACGACCTGCAGTATTTGCTCCTGCCTGGGGGAGTGGAGTGGACTGTTCTTTCATTTATTTGACAATGAAGCTAATTGTGAGTGCTCTGTCCTTCACCCTTTAATTATAAAGGAAGACTTGGTTTGGGACCTACCTATCTAGAGCATGTGGAGAGCTGGGTGTCCCCAGCTCTTGTAGGGAGTGCTTCACTTCACATCAGGCTGCACTTCCCATTTATTTCACATGCTCAGTCCTTATGTAATTAACAATTAAACTTGTACAATGTTGAGTCCAAATCATCCAATTTACGACATGTACATTTCCCACCTGTGTCACATATTTTCTTTTTGCTGAAATCAGAATGTTATCCTCACATATCCTGAATTAATGCTCCACTAGGATATTGTTGGAAATGGTCTCTAGCTGGAAATAGTTTGCACCTTTGTCCAAGGAAGGGACCCTTTTTCCTCATCAGGGTAGGAGGGATACACTTCTAAAATAACCCCTGCTCACCCCCTTGGTCGCTTGGCATGCGCAGACAGGCTATCTCAGAGGCAGTGTGTAAAGCAATTGTGCACACATACAGTATTACAGTGAAAATACTACAGATGGTCACCACACCAGTTTTTGAAAAATAAGTAATCTTTATCTAAACCAAACAAGACCAAAATGACAAAAACCCACAATACAGTTATTCAAATATGACTTTCACAAGATAGAAACAGTTCTGTTCAAAGCTAATTGCAAATGCGACACTTTCAACACTAAGTACCTTGGATGCGCCAAAATCATGGACAAATGCAGCTGTAGGGAAGGTGATGCATTGACTCTTTATGTGCAGGGAAGGTGATGTGTCAGTTCCTTACTCGAGGGGAGGTGATTCGTTGGTTCCTTACTGCCATGCAGGGATAGGTGATGCATCGGTTCCTTACCGAAAGGGAGGTGATGCGTCAGTTTCGTACTGTGCCGGGAGGTGATGCATTGGTTTCTTATGTCTCATGTCTAGTTATAGTTATAATATTATCAAAACAGGATAACATGGTATCCATTGCAAATATCACAAATTTATATTCTCACTGCAGTGCCACATTTCATCATACACGTTGTATTTGATGTGCACTTGCTCCTTAAACCTTTTTGAGTATTTCCAAACTAATGTTGAATTAGTTTTAAAAGCATACAGATATTCTCTGGTACAAAAGTACTAGTGCTTATGTGCTATATGTTATATTTCAAAGTGACATGTGCTAATCTGCAATTCCACTATTTGTATCACAGTGGGGTACATTTTAAAGTGCAGCTGCCTGTGAGCAATATAGTATGCTCTAAACTGGCATGTTGTATCATGTAGACTATATGATAGTACATTATAGCCCCATATAATGGGTGCTGGATCATTATCTAAAAGTTTCTGTAAAAAATAGATGTGATCAATATAAGGTCATAAAGTTCTAATCTATAAGCGCTATTAAGAGTTAAGGACTAAAGTGGTATACTGATTTATAAGTCACGATTCACCACGGGCACCTTACGTACTTTTACAAGTATGGGTACACTCATCGAATGAGCAAAGAGATTGTTTTATTTCATTTAATTTTTGACCTTATTTAATCGTTTAGCAATGTAAGGATGATTATAAGCAAATGTATAATCATTCTGTTATAGAGTCGCTCCCTGATGAAGAGCCAATCGGCTCAAAATGCATTGGAGATTCCTGTATTTCTAATGAATAAGATGTGAAAACAAGACTTTACAACATTGAAATGCTGATAATTTCAATTAGAAAAGAAACAGATGAAGCAACACTTTAAAGTTTGAAGTTTCTAATTTTAATTTGTTTGAACCTCGTTGGAGGATAAAAGGAGAGACCCCTTATGGGGGATGCAACCAAAATTCAGTTGGAAGCACACAGTATGTAAAATATATATTGACGTAACCCAGGACGGCAACGTCACCCCAGGAGCACCCTAAAAAAGAACAAATTCCATCACAAAAACATTTATAAAGTACGTTCATCAGACCACAGGTTGTGTGCAGAGCTATTACAATTTAATCAATGTTGTAAAGTGGCATATGGTACTCTGCAAATCATATGACAATTCATTCACTCCGATAACTCATAAAGGTAAATAAACTCACAATCATCATAAATATGGAGCTATAAAGTAATATATCCATGGGAGGAATATGCCAGGACAAAACCTAATCAAAATTCTTTCATTTCTTCACTCATATTTCCATTTATCATGTTCCCAGTCTCCCCAGTGCAACTATTCAGTGATCATCATGTCCCAACCTAATAAGAGATTTCACATGACAAAGCTAAAATTATCATAAACATGATTTAAAGGTGATATCATTGTGTAGTCATAAGGTTCTAATTCATAGTGTTACTCAATTGTTATAAGTAAGCCAACTGTCTGGGATGATTAGTAAGGTTCAAAGGATAGTCATGGCACACTAAAGCATGTGGATGGCTAAGGACAAGGAGAGGAACATCAGTGCTGCTTACTCAGTCAATGATCACCATGCATCTTGGCTCTAGAAATGAACATGTAGTTCTGCATCCTTTCTATGGCCCCATTGGTTTTCTGTGTCCAGTATCATGATCAGTCGTGATTCTTCTCTCCTTAACTCATTTTCTTTATCCCCTCCTTGTGGATGGGCTTTAATGTGTTTAATTCCAAAATATTTGAAGCTAGCCAAAGATTGTTCAAGGTACTGTTTAAAGTGACAAGCTCTGGGGTAACTACTGTCACCATTCCTGATGTCTCGCGTGTGTTGCAAGATTCTAATTTTCAATATATGTATTGTGCTACCCAAATATAGCTTATCACATCCACATTTCAGGACATTGTTGCAAGTGATACTATCATGGATTGTGACGGTGCCGCCTTTAAATTTATAATATGTCTTTTGGTTCAGTCTATATTGGCAAGCTTTACAGGAATTTTATCTGCTAAAGCCTTTAATGTTGTTCAATAACGAATTTCCCCCACCTCCAGGATCAAAGTAGCTTCATGTCAGGATGTCACCCAGTGATCTAGTTTTCTTAGATGTCATCCGTGGGCCCGCAACCACTATATCCTTTAGGTATTTGTACTAACTTAGTGCATGACAATTGTTTTACAATATTTTAAAACTGGTTTGGGCCACACTATACTAAAAAAAAGAGCCTCTCCACCTTCTCCTCTTTTTTATCCTAAGTCTTATCCTGTTGGTACAGCAGCTGATCTCCTGGTTTCCCGACAACCCATTCTCAAGCATTTTTTAGAACACTTAAAATGTAACCTCGGTCAGCAAATCTTCTCATCATGTTATGAACCTCATTGCTGAATTCTTTGGGCCCGATTCACAGAATGAACTTAAGACTCAATCCTAAACTTACTACTATTTTGGTATTCACAGAATGCACTTACTACTTTTGGCATTCATAGTTTGAACTTACTACTTTTGGTATTCACAGAAGTTAGGATTTTGTCTTAAGTTTGTCTTAAGACAAACTTAAGACAGACTTAAGACAAAATCCTAACTTAAGTCTGTCTTAAGTCTGTCTTAAGTTTGTCTTAAGACAAACTTAAGACAGACTTAAGACAGACTTCAGACAAAATCCTAACTTAAGTCTGTCTTAAGTTTGTCTTAAGACAAACTTAAGACAAAATCCTAACTTCTGTGAATACCAAAAGTTGTGAGTGCATTCTGTGAATACCAAAATAGTAGTAAGTTTAGGATTGAGTCTTAAGTTCATTCTGTGAATCAGGCCCAACATCATTTGAACATATCCTTCTTGCCCTCAACATGTGGCTGTATGGGATGCTCCATTTCAACACTTCTGGGTGGAGATTATTGACATGCAAGATAGAATTAGAGGTTGTTGGTTTTCAATGTATTTTGGTCACCAATTCATCATCAAATATATTTAGGTCCACAACCAGGAAGTGACAAAGGTATTTGCTGTGCAAACTGGTGAATTGGTTGTTACTTTTCTTGGAGTTCAGCTATGCCCATGCAGTTACACAATGTATTTATTTATTTGCTGTAATTATAGAGCACAGATAGTATCAATAATGTCATAGAAGGTGTCATGGCTGATGTAACATGTGGTATAATTAGCAGTGCATTGTTACCTTAGGGCAAGAAATATAGTTTCTTGACAGGAGTATAATTATAGCTTCTGAGTTTATGTGGTTTCGTGAGTGTAAAATCTGAACCTAACTATGATTTCCCTGTAACCTTTGTTTCTTTTAATGTATTTCTAAGTTTTTTTTAAAACATGCTTACGATTAGCATGCGCCACCCCCATTGGGAGCAATATATATGAAATATTAACCAGAAAATGCACCCGCATCATGATTTTAAAGGTAATAAATAATGATTTCATCGAAGATATCTCAAATCGAATGATATCACTGATCAATGGTTTTAATGTTTTGTTTGTAAACATGCCTGGACTTTAATTGTTTTGTGTGTGTGTGGATATAGGCACACATACACAAAAACATTTAATCACATCAGTGATATCATTTGATTTGAGATATCTTTAATGAAGTTGGTATTGATGACCTTTAAGATATTTGATCACATCAGTGATATATTTTGATTTGAGATATCTTCAATGAAGTTGTTATTGATGACCTATAAGATATTTAAGATCATCAGTCATAAAGCTGTATTCGATTGTGACAAAATTACAATCATACATCTTGACAACATAACTGCATCATCAGCATAAAGATAGGTTGGCCTGCAACATGGGGAAGGTCATGTGTTGTTCTTACTTATGCTTCTCCTAACCCGTTGGTATACAAATTAAAAAGAAAGGGGGCCAGCATGCAGCCCTGTCTCACCCCCTTCTAATGGGAAAGGTATCTCTACGTTCCCCCCTTGTTCCAAAGCACACTCTAACTGACGCCCTACTACAAAGGTTCCTTAAGAAAACAATAATTTGGAGGTCTACTCTCAAATCCACAAGGACCTCCCAAAGTCTTGCATGTTTCACAGAATCGAAAGCCGCAGTTAAGTCTACAAAGACCATGTACAATCTGCTATTTTTTGCCCTCGTATACTTTCTTATGAGTAGGACCAGATTTAGACACTGCTCCGTGGTTCTGAGCGCCTTTTGAAAGCCATATTTGTAGATCTGTTAAAATAATGTTATCTTCTGACCATTCCTGCAGACTCTCTAAAATCACGCGTTCCACCACTTTCACCATTGAATCTAGTAAGGAGATCGGTCTATAGCAACCTGGATTGTGGCGGTTCCCTTTTTTAAAAAATGGGGCTGTTATTGACACTCCTTAGGTTTCAGGTAATCAGGTTTGACAACTTGCATTAATGACCTGCGTTATACCAGGCCCCCATAACGGAATATTAAATTAGAACAGGTCTATTGGCATGCCATCCGGGCTAGGTACTAATCCGGTCTTACTCCAGTGTAGAGCTCTGTTCACCTCATCTAGAGTGAAATTTAAATTGACAATAGAGTAATCACTCTCTAAATCATCATCAGATCTAATACAGGAAGTGTCAATGCCATGATCTACCTGTGAGAAATGGGTAATCCATTCTTCCTCTGAAATAGAAATTGCTATTGATGAACCCTCCTATGTAGTTAGGAATGGTGTCTTCACCACCCTCCAAAAAGCTGCTCTATCTTTCAATATTGAAGCTGTATGTAGGACTTCCCATGCTTCATCTCTCAAGGTATTCTACCTTTCCTTTATTGCCTGTCTATATTCCAATCTTGCAAGTCTGATGTTATCCACTATTCTAGCTTGCCTATGTAATTCCATTTTTACATTCAAATAAGCTTGGGTACATCTTAAGTTAAACCAGCCTGATTTCTTATTTTTCTTATGGTGTTGTACTAATAATAGTTTCTTAAGAGCATTTGATATTTCAGCACAGGATGCTACGATACTTGCAGTAGGTGCTGACTCAGACAGGCAGACTTCAATCGCTGACTTACAATTTACGACGAGGGATCTAGTCATTTCTGCGGGATCCACCTTTGACCATTTTAGTGTGCAACCATTGTTTTTATCTAACTTCCATTCACCCACATCCTCTCTGTCCTTATTTATATTGGGGGCCTTCTTTAAGGGCAAAGAAACAACCAAGTGTAGCAGGAAATGATCACTTAAAGGATTCTGGTCAACCTCGAAGCAGAGTAATCTTAAAGCATGATTTTATGAAACTAGTATGTAATTGATTGTGGAGAAACCTCTTCCATTAAAGGTATAGGGCATCATTACTGGGGGTTTCATAAGCTTGTTTACAAAGCCTAAGTTGTTAGTAAGTAAAAACTCATTAAACAACTCTCCCGCCGAGGAATGACAGAAATGAGTTGTATGAGTACCTTCTTCATATATGGCCACATAGTCTATTGTCCTCAGAGGGGCACATTGCACAATTAAAATCACCCATCATTATTATCATTGCATCTGCAGGGCTAGCATTACAAAACGCATTTAGATCCTCACTTAATGTTTTTTAAACCTCACAGTTCTGCTGAGATAACGTTATAAAAATTTACTAATACTACACATTGATACGTAGTTATGAACATCTTTAATTATCTGATAAAACTATTACTCAAAAATGCCTGTGTTTTGGTAATTACTAACTTGTTAGAGATATACAATCTCAGGCCACCTTTAAGCCTACCCCCAAGGCCCTTCACGACTGGTGTGTTAAACGTTTTTAAGCCAATAATATGAAATGGGTCATTGGCCCAGGTTTCCTGTAGGCCTATTATATCTCTATATTGAATGAATTTGTACCATGCTGGGTTACCTATTTTTGACCGCAACCCAGCAATATTCCATGAAATAATATCACAAGTGGGCACATCACCATTCAATAACGGTGGTGGTATGGCAAGCCTGCAGTTTTTAATATCACCAAAACAAGACAATTCTAGTGTATGCACAGCATGAATACGGTTAAGAGGTGAAAGCACCTCGTTGCTGTAATCTGAACCCCTCACTTGCTCACCCCCTGCTCTTTGCTGGTTGCTAGCTGCAAACACCTTATTGCTTATCCCCAATGATGGTATATCCTCACCGCTAACCATTCCTGACTTTTCTCGACCAGGTGGTGGGCCCCAGCAGTCAGTCAGTCAATATCCCCCACGGAGCTTAAAGCATCAAATCGATTACTATTTGGAATAGGGAATCTTTGTTGTACTCCCCCTAGAAAATTCTCTGTCTAAATGGGGTATTGTGGATGCCTGGGCAGTTGGTAAAAGAAGCTCAGAGGTAGGATGTTTGTCCCCCAGGGAGTGATAGGTCTAGATCCAGCTCTCTCCAGTATAGTTTAGATCGTGTTAGGTGAACTAAATGTTAACACTATGCAACCTCCAGGCATTGATTTGCTAGACCTTCCTACCCAGGAAATTCCTCTGGCCATCTTAAACTCGGCAAATAGTGTGTTAGTAATCCCAGTCCTAGTCTGAAGTACTACAAAAATATACCATAGAGCTATACTTACTAATAGCCCATATACCTTATTTACCATACATAAATCAGTCGGCAAGGGAAAAGGTTCAATCGTTTATTTTGAAAAGCGCCCTATAAAGGGGAGCCTCCCTCTCACTACAGCTCTCAAAGGTGTGCAGAGGAGACTGCTGGATCACATTCAAAACAGTGCATATATACTTTCGGCATACCCCATTGGAACCCCGTACTTGGAAAAGTACCAGTAACTAAGAAACCAACCGGAAGACCCATATAAGGCACAATAGATTGATTCGAAACTTAGCTCAAGCTATTCCGGGGGTAGGTCAGTAAAGGTACCTACCTTTGGTTCTGGTGCATGGGAATACATGCATGGCGCCTGCAAGAATGTGCTCATCCTGGAAGAAAGACAGATGTGACCTTGAGTTTCTTAAGTTAGAATCTATGCTCTGTTCATAGCCCGGGCCACCCTTTCAGACTTTCCACTCAACAGTATGTCACGGGTCTTCATTACTAACGAAAGAGGGCCAGGGAAACGAAACCAGGAGGCCATTTGTTCGGTTCAGGCCTAAGTGTTTGGTTATACATGGGTCGAGGGTATTTACAAGAGGTTTCTGTCAGGGTAGCAAATATATATTGGATACATTATGACAGCATTATATAGTATCGATTTTATATTTCTTCAGACCGCCCTTTTGGCGTTATGTAGCCAATATATAAAGGCTGGTCTCCTAATCTAAGAACACACCCTCATCAATCTGCATAAGGTCGGCCACCTCCTTTTTCACTAACTGCTTCTCTATTTTAGTCTGTCAGGAAACTGTCAATGAGGAAGTAGGTTTGGCAGCACAATAGGAGCAGCATGCCGGGCCACAATGAAGGCACAGGCAGGAAACAAATACCACTCCCAGTGCTCCAGCTAGAATCATGAAAATGTTCCAACCCCAGGTGGAGAGGAGATCCCAGAACCACCCGGTTAAGGACCAAGTACCAGTATCCGCATGGACTTCCACAGCTAAGCAATGTAATTTATGAATATCTAAATGTATAGTGAGAGCAGAATCTGGAATATATACACAGCAGGAGCTGCCGATCACGCGACATGCTCCTCCTCGATCAGCCAGGATGACGTCAAGCACCATCTGATTTTGAAGCAATACAAGCCTTGTAGCCTGAAGCTCCACAGTGAGGTTAGTTAAAATCCCAGCAGTGGTTTGAACTACATTTTCCACTACTCTGGAGAGTCGTCTAACATTTCTGCTAGTAAAAATGGGACCCCATATTGGAAAGAGACCCCTTGCTATATCCATAAACTGCTGAGCAGTAGTATCAGTCTGATCAGTGCCTTCAGTACTAACACTCCTGCTTACTCGATAAAGATCTAAACTTTGTTTAGTCAGCTGGTGTGTCTTATGATAATTAGAAGGAGCTATATATACTGTAGGATACAAAAAGGACAGGTAACATTTTCTGGCCCACGCTCTAGGAAGCCAAGTATAGGCGTTCTCGCCACAAACAAAATACACATTTGGAGGAGTTATTAGAGTTGGGGTGCTGGTAATATGCAAAATGTAAGTATAGTTACATCTGCTATTCCCTACATTAACATGACCTTTCCCTTGTATGCAAAAGGAAGCAGTACTATTCAGAATAGGGACTGGCATTGCTTTATCATCAGTGACATTTCGATCCTGGAAATGCTGAAAATATTGCGTGGAATTAAATTGTTCAAAATCCAACGTTTCTTCCTTTAACCAAGTAGCATTTTCATAAGTAGTTTACATAATCATACAGGCATCCGGGTCTAAAGATCCCTCCCCTTGGTTCCCCAGGGCATCAAATCCCTGGTGTTGTTCTATGTACTTTAGAACAGCTTCATAGTCCTTTTCAGTATACCTTTTGGGATCAGCTACATAATGCAAATACATGAGAGATAGTAACTGAAACCAGGCTTCTCAACTTGCTAAGTGTGATAATGACAAAGAAATGAACAAATCATGGCGATGCATTACAGATGGAAAAAGGCCACATACCCAGCAATTTGTCTTATTCGTAGTGCTATGAGCCTCATGCAACATTTATATAAACGCATTTTTAACATAAGTGTCTCGATGTCGCTCTTTGTGGGGAGGCAAGGTATAAAAGAAATGCTCAGGTGGGGCTGTGGTGGTACCTAAAACATTATGCATAGGGTATTGGAAGTCCAAATACATAAACATGCTCATTGATATTATCATAATTACTGCAGTAAGTATTACAAAGGCTATCTTCACTCTGGTAGCCCAACCGGAAAACATGGGGATATTTTCGATAAAAGGTCTAGGAGCAAGAGGTCTCTCATCTTCAAAAGCAAATCGGGCAAAGGGATACATCCTAACTAAAAGTCCAAACTAAACTCGGAGAAAATGTGCAAGCCACCTGCCAGAGGGTTTCTTCTCCCTGTGTCCATTTAGAGTCTCACAGGCAGGCTCTTGCTATCCATCCACAAAAACGATCTTCACTGTAATTTCAATGTTGCAATTTAGGCCCTTTAGATTGCACAGTCTTTCTTTCTGAACAGAGCAATGTGTCAGTTCCAAGCTCTCAACGGGTTCAGTCCAGTGTCTCGCTCAACACCCCAGTAAAGCTTATCTTCAACCCTACAATTCAAGTCTTTCCCTGTCTCCTTCAATCCGAAACTGGGGAATTGCGTGTTTCTCGGGGCCGTAAATTGTATCGAAGATGGCCAGGTTGTTCCTGGTCATGGAACAACACAGCAGCAGGGACATCTGGTGTAACACGTTTCTCAGAAGCCTCAGAGGAATTAGCCTTATCACAAGTTTCAGAACCTGAGGGCAATTTGTCTTCCTGCGGTATCAACAATCCTTCCTCTTGCCCGATTTCAATGGCATCCGAGAAAGGCACAAACCGCACCCTCGGTTCACCATCTTGTGTCAGAACTCCATCTCGGTTCTGCTGATCAGAAGGAAGCGGTAAGGGTAGCTTCTTCACATGTGACACATGGATCCAGTTCTTTTTCCCATCCATTTTCACTGCTGTCCGAGTGGCCAGGAGGATCTGGTAGGGACGGCTCCACCTGGGTTCCAGACTCGATTTCCTTTGATAATTACGCACGAGGACCCACTGTCCTGGTTCCAATCGATGTTCGGGACCCTCCGGCAGCGGCTGCAGTACTGCTAACACCTGTTGATGAATAGAACGCAGGTCTTTAGTTAAAGCGTACAGATAATGTGTCATCATAGGGTAATCAAGATCACGGAAGGATACACATTGGCTGGTCAACCAAAAACAACCTCATAAGGTGACAGCCAGCCCGAGAATGGGGTGTTACTCGTATTGACATTATTGCTAGGGACAACGCATCAGGCCAACTCAAACCCGTACTCTCCTGTATCTTTGCCATTTTCAATTTCAATTTGCCATTATATTTCTCAACCAATCCTGCAGATTGTGGGTGTCGTGCTGCGTGAAATTTTTGTTTTATTTGCAATCCTGTACAAACATATTTAACGAGTTCTGCATTAAAATGTACCCCATTGTCTGTTCATATAATTCAGGGCAAACCAAATCAGGGCGTAAATTCCTTAATTAGGGCTTTTGCAGTAGCTAGGGCAGTATTCTCTTTGGTGGGGTATGCTTCAACCCATTTGCTAAACGCACACACCACCACCAACACATATTCAAGATTGTTTACTCTGTCGAATTGAATATAATCCATCTGTAACACTTCAATCGGTAAGGAAGGAGCGCAAAATTTCCACTAAGGACTGTCTCCCTTCCTCCACGATTATGCTGTAAACAGATCATGCAGTATTTGACCACATGGGCAGCAGTTTTGGGGATGTTCGAGTTATTCCACACTGGGTCCAATAATGAACAAATACCTTTTGCTCCAATGTGGGCAGTGCCATGGGCCATTACTACTACCGCGTACACCAGTGCATTAGGCAATAGCCATCTCTGTCTGTCAGTCAAATCAGTCCAGCAATCATTCTTGTCTAACCGCCCTATTTCCTGTTCCCATTTCACTAATTCATCAGGCGTGGCTTCTTTCTGCAATTATTTTACACTTTCAATAGTATTATCAAATACTGTCGTCTCTGCCACCCATCGGGTTGCTACACTGTGCAACATTTTGGACGTTTTAGTTTGTACTGTTTCCTTCGCTACTTGATCAGCGAAGGCATTTCCTTCTCCTGTAGTATCAATGATTTTCTTATGGGCACTACACTTAACTATAGCTACCTTTTCTGATAAATTTAAGGCATATAACAATCTTTCAATCAATGGGCCATGTTGTATTCTTCGACCATGGGAGGTAAGAAATCCTCATTCCCTCCACAGCCGCCCAAAACTATGGGCCACGCCAAAGGCGTATTGGCTGTCGGTAAAAATATTTACTCTTAACCCTTCAATCAGTTCACATGCTCTTAATAATGCTATTAGTTCAGCTGCTTGCGCTGATTGCTGAGAAACCCGAGCGGTCTCTACTACTGTTCTAAGGGTAGTTATAGCATAAGCAGCTGTTGTCGTGCCATCTGGTAACTTGAAACAAGAGCCATCCACATACAACTCCCCTTGTGGGTCAGAAAAAGGGGAGTCAGTGAGGTCTACACGTCCCTTCGTTTCTTCTTCAGTCCGAAATATACAATAATGGACATCGTCCTATTGATCACTCGAAGGGTGGGGTAGTAACGTGTCTGGATTCAGAGTGGCACATCTTTTAATTTTAATGTGGGGTGCAAATAAAGTTAATTCATAACCAGTCAATCGTGCACTCGTGAGGTGCTGAGTTTTTGTTCAATTCAATAATATGTCCACAGCGTGCGGTACCATCACTGTGAGGTCAGTATTCAAAACAATCCCCTCCAACTGTCGAATGGCAACCGCCACAGCAGCAGTAGCCCTTAGACAGCTGGGAAGGGCTCTGGCAACATTATCCAATACTGCCGAAAAGTACGCACAGCGTCTTCGTTTTCCACCAAAACCCTGAGTTAACACTGAAAGAGAACAACTGTCCATCTCATGCACATAGAGTACAAAAGGTTTCCGGTACTCTGGAGTACCCAAGACGGGTGAAGAACAAAGAGCAGTCTTTAAAGAATTAAAAGCATCTTGACATTCATTCGTCCAGGGCAAGGGTTCATGCACATCTTTGGTAACCAAATGCAACAAGGGTTTAGCCAGAAGGGAAAAATTAGGAATCCATTGGCGACAGTAAGAGGTTATGCCTAGAAAAGCACGAACATCACGTTGGGTATGAGGCACGGACATGTTAGTAATAACAGTTATTCATTCAGGAGTTAATCGTCTCCCCGCTTTCAACAGTAAATGACCAAGATAGGTCACTTCCTGTCAACAATACTGAAATTTGGACAAGGACACTTTATTACCATTCGCAGCCAAGTAGTGCAACAGTTTAACAGTGGCTTCCTTACAGCCATCCGCCGTATCAGATGCACCCAGAATATCATCCATAATTGGACGAGAACATTACCTGGAGGGAGAACCAATTCATCCAATACTGCTTTTAGAGCCTGACTATAAATACTAGGGCTTTCAGTATAGCCTTGAGGTGCACGACAAAATCTAAAACTATGGCCAGATAAGGAGAATACAAAAATATGACGGCTGACTGGATGTATGGGGATACTAAAGAAAGCGTTTTTTAAATTGATTACTGAAAAACACTGTGCTGTAGGGGGAATCATAGTCAAGATAGCATTGATGTCTGGGACCACGGGATACTAAAGAATCACTATTTTATTAACCTCTCTAAGGTCAATTACAAAACGATAAGTATCTTTATAATCAGGGTCACCATCAAATGGAGCTTTTTTCAAAATCGGTAGAATAGGACTATTACAAATATTTGCTGCTGTTTCCTCTACAACTCTTTTTTTAATGAAATCCCAAATGACATGCAATAAAACCTGTTCACCTTCAGGCGAAATTCGATATTGGGGAATACGTGGTAGATGCGCATTTGGTTTTAAAGTTATGGCTAGAGGGGGTATTTTCAACAGTCCAACATCCGTGTCCCCTTTCGCCCAAAGAGTGGGGGATATATCTGGAAACTCAGGAGGGAGAGGCGCATTTTTGACTAAACATTGAGATAAACGTTCAATAGGAGGCTGCAATGTAAGATACACTCCATCAGGAGAACAATAATGAGCATGCAACTTTTTCAGTATATCCAAGCCTAGCAAATTTTTGCCACAACTAGATGTAAGCAAAAATGGTGAATCCACAGTAACAGGTCCAATAGTAAAGGGAAGTGGTTTTGAAACGGGGCTGACCACGGGGATTCCTGAAAATCCCACTGATACGTAATTTTGCCCAGGCAGAGCAGCCCCTGGGACCAGTGTATGAGCAACAGAACTATTCATAGCTTCAGTATCCACCAAGAACTTCTCAGATGTCCCCATCAATTGCCCCTGGACGCAAGGCCCCTACTGGTCAACTGGTACTGATATATGGCCCCTGCTCTGTCCATGGCTGTCTCATGCATAATTGTTTCCACCATAGCTGTCTTCTCAATAATCCTCATTATAGTACTGCCTTCCGTGAAAATCATCTAAATAGTTTTTTCCTGACTCATCGCCGGACCTGTCACCATGTCTCATACTACTTCAATCGGTACCTCCTCTTCCTCGTCCTCCATTGAAACCACCCCGTCCATATAATAATGGACACTGGGCTCGCCAGTGTCCCTCCTGTCTGCAATTCGAGCACTGATCATACCTTACAGTTGATCTCTGACCTTCACCTCCTCTCATCACTGCGCCCCTGGGAAAAAGGCCCCTTCCTGCTCTTCCACCGTTTGGCCCTCTGCTGACTTGCTGCAGTAGCACCCGGGTTTTCAACTCCTTAACCTTTTTATCCGACTTATCCTTACTCTCATTTTCTCGATGCTCATAATACTGAGCCATGCTAAGGATACCTGAGCTGGTCGAAGTGGTCCAAGTACTTTCGTCAGCCTGTAAACGTGTTTTTATTTCTGGTAACAAATTAGTAACAAATCTATTTACAAATAGCCGTATGCCACCTTCTGTGGACAAATCCTGTCCACTGAAGTCAGCAAATACTTTCTCAAACCGGGTAAAGAAGTCAGATACATTTTCATCCTTCTTTTGGATACAGGCTGTTAGCTTATCCCAATCCACCTTTCGTGGGGGAATAAGGGTTTGCATGTATGTAATAATTCGAGCAGGTATAGCTAAAATCTCATTTTTAGGCTTATTGCCGGGCTTCCGATCTTTGTCCCATGCCTTATTTTGATCCCAGGTCCCTCCAAGTTCGGCGGCATGATCTGAATCATGCACTTGTCCCCATATATCTACTGGGACCAGAAGACCGAAAAATAACTCGATATCAGCTAAAGTCATAATGGCCAAATTTGCGGCTTCAGTTAATTCTTTATAATAAGCCGTAGGATTCTTTCGAGGGTCAGGAAGCTGAGCTTTTAAAGTAAGGACTTCACTCCGCTTCCAAGGGGTATAAACCCATTGGTCTTGAAAATGTGCCTCTACACATGCTCTAACGACTTGGCCTCCTCCGTCCAATACTTCGGGAACCTCAGGATGGAAAAGAGGATTCACTTCTCTCATGGGGTACTGTGTCCCTACATCTGGGCATCTCCTATTCATTCGGTCTCGATAATTTATCAAAGTTTCGACATTCTGAAACACCTCATCGACCTATAGTTCAAATTTAAAAGCTCGATCCTTGATGTCACACAATATCTGAGGGGCCAGCCCTTCTTGAAAACATTGTTCCCATAAAGAAATCAGTCTTATTGCCATGTGTTCTAATGCTAGTTGTTGCGTAACTGGTTCAAAATCTTTCATAGTACTCCAGATGTCTTCTAGAGTATAAATTGGATTCCGCATCCATTGGGACGCCTGAACCACTACAGCCCGTCTTTCTTAATCCCCTGAGGATAATCGTGTAAAAACTCGTTGACCTTCTATCCCTCCCATAAGGCGTCGTGAGGTTTGTTCTGAAGAGGCAGCTGTCATCCCTGTACGGGTAACCGACATTCCACTAGCCGGGGGTGTTAAAAATACAGGGGACACAGAGGAGGCAGCCACCGTCCCAGTTAACAAAGTAATTAAATCTGAGGTAGTGGGACGGAGGGTCTGAGGGGCAGACAGCGGAGCAGGAGGGTACACAGCTACTGGAGCAGTAGCAACTGCTGCTCCCGTCCCCCCTGTCCGGTCCACTGGGACCGCTGGGTACAAACCTTGTGGTGCATATTGTGGCATAGGGCGCGTCTCTAATAGTTCCTCTATTTCATCTTCTGCTTCGGTTCGGGTCACATAACTTTTATCAGTCTGTAATCTAAATTGTCTATCTAATTGCTCGATATTCTTCTCTAATTTTTCTTTCTCATACGCCACTGCCTTTTGGGTTACCGTCTGTCCGGCTTTAATCTTTCCCAATTTCTCTTCTCTTATTCGCCGTCGCTTTGCCTCTTTTAACCATAAGGTTAAGGAGTCAAACATAGTCTGACGGCTCTTTCTCAAAAATAATTTGTTCTGTAAGTAATTAATTTTCCTTTCATCAAAAGACCCTGTTAAGGGCCACTGTAATTCTGCATTATCTTTAGTATATTTGTTCCACAGTGTATTAAACAAAATGAGAGAAATACCATGTTTAACGTACATGTCAGTCAGTCAAATATTCTTTATTCGATAAAATTAATATCATAAAAGACAAGGTACAATTATACAAAAAGTTACAATCTAACAAATTTCAGTACAGTACATTTTTTCCATCAATGTTAAAAAATACAATACATATTAAAAAGAGAAATTTCTAATATTAAAAGTTTAAAAAAAAGAAAATATATACCATTTAAAAACTGTCAGTACTACTGCCTTGGTAAAGTAGAATACATATTTACACAAGAGAAACATTACTCAAAACAGCTTTGGATCTGCGGTAGGCTGATGGTATTTTTCCTTATACATGTCAAAACTAGGACTGCCTTCCGGAGGAGCGGGCTGTCTTTCTTCCAGCTGCCCACTTTTCCGACGGCAGCACCCAAAACATAATTTACTAAAGCAAGAATTTTTATGTATTCAACAAATCATATCATTCCAACTGCATTTACACTCATAGACGCGTCTACTCACCACACACTCTCTCACTTTTTCAACCCACAACAAGTCAATGTACATACCATACTTAAAGTGCATAAATTTCGATCGAATAAAAAAAAAACTCCGGTTATGACTTTACAATCCCATACAGCATGTCTCATACGCGAAGAGAGCCCTTCGACTCCTGTTCGGGGAATCGATCACCCTGGATTACAGACCACCAAAAGAATTCACAAAAGAGACAGTCCAGAGACTGCCCTCGGATCATCAGACAGGTGCACCAAGGACCCTCTTACAGACTATCCCCCAGTCCAGTGCTGGTTGGGCCAGGCATTATGGGTGCCACCCCATACCCTGCACTTACCCAGTTGCTCCTGGGGGCTTTTCCGAAGAGGATCCACCCGAGTGAGCACCCACTGTGCAACACTAAGGCGTCCGACGTTGTCCCAACTAATCACCAAATAAGTCTGTGGGGCATCTGCCCGTGCAGTTACACCTCTGCCACGTCAGACCCCCAGATTCCCTTGTGGTTCACTAACCACTACTCCATACGCAGTTAATTGTTCTTCTCAGCCACTTCTCAAAAAGTGCTCATTCCATACAATACAATTCACTCACCTGGTGCACTCAGGTCTGATTGAGCGTTCTCCACCGGCAACTTCTTTTATAGACCAACACGGTCAGCTGTTCCCAGGTTTAGCCTGAAGGACTCCAGGGAAGGGTTATTTAGCAGCTGGAAAGGTCACTGGGTCGGAGAGCGGAATTTTCCTTTTCTACCACAAACTGGTTTCTCAATTAGGATCCTTTTTCAGTCCGCCCCCTCGACCAGAACCCCTCCCGTCCCTCTTCGCCTGTTTACAGGAGGAGACAACCCTATCGCGGAGTCCCGGCAGAGTCGCCAACTGAAGTACTACAAAAATATGCAATAGAGCTATACTTACCAATAGCCTATATACCTTATTTACCATACATAAATCAGTCGCAATGGAAAAGGTTCAATTGTTTATTTTGCAGAGCGCCCTATATAGGGGAGCCTCCCTCTCACTACAGCTCTCAAAGGTGTGCAGAGGAGACTGCTGGATCACATTCAAAACAGTGCATATATACTTTCGGCATACCCCATTGAAACCCCGTACATGGAAAAGTACCTGTAACTGGGAAACCAACAGGAAGACCCATATAAGGCACAATAGATTGATTCGAAACTTAGCACAAGCTATTCCGGGGGTAGGTCAGTAAAGGTTCCTCCCTTTGGTTCTGGTGCATGGGAGTGCATGGGAGCATGGCGCCTGCAAGAATGTGCTCATTCTGGAAGAAAGACAGATGTGACCTTGAGTTTCTTAAGTTAGAATCTATGCTTTGTTCATAGCCCGGGCCACCCTTTCAGACTTTCCGCTCAACAGTATGTCACATGTCTTCCTTACTAACGAAAGAGGCCCAGGGAAACGAAACCAGGAGGCCATTTGTTCGGTTCAGGCCTAGGTGTTTGGTTATACATGGGTCGAGGGTATTTACAAGAGGTTGCTGTCAGGGTAGCAAATATATATTGGATACATTATGACAACATTATATAGTATCGATTTTATATTTCTTCAAGTCCTCAGGAGGTGAAGAGACTTGTTTCTCAGTGTTGTCCAATGCTCTGTTAAGATCATGATGATGGTGCATGTTATGGTTAGTCTGCTGAACCATAACTGGTGAATTTCATTAGCTATGAAGAAATATTTTAGCTATACCTGAATTTTAACATTTTTTTTAACATACATTGTAGTGTCAGGAGCAAATCTAACAATAACTTCACTCTGTTTTTGTAGAAAACGTTCTTAGATAGCTTAACCATTATAGCACATTGAGTGCAGACATATGAAGCTGAGTTTGACAGCATATCATGTTTTTTGTGGTGACTATATCAGGCATTTTGTATGCAGAAGCTGTTCTGAAACCTATGTCAACAGTTAATCTGCACTGTGTATGGCCTTTAACTGCACACATTAGATGATGAGTGCAGGGACTCCCAGGCATGAGCAGCAGTGTCATCAGGTAGCCCTTGGTTCTGCACAGTGAAGTGTGAGGTGCAGGATGTGACCACTGGCCAGTCTCTGCAATCCATCCTTCATGGCATCCAACATCTACATTGGATGGGCTTTGGTTGTCTGCAGTGGTGTTCTCATTGTTCTACACTGCTATAGGTGGGTGCAAACCTTGGACTCCAGTCAAGGTTTGTACCCCACCCTCCATGGTTGTTTGACCTGCTGCATTCTTGACTGACCCTGGGCCCACCATCCACAGGTTTCTGACTTCCATTATTTGCAGCAGGGGTCAGCTACAGGATAAGGCTCAGCAAATCTTCTTCAATTTATTGAAGCTTGCCCCAGTGTTGGTATGTCTTGTGGGTAGTGTGGTGGTACCCCCTTATGACACACCTCCAAGCTGTGTACATCCATGAAGCTTGCACCAGGAGGTGGTGTACCAGCCAAGCAATACTAGTACATGTCTAGCTGTGTCCGCTCAGTCATGTGCTGGCACCCGGGAGTAGTGTGCCAGTTGGGTGGTACTAGTTCCTCGGCAACCAAGCTCCACTAGCTCTTCAGCAGTCAGGTCCCTTTAGTTCCCAAAGTTTTTACCCATTAGTGGTAAACCCAGCTGAGCTCCTTAAGTCTATACAGTTTGCACAATGTGGTTGTGACCCAGCTGCGCAGTACTAGCACCTTGGCACTTGAGCCCTACTATTAGCTCTGCAGCTGAGACCCTTGAGTTCATGAAGAATACACCTGGTGGTGGAGTAACCAATGGGTGGAACTAGATCCTCAGAAGCCCAGACCCTTGTGTGTGAACGCAGCACCCCTAGTAGTGCACTGGGTGTGCTATGTCAGCCCCTCTGCAGATAAGCCCCTTCAGTCAATGAAGCTTTCACCCAAATTGGTATGCTATGTGGGTAGTACTAGCTTCTCTGCAGTGTATTGAGTAGGTTGTATTAGCTAAGTATGGGCGAAATTTGCGAATTTGCAGTCCGCAATTTCATGAATTTGTGTATTTTTTTTCCGTGTTCGCTGTTTTTTTTGCATATTCGCGGGCCGCTTGCAGCGCACCAACCGCGAAGTTACCCATGCAGTCATTCATGGGTGTGGCCATCTTGTGCGCGTTGCGTATTTCCGTTTTCCGGGCACTATTGGCAAGCTTGCGTTGTGTGCGGTGCACTATTACGAGTTCGCGTTTATTTTTGCTTGTTCGAGGGGGAAATATTGCGCAAACTTACCCAAGGGGTCTTGTTTTTCATTCATTGGTATGGTTCTGGGCATGCTTTTTCTATCCTCCCCTAATCTCTGCAACCCTTTGTTTCTCTGAACTTTTGTTTGATCTTTTTTACTCATTATCTATCCCTCTATTTTTCTACATCTATAGTTTGTATTTTTTTTTACTTTTCGGTAATTTTAAAACTACTTTTTAAAACTCTTTTCTTTACTTTTTCCCTACTCTTTCCTATTTTTTTCTTCAGCTGTCCAGGACCATGCCAAAGGGAGCCGGGAAGAGTCCTGCACCCCGCACCTGGCTCCCATGCGGGCGTTTGAGGGGGGTGCAAGTGGTGGCCTGGGAGATTTTCAATGCGGTGGAGGTGGCCGCCCTTATATTTTTTGTTCTGCGACACCTCCCTAAGACCGTGGCAGCAGGGGGCAGGCCCGGTCAAGGGTATGGCCTCCGGGAGCACCTACGACCAAGCGATACACCGGTGGGCCAACGTCCTCGACCGGGAGCATGACCTGCTCGACTTGCTAGGTGTGGAGATCCCTGGCCTTGGTGAGTACCTACTTAATAACTACTTTGTTTTCTTCTGCTCTGTGTTATATTGCTAATCTACTTTCTTTTCCGGAAGAGTACGAATGCTGCTGATTCGATTACATTGAAGGTAAATTAATGTTTAAATAGGTTCTTTCATTGCAGTTGCTCGCCTGGTAATTTGCGTTGCTACTATGCTTACTTGTTTACAACTTTTTGCTCATTTGAGAGCATAACTGCGTATTGCTAGAGACAGTAGAGACTCAAGTCTAGTCCTTCTTTGCACTCCTGCTGCCACTAAGAAGAGATAGTGGTGGAATGATACATTGAGTATATTATTTATTTGTTAGTGGTCTGCAATCATGATTATGGACTGTGTCTGTCACGTGACGTCTCGTGCTGCTGAGTGATGGCAGTCATAGTAGAACCTTTTTGTTGTTGGTGTACCAACAACCACAAGTTCACGTAACAGTAATTTCTTTTGCAAAACAAGAGAAAAAAACAGGAGACTTTTTTTAGTACTCTCTGACTATGTATGTATTAGTGAGTCCATCCATCGTCCTGCTAGTGGAATTCCTGAAACTCCCAGTAATGTCACAGGCCTACAAAGACAGCGGAAAGATACATGCCAAAATGTTATACTGTGTTTGCTACTTGCTGGTGTTACTAAGAGTCAACTTTCCATTGAATTATTTTGACTTTATGTTAAAGACGATTGTCTACAATATTTTTCTTTCTTTCTTCATATAGATGCTACTCCGAAAAAGCTCAACAGGAAGGAGATGGCTGTCCGGGCCAGGGCCCGTAAGCTGGAGGCTATTTGTTCCGAGTATCTGCGGCTGTGGACTCGGGAGCAGGATGAGGAAAGAGCAACCACTGCTTCCTCCTCCAGTGCCCCCGGGTCCACCAGCCAGAAGCCTCCAGCCAAACGGAGCCGTGGCCCGACAGCCTCCCGCCGCACAGAAGAAATACAATCAGCTGCCCCCCCAGAGCATGGATGGTACGTCAGCGCCGCCTCCGTAAAAAAGTGGACTACCTGGAGGGGTTGGTCGAAAAACATCAGCACCAGCTCCGGGACCTCCGCAAAGAGCTGCGCAACGTGCAGTATCAGCTGTCCACACTACGCCACCGGAGGAAGTGACTGTCCCTTGCCCCTTTTTTAAAGACTGTTGGGGGGTGGGAATTGGGTGTTTGGGAAAGGGGACTTTTGGACTTTTGGACATTGGTTGGGGTTAGGCAGGGGGGTGAGTTGGGTTAATTTATTTTATTTTTTGACTACCTCAATATATTTTAATTATTTTTCATACCAAAACATAGTTACTGGACGTTACTGGACGTTTGGTTTCTTCCAACTTACCAGCATTAATGAAACATCTAGTCCTGAAATGTACCAAAGTGCCAGCAACTGAGTTAGTGAATTCAGTAGCACTACTAGTACTTTACTAGTAGTACTGGCAGTCTCTGCTCTCCTCCCAGTCCTAGCCCATTTTACTACCTCTCCAAAATGCTTATCTTACCTGTGATTCGTGTTTGAGAATAGGGGTAGCCACAGGGCTGCCTGCATGGCAAATGGTGATTAAGGTTGGTTGTTGACTTGAATCCTCGACTGATGAAATATCATTGTTGTGCTGGTAGTAGTAGTGGTACACACTGCCAGTAGCAGCATTTGAAAAAAAGGAAATGAAACATTGAGTGGCCTGAGCGTAGCATTAGAAACAGTACGATAGATAGTACGCTACAGAACAGTGCCATAAATTGTAGCCTAAGCAGTGCTAAAGTATACTAAATATAAGTACTAGTTTCGTGGACTATGGCTACTATAAGAAATATTATGAAGGCAAATGATACTTAAACATAAGAATTACCCATTTGATTCGTCATGTGTACGAGCATGATAATTGATGCTAAATCCACGATTTTCGGTTGCTTAGACCTTATCCTCCCCTACAAGTGTGTGGAATTTCTTGTTGTCATTTAGTCATACGTCAATGAAAAACCAAACAGCCCGGGGGAAGAGGGTTAGGGTTTTTGAAGATTGGATGGAAATGGGGTTGTTTGGGGAAGGTTTTGTGGAGAGAAGAAAAAAAAACACTACATGGACAAACAACAAATGAAGAGAAACAAATGTCTGGATTCAAAGATATCCATAAATCTTTTAAGGGACATAAAGGTAGTGCACTACTGCATGCATGAAGTTGTTTGCTAAATGGATGGTTAGGTTACTGAAAAGTTGTACTTACGACCTCTTATTGGTAAGTATGAGGAAACAATTTGAATATTGACACTAGTACAGGGCTGCATTATTTACGCAATTTCACTTGCCTTTCTGCCCTCATTGAGAATAAACACTTATTATTAGTACATTAAGTTAGTTATAAAAATAGCAAAGAAACGTATGAAATAGCTGGAGAGATTACTTTGAAGCAGAGAACAAAGAAAC
Source organism: Lissotriton vulgaris (assembly GCF_964263255.1). Taxonomy (NCBI): domain Eukaryota; kingdom Metazoa; phylum Chordata; class Amphibia; order Caudata; family Salamandridae; genus Lissotriton; species Lissotriton vulgaris. Next base: position 447,287,783 of record NC_141694.1, read on the forward strand.
ACACCTAGTCACATTCGTAGAAGTTCAAGTTTGCAACAATAACATTTAAAAGATAAGGAGAAGTTAAGAGAGAATACTGTAATTTTAAGTTGTAATTGTCCTGTGGAATTGGTGAAGTTGCATGTATCCAGCCATTCCTCTTATTCGCGATATACTCCTCCATTCCATATAACGCTCCGTCGATCAATCTTGGTGACCAGACACACTGTCCACTGGCTGCCTGATGAGTAATTGCGGATTGCGTCTGAGTTCATTGTTTGTTCCATGGCACATGGTAAAAGCCTTCCTGTAATTTTTGATGGAAAAAAACAGGAAGTGAACCAGTTAAAAAAATCTGAGGTACGCTGTGTAGTGCAAAAATAACACTTTCAGTTTTCAGAGCTGACATTATTGTTATATACAATCATCACTTCAAAAGTGCGTAACCTGGTTCTCCTTTACAAGGATAGTAGGAGTAACTATGGTTTAATTCTGAGGATCCACCATGGATTTTCTTAAAAAAAATTGCAAACAAAATTAGACATTTCCAGGAGTGCTCCCAGACTCCTGAACCCAGTCAGCAAAATGTAGAACACCCCCAAGAAGCCCCCTAAAAACATGCGATACTGCTACCAGATTGAACCCTAACTTCAAATCATGCCAAAAAGCACTCTGCAACTAGGCCCAAACCCCCCTTTTCCACCATGGATTTTCTTCAAAACACTTGCATTTAATATTAGATATTTCCAGGAGTGCTCCCAGACCCCTGGACCCAGTTGCAAACATGTAAAACCCCCCCCAATTAGCCCCCTAAAATCATATGATAGTGCTACAGGCCTAAGTTCAAAATGTGCCAAAACACACTCTGCAAGTAGGCCCAAACCCCCCTTTTCCACCATGGATTTTCTTAAAACTACTTGCAATCAAAATTGGACTATCCCAGCAGTGCTCCCAGACCCCCAAACCCACCCCAAAAACCTAGGAGCCCCCAAACAGCCCCCAAAAAACAAGCAAGTGAGCAAAAACTGAAACACTTTTTCACCATGGATTTTATCCAAAACACTTGCGTCCGATATTAGACCCTCCCAGCGATGACCCCAGACCACTCAAACCCCCGCAAAAAAGTAGAACAACCCCAAACAGTCCAAAAGCAAAAATGGAAAATGTGACACAGAACATTTCCGGCCTACCAGCAATGTTCCCTCTAATTTTTTTCCTCTGTGTGCGGCAGTGGAGGGTCTCTGTGCGCTGCAACCATGGCTATGTGCACCAGGAACGAAACCGCGCGTGTCTGCGGCGCCAAATGGCACTCCAAAATGTTACTTTAAAAAGTGCATTTTCACACATACAGCGCCACAATAAGGGTCTTAAGGGCAGTTTGCAAATTGGATAAGCACACCATGACATGAATTGGTTACACTGGCAAGTACACTTCAAGTTTAGAAAAGCACAAGACTTCAATGGTGGTACCATCATAGGATTTTAATAAATATTCTTAACTGGAGCAAAGTTCATTGAGTGGGGAAATGCTGCGAGCCTGTACAACATCACATGTACACAAGAAGGTAGAGGGCTGTTCAGACACGTCAAGTGGCGTCACTAGATGGGTGACAGGGTTGCTTCTCACGGCGATCCTTGCCATTTTTCCAGTGCTGATAAACTCGGTCTAGGTCAACTTTCCCATTCAGGAGGTAGGCCTTTGTCCTCATCAGCATGTCCAAATGCTTCTGCTCTAGTCTATTCCTCAATTTGATAGTATTCATGAGGCTGAATCCTCGTTCACAGTCTGCACTCGATGCTTAAAATGTTGCACAGACATCAACAAGCTGAGACACCACACTATACTGAGCAGCATTGCGTACAGTGAAAGTCACCATGTCTTGAAAGGTGGTAAATAACCCACCCTTAACATGTTCTGCCACCACATATTTATAGTCTCTGTACTGTCGAACAACATCTTCTGGTGTTTCACAATCACCCAGGGCCAAGACATTTTTATACTTTTCAACAAGTCTTTCAATATTCTCAGTCCCAAAATCAAAATGCGATTGTGTGGCTATTGCCTGGATCTCAAAACTTGCCCATTCTTTTAGCTCACCTTCAGGGAACCTTTTTTGCATGTGCTCACAAAGAAGGGAAACAAAAGATAAAATTGGCCCACTGTCAAACTCTTGCCTTTCCTTGTACAACACCATCAGCTCTCTTACATTGCTGCTCCAAAAGACAGTGTCCCCCAAATACTGTTGCTTAATTTGGCCAATCTTTGCTCTTGCATACTGTACGGCTTCAACAGTAGTTAAAGAACTTTTTTGGAATAGTTTGCACAAAGATGCAAATACACCCAGAATGTCATTAAGTACTGCAAGGGAAATATGGTAGTTGGAGTCCGATAGCTTTTTATAACAATATTTAGCAATTGGATCATTCTCCTCAACTTTCTCATGCTCAAAGTACTTAAGAACAGTCTCGTAATTACGAATTAGTGCACCAACAGCAAAATGCCTTGAAAGCCACAGGACTTCATTCAGTGGTCGAAAAGAGACAACTTCACATTCAGTGACCGATGCAATTTCATCCAGATTGGACTTCCTTGCAGGAGATCTGGAGAACACAGTGTAGACAGTCCTCAATAATGTCTCCATCTCTTTAATCATTGGAACCCTCTTCCAGGCATCATCAATTCCCAAATCTTCTCGATGGGTGACACAATGCTGCTCAACTAGATGAGGAATGAATTGTTTAAGGCGAGTAGCAACACCATTATTCTTCCCCAGCATAACAGATGCACCATCAGATGTGAAAATGACCATTTTCATGAGGTCCAGTTCATTGGCAGTGTAGAATTCTTTCACAGCAGTAGTGATAGCCTCAGCATTACATCTAGTCAGTTTCACTATGCCCCCAAACTGCGTTTTGTGCTCAGTTGATGTTACAGGTCAGGACTTGAAGTACAGGATGAGCATTTTTGTAACAGAAATATCTGTGCTCTCATCAATTATCAAGGTGTGATACAAAGCTTGCCGAAGTTCTGTCATAGCTTCACAGCGTATCACGCTATTGATGGCCTCAAGGAACTCAAAGGCATAGTTCTTGCTCCTCCAGCTGTCTGGTATCTTCACATACAAAGCTAAGTGGTCATGGATGTCTTGTACAGATAACATTGAAGTGTTCATTTTGATTGCCAGCAACACGTTGTTGATGAGAATCTTTATCTCCTCAGGCATAGATCTTTGGCGTTCAACTACTTCCATTCTATTTGCTTTGTCAGTGGCTGTTTCTGTCAGCATTGCCCGTACTCCAAAACCAAACCTGGCAGCAGCACTTCTGTTTCTCAATATCACCATGGCAGACTCATGTACTTTGCTAAGTAGATGACGTTTCATGTAGTCCAGTTTCCAGCCATCACTCCATTTCTTCCCTGTGGAAAAGTCCCCAACAATCTTGGCTTCAGCACATGCTTTGCAAATCAAGCCCACATCTGGACTGTATTGAAATAGTTCCCCGAGTTGCATGCGGACCTTGCTTCGTGACTTCTGTGTCTCAGCCTCCACAATTTCCTTCATCCACTCTTTCTTGAATACAAGGCAACATTTCTTCCTTTGTGGTGAAGCACTGCACTCTCCCGAAGTTACAGCTTTGCGCTTGAACATTTCCGTACCCGCCGGTTTGAGCCTGCTGTCCCACAAAGCCTGCAAAATAAGGAAACATGGCTTACGTTGACGCCTAGCTCATGAATGCAAACTGTTATACTACAATGTTGAAGATGCACCACAGTTTAACTAAACCCAACAATTACCTCTTCTGCTTGCACTCACGTGCGCCTCTTTAAATGTATGGGGTTCTGGCTGTGAAACCTGCAACAGAAAAAAACATGGGTAAGTATATATGGTACTACAATGTTCAAGATGCACCACAGTTTAACTCAACCCAACAATTACCTCTTCTGCCTGCACTCACGTGTGCCTCTTTAATTGTCTGGGTTCTGGCTGTGAAACCTGCAACATAAGAAAACATGGGTAAGTATATATGGTACTACAATGTTCAAGATGCACCACAGTTTAACTCAACCCAACAATTACCTCTTCTGCCTGCACTCACGTGTGTCTCTTTAAATGTCTGGGGTTCTGGCTGTGAAACCTGCAACAGAAGAAAACATGGGTAAGTATATATGGTACTACAATGTTGAAGATGCACCACAGTTTAACTCAACCCAACAATTACCTCTTCTGCCTGCACTCACGTGTGCCTCTATAAATGTCTGGGGTTCTGGCTGTGAAACCTGCAACAGAAGAAAACATGGGTAAGTATATATGGTACTACAATGTTCAAGATGCACCACAGTTTAACTCAACCCAACAATTACCTCTTCTGCCTGCACTCACGTGTGCCTCTTTAATTGTCTGTGTTCTGGCTGTGCAACCTGCAACAGAAGAAAACATGGGTAAGTATATATGGTACTACAATGTTCAAGATGCACCACAGTTTAACTCAACCCAACAATTACCTCTTCTGCCTGCACTCACGTCTGCCTGTGCAACTGTCTTTGTAGTACGGTCTCACGAACCTACAAAAGAAAAAAGGGTGCAGATTGTGAATCTATTTACCCAGCAACCCCCAACCCAACGAGGAACGTAAACAGAATTACCTTGTCTTTGTGGTACTCGCACCTGACCACTGTAATCCAAATACCGTACAGACTGGAAACCTACAAGTGAAGACAAGTAAGTCAGCAAACGCCCGAAGAATTACAAACTATGCATGGGACCGGTCAAGAGGCCCAAGACGAAAAATGACCAAATAATTACCTGGGATTCCAGCCTAGGACAAACAGGGGTGTGCCCATGTGTTCCATTACTAGCATCCATTATCTTAAACTGGTCTATAAATCTGAATCCCAGGGGAAAGCGGCATCACAGAAGGTGTAACACAAAATACAAACTGCAAATGGTTGAGGTGGGTGAACAAGGTAACCCAGAGGATGGCTGAGAAGCACACAATCAATCAAAAGATCCCACCTGAAGCTGCTGCAGTGGCGCGCAAAAAATATGATTGACTACGTTCAAGCAATTTTCAGGCAACCATAAATATGTCAAGCTAACTGAAGCATGATGGACCTGCTGCAGAGAGATCTAAGTTTTGCCTACTGGAAGTTGACTCATTAAGTAGCTGAGGAGGTTAAAATGCCTGATGAAAAGCTGGTGAACCATGCAGATCAAAAATCACATGCAATGTAACTAGGTCAGTGCATTACTGCTTCTGTCAGAAAGCTCATTTTGTTACTTGCAGTTTATAACTTTAAACACTAACCCTTTTTGAACAGTAAACAAAACATTTATAAAAACGCAGCCTTAAATTTAAAAACCTGCATCAAGAGGAATAACCTTAAATCTTGTGTACTTTAGCACACGCTGTGTTTGGAAACTGCCTACGCTTTTGTTAGGAAAGCGCGGGGCAGACTGTGGCATTCTGTTTAAGTATTGCTATTAATCGGAGCCCGTGAGGGGGCTTTGATTGTCAGCAATATTTAAACAAAAGGCCACAGTCTGCCCGGCTCCCACACTGCCACAAGCGCCATAATCCCCACAATAACCACCAGTCCCCCCCCCCAGCCAACAAAAAGTCACCACTGTCCCCATATTTAAAAAAAAACTGAACCTGCAAGTCTATGACCCAGAATGAGTTCAGATTTAGGAGGAATTGACGAGTTTACAGAAATAGGCTTGGAAACCTATGGTAGTTACAAGTTTCTAGGACGTTTTTGTGAATTCCATTTTAACATTAGCAAATATGTAAGTGCCTATTTGTTCGCGAGAGAGAGAGAGAGATAGAGAAAGAAAAAGAGAGAGAAAGAGAGAAAGAGAGAAAGAAAGAGAAAGAGACAGAGAAAAAGAGAAAGATTTTCTTATAGGGAGAGTTCCATTTTCCCTCGGGGAGGCATGAGGGGGAAGAATGTGCTTTTCAGTCACACATTTCTAACCATGGCCAGAGTGGAAAGGTGTTGGCAAGGAGGTGATCAATTAAACATGGTTGGCTGGGCAAAACTGACAGGGCATTTCAACTCAAGAACTACCACTTCCCACCTACTTCCAGCCCTGTGAGAAGATTTGATTCAAAGGACTTACTTGAATGAGGGTTTTTATTTGAGTACAAACCCCCCTTTTGCGCAAGTAAAAAGGCGGATGTACACAAAATTTTAGGAGGCATGGCTCTGTATACAAAGACAAGACAGCACAGTGGAAAATGATGCATAAAGATGCAGTACAAATAGGAATACATTTATAGGGAGCGTGACTTCTGAAACAACACGTCTGGAGTCTAGCCCTATGCTAGTCACCTCACATTTATGTGCACACAAATCACACCGTTCTATCGATCTTCTGAGGGGTTACAGAGAAACAAAAAAAACTCGGTACACCATTGCTCAAAGTGTCACAGCAGGATATGCAGTACGAATTGTGAATTTTTGGCGCGATAAAGATAAGAAACACGCACATATGCTTTCATAGTCCTACGTCAATTTCATTTTTCCGGCAGGATTGGAAATGAAACTATGTTTTAAGAGAGAATGGCTGCATGAAAACATGAGGCAGTGCCTGCTCCAGATATTTTCAGTGCTGCCCTGAATGGGTGTAAAAGGCAACTACTACTGAACATAGTAGGTATAATCGGAAGGAAAAGTAATCCTTCGAGCAGAGGCTTACAATTTATTTACTATAAGAAACGCCTCAGTGGAACACAAACTTGGCAAGATTAGATTTGTTGCCCCTTACTTTAAGCAGAATAGCAGTCTTGTTAATCCTACAGCATTTAAGCATGAATATGGTCCACACTCTACAACCCTAGAAATGGGCATGTTTGTATGGGATAAAGTGCACTATGCCATGCATTATAAGGATACAGCAAGTCACCAATGCACCCCTCAAGCATACAGAGCAGCGAGGCTGAAGGCCAGACTCCTTTTTAAGGCCACGGAACTAGAAGTATATTCATGGAACCTTAAGCCGAGAGCACTACATTCCTTATGCTTGTTGGTGCCACCCTGCTAACAAAAAGTCTACTGAAAGTCACTTCAAAATTTACTGGCACATGGCTTGAACAGGTAAAGCCATCATACTGACTTAAGAATCTTGAGCTCGAGTGTGCTCTTTTAATCCTATAGGACGTTTGCAGGGCACAGTTTAGAACCGTGACCCCAGCTAATATGTCCCAGTGCAGAGCGGTTCATTATTTGATGATCTAAGGGGCATGATGATGACTTGCACTCATGGAGCACTGAATCAATCAGACCCAAGTAGGGATGTATATCAAAAAAGTATTACAATTTTCAGCATTTAATAGTTACTTATAGATAACGTTATACGAGCCCAGGGCTCAAAGTAAACTCTGACATGTCAGTCCCAGCCTCGCTTTAAACAACCAAACAAAAGCAACGTAAAAGACTCTACTACAGCGAATGACATGAGCCCGGTCCCACCAAACGTGTTGTCTTCGTCATTATACTTGACAAAGGCTTCCTAAACTGCTAGGCCACTGCAGCATACACTGATAGGAAGAGTGAAAAAGTTGCGCCAATTTTATTGTTATTTCATAATGCGAGTCTGCGGGGGAGACTGTTTGGAAATGCAGTTAAGTATCCATGTTAATCGCAGCCCTTTCACGAGCTGCGATTAACATGGATATTTAAACAAAGCACTCAATGTCCCCCGCAGCCTCGCGCTACTAACAAAACAATCCAGCAAGTTTACAAACACGGCATGTGTTTCTAAACTTCCTGTATTGTTTTGTTTTGACAAGAATGGCAAGTCCCCAAACACTGATCTGTACCTTTGCCAAATTTGACGGTTAACTGCAGGGGCAAAATTGGGCTTTTCCCATGCTGCTGTCACTGAATTTAATAAGTCCACATTAAAGGGTAGTAAAGGCTCAAGAGATTGCATGACCTCCGTCAAGAGGCTGGATTTAGCTTCTACAGCAAGCATGGTGAGCTGAAGAACATCTGCTCCTTTCTGCAGTATTGCAGAAAAAGAAGTCACCTCAGTAGCAGCTAGCCCTGAGGGATACGCCATTATCATTTCAGCATAAGTAGCCAAGCCACACCCGTTCTGCTGAGCTAAATAGTCTGGCACGTTATGTAATGGAGAGGAAAGCATGCCTGACATTTCAAACCATATTTACAACAAGTGGTGGTGAGGGACAGAGTCTCTGAATTAAGCAGAAAGCTCTCACCCAGTCAAGAGATCAGGGCTAGATCCAACACCGTTTTTTAGCTCACTGCACCATCCCAGTTTCAGAACCTGGCTGTATGCAAATTAGTCTGTTCCTGTCCCAGTGCATGATGGGAACAGGGCAAACCAAACTACAAAAGCCAATTCTTACACTGGGAAGGAAACAAGCTCCCGGGGACCGGTTTCTGGCATTACAGCCGTCTTCGGCCCGGTTTGCTTGAATCCTGATGGTGCAATGAGCAAGGGTCTCACATCTGAGAATACCCTTCCACGCTTTTTGTAAATCGTTTTTGGCCACCATAGGTGTGGCAGGGTATACTCAGACATGAGTCCCTTTCTCAATGCTCCATCAGGATTCAAGCAAGCCGGGCCGAAGAAGGCTGAAATGCCAGAAACCGGTCCCCGTTAGCTTGTCTCCTTTCTGGTGAAGAATTGGCTTGGTAGTTTAGTCTGCCCTGTTCCCATGATGCACTGGGCCAGGGACAGACTGATTTGCATATAGCCAGGTTCTGAGCTGGGATGGGGCAGTGAGATAAATAACGGTGATGGATCAAGCCCTGATCTTTGGACTGGGTAAGAGTGGTCTGTTTAACTCAGACACTCTGTTCATCACCACCCCCCTTTTTGTAAATCATTGACATTTCAAACCAGCATTTAAAAAGAAGGCTAGATTGGCCCTCAGCATCGGAAACTCTTGGACGGCATTAGGAAAGGTATCGAAAGCTGAAGTGACGGTAGGACCTGGGAAACGGGCGACAGCACCAGCTGTGAGGCCTCTGGAAGAGTGATCTCCACCAATTCAGTCTCCAGTCACCAATCTGCAGGAGGCAGAGGTCACTACAGAGACTTACCTTTTGAAAAAGTGACTGGGGAACCTTCTTTGCACGCATCCTTGTTTCTAAATCAGCCCACCCTCCTAGCGGGACATTGGTGGAATTGTCAGAGGATTTCTAGGTAGGCTGAGGGTCCCGAGGGCACGCCACAGAGACACAGCTACCGGTCACATTCTGGGGAAGACTACTACCCCCAGAGTGCATCCCTCCTTCACCAGCTGCAGTGAGTGCCATGTTGTCTTCGTCATTATACTGTAACTGGATACAGGCTTCCGAAACTGCTAGGCCACTGCAGCATACACTGATAAGAGTGAAAAAGTTGCACCGATTTTATGGTTATTTCATAATGCGAGGCTGCGGGAGAGACTGTGTGGAAAAGCAGGTAAGTATCCATGTTAATCGCAGCCCTTTCACGAGCTGCGATTAACATGGATATTTAAACAAAGCACTCAATGTCCCCCGCAGCCTCGCGTTACTAACAAAACAATACAAGAAGTTTAGAAACACATGCCGTGTTTGTAAACTTGCTGGATTGTTTTGTTGGTAACGCGAGGCTGCGGGGGACGTTGAGTGCTTTGTTTAAATATCCATGTTAATCGCAGCTCATGAAAGGGCTGCGATTAACATGGATACTTAACTGCTTTTCCACACAGTCTCCCCCGCAGCCTCGCATTATGAAACAACAGCGAGGAAACAGCGTGTGCCGCCTGAGGGGGTACAAAAGCGCCAGAAACAAAAGAAGTCAAGGGGGCACATAGCACTTACCTCCGCTCCCGAGTGATACCTTTCACCGCCGCCTCCGCAATCACTTTCACCGCCGCCTCCGCAATCACTTTCACCGCCGCCTCCGCAATCACGAAATGCCCGTTTTTTGCGCCGCACGCTTTTTAAAAGCGGCGGCGCGAATACTCTCGCGGGATGTGCACGCTCCACAAATGGGAATGCGCGCTCAGGGGTTGACAAGTGCGCGCGCGCGCGGGCGCGCGCCTTGTTGGGAACAGTGCCTACCAGTCAAAATCACTCAAAATGCACTCTGCAGCTAGGCCCTAACTCCCCTTTCCCACCATGGACTTTCTTCAAACCACTTGCAATCAAAATTAGACTATTCCAGCAGTGCTCCCAGACCCCCAAACCCACCCTTAAAAACCTTGAACCACCCCAAACAGCCCCCCAAAAGCAAGCAAGTGAGCAAAAATGGAAAAACTTTTTCACCATGGATTTTATCCAAACACTTGCATCCGATATTAGACCTTCCCAGTGATTCCCCCAGACCCCTCAAACCTCCCGCAAAAAAGTAGAACACCCCCAAACAGGTCAAAGGAAAAAAGAAAAATGTGACACTTAGAAAATTTCCGGCCTACCAGTCAAAATCACTCCAAATGCACTCTGCAGCTAGGCCCTAACTCCCTTTTTCCAACATGGATTTTCTTCAAACCACTTGCAATCAAAATTAAACTATCCCAGCAGTGCTCCCAGACCCCAAAACCCACACCAAAAACCTAGAACCCCCCCCAAACAGTCCCCCAAAAACAAGCAAGTGAGCAAAAACGGAAAAACTTTTTCACCATGGATTTTATCCAAAACACTTGCATCCGATATTAGACCTTCCCAGCGATGCCCCCAGACCTCTCAAACCTCCCGCAAAAAAGTAGAACACCCCCTAACAGGACAAAAGCAAAAATGGAAAATGTGACACAGAAAATTTCCGGCCTACCAGTCAAAATCACTCCAAACGCACTCTGCAGCTAGGCCCTAACTCCCCTTTCCCACCATGGATTTTCTTCAAACCACTTGCAATCAAAATTAGACTATACCAGCTGTGCTCCCAGACCTCCAAACCCATCCCCAAAAACCTAGAACCCCCAAAACAGCCCCCTAAAACACGCAATACTGCTAGGCGCCAGTTTAAATTGTGCCAAAACGCTGTCTGCAACTAGGCCCAAACCCCCCTTTTCCACCATGGATTTTCGTCAAACCACTTGCAATCAAAATTAGACCTTCCCAGCAGTGCTCCAAGACCCCCCGACTCACCCCCACAAATCTAGAACCCCCCCCAAACAGCTCCCCAAAAACATGCAATACTGGTATATTAAAAACATGGCAAATTGCGCTGTTCACAAAAAATTGCTGTTTTTAGCACTTCCACTTCATCAATCCTCTTGAAACTTACCTGGCAACTTGTTCCAGCGATTCCCAAGAATCTCAGCAAGGCAAAACAAAATCTAACCTCTGCGCTCTTTGATGAAGAAGAAGAAGAAGAAGAAGGTCTACGACTAGTTTTCACTTTTTTCACCCAAACACACGTGCCCGCAAAACACCAAAAAAGGCTAAAATTCTGCCAATTCTGGACCAAAGAATTCCAAACCCCCCTAAAACTTTGCCAACATCATTATGAACGAGCCTGCATCGGGTCCTGATCCCTAGACTCAGCGGGAACCCTACCCACTTAAACCCAAAAAACCTAGTAAGCCCTGAACCCTAAACCCTAGATATGCTTTGCTGTCTGTGTCAAAGAGCCTAGGTATGCTACATCAGGATGCTTCACTCAGTGGTGCCTGCCTTGACAGTCTGCATGACCCTGCCGCAAGCATGGGCCAAAAATCTGTTCTGCTCAAGAATTTGTGATTTTTCGGTAATTTCGCAGGATTCGCGAAAAAACGAAAAACAGCAAATTTCACAAACATAACGGATGTTTGGCCCAAGCTGGAGGCAGTGCCATGCAGACGGTCAAGGCAGGTACCACTGAGTGAAGTAACCTGATGTAGCATACCAAGGCTCTTTGTCAGACAGACAAAGCATAACTAATTGTATGCAGCAAGCCACATTGCCCCAATTTTACATGAACTGCTGTCTGGAGTGGATTCTACCTGGCATAACAACAACAGTACACTGCCTCACCCTCGACCAATACATACCACGAATAGACAGACATGTAGTTCTGCTGTAGTAGTTGTTGAAGACTGGTTTACCTGTTTGCCACTCACGAATTGGCCATAGTTCTTCCGTAAACCGACGCTGATGATCCATCCATCCCAGTGAGTGACTGTAAAGAAAAAAGATATATTATTTAATCAATCATCAAGGTATATTGGCAAGTGAGTCCACTCCAAGGACATTTTGCATATTGTAAAATGCAACATAGTGGCCCCTGAATTTGAAGTACAATTTGAATTATACAAGGGAAAAAAAATAAGGGTCATAGAAATGAGTTACAATTACTGTGTAAAAGATTAAATAATAACTAAAACAATACATATGATTCATTTCGTGCACAAAAAACAAACAGCAATTGGTTTCATCAGAGCCAGACAGCCATTGCTGTCCACTGCACGTCATCTTCTCAATTATTCATTACCTGTTCTACTTTTTGTCCGCATATTCTTCGGAAAGTGAGGGCCCACAGGGCAGCTTCTCTCCTGTCAATTTCAGAAGTAACTCTGTCAGCAATCAGCAAGCATGTAGTCAGTCAGTAATTTCAGTCCCACTTGAGGGGACTCGTCTATGAAAACAAAGTTTCTTTATTCTTCGTAATCCATCCATCTGCTTTGAGGGAAATGGATAGGTGGAGTCTGGAGGAGGAGGATAGAGGAGCATGATTGAGTTGTGAACTTGTGAACCTCAGGAATGCAGACTGTGGCACCTTCAAATCAATAAGGAAAATAAGATGAAGACAGTGCTGCTGATGGACTTGTTGTGGTAAAAGTTGCAAAACAAAGAAAGACACACAGGAATAAAAGTGAATAAGGACGGAAAAAAAGGAAGTCATTTTCAGGCCTCGGTGTCAGGGAAGTAGAGCTCGTCCTCAAACTCTATGAATTGAGACTGGAGTAGGTCAGCTAATAGAGAAGAACTTCTGTCACCCAAGTCGGTGTCCTCTTCTTCCTGCGTGCATTCACGTATTTTGTAATCTGGTGGTATGAAGTGCAGATTCATCTTGATCAGTGTTAACCTCCACTTTTGTGGGCGAAAGGCGGGTCCTTTTTGAAGTTACAATGGCACCAGCAGCACTGAAAACATGTTCAGAAGACACGCTTGCAAGTGGGCAAGACAAATAATTTAGAGCCAGGTTGGTGATCAGTGGCCATAGAGGCCTTTTCCTATACAAATACAGCAATGGGTTCTGATTAACAAAGACCTCTGTTGGGTCACCTTGACCATCGACTCAAGGTTCTCCACGGTTGCTCCACTTTGCGTACCATCTGTGGCCTTTGCAGCACTGGAACGAGCAAACCCTTGATTAGTTATCCAATCCGCTTCCGACAATATTATGGCTGGGCCTGGTGCAGGTGAGGATGATGATATGGTTGCTGCTGGTGTCTTTAACGGCTGTGAGGGAAATTGACTCCCTTCGTCCACAGATTCAGAAGTGGAACTTGACGCCAGATGGCCTGCTGATTCAGTTGTACTTCTGCCGGCTCCTTGAATTTTCTTCCGCTCTTTTTCTAACCGAGTGGCTGACACAGCTAGCCAATGTTTGTACTTTGAAACAACTGCTTCATCAAAAGGAATGAATGCATTTATGGCCAATGCCTTTTTGTACCATGGATCCAGAATAATGGCACAAATGTAATGTTGTTCTGTATGTATGTTTTTAAGCCTTTCATTGTCAACTGGGAGGCTTAATAACCTCTCCGCCAACTGATATGCGTCTTGCTTTTCAGCATCATCTCGGAACATTGAAGACACCGCCTTCAGTTGGTGCTCTAGCATGACCAACAATGGGATAGCTTTGCCCAAAGAACAGTCCTCCCTGCTGACTTCACGCATGAAGACCTCAAAAGGGCGAAGCATGTCTGTCAGGCTTGCAATTAGCTTCCATTCCTCCAACTCTAGCCTCATGTCTTTCATAGTAGAACCCAGTTATAGACAAATTCATTGGTCCCCCCCCCACTGCTCAGATAGACGCTCAAGCATGTAAAAGGTTGAGTTCCAACGTGTTGCCACTTCCTGGATGAGTCCTTTGACTGGCAGTCTATGTTCATGTTGAATGGTCCTCAGCTGCCTCCGGGCCTCGAAAGAATGGCTGAAATGTGTGCAGATTCTTCGGCAGGTGGTCAGTAACTTGCTGACTGTGTTTTCTTTTTTCAAGAAATCTTGCACCACAATGTTAATATTGTGCGCCAAACACGGCACTCTGAAATAGCCACCTTGCTGCATGGCCTTAACTATATTACTGCCATTATCCGTGGAAACATAACCAATCATGCGATTTCTTGGAGGCAGCCATTCATTGACCTTCCTATCAAACTCCTCCAAAAGTTTAGGTGCAGTATGAGTTTTCTACGTGGCAAACATGGCGAATGTTGCATGTTTCCAAGTAGCTTGAAAAACTGTGTCCGGGTCAACAGTAACACCTGTACTTGTCTTGTCTCTAACCCCTGAAAAAGAGAACCAGTGTGCAGTGATGCACATGTAATCAAGGGCTTGGCAACTGGTCCACATGTCTGTTGTCAGGTGGATAGTATGAACAGCACTCTTCTGAATAGCTGCGCCAATCACCTCCAGCACATCCTGATGTAGTGCTGGAACAGCAACTCTGGCTAAATAGGACCGGCTAGGAACCTTCCATTTAAGGCAGACTGTTGCCACAAATTCTAGACAACCCACCCCTTCCAAGGAAGAGAAAGCGAGAAGGTCCAGCGCTAGCATTTTAGCCAGCTTTGCGTTATACAGATGTGCCATTGGGTGGTTGCATTCAAATGGCGCCTCCGACCATAACATGCTTCTAATGGTGGGCTGGACCGTTTTACATGATGATGATGATGATGCAGACGAGTTAGCCTTATTGATGTTCTTTTTCGCATTGGTGTCTCTCCCAGACTCTTAGTGTGCCTCATACATGTTACAGGGCTAAAGGGTGTGGGCGCTACCACTGCAGTGCTGCTGCCAGGGGTACTGGGTGTACCAGAAAAAATGTTGGTCGGTTCTTGACTTCCCCACTGCACAATCAGCCCCTCGTCAGCATCAGATGCAATGTGAATGGATACATTTGGATCAGTTCTACTTTGGGCTTCCTGGATGTTCCTTAGGTGCGCATCCCACTGGGTAGTGTGGTATTTTTTGAGATGAACTCTCTGGACTCCGGTAACATAGTTGGCACCACGCTTACCCCTACTAACTAATACTTTACAAATCGAACACACGACCATGTTTTCCACATTTTGCTAATAGTAAAGAAGTCCCAAACTGGGGACTGGAGATGTCTGCTAGTGGTGGAGGTGCTACTTTGACTTTCAATGCCAGATGAAGTGGAGGATGGGTGTGGCTGAATTCGTTTCTGTTGTTCACTTACAGCACCACTACTTGAGGTCGAGCTGGATGGAGGTCCCTGTCGGCCCTTCTGCCTAAAAAATATGGAAGCTGTAGGTCATGTTGGTGTTGTGGTTAACTGCGTTGGTGGTGGTAACAGTGCCACGCCGCCCACATCCCACTCAGCAGCCATTCGGGATAGGGTGAAAATGTCTGTCTGCTGCCCGCTGGGGCTGGAGTGATGACTGTGATGACTGGGTCGTCGTCAGACTGTTCATCAGCAGCAGAAGACACCACTTCTTGTTTGTCGTCATCACCCATAAGTCGAAGCCTTGCAGGAACCTTCCTTTTAGGCTCAGCTACCTTAGTCGGCTCATGGCGTGACTCACTCTCAGACTGCATTGCTGGGTTCCAATAAAGATCAAGATCATCAGAATGAAGGGGTCTTGAAGAAGAAGTTGTAGTAGTAGTAGTAGCCCTCCTTGACCTTTTTCTTGCTGGGGATCTGGAAGACAATGGATCTTCATCAGGAGGAGTGGCTTCCTTGGATGATACCTCTGCTTGAATATCAATTTCCTGATGTGCCCCTACAAGCGTTGTAGGCAGTTGTGCCGCTCCATGAGCCTCTAGTTGCACCTCTCCTTGCACCTCTAATTGCGCCTCTCCTTGCGCCTCTCCTTGCGCCTTTCCTTGTGCCTCTCCTTGCCCATGTACTTGCGCTTGTACTAGTTGCACCTGTGGTTGTCTTTGTGGCTGTGGTTGTTGAACACTCGTCAGCTGAGTTACACCCAGCGTTGATTGGATGGCACTTTCTTTTGATGAGCCAACATCACTGGTCGATGGTGATTGAGAAAGTAAAGTGGCTGCCTCAGCAGCACTCATGGTCTTGGACCTAACTTGGCGTGGTGGCACTGAGCCCAATGAAGTGGAGGTGCTGCTTCCAGCTTGGTCCCCGGCGGACACCGCTCCTGCTGCAAGCATAGTTTTTTTTTCTCAAAAAAGGTGTCGGTGGGCACACCGGTTGCCTTGGTAGGTCGTGCCACTTGCTTCTTCTGCTCCTTTTTACTGGCAGTGACACTGGCAACTTTTTTCGCTGAGGCGCTACGGCCACCTTTCTTTGGACCCATCTCCTTCAGATATCAGAACAGCAGGCCGCAGTTGCATGACTTGCAGAGTTGTCTTGTCTGTGGCCACACGTGACGTCACGTGACGTTGTGCTGCACACACTGCTGCAGGACTTCTTCCTAGCGCCCACATGGCCCGGCCCCAACAACACCGCAAAAAGTAAAAAAACACACAAAAATCACCACAATCCAATGCCATCCATGCCCTCAATGACGTATAAATTCAAGATATCCCACAGAAAGACTTGGTCCATGCACCACTGAGCACCCCTGGGCCTAATAGAAGAAAGCAAGGCAAAGTGGGTGCAGGCCTGAGCACACTGCCTGACTTCAAAATGAGCCCTTGACCCCCAGCCACATGGCCAGGCCCTTCCTGGACCAGGCCTCAAAATGGCCCCCACCCACATGGTCAGGCCCCAACAACACCCCAAATAGTCAAAAAACACACAAAATCCCAACAATCCAATCCCATCCATGCCCTCAATGATGTTTAAATTCAAGACACCCCACAGAAAGACTTGGTCCATGCAACACTGATTGGGCCTAATGGAAGAAAGCAAGGCAATGTGGGTACTGGCCTGAGCACACTGCCTGGCTTCAAAATGGGCCCATGACCCCCAGCCACATGGCCAGGCCCCAACAACACCCCAAAAAGTAAAAAAACACACAAAAATCACTCACCACAATCCAATGCCATCCATGCCCTCAATGATGTTTATATTCAAGACACACCACAGAAAGACTTGGTCCATGCACCACTGAATACCCCTCGGCCTAATGGAAGAAAGCAAGGCAAAGTGGGTGCAGGCCTGAGGACACTGCCTGACTTCAAAATGGGCCCTTGACCCCCAACCACATGGCCAGGACCTGCCTGGACCAGGCCTCAAAATGGCCCCCACCCGCATGGCCAGGCCCCAACAACACCCCAAAAAGTAAAAAAAACACACAAAAATCAACACAATCCAATGCCATCCATGCCCCCAATGATGTTTATATTCAAGACACCCCACAGAAAGACTTGGTCCATGTACCACTGAATACCCCTGGGCCTAATGGAAGAAAGCAAGGCAAAGTGGGTGCAGGCATGAGCACACTGCCTGGCTTCAAAATGGGCCCTTGACCCCCAGCCACATGGCCAGGGCCTGCCTAGACCAGGACTCAAAATGGCCCCCACCCACATGGCCATGCCCCAACAACACCCCAAAAAGTCAATAAACACACAAAAATTCCCACAATCCAATGCCATCCATGCCCTCAATGACGTTTAAATTCAAGACACCCCACAGAAAGTCTTGGTCCATGCACCACTGAGTACCCATGGGCCTAATGGAAGAAAGCAAGGCAAAGTGGGTGCAGGCCTGAGCTCACTGCCTGGCTTCAAAATGAGCCCTTGACCCCCAGCCACATGGACAGGCCCCGCTGGACCAGGCCTCCAAATGGCCCCCACCCACATGGCCAGGCCCCAACAACACCCCAAAAAGTCAAAAAACACATAAAAATCACCACAATCCAATGCCATCCATGCCCTCAATGATGTTTAAATTCAAGACACCTCACAGAAAGGCTTGGTCCATGCACCACTGAGAACCCCTGGGCCTACTGGCTAGTGAGGCTTTATAGGCACCCCACATTTTTTTAAAACAATCAACATATAACAGTGAGCTAAAATTCCATGACATAAATGAGTTAAAAAAAATCACAGTAACAGTTGTATAATGCACTCATGACTAACCCTACAGCAACTGCGATGCCCCAAACAAACAACACCAAAAAGTACTAAAATACAAATATCCAGCAGCAGCCACAAAAAGTAATCCTTCCAGCTCCAGATCCACATAAAAAATGACCAGGACATGGACAAAGCACTGGGAGGAGCCTGCTGGACAGGAACAGGAAGTTGGGCACTTCCTTCCTCCCACCCCCCCCAAAAATGGACTCCTTCACCAAAAAGTGCAGCCATATGTCAATCTGATGAGTTATTCTGATCAAAATCATCATTTTCAGAAGGTTTATGCTTCATGTGGTGGATTTCTTGTGCAGAATTTCAATTTTTGCAATTTCGGGAAAGCGAGCTGTTCAAATCTCCCGCCGGAAGTCAGCTGTGCGCCGCATCTGCATGTTCGGCATTGTTTATTCCTGCATTGCGTGATCGGGGGCCCTTATGAAGTATTCGCCCTGTCAAACTCTCGCTGTGCAAGATGGCGGGCCACGATGACGTAATTGCGTTCGAAAAACTCTTGCGCGATCATGCAGCAAGATCCAAAAGGGCGCAGCACACGCAAACCGAGAGAAAAACAACTCGGGGGACTAAGAATCATGGTAAGCAAACGCCGCATGCGCGATATTGTATTTTTCAAGTGCGACCAAGCAAAATATTTCACAGCTTGCGATTTTGCAGATTTTAGGGCAAATTCGGCCGATTCGCAGATCGCGAATTTGCCAAAAATCCACAAATTCCGCGAACGAAACGGATTTTATGCCAATGCTTAGTATCAGCCCTTCGGCTGCGGGCCCCTTTATTCTGTGAAGCTTGCATCTGGTGATGGTGCACCAGGAAGGCAATTCCAGCTCCTCGGCAGCAGGGTCCCATCAGTCCTTGAAGTTTACATCTAATGGAGTTGATGAAGACAGGTGATGCCAAGCATGTTCCCTTCTGTGGTGACCGATCCGGGTGATACTATCCCCTTGACAATCGGACTTCTTGAGCCTGTGAACCTTTCACCCAGTGGTGGGGACCCATCCGAGTGGTACTAGACCATCTGTAATCGGACCAATTGAATCTGCAAAGTTTGTACCCGATGGTGGTGTACCAGCCGGGAAACAGCGCTTACAATGGTGTCTCCACAATGGGGTAACTTTACAACGCAGTTGTTACAACGGCTGCATTGTTATCACACATGCCATTACATCGCAAGTTATATCAACGACTTCTTGTAGGGGGCGTGCAAATCCAGGGAATTACACCTTCCTTGCTGTTGCACAAACTGGAGTAGGAATATTAATTAATACTATTTCTAAGTCCAGCACGCCTCCTACAGCAAGTCGTTGATACGACTTGTGATGTAATGGCATGTTTGGACCATGTTGTAAAGTCATGTGTTGTAAACGCATGTGTTGCAATGTCACATATACGTACCAGACAAGCAGTCGAGGGCTTATGTCTTAGCCACTAGGCCTCATGACTCTGTGAAGCTTTCACTCAGTGCTGATGTATTGGACAGACAGTACTTACGCTTCTGAAGCTAGGCCCTTAGTGTCTGTGAAGCTTGAACCCAGTGGTGGTGTTCTGGATGGATGTACTACCCATCAATTGCCAGGGTTATTGAGTGTTTGAAGCTTGTTATGTTATGATCACTTGTACAGTGTGCCTGCTATCACCGCGGAGAGTCCTGGGGGAGGAGATGCTCCGACTGAATCCTATTGAAATAGCCAGAATTTCAGTTTGTTCCAGAATTCTAAGATGCAACTGTCAGCTTTAATGTGTAAGGTGAGGGATTTCAAGGCTTTAGGAGTGACATCTCTTTGGGCATTTAACGGGAACCATCTAAAAACTATTGAGGAGTTTGAGGATGTTGAAGCAGTTAAAGACAACAGTGTTGACATGGTTAGACATTACATTTTGATAATTGGTCACCATCCCTTGATTTCTTGCTAAGTTTTAAGTTGTGGGTGTTGGTCCTAGTTCTGAGGGCCAATAGGGTGCTGACCAGAGGAAGACATCTTTTCTATCCACCTCCATTTTGTCTTAGTTGGGCTTCAGGTATTTGGTCCTCATCCACTTTGCAACCTTGGACTTTCAGCAGGTGAACTTCATCTTTATGTTGAAGGTGTCATTGAAAATGGAGCGAATGAGCTGGGAGTCTTTGGGATAGAAGATGATGTTGAGACTGTAAGAACCGATTATGCTGCCTGGCAGGGCCATGGAGAAGTTGAAAAGCATAGGTCTGACCAAGGAGTCTTGAAGGATTATGCAGATAAGGTTGGAGACAGAGGATGTGTACAGGGCCAGGTTGACAGTTGGGTGTGTCAATGAGTAAGCAGTTTATACAATGGAGTGCCTGTCCATGTATTCCAATGGTATATAGGTGTTTTGTGAGGATTAGTTTCTGAGACAGTGTCTGAGAGGTAGAGAAGGATGAGTTCTGCTGTATCCTCTTTATCCATGATTGGACAAATATCATCAGTGTTGGCAATGAGGCCGGTTTTGGTGCTGTGGTTTGCCATGAATTCTGATTGGGAGGGGTCTGGGAGGTGGTTGGTGTCAAGCTGGTTGTTAATAAATTTCCAAGGCTTTGGCCATGTGGGAAAAGAGGGAGACATGTGTCTTTAGGTCTGGTGAGGTTTTTTTAGGAGTATTAAGTTAGTGGTGTGTTTCCAGGAATCTGGGAAGGGGGCCTTTGTCAGTGAGTTGTTGAGGATTAGTATAAAGGCTGTACAGAGAGGGCAAAGTCCTTTTTTGAAGATGTGGTGATGGTACAGATTTGTGGGGGCTATCAAGTGGATGGAGTGATTGGTGGTGGCAGTCAGTCTACTGAGATCCCTGTGATGTTGAGGAGATGGCCAGCTATGCAGGTGTATTTATACATTCACTGTGAGTCTATTTATGTTCAGGTCTTCCAGGATTTTGAAAGTGCTGGAGGCATGGATCAGTGGGCGATGAGGTCAGTGAGGGTGGTTTAGGAGTTGGATCTGGATCCAGCTACGGCCCTTCCTAGGATGGTGGTGCTGGAGGTGCTGATAATATGCTGGAATTAGCAGATGAGATGAAGTGGGTGGTGTTTTCTTCATTGGTGATGATGATTTTTTCTCTGGGCTTGCTGGGACTATCCCGTCCTGAAATCTTGTAACTGAATTTCGTCATGAAGCTTGAACCTGGTGGTGGTGTACCAGGTGGGCCGTACCCTTGTGTCTGTGAAGCTTGTACATTGTGGTGGTGTACCAGGTGGATGGTACTGCAGTGTAGGGACAGGGTCAATGACTCAGACAATGGAATACAGGGGATGGACAATGATAAGGACATTAAGCCAACCATGGAGAGCAAGTGAGAGGGACAGTTGCAGCACATCAGACCATGCAGGGCAAGAGAGAAGGGGCTGGGGCATAGACTCTGACAACTGAGGGCAGACAGGAGATGGGTCACCGCAACCAGCTAAGCATACATGTAAAGTCAAAAGGCTATGCAGGGCAGGAGGGAAGTGAAAGGCAAAGGAAGTCAGGTAGGAGAGTGTAGGAGCAGAGAGTGGAAATGGATGAAAGGCCTGCATAATGGACCAGAGAAGCCAGGAGGGAGGGGGCAGAAGCAATCAAAGAGAGAATGAAGAGCAGAGAGGAGGGGAACAGGGGCAGCACGCTGACCACTTAATGCAGTATGACATTGTCAGGGGGAGTAAGCTATACACAAGGGTCTAATAGGATGGGGAAGGGACACACAGAAGGAGATTGGAGGGTAGGCAGAAGGGGCAAGAGCAGCAATCTGATCTTAGCAAGCAGGCTGACATGAGTTGGGGCAGTACAAAGAACATTGAAGGTAGGAGGCAGGAGCAGGGGCATGTACATAGAATGTAGAAGGCAAGGACTGCGGTGCAGAGGGCAGGTGTAGTAAGCTGACTACACAGGGCAGTCAGAGGCATCTAAGGCAACCACAGACAGCAGGCCTGAGGAAGGTGGTGGTAAGTACATGGAGAACAGAGGGTAGGAGGGTCAAGCAGGGGCTACAAGCTGTGGAGGCAACACTCAGCAAGCTACAAATAATCTCTGTGAGGTCCCTTAGTATTTCATATGAAATATTCAAATGTCTTTTAAACAGAATTATTAAAACAAAATCCATAGAACCTGACCTTCAAAACCTGCAGAAAAAATGTCACAAAGGGCACCAATACAAAACTAGTGCTGCACCAATATGTTCTGTCATCAATATCATGCTAAGTTAAAATCAAATTGTTAAGGCTCTGTTTTGGACTGTTTCATGCAGGAAAAATTAACCAAAATCTGGAAATGTACCAGATCTGTCAAATCTTGCTGTTTTAGAAAGAATCACTGGCACATGTAATTTAACATTTTCCAACTTTCAGCCTCATTAAAAGAACACTAATAAAACGAGTCTTCTGTGAATTAGATACACAAATATACAAAGAAGCAATTGAATATTCGTTTCAGATAGCTAAGGGTGAACTCACACTAGATTTTTAAAGTTTATTGGCAAAGTTATATTGATGCCTAAACAACAAGAGGATACCCAGGGACCAAAAACCCAGAAGTCAACCATTAGGAATTCATTGCCACATTCATGAATAAATTGATAAAGAACATAATTGACTTATTATTATTATTCTGAAGCACCCTCAATGTTAAGTTAAAAAAAAATTGGACTACTGAAATAACTTTTATCATCATCTGAGCATTGGAACTTAACATTGCATTGACAACTTCAAAATCTGTGTTTTAGAATATCAGTTAGTTATAACTTGTCTCTTTTGTCAACAATAAAAATAATTTGAATGGTTTAATTAACCATCAAATAAAGATCACATAAATATAGGCAGTAAGCTGACCATGGAAGGCATGGGGCTGTGGGCTGGCCACCAGCAGGGTGTTGGTCCGAACCATCCCCTATTCCGAATGTCCAAAGGCATTGGAGCTGTTGGATTAATATGTTTAAAAAACTAGAAATTCTTGAGAAAGAAAAGGTTTTATAGAAATTATTGTCAGTTATGGTAATCTGATCTTCCAAACCACTATAAAACCCCCATAAATTCATTGAAAAAAAACAATATTTAAAGGAATATTTTAGTTAGGTGTTGACATGAGTTTAAAAGATATGCTTTTAAAATCTATAAAAAAGAAATTAGCCAGTTATTATAGTTATGGGAGATAACTATAACTTAAGCCCCCATCACACAGTACTTATAAAGTCACACATGCATGTTCAATGACATCATAGTTGACATCACTGATAACATCTCAATTGTCATCATCGATGACAGCATTTAATGAATGTGAGAGTTTAAATGTTCTATTTCTTTGGTGCTACTTATAAGATTAATTTTTGCAACATGATTAGCCTTCTAAAGAGGCTTGGGTGTTTAAAGAGTGTGGGGTTTCTCTTAAAAGCTTTTCAGAGAGTGAGGAATGTGTGTGTGAAGGGTTTAGCAACTTAATGGAGTTGGTTGTGTGAAATGAGTACACTCTCTGTGAAGACTTGTGCACAGCATTAGGGCTGTGCAAAGTAAGGGTCTGGGCATCTAATGGGGGAGTGTGTGTGGAGATAATAACATTTCCACATAGATTTGTGCACAAGGTGAAGCTGGGGATAGCAGGAGCCTTACCACCTAAAAGGGCATGTGTGCCTAGGGGAATTGCCTCTCCATGAATATTTGTACAAAGGGTAAAGGCTTTGCCTAGTAAGGCCTTGGCCTTCTATTGACGCTTGGGTGTGCAGAAAGAGTGGACTCCTCATAAAGAACTTTGCACAGGGTGAAGAATGGGTGTAGACGTTTTTTTCTACATAATAGTGTTTGCGTGTACAGGGAGTTGGCTACAGTATAATTATTTTACGCAAGCACAAATATTATTGGGCTATGCATGTGTGCCATGTAGCAATTATTCACATATTTGGAGGTCTGTACTGGTTTGTGTAGTAGCTTGAACAGCGGTAGGCTGTTTGATGTTGTCAGTTCTGTCATCAGTGAAGTCATTTGAGGTGTCATTACTGATGTCATTAAACATGCCATGAGTGAAGTAATATTTGTGGTCATAAGCACTGTATGGCAGGGGCTCATGTTATAGATATCTCGCTGAATGATATCTGGTTAATTTCAGTGTTTGATTGGCTTTTACGGGTTAGCTTTTAAAATATCTATATTTTTTTTCACTAAAAGACACAGGTTTCAGGGATGTTATATTTATAAATTAGCATTTAAAAAACCTTAGATATTCACTGAAAAAAACACAGGTTTCAGAGACGTTATAGTTAGGCTGATATTTCACTTATACAAAAGCAGAGAAATTCAGCCGTTATAGCTGAACTAACTATAACTCGCGTCCCCACAATGCACTGCAGATGATGTCACATATTACATCACTCATGACATGGTCAGTCACATCACTCATTACATCACTTTTTTCTGTGAATTGATGAGGTTTTTGAAATGATAATACCAACTATAATGTCACTGAAACTTATAATTTTTTCAGTGAATTTCTAAGGTTTTTTAAATGCTAATTTCTAACAATGCCTACATAGGTAGGACATGTGCAGAAAGAGAAAGAAAGGCAAAGAAAGAAGCAAGAGAAGTGCAGAAAGAAGAAAGAGAGGTGCAGAAAGAGGAAAAAATGTGCAGAAAGAAGCAAGTAAAATGAAGAAAGAGGCAACAGAAGTCCACACAGAGGAAGAAAGGTGCAAAAAGATGCAAGAAAAGTGCAGAAAGAAGCAGCAGAGGTGCAGAAAGAGGCCTATTTCGACTTTTCCTTTCCACAGACTTATACAAAGTAGCCTAACCACTAATTGTTCTGCCAAGAACTCTTTAACCTCAATGTTCTCTTAAAGATTCACTATTCATTGACTGTTCAGAAGTTAGGCCACCCACATGTAAAACAGCAATCCTAACCAAAACACTGTTGTAAATTGTTATATCTTTATTGTGTTGTGCTCTTTTATTCTGGTGGAATTTTTCCTGCTCCTAGGCAACTGCATCTGTATTTCCAGAGAATATTCTGGAATGCGATAGAGAGCAGTTTCACCAGGAGCGGAGAGCAGACCATCAAGGGCCTTTATCTATAATAAATCATTTCTTCGAGATGACTCTGTAAGTCTCGTTATTTCAAAATTGGCGACAAGCGTGGGATCAACCAAACAATTTCCTGCTCCTAGGCAAACTGCATCTGCATCTTCCAGAGTGTATTCTGGAATGAAATAGAGAGCAGTTACACCTGGAGCGGAGAGCAGACCATCAAGGGCTGTTATGTATGATAAATCATTTCTTCGAGATGACTCTGTAAGTCTCATCATTTCAAAATAAGTCTAACCAGGCTTGTGAAGGTTTGCATGTATGTGTCTCTGCTTTAACCTAGTGACATGTTATATAAAAATGAACATACAAATGCTTGAATACATTAGTATGCAAAAGGTGTATGTGTTTGTTTCTGCTCATTATACAGGGCAAATGCGTATTCAATAATATATTTGAGGGGCTCTATAACACCTATATACATAATACATGTCTTCCTGTGCAACCAAATGGGTTAGCTCTCCTACACATCGTGGTGGTCACCTTCTTGATCTTCTCTGTTCCAACTTCCCTATCTCAGTCAAGGATCCTCTCCCTGTGTCATGGTCTGATCATTTTTTATCTATTTCTCCTGACAAATCCATAGTAATCATACATTGGGTCCTCCCTGTCGAAGGACACAGGGAAAAAAATCCATGTCGAAATAGATCCTTCTGCTTCCAGTCTTGCTCTTGCTGAGTCACATTCGGCTCTCCTCAATGACCTGAATGGAAACCTTGACAGTTTCATTAGCTAGATCTCTCTGGCAGTGGAGCGTCTGTCTCTGACGACCTGTCATAGGTGCACCAGGAATTTCCCTTCTAATCCTTGGTTCTCAACTGAATTTAAAATCCAGAAGCAACTGTGTTAAAAATGTGAACGCAGATGGAGACAGGAGTATTGCCCGATGGCTAGGACTGCCCTCAGAAAGGCTCAAAAGGCCTATTACGCATCAATTACACAAGCAAAAAGCTTCTACTATGCTGAACGCATTGCTCTCTACAGGAACAATACAAAGGACATTTTTAACAATGTTCAAACATTCCTTTTTCCTAGAGGGGAGGCTATTACCCATGGTGTGAAGAACTCTCTAATTTCTTCCTCAACAAGATCCAAGCTCTCTAACCTAATTTCAATATCGAACATAGCCTCTCTGTAGTGAACACGCCCCTGAACGGGCTGCCTCCAGCTTTGCCATTGACACCTTCTTTGGTGGCTTTCACACCTATTGTTCCACAAGACTCGTTGGTGGTCCTAAAGTCTCTCAAATCGGGATCACCGACAGACCCCTGTCTGGCTAGCCTGCTGTCCTCGGTTGCAGAGAAAGTCAATCCTGTGGTAAATAGACTGATCAACCTGTCTCTCTCGGAAGCCACAGTGCCTATAGCCTGGAAACAGGCCAAAATTGTCCCTCTATTGTAAAAACCTACTCTGGATCCCTCTGTCCCTTCCAGATATCGCCCACATTCTCTCCTTCCTGCTGTGGTGAAAGTATGTGAAAAAGTGGTTAACAAGTAACTATCCAATTATGTCGAACTTCATGGCCTGCTTCATCTGTTTCAATGAGGCTTCAGAGCCACTTACAACACTGAGACTGCTCTGGTCAAAGTTGCTGGAGCCATTCAAGAAACTCTGGACTGTGGAGGTAGGCCTGCCTTAATTCTGTTGGACCTGTCAGCAGCATCCAACACTGTGCCACATTCTCTGCTCCTGGACCGTCTCCTGGAAATTTGAATTTCAGGGCACCAAGATCATCGCTTATGCTGATGACACCCAGCTCCTCTTCACATGGAAGAAAAATGATTCCTCTACCTCATTAGCTAATTCATGTCTGGCAGCCATCTTTCGATGGCTTTCTATTGCTTAGTTAAAGTGCAACGAGGAAAAATTGAGATCCTTCTTTTTTGGAAATTTTCCGGAAATTGTTTTGGCCGGTGGTCAACCCAACAAAAACTTAGAAATATGGTTTGATGAGAAGTTGAACTTCTCTCTTCAGATTGAGAAGCTTACAGGTCAGTGTTTTGGTACACTAAAATACCTAAGAAAGTTCCTACCTCTTCTCCCTAGGTCAGCAAGGTAAATGGTCACCCATGCTCTGATATCATCACGCCTCAACTATGCTAATACCTTGAATGTGGGCCTGTCTGGCTATATTTTGAACAGATTGCAGGTAGTACAGAATGCCGCAGCCAGAACTCTTCTCAATAACCCTATAAAAACCAGCATGAGGCAACACATGGCGATCTATACCGGCTGCATGTTACAGAAAGGGTTACATTTAAATCCCTTGTCCTGGCACACTCAGCTTTATATGAACACAGTTCTGCTTACCTGAGAAAGTGCTTCAGGTTTTATGTTCCTTCCAGGTAGCTGCATTCAGCCACCCAGCTTCTTGCTCACGTCCCACGATTTTACCTCAAGAGAGTTGCTTGCTTTTAGGGTGGATACAGCCAGGAATCTTCTTCCCTTGGACCTCCACAACTTTCAGGACCCCAAGCTCTACAGGAAAAAAACTGAAGACTCTTATTTTTTTTTAGTAGTCCTTTCTGCCTTTTCTTCCACAAGATTTGCGCCAGGACACTCGTTGAGTAGCTTTACGCGTTACAAATCACATAAACATGCAGGACAATCTACCTGCTTTTTAAACTCCCATCTTCTGATGCATTACACATGTGAGAATACATATACAAGTAGACATATACTTCAGTCACAAGAGCACACAGACCTTTCAACTTGACAGCTTGCACTTCTTATTTGAGAGAGGCCAGACAGAAAGAGCCAGAGAAGTACAGAAGGAAGCAAGAGAAGTGTAGAAAAAAACAAGAGAGGAGCAGAAAGAGTAACACATGTGCAGAACAAGGCAGGAGAAGTGCAGAAAGAGGCAAGAGGACTGCAGAAAGAGGCAAAAGAAGTGCAGAAAGAAGCAAACAAGGTACATAAATACGGGAAGAGAAGTGCGGATAGAGGTAAGGGAGGTGCAGAAAGAGGGAACAGGGTTATACAAAAAAACAAGAGAGTTAAAGAAAGAGGCAAAAGGGATGTAAAAAGAGGCAAGAGGGGTGCACAAGTAGCTAGTAAGCTGCAGAAAGAGGCAAGAGAGGTGCAGAATCAGGCAATAAATCTACTGAAACAGGCAAACAAGGTGCAGAACGATGGAACAGGGGTGGAGGCAGAGGCAAGTAAGGTGCAGAAAGAAGCAAGAGAATGCCGAGAAAACCAACAGAGGTGCAGAAATAGGCGTAAGGGTGAAGGAAGAAGCAAGAGAAGTACAAAAAGAGGAACAAGAGGTGCAGAAAGAGGCAAGAGAACTGGCAAGAGAGGTGCAGAAAGAGGCAAGAGAGGTAGAGACAGAAGTAAGAGAGGTGCACAAAAAAGCAACAGAAGTGAACAAAGAGGCACACAAGGTGCATAAACAGGCAGGAGAGGTGCAGAAAGAGGGAAAGGGGTACAGAAAGAGGCAAGAAGGGTGAAGAAAGAAGCAAGTGAGGTGAAGAAAGAGGCAACAGAGGTGCATAAACAGGGAAGAGAGGTACAGAAGCAGGCAAGAGAAATGCTGAAAGAAGCAATAGATGTAGAGAAAGGAGTGATAGAAGTGATGAAAAAGACAAGAGAGTTGTAGAAAGAAATAAGAGAGGTGCAGAAAAAGAAAGAAATGTACAGAAAGAGGTAAGTGAGGTGCATAAAGAGACAGGGGAAGTGCAGAAAGAAGCAAGAGAGGTACAGAAGGAGGCAAGCCAGGTGCAGAAAGAGGCAAGAGGGGTGCAGAAATAGCCAAGAGACGTGCTGAAAGAAGCAACAGAGGTGCAGAAGGAGGCAAGAGAACTGCATAAAGAGGCAAGAGAGTTGCAGAAACAGTAGATTGAGGTGCAGAAAATGGAAGGAAGGGAGCAGAACGAGGGCAGAGGGGTGCAGAAAGAAGCAAGAGAGACACAGAAAAAAGTAAGAGAAGTGCAGAAATAACCAACAGATGTGCAGAAAGAGGTAATAGGGGTGCAAGAAGAGAGAACAGAAGTGCAGAAAGAAGCAACAGCGGTGCAAAAAGAGGCAAGAGAACTGTAGAAAGAGGCAAGGAAGGTACAGAAAGAGGTACAACAAGAGGGAAGAGGTTGCAGACAGAAGGGAGAGGGGTACACAAAGAAGCAATAGAGGTACACAAAGAAGCAATAGAGGTGAAGAAAGAAGCAAGAGAAGTACAGAAAGAGGCTAGAGAGGTACAGAAAGAGGCAAGAGAGGTGCAGAAATAGGTGAAAGATGTGTAGAAAGAGGGAAGAGGAGTGCAGAAACAGAGAAGAGCGGTGCAGAAAGAAGTAACAGAGGTGCAGAAACAGGCATAAGGGGTGCAGAAATAGGCAAGAGATGTGCAGAAAGAGGGAACAGGGGTGCGGAAAGAGGCCAGAGATGTACAGAAAGAGGGAAGAGAGGCACAGAATGAAGAAAGGGAACTGCAAAAAGAAGCAAGTGAGGTGCACAATGAGGCAAGAGAAGTGCACTCAGGAATTCCACTGCATAGGACTTAGAGGAAGTACCAGGAGGGCTTATTGGCCCCCAAAATCTCTCAGGAGTAAAGTGGACTTCACCCCCCAACCAGTAGTTTGCCAGGATGCTTGTTTACAGAGTAGTGGAGAAAGTGGGAGATGGCCTCAGAAGACATCTTAGCAATCCCACTGTGTGGGACTTACTGGAGGTAACAGGTGTGGTAGTTGGCCCCCAAGGACATCCTCGAGGGCCAACACCCCCTCCTATTACCTCCAGTAAGTCCCACACATCAGGATTGATAAGTTCTCATTGCAGGCCATGCCCCCTTTGCCCACCACTCTTCAAACGTGCTTCCTGGGGCATTCTTGGATGAAGATTAAAGTCCCCTTTGCTGCTGGAGGTCCTTAGGGGCCAACCTTTTACCTTCAATTAGCCCCACACAGTAGGATTGCTGAGAGGTGGACACAGGCCACAGTCCTTCAGCTACCACTCTGCAACCTCGCCTCCTGGTGTGCTCTTGATCGGGGGATGAAGTCCCCTTCCCGCCTGAGGGTACCTGGGGCCAACTAGCCCTTCTGTTACATCTAGCAAGCCCCACACTACTGGATTACTGAGAGTGGTCATAGGCCACACCCTCTTTTTACACCACTCTGCAAAAATGCCCCTGGGCGCACTGCTGCTTGGGGGATGATGTCCTCTTCACTCCTGAGATCCTCAGGACACAAGGGGACCTCATCACTCCACCACCAGTGCACCAAGAGGCACGTTTGCAGAGTATTGTAAAAAGGGGCATGGCCTTGGACCACCTCACAGCAATTCCACTGTTTTGGGAATGCTGGAGGTATGTGTTGGAGTAGTTGACACCTAATGACCCTCACCAGTGCAGAGTACTTCATTCCCATCCCAGAACGTGCCAGGAGGAGCATTTGCTAAGTGGTGTAGGGAGGGGGTTGGACCACAGACGAGTTGCTGGTTTCCATTAAAAAAATATATTTTAGGGAGGGGAGGTGTGTGGGCCCCTTTCCTTGAACCTTTTGGGCCCCGGGAGACACATTACCCGGGGTCTGGGCCATTTTTTTAAATGTGAAAAGGGAGGGGGAGGAAGGCCACCCTCCCTAAGTTGATTATGTTCCCGAGACCCCATACCCAGGGACTAGGCCTTTCTTCATATCTATTATATTTTTGATAGGAAGGTGGGCCGTGTGGCCACAGCCCTCTTTCCAGGCCATTTTTTGCTCCACGAACCCCAACACCTGAGGCCCTACAAATCATTTTTTTTATAGAAGGGGGGCCATGTGCCCCCTTCCCTGGGCCATCTTTGGCACCAGGGACCCCAACCCCGGGGCCTGCCTAGCCTTTTTTTTTTTCAATTTGGAGGGGGGCCACGTGGCCCCTCTCCTGAGGCCAGTTTTGGCCTCGGGGACCCCATCCCCAAGGGCCCGACCTTTAATTTTTAAAAAGTTTTGGGACCCCCTATTTTCTTAGCCCTGCTTGATATTGGCCAAAGAAAAAACGCTTTTTCAATAGAAACAAGGTCCTAACTATAACTACCTCCTGGCGAACCACCAGTTGTTAGTACATATATATATATATATATATATATATATATATATATATATATATATATATATATATATATATATATATATATAATTCACTGAAAAAACCATAGGTTATAGACCATATATAGTTAGGAATTCGCATTTACAAAACCTTATTTTACTCACACAAAACCATTGAAATTCCATATATAGTTAGTTGCACTAACTATATATCGCGCACCCGCAATCCACTGCTGATGATGTCACATATTACATCATTCATGACATGGTCAGTGACATCACTGATGACATCACTGATGACATCTCAAATGACATCACTGATGACATCTCAAATGACATCACAGATGACATCACTGATGACATCTCATTTGACATTACTGATCACATCACTGATGATATCATTCATGTGATAATACGATGAACCTCTTCAGACTCTAATATAACCTTAGATACAATCAGTGTAAACAGACACTCACAGACTGTCACTCATCCATGGAGTTACTCATACACCTAGTTAGCCGTGCAAAGAATCAATCACACCTCCATTTCCTCAACTATACAGTTATACAAACTTTACTTATTCAAACATATACTAACACATATTTACTCTCTTATACAATCCCTGATACAAGTTCACAATGATCCATACAGCCACTCACACATTCACTGGCTCTTATGCACAGTTATTTATATATGTCAACTCTCACATGTACTGTGTTTTACATATGTACTTACTTTGACATGTAGCACTGAGATATCCATTCACTCACCAATACACTCATGCACACAGTCAACCGCCCATACAGCTGTTTCCACATGCACTTTTGAAACCATACATCTAGTGAATCAACTGCTCACACATCTATGCACAGAGTCATACACCTCCCAGCCACCCACACACACACTCAGTCTCCCATACAAATACTTGGGCAACCAATCAATAACCCATATAGTTACTCATATAGCTACTTATCAACACATGCAACAGTTTACAGAACAACAGACATAATGATGCACAAATTAAGACAGTTTAGTCACTAACCCATGCACTCAGTGAGACACATTTAATCACTCACTCATACAGTCAGTCATGCACCTACTAAATCCTTCATCCAGACACTTATACATCCACTCATTCTTCAATATGTAAGACATATTTTAACTTTACAGAAACATACAGTCACTGGATGTTGTCATCAGTGATGTCATCAGTGATGTCATTTGAGATGTCATCAGTGATGTCATCAGTGATGTCACTGACCATGTCATGAATGATGTAATATGTTACATCATCAGCAGTGGATTGCGGGTGCGCGATATATAGTTAGTGCAACTAACTATATATGGAATTTCAATGGTTTTGTGTGAGTAAAATAAGGTTTTGTAAATGCGAATTCCTAACTATATATGGTCTATAACCTATGGTTTTTTCAGTGAATTTTCAAGGTTTTGTAAATGCTAATTCCTAACTATATATGGTCTATAACCTATGTTTTTTTCAGTGAATTTTCAAGGTTTTGTAAATGCTAATTCCTAACTATATATGGTCTATAGCCTATGGTTTTTTCAGTGAATATATATATATACATACATATATAAACATATATCATCTGTATATCTATATAAATACAAACATACATGCATGCATACATATACTTATATGCATACAGATGCATGTTATTTACATGAAAGTTGAAAAAACACTAATAAAAGCAAAGCTAAAAAGCCACCTCATTACAAACAGAATGGCTTAAACTTAAACGAGGGCGAGATCTATTGCATTTTCAATGCTTGTTTACTTTGGTTCCATCAAGAAGGCATTCAGATG
Organism: Lissotriton vulgaris; assembly: GCF_964263255.1. Lineage (NCBI taxonomy): Eukaryota > Metazoa > Chordata > Amphibia > Caudata > Salamandridae > Lissotriton > Lissotriton vulgaris. The sequence goes on from NC_141694.1 coordinate 447,320,824, forward strand.
TGTCACACATTTGCCATAAATTCTGAATGTTAGCACTCTAGTTGCACATTAGATCACTGTAGTAAAGCTACTGCTCACCAGGGACGTCTGCTGCTGGTATTCAAAGTGCATGTTTCAGTCTGCATGTCAGAATTTTTTTAATGAAATAGAAGAGGATTTGAGAAGTCACTCAAAATGATCCCTAATTTTTCTTTCTGAAGCACTAATCATACTTTCTATGGCAAAATTAACCCCCTCATGTTGTTCCTTTTTAAATTGAGTGTTTTCAGACTTACCACTTCATTCCAATCAAGATGGCTTCTGGTGTGCCATACTTTTGTCATAAGTAAGACTGTTAGCGCTCTAGTTGTTCTTTAGAACACTCTGGGACATTCTGTCATTGGGCTATACTTGGGGTACATCTGGGTGATATTTGGGCTACATTTAGGCTCTTTTGTCTCTGGTGGCCATCTTGGGAGACTGTATGTCAGAATGTTTTAATGAAATTGAAGAGGGTTTGAGAAGTCACTCAAAATGTGCCCTAATTTTTCTTTCTGCAGCACTAATCATAATTCATATGGCAAAATATACCCCCTCATTTTGTTCCTTTTTAAATTAAATGTTTTAAGAATTACCACTTTATTCCAATCAAGATGGCTTCAGGTGTGCCATACCTTTGTAATAAGTAGGACTGTTAGCGCTCTAGTTGTTCTTTAGAACACTCTGGGACATTCTGTCATTGGGCTATACTTGGGCTACATCTGGGTGATATTTGGGCTACATTTGGGCTCTTTTGTCTCTGGTGGCCATTTTGGGAGACTGCATGTCAGAATTTTTTAATGAAATAGAAGAGGATTTTAAAAGTCACTCAAAATGTGCCCTAATTTTTCTTTCTGCAGCACTAATAATACCTTCTAGTGCATAATATACCCCCTCATTTTGTTCCTTTTTAAATTAAATGTTTTAAGAGTTACCACTTTATTCCCATCACGATGGCTCCAGGCGTGCTATACCTTTGTAATAAGTAGGACTGTTAGCGCTCTTGTTGTTCTTTAGAACACTCTGGGACATTCTGTCATTGGGCTATACTTGGGCTACATCTGGGTGATATTTGGGCTACATTTGGGCTCTTTTGTCTCTGATGGCCATTTTGGGAGACTGCATGTCAGAATGTTTTAATGAAATAGAAAAGGATTTAAGAAGTCACTCAAAATGTGCCCTAATTTTTCATTCTGCAGCACTAATCATACTTTTTATGGCAAAATATACCCCTCATGTTGTTTCTTTTTAAATTAAATGTTTTAAGAGTTACCACTTTATTCCAATCAAGATGGCTTCAGGTGTGCCATACCTTTGTAATAAGTAGGACTGGTAGCGCTCTAGTTGTTCTTTAGAACACTCTGGGACATTCTGTCATTGGGCTATACTTGGGCTACATCTGGGTGATATTTGGGCTACATTTGGGCTCTTTTGTCTCTGGTGGCCATTTTGGGAGACTGCATGTCAGAATGTTTTAATGAAATAGAAAAGGATTTGAGAAGTCACTCAAAATGTGCCCTAATTTTTCATTCTGCAGCACTAATCATATTTCTATGGCAAAATATACCCCCTCATGTTGTTTCTTTTTAAATTAAATGTTTTAAGAGTTACCACTTTATTCCAATCAAGATGGCTTCAGGTGTGCCATACCTTTGTAATAAGTAGGACTGTTAGTGCTCTAGTTGTTTTTAGAACACTCTAGGAGGCTGCAGTAGAACACAAAGGAATCAACTGACAGTCTCTGTCCTTGTTGGATGTACATGTTTTACTGAGAATGTCAGACTTCATTTTCACATGACTAAGAAAGATAATGTGAATTTACAGAAAATATGCTTTCAGTTTAGCTTATAGATCCCCTTCCAAACCACTGTGGGAAAATCATGAGATATTAGTTTTCTTTCAAACAATATTCATGATATCACAGCAGAAGGTTTTTTCACATGGTAAAATCACCTTAGAACCCACCACAATTCCTAAAACGAGTATGGTACCATCAACAAATGATTTATAATGTAACTAAAGTCCTAAAACCCTCTATTAACTACAATGCTTTTTAATGAGGTGCTATCATGTATATTGGTCCCAAGATGGCTGCCAACTCTTCTTGGATGAAGTGCAGACAGCCAATCAGATCAGATGTGTGGTTAGGCTCCGCCCAGATATATATCTTTTTTTGAACCTAAATTACTCAAAATCCACTGGAGCACATATATTGAGACCTAGCAAAGGCACATCGGGCTAACAGTCCCTACAATTTTGCCAAGTTTCGTGCAAATCCATTCAGCCGTTCGAGCTAAAAGTGAGGCCAACCGCCCTATGGAAATTGACATGGGAAAAACGCGTTTTGGGACCCCCCTTTTTTCTAGGCCCCCCTTGATGAAACCCCCCCCAAATTGTCAGGGGCTGCTCAGAAACAAAATGTTCAATTTTCCTGAAAATTTCAGCCAATTCCGTCCACAAACGCCAAAGTTATTAGACATAGAATTTTCAAAAATCCCATAGAGAAAAAATCCCATAGGGAAAAAATCCTAACTATATATACCTACTGGCGACCGCCAGTAGGTAATATATATATATATATATATATATTACCTACTGGCGTCTCGCCAGTAGGTATATATAGTTAGGATTTTTTCCCTATGGGATTTTTGAAAATTCTATGTCTAATAACTTTGGCGTTTGTGGACGGAATCGGCTGAAATTTTCAGGAAAATGGCACATTTTGTTTCTGAGCAGCCCCCGAAAATTTGGGGGGGTTTCCTTAAGGGGGGGCCGAGAAAAAAGGAGGGTCCCAAAACGCGTTTTCCCCATGTTAATTTCCATAGGGCGGTTGGCCTCACTTTTAGCTCGAACGGCTGAATGGATTTGCACGAAACTTGGCAAAATTGTAGGGACTGTTAGCCCGATGTGCCTTTGCTAGGTCTCAATATATGTGCTCCAGTGGATTTTGAGAAATTAACGTTCAAAACAAGATATATATCTGTAACAGCGCTCCGGGCTGCGCTCCGGTCCGCTTACTTTTCACGAAACGGAACTTTGCGATTGGCTCCCCGGTGTCTGTCAACATTCTAAACAGTCCGGAGCGGCCGCCATCTTATCTCTCGGTAGGATCGAGAGAGAAGAAGAGGTGAAAAACGAAGGGGGAATTTAATGAAAGGGGGCAAGGTATACCCCTCTTGACCCCCTAGGAATGTTGTTGGGGTTATTAAAGGGTCCCGTGGGGAAAATGAAAAAAAAAAAATGTTTTCACGGTAGAAGCGCTTCACGGGCCGCGAACTGGGCCGCAAACTGGTAGCGAAACGGGAATTCGCCATTTTGTGCTTCGTTTTAATTAAATTACTAGGTATAAGGGGGTGCGGGAGACGTATCCTAATCCCTTATGTTTTCTGAGGGTGGCTGAGGAGGCTCATATATGTTGATACATGTCTTCCAGCGGCTGTGCGTGAGCTTTTTTTTTTTTTTGCTGCGTGACGTCTATTAACGTTCGATTCGATGGAAATCAGGAAGTGTTGACCGCCAATTCGTCAGTGCGATAAAATATTTTGTTATAAATGAATCCTTATTGATAAACATTGTCTGCGCCATCTTGCCTTTTTTCCAATGCCACAATTTTGTCGTGCACGGCAGCCATTTTAGATGCCAGGCCGGTCCCAGGCTATCACCTAGCCCTGCGGATGTAGTTTATGGCCCCAGCTGTAGAGAATCCAGACATGCCAACCCTCCCGATTCAGGCGTGAGACTACTGATTTCAGTGCTAGTCTCCCGCCTCCCGATTTCTGCAAGCAAAAACCCGGGGGCATATTACCAACAACTAGCGATAATTTTTGTCTCTAACTTGTTTAGAGACAAAAATTATCGCCGCACATCGGCGATTTTTATCGCAGATAAACCTTGCTATTAGCAAGGTTTATCGCAAATGCGAAAAAATACGCCCGCAATGCATGAATATCGCTGAAAAGTCAGCGATATTCATGCATTATTGAGCAAATGCTCTTAGCCATGTTATCCACCTCCCATTGGATAACATGGCTAAGAACTGCTCATGGCAGGCGTTAGCTTTTGGAGATATTCGCGCTTAGCGCGAATATCTCCAAAAGTTGGTAATAGGAGATAGCGATGTTAGCGACTGTTTCCAGTCGCTAACATCTTGGCATGCCCACTTTGCATGTCATTAGTGATAAATATCACTGACATGCAAAGCGGGGCTCAAGATGGTCGCTATCTCCTTTTAGCTGTCACTAACTAGTGTTAGCGACAGCTTGGTAATAGGGAGATAGTTTTATCTCCGCTTTCTTGGCTTTTAAAGCCAAAAAAGCGGAGATAAACCCCCTTGATAATATGCCCCACGATTCCTCGGGGGTTTCAGGTGACAGGGCTTGGTATTGTGTTACGTGGTAATTCTTCCAGGAAATGTCAGAGGGTCGATGCAGGGGTTCTAGAAGGGGTGATAAACCATTTAAGCCTCATGAACAAGCGCATGGTGTTTTAAAGATCTGTGAAGTACTCGGGGCGGCGGTGTGTGTGTGTCCTCTTTCAGGAGCGGGCGGGGGGGGGGGGGGGCACTGCCAGCAACTTGCCAGGCCAGGCAGTGTTCAACACTTGCATCACCCTTTCTCTGCCTGCTATTGCGCTCCATGCTTCGGAAAGGTAAGAAAAAGAACGTGCATTTGAGTTTGAAATGTCCAATACTGTAGCAGTACACTTGCAAAGCCCACACATGACAATAACCCGATTCAAGGCCCCATTCACCCGATTTTTTAAAAATATATAGCACTCCAACAAAGTAGGATTATAAAACTTTATTAACTTTTAAATATAACGAACGGAACAAAAACTGTAACAAACATTTAAACATTTTTGACAAAAAAAAGCAACAATGGTCAGAAGCTGTCTTTTGTGCGAATAGTCCCAAGGCAGCACAACGTGCTGAGTTCTGGACGGCACCCAGGTGATGTCACCTGGGTGCCGCACTGGTTTTTGGGATCCTACAATGCAGCTCAGAAAAACAGCGTGGGGCGTCCCGGGTGGTGCGGGGGGAGGCCTCGTCAGTAGCGGTCTGTTGTGCGAATAGTCCCAAGGCAGCAGAACGCGGTGAGATGTGGATGGCACCCAGGTGATGTCCAGTAAACTGCCGCACTGGTTTTGGTATCCTACAATGCTGCTCCGAAAATTGGCGTGGGGTGGCCTGGGGGGGGGCGTGGGGGAGGCGGCGTGAACTGGCCTCCCCAAGTGGCGGCCATCCAGCTGAGTTGCGCCCGCTCTTGCGGCTACAGCGTCTCGCTCACCATGTAGTTGAGTTGCTCCCACTCTTGCAGTGCAGCGATAGGCGGCTGCCACAGGACTCTTAAAATGGCGGCCGGCTCTTCGGTTTTGGGCCTGGTCCACTAAAATGGCCCTGGGACACCTTGGAACTCGGACGCTTGCCTGCTAGGGCTTGGGCTCCATTCTCGAAAGCGTCCCCTCAGCCGTGAAGATTCTACAAAAGTCTTGGGGGCCCTCGACTCCTGCAGGCTTCCGGTGGGGAGCGGCTGCCATGATTGCTCGCGGAATGACCACGACGGAGCCACGAGATGGTGGTGCTCTCATGCTGACGCCAGCTTCAGTCTGAATCATCCAGAAACAAGGTGGGGCTTTCATCGTTTGGAAAAAAAAAATGTTCTAAACCAATGAAAAGTGTTATTTTTAGGTCATATGACCAAGCCTTCCATCTTTAGGGAACCAAAAGTAAAATGAACCAATGAAAAGTTTTATAAACAAGTCACATGACCTGTTATGCGGCATAGGGCTACAAAAAGCGTAGAAAATCCGTTGGCACGTGAGGCGGCGTCAGTAGCGGACCGATGTGCGAATAGGCCGAAGGCAGCACAACGCGCAGAGATTCGGATGGCACCGAGGTGGTGTCCAGCAAATTGCCGTACTGGTGTGGCCATCCTACAATGCTGTGCCGAAAGACGGCGTGTCCAGCTGAGTTTCGGTCACTCTTGCGGTACAGTGACTCGAACGGGCCGAGATCCGGATGGCACCGAGGTTGTGTCCAGCAAGTTGCCGCACTGGTGTGGCCATCCTACAATGCTGCGCCGAAAGTCGGCGTGGGGTGCCCCGTTGGCTTATGAGGTGATGTCAGTAGTGGACCGATGTGTGAATAGGTCGGAACCAGCACACGGCGCCAAGATCCGAATGGCAAGTCCTGGATGTTGAGTGCCATAGTTGAGAGTTCTGAGCAGTGCTTGTAAGACTATCTGAAGCTTATTTGCACCTGCTGCAGCTTCACTATTGCCCGAGGTGGTGTCCAGCAAATTGCCGCACTGGTGTGGCCATCCTACAATGCTGCGCCGAAAGACGGCGTGTTCAGCTGAGTTCTGGTCACTCTTGCGGTACAGTGACTCGAACGCGCCGAGATCCGGATGGCACCGAGGTTGTGTCCAGCAAGTTGCCGCACTGGTGTGGCCATCCTACAATGCTGCGCCGAAAGTTGGTGTGGGGTGCCCCGTTGGCTTATGAGGTGATGTCAGCAGTGGACCGATGTGTGAATAGGTCGGAACCAGCACAAGGCGCCAAGATCCGGATGGCAAGTCCTGGATGTTGAGCGCCATCGTTGAGAGTTCTGAGCAGTGCTTGTAAGACTGTCTGAAGCTTATTTGCACCTGCTGCAGCTTCACTATTGCCCTGGTGTGGCCAAAGATCGCCCATGACATAGGCGGCCAGCTCCCGAGGTCCGGCGGAACTTTTTTCCTTTTCCTTTCTGCTTCTTGTCCCACAATCCGTTTCACCTGAAGACACGACCAGATCCCTGAATGTGTGTAGGGGGACGCTATTGATTGAATGAAAATGGCGGCTTGACACAAAGCTGACTCAAGCATTGCTGTTGATGCTATACAGACAAAAATTGGTTTTCAGTTTGTACATTCTTCAGGATTTTTTTTTCCATCCAAGGCTGATTGAGAGTTTGTAGAAAAATGGCTTCAGATTTTCCACATATTACTCTTCAACATTCTTCCTAAATGTAACAATGTGAGACTCACTAGGAGAACGGCTGTTTATCTTTCCTTTCAAAATGCTGCCAACAATATTTTCTGAATGGAAGACACCATCTTGTAGCATAAAGGGCCGAAAGGGGTTCTGGTCTGGCCGATGGTTGGTGGAGACATTTTGACTATATCTTGGACCTGCCCGGCCTCGCCCAAAATGGCGCCGGTATAAATGGGACTCGTAACTCCTTGTTGTGTACTGGTTGAACAACCTTGATATCACGAGATATGAATGCAGTTTTGATGCTCATGGCGGGCGGGGACGAGAATTGATTGAATATTTCGACATCCCTATTGGTATTAAGTTCTGATGTGTTATTGATTACTGTACTATTGAAAGTTCGAATTAACGTCACCCATGGTACCGGCACGCAATTGTATATCTAGATAACTTTTTTGTAAGTGGCCCTGTCGTATTTTAATTACAAAATGTACGTCCACCGATTCCGCAACTGTTAGACACCTTAGTTCTTGCAACCTAATGGCTCGTTTGTTACGTTCCTCTATAATGTAAATGTCTCCTCATCATATACGATTTCAGTTTGCTCCGTGGCCGGCCCACGAGGTTATAGGCCCGTATTTGTATACTGACATTTTCACAATAAAGGTTTTTAAAACAAAACATGGTAGTAGTATTTACATTGGTAAAGTTTTTACTTTTAGTCACTGTTTTCGAATCAGTAAAAGGCAAGTGAAATAAAGCAGTCCAATTACATGACGGATAAAAGGTATAATATGTAGGAACGCAGTAAAGATAAATGGTCAAGGGCAGTTGTGTTTTCCATTCCTGCAACATAAAGTGATCGATAAGAATCTGATAACCAGGCGTATCGGCGACTAAGACAGCAGGCCGAGTCACTTTTACTCAACGGCTCCGTCATGGAACGAAGAAACGCCCTTTTTCTCGAAAAAGGAATATATTCTACTTGCAGGACAGTTGAAATTTTTCCGGGAAAGTACATTAGCCTGGAATATTATAACATATATGTTATAAAAAAAAAAGTTCGAAATCAATAAAAAGCGTATTTTTTAGGTCATATGACCAAGCTTTTCATTATTAAAATAACAAAAGTAAAATGAACCAATAAAAAGTTTTATTAACAAGTCACATGACCTGTTATGCTTACGTTACGCGCTGCGCGCCGCGCCCCGGATCACTTCCGGGTGCGCTAACGCGGCGTGTCATATAACGCATTACGCGACAACATAGGTCAAGAATATAGTCAAAATGTCTCCACCAACCAGCGTTCGGAACACAACCCCTTTCAGCAGTCCAAAAAGTTCTGTAAAATGACAACAGAGGGGACAGGCAATAAGAACCATCAGTCAAAGAGGGGAGGGCAAGTTCTTCTCTACCGGGTCATGTTGGGGCGCTACCGGAACTGATCGAATTGGTAGTCTACAGTGTTTCTGGATGTTTCAGACTAAAGCTGGCGTCAGCATGAGAGCACTACCATCTCGTAGCTCCGTCGTGGCCATTCCATGAGCAGACATGGCAGCCGCTCCCGACCAGAAGCCTGCGGGAGTCGGGGGCCCCCAAGACTTTTGTAGAATCTTCACGACTGAGGGGACGCTTTCGGGAATGGGACCTAAGCCCTATCAGGGAAGCGTCCGAGTTCCAAGGTGTCCCAGGGCCATTTTTGTGGACCACGCCCAAATCTGAAGAGCCGGCCGCCATTTTGAGAGTCCTGTGGCAGTCGCCTGTCGTTGCATCGCAAGAGCGGGAGCAACTCAACTACATGGTGAGCGAGACGCTGCAGTCACAAGAGCGGGCGGTAAACAGCTAAATGGCGGAAGAGGCACAGTGTAGCAAAAGCGGGCGGAATGGCAACTAAAACGGTAAAGGGGCGCCCCACTACAGCGTGTCTTCAGGTCAAACGGATTGTGGGACAAGGTCCAGAATAGAAGAGTCATCAAAAGGCAAAAAGTTCCGCCGGACCCCGGGAGCCGGCCGCCTATGTCGGGGGCGATCTCAGGCTAAACCGGTGCTATAAGACTTGGGGAGGGGGTCGGAGCCAAGCGTCTTCTCCGAGTCCATGCCATCACACCGCCCCTCGGGGGCCTCCGTCAAGCGGTTTAGGGAGGTACCATATCACATTGTTTTCAAATGCAGTCAGGTCCACAAACAACACTCACTTACTTTGAGAATAGTGAAGCTGCAGTAGGTGGAAATAAGCTTCAGACAGTGTTACAAGAGCTGCTCAGAACTCTGAACTATGGCACCCAACATCCAGAACTTATGCCATTTGAGAATGGCAGTGACATTGAAGCAACTCAGGGACCAAAACCATTAACGTACTTTCACCTATGAAAATCTTACTTGGGGAGGGGGCAGGAGCGAAGCGCCCCCTCCCAGTCCGCGCCACAACACCGTATGTTGAAAATCTGAAGCCATCGTTCTACAAACTCAACCAACCTTGGATGGAAAAATCTAGGAAAATGTACAAACTGAAAACCAGTTTTGGTCTGCATAGCATCAGTAGCAACGCTTGCTATCAGAGTGCATGAGTTTCATGCTCGATCGATTGAGCTAGCCGGATCGGGCAATAAAAAGTATAAAATAGTTATGTAAATAGTTATTTAATAAAACGTTTTACCCTGTTTCTTTGCTGGTGTGTTGTCTATATTTTTAATATTTGCATAGGGTTTGTCGTTATTTTGGGCGGGGTGGGTGATGGAGCCGAGCTGTCTTGCAGCCCTCATGGTGTTGAGCTCAGTTCATCTCACTATTTTCGTATTTCTCATGAAGGGTTGTTCCTAATATTTCTATTTTAGCGAGGTCAAAAAGAGATCCAATTAGTGGCCTACTGATTTTGGTCGATTAATTTTATTTTTTTACACGATTTTTCACTATCTGCAAAGACTAAACAGAGTATTGCGACTTTGTGCTTGTTTGTAAATAGAGAATGAACCAAAGAGAATCAATTGTAAAACAGTAAATGCTTGGATAACAATCAATCAAATGGAGAGACAAGCAGGCACGACGGATTACAACGGGGGTAAAGGCCTGCGTTAACTACTCTTCACTATCTGCAAAGAGAGAGTACTACTAAGAGAAAAGAGGGGAGGGGGCAGCGTTCAAAGCACATCAGCGTGCATAAACACGAAAAAGTTTTTACCTATCACGTACTTGACATTTTACAGCTTTTGATATTTGCTATTAAAAAACCAATGAAATTCACTGAAAAAACCATAGGTTATAGGCCATATATAGTTAGGAATTTGCATTTACAAAACCTTGAAAATTCACTGAAAAAACCATTGGGTATAGACCATATATAGTTAGGGATTAGCCTTTTCAAAACCTTATTTTACTCACACAAAACCATTGAAATTTCATATATAGTTAGTTCCACTAACTATATATCGCGCACCCGCAATCCACTGCTGATGATGTCACATATTACATCATTCATGACATGGTTAGTGACATCACTGATGACATCACTGATGACATCTCAAATGACATCACTGATGACATCTCAAATGACATCACTGATGACATCTCAAATGACATCACTGATAAAATCACTGATAACATCTCATTTGACATGACTGATCACATCACTGATGATATCATTCATGTGATAATACCATGAACCTCTTCAGACTCTAATATAACCTTAGATACAATCAGTGTAAACAGACAGTCACAGACTGTCACTCATCCATGGAGTTACTCACACACCTAGTCAGTTATGCAAAAAATCAATCACACCTCCATTTTCTCAACTATACAGTTATACACACCTTACTTATTCAAACATATACTAACACATATTTACTTTACTCTCTTATACAATCCCTGATACATGTTCACAATGATCCATACAGCCACTCACACATTCACTGGCTCTTAGGCACAGTTATTTATATATGTCAACTCTCACATGTACTGTGTTTTACATATGTACTTACTTTGACATGTAGCACTGAGATATCCATTCACTCACTAATACACTCATGCACAGTCAACCGCCCATACAGCTGTTTCCACATGCACTTTTGAACCCATACATATAGTGAATCAACTACTCACACATCTATGTACAGAGTCACACACCTCCCAGCCACCCATACACACACACTCAGTTTCCCATACAAATACTTGGACAACCAATGAATAACCCATACAGTTACTCATATAGCTACTGATCAACATATGCAGCAGTTTACAGAACAACAGACATAATGATGCACAAATTAAGACAGTTTAGTCACTAACCCATGCACTCAGTGAGACACATTTAATCACTCACTCATACAGTCAGTCATGCACCTACTAAATCCTTCATCCAGACACTTATACATCCACTCATTCTTCAATATGTAAGACATATTTTAACTTTACAGAAACATACAGTCACTGGATGTTGTCATCAGTGATGTCATCAGTGATGTCATTTGAGATGTCATCAGTGATGTCATCAGTGATGTCACTAACCATGTCATGAATGATGTAATATGTGACATCATCAGCAGTGGATTGCGGGTGCGCGATATATAGTTAGTGGAACTAACTATATATGAAATTTCAATGGTTTTGTGTGAGTAAAATAAGGTTTTGAAAAGGCTAATCCCTAACTATATATGGTCTATAACCAATGGATTTTTCAGTGAATATATATATATATATATATATATATTGACCGCTTGCACTATTTAATTTAATAAAGCACAATAGCCACAACAGCAGAACAGCATATTCCTGAGTCCGTTTTTCTCCACTTGGTGCCTGCAAGCTTCTTGGAGTGTTAACATATATATATATATATATATATATATATATATATATATATATATATATATATATATATATATATATATATATATATATATATATATATATATGTATATATATATATATATATATATATTCACAGAAAAAACCATAGGTTATAGTGGATATATAGTTAGGAATTTGCATTTACAAAACCTTGAAAATTCAATGAAAAAACCATAGGTTATAGGCCATATATAGTTAGGAATTAGCATTTACAAAACCTTATTTTACTCGCATAAAACCATTGAAATTCCATATATAGTTAGCTAACTATAAGCGCTAACTATATATCGCGCACCCGCAATCCACTGCTGATGATGTCACATATTACATCATTCATGACATGGTCAGTGACATCACTGATGACATCACTGATTACAACATCCAGTGACTGTATGTTTCTGTAAAGTTAAAATATGTTTCACATATTGAAGAATGAGTGGATGTATAAGTGTCTGGATGAAGAATTTAGTAGGTGCATGACTGACTGTATGAGTGAGTGATTAAATGTGTCTCACTGAGTGCATGGGTTAGTGACTAAACTGTCTTAATTCGTGCATCAGTATGTTTGTTGTTGTGTAAACTGCTGCTTGTGTTGATCAGTAGCTATAAGAGTAGCCATATGGGTTATTGATTGGTTGCCCAAATATTTGAATGGGAGGCTGAGTGTGTGTGTGGGTGGCTGGGAGGTGCGTGACTCTGTGCATAGATGTGTAAGCAGTTGATTCACTAGGAGTATGAGTTCAAGAGTGCATGTGGAAACAGCTATATGAGCGGTTGACTGTGCATGGGTGTGTTGGTGAGTGAATGGATTTCTCATTGCTACATGTGCAAGTAAGTACGTATGTAAAACACAATACATGTGAGAGTTGAGATATATAAATAACTGAACATAAGAGCCAGTGAATGTGTGAGTGGCTGTATCGATCACTGTGAGCTTGTATCAGGGATTATATAAGAGAGTAAATATGTGTTATTATATGTTTGAATAAGTAAGATGTGTATAACTGTATAGTTGAGGAAATGGAGGTGTGATTGATTCTTTGCATGACTGACTAGGTGTGTGAGTAAGTCCATGGATGAGTGACAGTCTGTGAGTGTCTGTTTATACTGAGTGTATGTAAGGTTATATTAGAGTCTGAAGAGGTTCATTGTATTATCACATGAGTGATGTGATCAGTGATGACAAATGAGATGTCATCAGTGATGTCATTTGAGTTGTCATCAGTGATGTCATTTGAGATGTCATCATTGATATCATTTGAGTTGTCATCAGTGATGTCATTTGAGATGTCATCAGTGATGTCATCAGTGATGTCACTGACCATGTCATGAATGATGTAATATGTGACATCATCAGCAGTGGATTGCGGGTGCGCGATATATAGTTAGCGCTTATAGTTAGCTAACTATATATGGAATTTCAATGGTTTTATGCGAGTAAAATAAGGTTTTGTAAATGCTAATTCCTAACTATATATGGCCTATAACCTATGTTTTTTTCATTGAATTTTCAAGGTTTTGTAAATGCAAATTCCTAACTATATATCCACTATAACCTATGGTTTTTTCTGTGAATTTCATTGGTTTTTTAATAGCAAATATGAAAAGCTTTAAAATGTCAAATACGTGATAGATAAAAACATTTTCATATTTATGCACGCTGATGTGCTTTGAACGCTGCCCCCCCCCTCCCCTCTTTTGCCTTTGTTAGTACTCTCTCTTTGCAGATACAGAAGGGTAGTTAACGCAGGCCTTTACCCCCGTTGTAATCCGTCGTACCTCCTTGTCTCTCCATTTGATTGATTGTTGTCCAAGCATTTACTGTTTTAGAATTGGTTCTCTTTGGATCATTCTCTATTTACAAACAAGCACAAAGTCGCAATACTCTGTTTAGTCTTTGCAGATAGTGAAAAATCGTGTAAAAAAATAAAAGTAATCGAGCAAAATCAGTAGGCCACTAATTGGATCTCTTTTTGACCTCGCTAAAATAGAAATATTAGGAACAACCCTTCTTGAGAAATACGAAAATAGTGAGATGAACTGAGCTCCACACCATGAGGGCTGCAAGACAGCTCGGCTCCATCACCCATCCCGCACAAAATAATGACAAACCCTATGCAAATATTAAAAATATAGACAACACACCAGCAAAGAAATAGGGTAAAACATTTTATTAAAAAACTATTTACATAACGTTGGTTTATAAGATGATGTCAGTAGTGGACCGATGTGTGAATAGATCGAAAACAGCACAAGGCTCCAAGATCCGGATAGCAAGCTCCTGGATGTTGGGTGCCATAGTTTAGAGTTCTGAATTTCAGCCTTTTTCGATGCCTGTGCTTTGTTGAATCAAAATGGCGGCTTGACACAAAGCTGACTCAAGCGTTGTTACTGATGCTATGCAGACCAAAACTGGTTTTCAGTTTGTACATTTTTCTAGATTTTTCAATCCAAGTTTGGTTGACTTTGTAGAACGATGGCTTCAGATTTTCAACATACGGTGTGGTGGCGCTGACTGGGAGGGGGCGCTTCGCTCCTGCCCCCTCCCCAAGTAAGATTTTCATACGTGAAAGTACGTTAATGGTTTTGGTCCCCGAGATGCTTCGATGTCACTACCATTCTCAAATAGCATAAGTTCTGGATGTTGGGTGCCATAGTTAAGAGTTCTGAGCAGCGCTTGTAACACTGTCTGAAGCTTATTTCCTCCTACTGCAGCTTCACTATTCTCAAAGTAAGTGAGTGTCGTTTGTGGACCTGACTGCATTAGAAAACAATATGATATGTTACCTTCCTAAACAGCTTGACGGAGGCCCCTGAGGGGCGCTGTGATGGCCATGGACTCGGAGAAGACGCTTGGCTCCGACACCCTCCCCAAGTCTTATAGCACTGGTGTAGCCTGAGATCGCCCCCGACATAGGCGGCCGGCTCCCGGGGTCCGGCGGTACTTTTTGCCTTTTGATGACTCTTCAATTCTGGACCTTGTCCCACAATCCGTTTGACCTGAAGACAAGCTGTAGTGAGGCGCCCCTTTATCGTTTTAGTTGCCATTCCGCCCGCTTTTGCTACACTGTGCCTCTTCCGCCATTCAGCTGTTTTCCGCCCGCTCTTGCGACTACAGCGTCTCGCTCACCATGTAGTTGAGATGCGCCCGCTCTAGCGGTGCAGCGATAGGCGGCTGCCACAGGACTCTCAAAATGGCGGCCGGCTCTTCGGTTTTGGGCCTGGTCCACTAAAATGGCCCTGGGACACCTTGGAACTCGGACGCTTGTCTGCTAGGGCTTGGATCCCATTCTCGAAAAGCGTCCCCTCAGCCGTGAAGATTCTACAAAAGTCATGGGGGCCTCCGACTCCCGCAGGCTTCTGGTGGGGAGCGGCTGCCATGATTGCTCGTGGAATGGCCACGACGGAGCTACGAGATGGTAGTGGTCTCATGCTGACGCCAGCTTTAGTCTGAAACATCCAGAAACACTGTAGACTACCAATTCGATCAGTTCCGGTAGCGCCCCAACATGACCCGGAAGAGAAGAACTTGCCCTCCCCTCTTTGACTGATGGTTCTTGTTGCCTGTCCCCTCTGTTGTCATTTAACAGAACTTTTTGGACTGCTGAAAGGGGTTGTGTTCTGAACGGTGGTTGGTGGAGACATTTAGACTATATTCTTGACCTACGTTGTCGCGTAATGCGTTTTATGACACGCCGCGTTAGCGCACCCGGAAGTGATCCGAGGCGCGGCGCGCAGCGCGTAACGTAAGCATAACAGGTCATGTGACTTGTTAATAAAACTTTTCATTGGTTCATTTTACTTTTGTTAATTTAATGATGAAAAGCTTGGTCATATGACCTAAAAATTACGCTTTTTATTATTTTCGAACAATATTTTTTTTTCAAACATATGTTATAATATTCCAGGCTAATGTACTTTCCCGGAAAATTTACAACTGTCTGGCAAGTAAAATATATTCCTTTTTCGAGAAAAAGGGCGTTTCTTCCTTCCATGACGGAGCCGTTGAGTAAAAGAGATTCGGCCTGCTGTCTTAGTCGCCGATGCGCCTGATTATCAGATTCTTATCGATCACTTTATGTTGCAGACATGAAAAACACAACTGCCCTTGACCATTTATCTTTACTGCGTTCCTACATATTATACCTTTTATCCGTCATGTAATTGGACTGCTTTATTTCACTTGCCTTTTACTGATTCGAAAACAGTCACTAAAAGTAAAAACTTTACAAATGAAAATACTACTACCGTGTTTTGTTTTAAAAACCTTTATTGTGAAAATGTCAGTATACAAATACGGGCCTATAACCACGTGGGCCGGCCACGGAGCAAACTCAAATCGTATATGATGAGGAGACATTTACACTGTAGAAGAACGTAACGAGCGGGCCATTAGGTGACAAGAACAAAGGTGTCTAACAGTTGCGGTATCGGTGGACGTACATTTTGTAATTAAAATACGACAGGGCCACTTACAATAACATTTTCTAGATATACATTTGCGGGCAAAGAGTTACGAGTCCCATTTATACCGGCGCCATTTTGGGCGAGGCCGGGCAGGTCCAAGATATAGTCAAAATGTCTCCACCAACCATCGGCCAGACCAGAACCCCTTTCGGCCCTTTATGTTACAAGATGATGTCTTCCATTCAGAAAATATTGGTGGCAGCATTTTGAAAGGAAACAGAAACAGCCGTTCTCCTAGTGAGTTTCACATTGTTACATTTAGGAAGAATGTTGAAGAGTAGTATGTGGAAAATCTGAAGCCATTTTTCTACAAACTCTCAATCAGACTTGGATGGAAAAAAAAACCTGAAGAATGTACAAACTGAAAACCAATTTTTGTCTGTATAGCACCAACAGTAACGCTTGAGTCAGCTTTGTGTCAAGCCGCCATTTTCATTCAATCAATAGCGTCCCCCTGCACACATTCAGGGACCTGGTCGTGTCTTCAGATGAAACGCATTGTAGGAAAAGAAGCAGAAAGGAAAAGGAAAAAAGTTCCGCCGGACCTAGTGAAGCTGCAGCAGGTGCAAATAAGCTTCAGACAGTCTTACAAGCACTGCTCAGAACTCTCAACTGAGGCACTCAACATCCAGGACTTGCCATTCGGATCTTGGCGCCTTGTATTTTTGTTTTGTTTTTGATGGAAGGGAAAGAACAAAAAACAGACATTGAAAAAGGCTCAACAGTGCAGGGCGCCTTGTGCTGGTTCCGACCTATTCACACATCGGTCCGCTACTGACATCACCTCATAAACCAACGGGGCACCCCACGCCGACTTTCGGCGCAGCATTGTAGGATGGACACACCAGTGCGGCAATTTGATGGACACCACCTCGGTGCCATCCAGATCTCGGCGCGTTCATTCATTCAATAACGTCCCCCTGCACACATTCAGGGACCTGGTCGTGTCTTCAGAAGAAACGCATTGTAGGAAAAGAAGCAGAAAGGAAAAGGCAACAAGTTCCGCCGGACCTAGTGAAGCTGCAGCAGGTGCAAATAAGCTTCAGACAGTTCTACAAGCACTGCTCAGAAATCTCAACTGAGGCACTCAACATCCAGGACGTGCCATTCGGATCTTTGCGCCTTGTGCTGGTTCCGACCTATTCACACATCAGTCCACTACTGACATCACCTCATAAGCCAACGGGGCACCCCACGTCGACTTCCGGCGCAGCATTGTAGGATGGCCACACCAGTGCAGCCACTTGCTGGACACCACCTCGGTGCCATCCGGATCTCAGCGCGTTCGAGTCACTGTGCCGGAAGAGTGACCGGAACTCAGCTGAACACGCCGTCTTTCGGCGCAGCATTGTAGGATGGCCACACCAGTACGGCAATTTGCTGGACACCACCTCGGCGCCATCCGGATCTCGGCGCGTTCGAGTCACTGTACCGCAACAGTGACCGCAATTCAGCTGGACACGCCGTCTTTCGGCGCAGCATTGTAGGATGGCCACACCAGTGCGGCAATTTGCTGGACACCACCTCGGTGCCATCCGGATCTCGGCGCGTTGTGCTGCCTTTGGCCTATTCGCACATCGGTCCGCTACTGACGCCGCCTCACGTGCCAACGGATTTTCTACGCTTTTTGTAGCCCTATGTCGCATAACAGGTCATGTGACTTGTTTATAAAACTTTTCATTGGTTCATTTTACTTTTGGTTTCCTAAAGATGGAAGGCTTGGTCATATGACCTAAAAATAACACTTTTCATTGGTTTAGAACATTTTTTTTTCCCAAACGATGAAAGCCCCACCTTGTTTCTGGATCATTCAGACTGAAGCTGGCGTCAGCATGAGAGCACCACCATCTCGTGGCTCCGTCGTGGTCATTCCGCGAGCAATCATGGCAGCCGCTCCCCACCGAAAGCCTGCGGGAGTTGGGAGCCCCCAAGACTTTTATACAATCTTCACGGCTGAGGGGACGCTTTTCGAGAATGGAGCCCAAGCCCTAGCAGGCAAGCATCCAACTTCCAAGGTGTCCCAGGGCCATTTCAGTGGACCAGGCCCAAAACCGAAGAGCCGTCCGCCATTTTAAGAGTCATGTGGCAGCCGCCTATCGCTGCACCGCAAGAGTGGGAACAACTCAACTACATGGTGAGCGAGACGCTGTAGTCGCAAGAGCGGGCGGTAAACAGCTGAATGGCCGCCACCTGGGGAGGCCCGTTCACGCCGCCTCCCCCCCCCCCCCGGGCCGCCGCACGCCAATTTTTGGAGCAGCATTGTAGGATACCAAAACCAGTGCGGCAGTTTACTGGACATCACCTGGGTGCCTGTCGTACATGTTGTGTCAGCCATGTGACACTGGACACAGACCGCTACTGACGAGGCCTCCCCCCGCACCACCCGGGACGCCCCACGCTGTTTTTCTGTGCTGCATTGTAGGATCCCTAAACCAGTGCGGCACCCAGGCGACATCACCTGGGTGCCGTCCAGAACTCTGCACGTTGTGCTGCCTTGGGACTATTCGCACAACAGACCGCTACTGACGAGGCCTCCCCCCGCCCCACCCGGGACGACCCACGCCAATTTTCGGAGCAGCATTGTAGGATCCCTAAACCAGTGCGGCACCCAGGCGACATCACCTGGGTGCCGTCCAGAACTCTGCACGTTGTGCTGCCTTGGGACTATTCGCACAAAAGACAGCTTCTAACCATTGTTGCTTTTTGTGTTAATAAATGTTTAAATGTTTTTAGTTTTTGTTCTGTTCATTATCGTTAAAAGTTAATAAAGTTTTATAACCTTACTTTGTTGGAGTGTTATCTATTTTTTGAAAAACGGGTGAATGGGGCCTTGAATCGGGTTATTGTCATGTGTGGGCTTTGGAAGTGTGCTGCTGCAGGATCGGACATTTCAAACTCAAATGCACGTTCTTTTTCTTACCTTTCCGAAGCATGGAGCGCAATAGCAAGCAGAGAAAGGGTGATGCACGTGTTGAACACTACCTGACCTGGCAAGTTGCTGGCAGTGCCCCCCCGCCCGCTCCTGAAAGAGGGCACACACACACCGCCGCCCCGAGTACTTCAGAAATCTTTAAAAGACCATGCGCTTGTTCATGAGGCTTAAATGGTTTATCACCTCTTCTAGAACCCCTACATCGACCCTCTGACGTTTCATGGAAAAATTACCATGTAACACAATACCAAGCCCTATCAGCTGAAACCCCCAAGGAATCGTGGGGCATATTAGCAAGGGGGTTTATCTCCGCTTTTTTGGCTTTAAAAACCATGAAAGCGGAGATAAAATTATTTCCCTATTATCAAGCTGTCGCTAACACCAGTTAGTGACACCTAAAAGGAGATAGCGACCATCTTGGGCCCGGCTTTGCATGTCAGTGATACTTATCACTAATGACATGCAAAGTGGCGTGCCAAGATGTTAGCGACTGGAAACAGTCCCTAACATCGCTACCTTCTATTACCAACTTTTGGAGATATTCGCACTAAGCGCGAATATCTCCAAAAGCTAACACCTGCCCTGAGCAGGTTTTAGCCATGTTATCCAATGGGAGGTGGATAACATGGCTAAGAGCATTAGGTCGATAATACATGAATATCGCTGACTTTTCTGCGATAATAGCAAGGTTTATCTGCGATAAAAATCGCCGATGTGCGGCGATAATTTTTGTCTCTAAACAAGTTATAGACAAAAATTATCGCTAGTTGTTAGTAATATGCCCCCGGGTTTTTGCTTGCAGAAATCGGGAGGCGGGAGACTAGCACTGAAATCAGTACTCACACGCCTGAATCAGGAGGATTGGCATGTCTGAATTCTCTACAGCTGGGGCCATAAACTACATCCGCAGGGGTAGGTGATAGCCTGGGACCAGCCTGGCATCTAAAATGGCTGCCGTGCACGACAAAATTGTGGCATTCGAAAAAAGGCAAGATGGCGCAGCCGCTGGAAGAGATATATCAACATATATCAGCCTCCTCAGCCACCCTCAGGAAACATAGGGGATTAGGATATGTCTCCCGCACCCCCTTATACCTAGTACTTTAATTAACGAAGCACAAAATGGCGAATTCCCGTTTCGCTACCAGTTTGCGGCCCGTGAAGCGCTTCTACCGTGAAAAATCATTTTTTTTTTATTTTCCCCACGGGACCCTTTAATAACCCCAACAACATTCCTAGGGGGTCAAGAGAGGGATACCTTGCCCCCTTTCATTAAATTCCCCCTTAGTTTTTCACCTTTTCTTCTCTCTCGATCCTACCGAGAGACAAGATGGCGGCCGCTCCGGACTGTCACGCAGCAAAAAAAAAAAAAAAGCTCACGCACAGCCGCTGGAAGAGATGTATCAACATATATCAGCCTCCTCACCCACCCTCAGGAAACATAGGGGATTAGGATACGTCTCCCGTACCCACTTATAACTAGTAATTTAATTTACGAAGCACAAAATGGCGAATTCCCATTTCGCTACCAGTTTGCGGCCCAGTTCGCGGCCCGTGAAGCGCTTCTACCGTGAAAAATCATTTTTTTTTTCTTTTCCCCACGGGTCCCTTTAATAACCCCAACAGCATTCCTAGGGGGTCAAGAGGGGGATACCTTGCCCCCTTTCATTAAATTCACCCTTCGTTTTTCACCTCTTCTTCTCTCTCGATCCTACCGAGAGACAAGATGGCGGCCGCTCCGGACTGTTTAGAATGTTGACAGACACCGGAGAGCCAATCAGCTTTCTGCGCGCAAAGTTCCGATAAGCGAAAAGTAAGCGGACCGGATCGCTGCCCAGAGCGCTGTTACAGATATATATCTTGATTTAAACGTTAATTTCTCAAAAACTACTGGAGCACATATATTGAGACCTAGCAAAGGCACATCGGGCTAACAGTCCCTACAATTTTGCCAAGTTTCGTGCAAATCCATTCAGCCGTTCGAGCTAAAAGTGAGTCCAACCGCCCTATGGAAAACTCAATGCAAAAAACGCGTTTTGGGACCCCCCTTTTTTCTCAGCCCCCCCTTGACGAAACCCCACCAAATTTTCAGGAGCTGCTCAGAAACAAAATGTGCCATTTTCCTGAAAATTTCAGCCGATTCCATCCACAAACGCCAAAGTTATTAGACATAGAATTTTCAAAAGTCCCATAGGGAATTTATCCTAACTATATATACCTACTGGCGAACGCCAGTAGGTAATATATATATATATTACCTACTGGCGGTCGCCAGTAGGTATATATAGTTAGGATTTTTTCTCTATGGAACTTTTGAAAATTCTATGTCTAATAACTTTGGAGTTTGTGGACGGAATCGGCTGAAATGTTCAGGACAATGGCACATTTCATTTCTGAGCAGCCCCTGAAAATTTGGGGGGGTTCCGTCAAGGGGGGGCCGAGAAAAAAGGGGGTCCCAAAACGCGTTTTTCCCATTCATTTTTCCATAGGGCCTTTGGCCTCACTTTTAGCTCGAACGGCTGAATGGATTTACACGAAACTTGGCAAAATTATAGGGACTGTTAGCCCGATGTGCCTTTGCTGGGTCTCAATATATGTGCTCCAGTGGATTTTGAGAAATTAACGTTTAAAAAAACAGATATATCTGTGACAGCGTCCTAGATAGCGCACCAGATCGCGTACTTTTCGCGTAACGGAGCTTTGCGTAGCGAAGCTGATTGGCTCAACATTCTAAACAGTCCGTTGCGGCCGCCATCTTGTCTCTCGGTAGGATCGAGAGACAAGAGGAGGAGAAAAACGAAGGGGGAATTTAATGAAAGGGGGCAAGGTAGTTCCTTCTTGACCCCCTAGGAATGATGTTGGGGTTATTAAAGGGTCCCGTGGGGCAAATAATAAAAATGTGATTTTTCGCGGTAGAAGCGCTTCTCGGTTCACGAACCGGGTCGCAAACTGGTAGCGAAACGTGAATTCGCCATTTTGTGTTTCGATTTAATTAAATTACTAGGTATAAGGGGGTACGGGAGACGTATCCTGACCCCTTATGTCTTCTGAGGGTGGCTGAGGAGGCTCATATATGTTGATACATGTCTTCCAGCGGCTGTGCGTGAGCATTTTTTTTTTTTTGCCGCTTGACTTCTGTTAACGTTCGATTCGATGGAAATCAGGAGCTGTTGACCGCCATTTTGTCACTGCGAGTAAATATTTTGTTAAAAATAATTGTTATAAATTAATCCTTATTGATAAACATTGTCTGCGCCATCTTGCCTTTTTTGCAATGCCACACTTTTGTTGAGCACGGCAGCCATTTTAGATGCCTTGACCAGACCCACTCTCTGAACGCTGCCGATCCTCAGCATGGCTCCCCACCCTCGCAAGCATCTCCCCCACACACTGGTCACCCCCGCTCTCTCTCTCATTCATGGGCCATAAACCTCCCCCCATTTGCGCTGCTCTTCCCTGAGAATCACACCCTGTGCCCGCCCGACACCTCCCTTTCACCCTATTCACTACCGCACCCTCTGACACTCCTCTTTCTCTGTGTCCGATTGTCCAAGCCGGTCCCAGGCTATCACCTAGCCCTGCAGATGTAGTTTATGGCCCCAGCTGTAGAGAATCACCCCTCTTCAAAGGAGTTACAGTAGATCAAGGCCCCCACCCGATGAGATCCGTCACACCACACGCGTTCCTACTATCTGATAACCATCCTGTATTGTGCTTGGGGAGGGGATTCTCACTGTGAGGGTGTGTGGGTCCGAGCCTGAAGCGGAAGATTCCAGGGATGCCTTTTTGTACATCAAAGTCTTCACAATTATGTGTCACATTAAAAATATATAGCACTCCAACAAAGTTGTAGGATTATAACACTTTAATAACTTATAAATATATACAACGCTCCAACAAAGTAAACACGTTAAAAAAAACTTTTTAAACAACTATTTACATGACATTGCTTTAACCAGGATAGACAAAGAAATGACACAGTGATGTAAAAGTTTCTGAAAGAAATGCCAAGAACGTCCCATGTGAAAGTGAATTTTATCTGGCAATTTTTTTCTTTTCCTTCTCATGAAAAGAAAGTTAATGCCAGGTTCGTTACCTGCCTCATCTGCAAAAAAAAAACTCTCGAGAGGGACCGAAAAAAAATATAGCTATGGTAATCATACCATGCATCGGCACATGGAGAGGTGGCACTCTCTTAATTATTCTAAAGCACAACTTCGAGATCTGGTGGATAATCCCCGATCGGCAAAAACATCCACCAATGACTTAGCAATAAGTGAGTCAGAGGCAAGGGAAACGGTCCCAAATCTGTAAAAGAACTTTAGGCAGATGAGATTGACTTGTGTAGCATGTGGAAAATTAATTTCATGCGGAGAGATGAGTATCACTTTAATAAATAGATCATATGAAAATCATCAATGTCCAAAAAGTTCTAGAAAATAATTTTTGTCATTTTTGAGGAAGAGAGATAACCTACAGTGGTACGGGGTCGTTTTCGTTCGTACTGGGGGGCCAGGTTACATTCGTTCGGGGTGGCTTAGGGGCATTTAAAACAACTTCCCTGATACAGGTTCCATATGAAGTAGAGGCTAAATACCAGGATCTTTATCGATTGCTTTATGCTGTAGAAAAATGAAAAACACACAACAAACCTGGACCATTCATATTTTTAATGTTTCTGCGTACTATACTTTTTAACCCTTAACTAATTGAGCTGCTTCATTTCACCTGCTTTTTAAAAAAAAAACGGAAACAGTGGCCATTTCTTCGAAACTTACCAATCTACGCGTTACAACTACGTTTGCTTTTTCAAAAACCTTTAATAAAAATGTTGGTGCCCAAATACGGGCTTACAACCCCGTGGGCCGGCCACGGAGCAGGCTGGAACTGAAAATGGGGGGGGGGGTATTTATTTGTGGAAAACATAACAGAGTAAGTGGTCGTTGATTTCATAGTAAAAAGTGCGACAAGTGCAACAAAATCATATCGATAATTCATTGTGAGCAAGTACCAAAAGTGTCGACAATTCGAACCTTCAATAATAAATACAGTAATCAATGATGCATTAGAAGTTAATATCAATTCATTGTTCGAACGTGTAATCAGTACCCGTCCCATGTCAATTCATTGTTCGAACGTATAATCAATACCCATCCTGGATCAATTCATTGTCCGAACATATAATCAGTCTTATCCCATATCAATTCATGTGCTAAAAACTGCATAGATATCTCATGATATCAAGGCTGAGCAATCGGGGCACAACAAGGAGTTGAGAGTTTCATTTGTATAGGCGCCAGTTTGGGTGAGGTCAGGAAGGTCTAAGTATAGTCAAAATGTCTCCACCAACTCGTGGTTGGACCGGGACCTCTTTCGGCAGTCCAAAAGTTTTCGTTGAAGGGTAGCAGAGGGGACTGGTGAAATGAACCATCAGTGAAAGTGGGGTGGGAGGAAACAATCTCTCCTACCGGGTCATACTGGTGTCCCACCGGAACTGATCAAGTTGGTAGTCTTGTAGGATTTTGGTGATTTCAAGACTGAGGCCGGCGCCGGCATGAGCGCGCCGACGTTCCGCGGCTACGTTGTGGTCGTTCCGTGGGTGATCATGGCAGTCATTCCCCATCGGGGGTCGGGGGCCCCCGTGGCTCTTATAGAATCTTTAAAGTTGAGGAGATAGTTTCTGGTCGCAGGAAACTAGAAGCGTTGTTGCACCGCAACAGTGGACGAGACCCCCGCTGGGTGAGCGGAGCATCATTGCCTCGCAATAGTGGACGAGACCTTTTGTCGGGTGAGTAGAGCGCCGCTGCATCGCAAGAGTGGAGGAACCCTTTTGTTGGGTGAGTGAAGCGTTGGGGGTGCAGCTGAGGGGCCCCCACCTGTGGGGGTGGGAGAGGCTCGTTCGCGCCGCCTCTCCCTCCCAGCGCACCCCACGCCGACACCTGGCGTTGATATCCGTGATGTCCGGACCAGGCGATAAGAGGGGGGGAGGGGTCAGAGGCAGAGGCAAGACATCCCCCCCCGTGGCCTGCAGGGCGCCGCTTCAGGACCGAACGGGGAGCTCATATCAAGCCGGGGCCAGACTAGGAGATACGAGGGGAGGGGGGGGTCGGTGGCATGTGCAAGACATCCCCCCCAGTGTGGTCCCAGCCATTATTGAAAAAAGAAGATACTGTCGGCCTCGGCTCCTCTCCTGGTCCACCTTATGCGACGACCCTTTTGTTGGGTGAGTGGAGCGTTGGGGGTGCAGCTGAGGGGCCCCCACCTGGGGGGGTGGGAGAGGCTTGTTCGCGCCGCCTCTCCCTCCCAGGGCACCTCACGCCGACACCTGGTGTTGATATTCGTGATGTCCGGACCAGGCGATAAGAGGGGTGGGGGGGTCGGAGGCAGAGGCAAGACATCCCCCCCGTGGCCTGCAAGGCGGCAGAAGAAGGGAATCGGGAGACCAGTACATTTCGGGCCATCCACCCCACGGCTGCCCTGCACATGTCAAGGCCTCATCTTCCGGATGGGCGTAACCGTGGCCCTGTTGCACTTCGGGAGTTTCCGGAATGGGGGTAGGTATCTGCTGATTTGTATCTATTTCACGTTACCGTTAATGGGCGTGGCGGGCGCTGGGACAGACATGCTTGGAGCAGTGGGGGGGTGGCGGAGCCTAGCTACCTCGTGGCTGCCGTAACGTCAAGCTTGGCTTTTTTCACCACTTCCATGTTTCTTAAGGTATTGGTGAATTATACTTCTCCGGAAACTTAAAAGTCACAAATGTTTTATTTGTGTAATTGTTTCAGGTCAAACGGATTGTGGGACAATGTTCAGAATGGAAGAGTCACCAAAAGGTGAAATTGTTTTTGATGGTAAAATGATGTGACTCCTGCAATGTGTCGCTTTTGCGGAACAGATATATGATGTAATTGTGTTGTTAATGTTACGGTGTACATGTACAAAATGATGCATAAGTGTTGCACGGGCATTGTAGATACTCTCCTATGTGTGCTTAGCAATTTCAAGTCACTTCCCCCGGGTTCAAGGGCCTTGTAAATACGTCCCCATGTGTGTCTGGTCATTTGAAGTCATTTTCCTTGTAGTGTAAGGCCCTTGTAAATACGCCCCCATGTGTAAAATTAATTAATTTGCCCTTAAATGTTGCGTTTTCGGTAATTTTATTGAATCGGTAATTTTACCGATTCGGTAATTTTACCGAAAATGCAAGATTGAAATGTGGGTAGCCAATTTTCCAGTGGCACATGGCTTTCAGAATCGGTATTTTACCATGGAATACAAATCCATGGTAAAATACCGATTCCTGTGTACATCACATCTGTGCATGTACACATATGCCATGTGACAGAGAGACGTGTCCTTAGGGCATGTCTGTGTGCCACATTGCACACATGCCCGTTTTGGGGGTGCTAGCTGGTGTCAAAGTGATACCCCCTGCACCCTTGACAAATTCGGTATTTACCGATTCGGTAAATACTGAATCGGTATTTGAATTGAATGCTATGGGCTTCAAGGCCCATAGGATTCAATAGCAAATACCGATTCGGTATTTACCGAATCGGTAAATACCGAATTTTTAAGGAATCAGTAATAAATCAGATGTTGGTACTTACATCCCATTTACCGATTTTGAAATACCGAATTGGTAAAATTCAGTAATATTCGGTATTTCAAAATCAGTAAATGTGATTTACCTACATCTGGCACTAGGTGTATTATTGTTTTACATAAAATGTTTTAAAACTTTGTTTGAAATCAAATGCATGCACACTTAGGGCCAGATGTAGGTGGTCGTTTCAGGCCATTTACCGACCTGTTACGGCCATTTTCGTCCGTTTCCGATCGTTAAATGGCAAATCGGTATGTAGGGGCTTAAATCCAAGGCCACGTGTAGGTAAATCTACATTTATAGAATCGGAAAAATTATTTGTTCGTTAAAATATCGAATCGGTAATTTTACCGATTCTGTTAATTTGTTATGTAGGGGGGAGTCTTCTGAGTCCCAAAGACTTTAACGAATCGGTATTTTAGCATGAAATCAAACTTCATGGTAAAATACCGATTCCGGTGTGCATGCACATGTGTGCTCGCACACCTATGTCATGTGAAAGGCAGACCTGCCCTTAGGGCTGGTTTGCTTGCCACATGGCACCTGTGCCTGTTTTGAGGGTGTCAGAGGGTGTCAAAGTGACACCCCCTGCACCCTTGTGCATACTTTTTTTTTTTTTATAGCATTGTGGAATCTAGTTCTTACTGTTATTGATTTACTGTTTGGTATATTTCACCACAGATTCAACTGCAGATTATTTGGGAATTAGACAATGCCGTCTAAGGATAGAATTCGAAAGGCTACAAAAGGTCAAAGACAGCTTGACCCCGGGAGCCGGCTGCCTATGTCGGGTGCGATCTCACGCTACACCAGGGCTATAAGACTTGGGGAGGGGGTCGGAGCCAAGCGTCTTCTCCGAGTCCGTGCCATGACACCGCCCCTCGGGGGCCTCCGTCAAGCGGTTTAGGGAGGTACCGTATCACATTGTTTTCAAATGCAGTCAGGTCCACAAACGGCCCCCACTTACTTTGAGAATAGTGAAGCTGCAGCAGGTGCAAATAAGGTTTAGACAGTGTTACAAGCGCTGCTCAGAACTCTGAAGTATGGCACCCAACATCCAGGACTTATGCCATTTGTGCAAGGCAGTGAAATCGAAGCAACTCAGGGACCAAAACCATGAACGAACACTCATGTATTAAAATTTTACTATTGATGCTTGACTGAGGCCAAGGAGATCAGAGTGCATGAGTCTCATGCTCGATCGATTGAGCTAGCCGGATCGGGCAACTAAAAGTATAAAATAGTTATGTAAATAGTTATTTAATAAAATGTTTTACCTTGTTACTTTGCTGGTGTGTTGTATATATTTATATTTGCATAGGGTTTGTTGTTATTTTGGGTGGGGTGGGTGGCGGAGCCGAGCTGTCTTGCAGCCATCATTGTGTGGACCTCAGTTCATCTCACTAGTTTCGTATTTCTCATGAGGGGTTGTTCTTAATGTTTCTATTTTAGCTAGGTCAAAAAGAGATCCCATTAGTGGCCTACTGATTTTGCTCGAGTCCTTTTGTTTTTTAAAACGATTTTTCACTATCTGCAAAGACTAAACAGAGTATTGCGACTCTGTGCTTGTTTGTAAATAGAGAATGAACCAAAGAGAACCAATTCTAAAACAGTAAATGCTTGGATAACAATCAATCAAATGGAGAGAGAAGCAGACACGATGGATTAGAACGGGGGCAAAGGCCTGCGTTAACTACCCTTCACTATCTGCAAAGAGAGAGTACTGCTAAGAGAAAAGCGAGGGGGGGAGGGGGGGGGGGCAGCGTTCAAAGTACATCAGCGTGCATAAATACGAAAATGTTTTTACCTATCACGTACTTCACATTTGACAGCTTTTGATATTTGCTATTAAAAAACCATTGAAATTCACTGAAAAAACCATAGGTTTTAAGCCATATATAGTTAGGGGTTAGCATTTACAAAACCTTAATTTACTCGCACAAAACCATAGAAATTCGCATATATAGTTAGATGCAATAACTATATATCGCGCACCCGCAATCCACTGCTGATGATGTCACATATTACATCATTAATGACATGGACAGTGACATCACTGATGACATCACTGATGACATCTCAAATGACATCACTGATGACATCACTGATGACATCACTGATGGCATCTCAAATGACAACATCCAGTGACTGTATGTTTCTGAAAAGTCAAAATATGTCTTACATATTGAAGAATGAGTGGATGTATAAGTGTCTGGATGAAGGATTTAGTAGGTGCATGACTGACTGTATGAGAGAGTGATTAAATGTGTCTCACTGAGTGCATGGGTTAGTGACTAAACTGTCTTAATTTGTGCATCATTATATCTGTTGTTCTATGAAGTGCTGCATGTGTTAATCAGTAGCTATATGAGTAACTATATGGGTTATTGATTGGTTGCCTAAGTATTTCTATGGGAGAGTAAGTGTGTGTGTGGGGGTGGCTGGGAGGTGTGAGACTCTGTGTATACATGTGTGAACAGTTGATTCACTCGATCTATGGGTTCAAAACTGCATGTTGAAACAGCTGTATGGGTGGTTGACTGTGTACGAGTGTATTGGTGAGTGAATGGATATCTCGGTGCTACATGTCAAAGTAAGTAAATATGTAAAACACAGTACATGTGAGAGTTCACATATATAAATTACTGTGTATAAGAGCCAGTGAATGTGTGAGTGGCTGAATGGATCATTGAAAACTTGTATCAGGAATTGTATAAGAGAGTAAATATGTGTTAGTATATGTTTGAATAAGTAAGGTGTGTATAACTGTATAGTTGATGAAATGGAGGTGTGATTGATTCAGTGCTTGACTGACTAGGTGTGTGAGTAACTCCATGGATGAGTGACAGTCTGTGAGTGTCTGTTTACTCTGAGTGTATCTAAGGTTATATTAGAGTCTGAAGAGGTTGATCGTATTATCACATGATTGATGTCATCAGTGATGTTGTCAGTGATGTCATCAGTGATGTCATCAGTGATGTCATTTGAGATGTCATTTGAGATGTCATCAGTGATGTCATCAGTGATGTCATTTGAGATGTCATCAGTGATGTCATCAGTGATGTCACTGACCATGTCATTAATGATGTAATATGTGACATCATCAGCAGTGGATTGCGGGTGCGCGATATATAGGTATTGCATCTAACTATATATGCGAATATATATATATATATGAGTAATTTCTGCCACAAAGGAAGAACCAGGAACCCAAGGGGGACGTGTGGAAAAGGCTTTATTATTGCAGGTTCCGCTGCATTTTGGAAAATGTTCCTTCTTCAGCGCCCCGCACCGGACCCAAATGCCTCAGAGTGAGTCTTGCTGCTTAATGAACCAAATTCCATCGGGTCCGCTCCTCCCCCTTGCCGATGAAGTTCACCTGCTGCAGTTTTTTCCAATCTTCAAACTACAGCAACCATAATGCCATGTGGTATCACTATCGGTAGGTGAAAATAACGGGGAGGGACGGGATGACTTATCTGTTGCGGCACCCGGTAGTTCACAGGCTCAATGACACCATCCGCAGATCCTTGCATGACAAAGTCTTCCCTCGAGTCCCCTTTAGTGCCACTTCCACCAATGTCAGGAGTCAATGAAACACGGGCTCGAATGCAGGAAGCAAATGGCCCTAAAAGAGGTGAATACCTCTATTGCTTACTTTCCTCTTTCCATCAGGGCGGGTACCAGGCTTATTCAGTTTTTGCGAAATTGTCTTTAGCCGTGAGGCGTGCCAGTTGTTCCCTGGACCCAAAACGTGGCACGGGTATCCTGTGCTGCGCTGCTGGCCAACTCAGGTAACATGGGAGTAATTTCTGCCGCAAAGGAAGATATTACCTACTGGCGATAGCCAGTAGGTATATATAGTTAGGATTTTTTTCCTATGGGATTTCTGAAAATTCGATGTCAAATAACTTTGGCGTTTGTGGACGGAATTGGCTGAAATTTTCAGGAAAATGGCACATTTTGTTTCTGAGCAGCCCCTGAAAATTTGGAGGGGTTTCGTCAACGGGGGCCGAAAAAAAAGGGGGGTCCCAAAACGCATTTTTCCCATTCATTTTTCCATGGGCGGTTGGACTCACTTTGAGCTCGAACGGCTGAATGGATTTACATGAAACTTGGCAAAATTGTAGATATGGTTTGCCCGACGTGCCTTTGCTATGTCTCCATATATGTGCTCCAGTGGATTTTGAGAAATTAACGTTTTGAAAAATATATATATCTGTGACAGCGCTCCGGTTAGCGCCCCGGTTCGCGTACCGGACGCGTCACGGAACTTCGCGAAGCGAAGCTGATTGGATCTCTGGTGTCTGTCAACATTCTAAACAGTCCAGAGCAGCCGCAATCTAGTCTCTCGGTAGGATCGAGAGACAAGATATGGTGAAAAACGAAGGGGGAAAAGAAGGAAAGGGGGCAAGGTAGACCCCTCCTGACCCCCTAGGATTGATGAGGGGGATATTAAAGTGCCCCGTGGGGCAAAAAATAAAAAAAACATTTTTTTGCGATTTTTCACCGTAGAGGCACGTCCCGGTACGTGAACCGGGCAGCTAACTGGGAAACTAACCGGGAAGCGAACCGGCAGCGTAACGGGAGTCTAAGGAGAAGCTGATTGGCTGTCAACATTGTAAACAGTCCGGAGCGGCCGCCATCTTGTCTCTCGGTAGGATCAAGAGACAAGAGGTGGAAAAAAAAGGGGGTAATTAGGGAAAGGGGGTAAAGTAGACCCCTCCTGACCCCCTAGGATTGATGAGGGGGCTATTAAAGTGCCCTGCGGGGCAAAAAAAAAATTGTGATTTTTCGCGGTAGAGGCACGTCCTGGTACGCGAACCGGGCAGCTAACCGGCAGCATAACGGAAGTCCGCCATCTTTTGTTTTTGGAGCGTCTGGTTCGCGTACCGGGTAGCATCCCGGTAAGCGTAACAAGGGGAAAAGCAAGAGAAACAGTAAAAAATAATTTAAGGGAATAGATTTCCACCAAACTTTGTAAAATTGTAGGGACTGTTTGTTTGATGTGCCTTTGCAAGGCCTCAAGATATGTTCACGTGTGGATTTTGTCTAAGTAAGGTTAAAAAAAAATATATAAATATGTAAGCGTGCTCCGGCGCGCTTACGTTACGGGTTTTGTTTGCTCTGCAGAGCCGATACGTCACGGTTATGCAACGCGTCATGAGGCGTCTCACGTGGCTACGTGATACGCCACGTAATAAAGAATATATTTTACAGCTATAGATATTAGCTTTTAAAAAACCAATGAAATTCACTGAAAAAACCATAGGTTATAGACCATATATAGTTAGGAATTTGCATTTACAAAACCTTGAAAATTCACTGAAAAAACCATAGGTTAGAGACCATATATAGTTAGCTGGACATTTTATTGCTATAAAACCAATAAAATTCCATATATAGTTAGTTGCACTAACTATATATTTCGCGCATCCGCAATCCAATGCTGATAATGTCACATATTACATCATTCATGACATGGTCAGTGACATCACTGATGACATCACTGATGACATCTCAAATGACATCACTGATGACATCACTGATGACATCTCATTTGACATCAATGATCACACCACTGATGATATACTTCATGTGATAATACAATGCACCTCCTCACACTCTAATATAACCTCTGTTATACCTAGTGTTAAATACAGAGTATCATTTTTGAAACCATTCACACACCAATACCAGTTACTACTTACGCACTCACTGATTCCTACGTCCACACACACATTCACTCATTCACCCATACAATCACTCGTACATACAGTCACTCATTATTACAACACTATCATATGCACTCATACACCTATGCAGACACTCACACACTGCCACTCATCCATGGAGTTACTCACACACCTAGTCAGTCCTGTAAAGAATCAATCACACTTTGATTTCTTCATCTATACAGTTAAACACAGAACAGCTTACATTTTCACACATATACTAACACATACTTACTCACTTATACAATCAAATCCTTCATCCATACTCTTATACATCCACTCATTCTTCAACATGTAAAACATATTTAAACTTGAAAAAAACACACAGACACAGGATGATCTCATCAGCGATGTCATCAGTGATGTCATTTGAGATGTCATCAGTGATGTCATCAGTGATGTCACTGACCATGTCATGAATGATGTAATATATGACATCATCAGCATTGGATTACGGATGCAACTATATATATAGGGAATTAATCCTAACTATATATACCTACTGGCGATAGCCAGTAGGTAATATATATATATATATATATTACCTACTGGCGGTCGCCAGTAGGTAGTTATAGTTAGGATTGTTTTCCATGGGAAACCCTCAACATTCTATTTGGAATAACTTTGGCCCTGGTGGATGAATCTTTGTGAATTTCTCAAAGAAGATGGCTCGGTCTGCTGCGCTCATTTCCTGAAAGTTTGGGGGGATTGGTCAAGTGGGGGGCTGAGATAAAAGGGGGGGTCCCAAAACGTGTTTTCTCCATGTTATTTTCCATAGGACCTTTAGACTCGGCTACATGTCGAACGGCTGAATGGATTTATAAGAAATTTGGCAAAACTGTAGAGTCCTGTTCGCAGATTACGCTTTTTTTGGAATGGTGTAAATCCGTTCAGTAGTTGTTGAGAAAATTAAAGTTAAAGTCAATTATATATCTATAGGCGCGCACACGTGCGCGCACCCAAGCGGCTGCGCGTGAGCGGAATTTTTTTTTGCTGCGTGACGTCTGTTAACGTTCGATTCGAAGGAAATCAGGACGTTTTGTCCGCCATTTTGTCACTGCGAGTAAATATATTGTTCATTTCATAGCGTTGAAACATGGAAAGGGGAGAAGGTAGAGATTGTCTTGCTGCGTAGGTTTTCTCGGGGTGTGTAGTAAGGCCCTTAAACGCGAAAAAATATACTTTTTTTTCGGAAAAAAATAACGGGGTGCGCGCACCCGGTCGCGCACACCTATTCACAAGAGTGTGAAAATGGAGATAAATTAGAAGTTTGAGTGCTTAGATATAAAGTGGCTCTGAAAAGAGCCCTTGTGTTAATTGAGTGTTTTCTGCATTTATAAGTAAGTATCGATGCAGAGCCTGATGTTGCAGAGGAAGATTGTGTTTCCCTCATTCGTGAAATGAACACCGTCTCTCCTATAGACGTCTTGCATGTGGTATCTGCTTACTGCATTTTTTTCACTCTAGTGAATATAACTGTGTCCTATTAGCCAGACCTTCATTTTTAATGGATTTGTAGTCGTCGTCCGATCGGTTCTGGAAGTGGAATGGTAGTTACAAGTTGAAATTCTAAATTAAAAAAAAGGAAGAGGCTGGGTGTGGTTAATAAAATAAAAATGATTGGTTGATTATAATAAGTGGAGATTGAAGAGTACGTTGCATGTTAATGTTTATGTTAAACGAAAAGTATTATTGGGTGTGAAAAAAAGACATGTAACTGAGTTGTGGATTGGCAGGTGTTTCTGGAGGGAAAACAGTCTTCTTAGTTTGTTGTAGAACGTTGAGATATGAACTTTTGACCTGTGCCTTCAGCAAGGTGCTGAATGAGGTGTTACCATGGAAACAGCCGGAGATGGCAGTTGGTGATGGGTGTCTCTCACGTGAGTCTGAAAATATTGTGAAGGACAACCAATTGAAATGTAAATTTGATATTACAATTTTGCGTCAGGAAATGTGATTGGTTGAAGAGAGTTATATGAGTGTGTATTGACTGGATATCTGTGCCATTGAATTTTGGTTGCAGTGATAGGAGCAATATTCAGAGTTCCGCTAATGAATATCTGTTTTGTGACTTTCACTGTTCTACATCGTTCAAAGCATTGGTAAAGGTAAGTGCGTAACTGTTTGTTTTGTCATGTACCGTATAATATAGTTTAATCAGAAACAATCATTGATTTTCCATGTGAAAACTAATTTATGGCTGTCGTAATGTGTTGTATTTGTAAAAGTAATTTCTTCCATTTAAATGTTGAATACGCAGTAAAAAATATTTTTAATATAGAGTAATTATTTTTGTAATTTTGAAGCGTTTATATATAATGAGAGAAGTTGTTGAGGATATGAAGAAATAATATTAGCAGAGACACAGACAATGCAGAGAGAGAAATGGTAAATTACTAGTGATACCGTCGTCAAAAAATGCTAATGGTTAATGAATTCGTAAACTTTTTGTCAATCAACAACATTTCAGGCTGGTTGGTGGCTGTGGCCTGCACTGGTGGGGGTGGGGCGAGAGGGACGGGGAAGGGGGCTAAAGTGGTAATGATTAAGGCATTCACAAAGTTTCTGTTAGACGTCAAAATTATAGTGCGGTTTCTGGTCGTCGTTTGCACTGGTGGGGTGAGGGAGGTGGTCGAGTGAAATAAAATGAAAAGTTTTGACCATGAGGTTGTATAGAGATTTGTGTAGTAAATGTGTTCGTACATTGAGGTTGGAAACGGAGCATAAAAATATCTCTCTCAGTTCTGCTGTTTGACTCCATCTTCATGTCCCTTTTGTTTTGCATCTCCGTTGCCCTGTGTTATCTTATTGTCTGTGTGTTTGCCTTCAATCCGGCCTGAGGAAGTTTGCTGTGGAGGCACACACAGATAGTCCTATCAAAGTGATTGGAACGTTTAAAAAAAAAAAATTATATAATTGCATTGGTATTTTTAAAGCGCTACTGAATGTTTTCGTTCTCAAGTACCGCTTGGTTGCTTTCTCAGAGCAGAGGGTATGTCGTATTTCACTCTTTGGTGCCTCTGCATCTGACTCTGTTCTCTGCTGGCTGGTGGAGAACTGTTTGTTATTGTGGAGATGAAAGGGTGATAAGGAGAGAAATACGACATAGCGTCTGGCCTGTAGAAGCGTGGGAGCAGTGATTAACTCTGAGTGAAGCGGAACTGTGTCGGTGCTTGGTAACAGTAAAAAAAAATGTTAACAGTGGTATAATTGTCTTTACGGTGCGCGACCTACTAAGAAAGAGTTCACGGGCCGTAATTGGCTTGCAGGTTCTAGTATCAGTAAGTGAGGTCGAGAAAAGAAAACATTCAGGACTTTATTTATGAAGGCCTTGCGCCACCGGTGCGTCACTGTTTCCCATTTTAAAAAATGAGGCACCGGCGGCGGAAGGTCTTCATAAATAAGGTCCTCCGTGTCCACAGTTAAGGTTATGTGGAATCCATGAATAGTTTTTTAATATGAAATCATTTCAGTTGAAATTATGGATTAAAAGAGAAACCGTGAATATTTGAAATGTTTATTTGGAAATGTACTGTTTTAAAGGTAAATCATTATGTAACATGAGTACAGAAATTGCAAAAAACACAGTAATTGGTATTGTCAGTAGTACATGGAATACAAACGCTATAGTTGAAGAAAAATGAATATAGTTGGAAAAAAACATTGTACACTCTAATAAGGAAGTATATTATATTTTAATAAGTGGAAGAAGGTCTCTGGTCTTTTAGTTTAGGAAGGATATATGAAAATGCAAGTTGTTATACATCATTACTTTATGAATCAGATGTCTACATACGAAGCACTATCAAGTTTGTATTATGTTACTGTGTGAGGTGAAAAAAAGGCGCCAAAAGCGACAAAATGGCGAGAGGTGCATGTATGTGAGGGGAAAAAAAGGCGCCAAAAGCGACAAAATGGCGAGAGGTGAATGTATGTGAGGGGGGAAAAAAGAGGCGCCAAAAGCGACAAAATGGCGAGAGGTGCATGTATGTAATCTGTTGGATGCTGCGGAAATCACTATTAAGGAGAACTACTGTATTGAGATATCTTTTGAAGGTTGCAGTATTGCATTTAAAATACAGCACTAGTAATAATGGAAATTTTGTTGAAAGAACATATTTTTCTGTAAAGTTTTTTAAAAATATAATTTTATAGGAAATTAAAGGAGCAGAGGCGTGTGAGGCGGAAATAAGTAGTTGAGATGCGAAATGGCGTTTACAGTTATAAAAAAACTCGTTTAAAATTTACACATTAATTAGGGCACATGTAGCATATATTAGCGGGTTTTGCATCGAGTATGTTTGAAATAACCTTAGATAAGATATGCAATAGAATTATTGACATTACACTGTAAAAAAATAAAGTTGAAAATCGAGTAGGTGAAGAAACAAATGTAGTTCATATAAAAGATCAAAATTTAGCCAGCACGAAATCATAATGTCCACTGTCAGTAAAGCCAATAGGTCTGTTCTTTAAAAGAAAATATGGAAAAGAACTTGAAGAATATAGGGAACCAAAAGGAAATGAGGACGTCAATGGCTTATATAAGAGTTATTGAAGCATTGTTTAGGCAAAATAGGTAGCTTCTGCTTGTAATAGGAAATCACTTTTATCATTTGAAAGTATGTCAGCTATCCAATGGAAAAGAGTAAAGCAGTACTCATGATCTGTTAAAATCGGAGCCTCTTATATTTTCAGAAGGCAGCTCGGTGGGTTTTCGATGTAGCTCGCTGTTAGGAAAGAGTTAACCGTCCATTGTGTAGGCAAAATAGGCAGCAAGTGGTTGTAACAAGAAATCACTGTTATCATCTGAAAACATGTCAGCCATCCAATTGAGAAGATGAAAGGAGCATTCATGATCTGTCATTATTGGAGCGTCTTTTACCATCATAGGGCAGCTCGGTGGGTTTTCGATGTAGCTCTCTGTTAGGAAATCTTGCGCCGCTGCGAATATATTCCAATGACCCAGAATTCCTTGTATCGCTGCAAAGGCCATAAACCCTCCGTTGTAACAAAGCTGTTCATGATCAAGTAATGGATTTATGAGGTGATTGTAATTCGCTTCAGGAGGAACCAAATTGCTGAGACATAAATGCAGGGCCCATGTGAAATCACAGCTGAAGCAATGAAATACAGGCTGCACACAAGTGAAATACGCATATGGAAATGATAATCGATATGAAGTATTCAAAGATGAGAGTGTTAAGGTGCCGTAGTACAGAAGCATTCTCTGTCGAAATAGTTGTATGTGGTCTGACTCGTTTGCGAAGGCAGGAGGGATATCCATTTTGAATTTACCAAGGTGGTAAAGGAAACGGCGCAGTATTGCCGGTCGTATAGGAACTCCACAGAATTAGGTCGCCGGCTATGCAGTGGAGAGGAGCATAATGATAAATTTTCTAGGTGTCTAGTCACTTAAATATTGCTAAGGAGTTTGCCACGGAAATATATATCCATTCTCAGAGGTTTATTATATTAAGGATATATATTAACATGGTGGCTCCTGGTGTTTTGTGGTTCTGTGCAAGTGAATTGCTTGCATGTGTTTAATGCTGGCCCTGTAGTTTTTCTGTATGGACATGGGGCTTTATTTATGACGGCCTTGCGCCACTAGTGCGTCATGTAGTGTAGTTCCTAGTTTCCCACTAGGCCCTGCGCATTGGAATAACATAAACAGTAGTATCGACGTGGAACTGCGGATATTCCAGGCCTCCACTGACTATGCTAAACTTAATTGGGTTGTGTTACCAACTAGCTCAGAGGTCACTGGAAACTTTCTTCTCTGCATAGGAAGTGATCAGCTTCCTTGGCACAGACAAGAAGGGATTCAGCTTTCCAACAACCATGCAACATGACAACTTTGCTCCTCAGATCAAGAGTCAATCTCTAGGGTTGTGTGAAACAATAGACATGTATTTCACTCAGTCAGTCTAGTGCAGTTTACTTTCACGAGATATAGAGAATAGAGAGACGGGCGTTTGTCAATAAAGGGTTAACATTTATTGAACAGTCTTTCTTCTCTTACAAGAGAAATGTATTGCCACAATTGCAATAATTGGTATTATAAAAAGTACGTACAGTAAGATAAGTATTGCGAAATAGAACTGTAAAAGCATTGATATGGTTTCTTAGCCATACAATGGTTTAAAAGTAATAAAACATATATACAGTCATATATACATTAGGCTAACATACTCAACTGGTGCTTCTAACTAAGCCTACCCCAGTGTGCCTGACCTAAGCCTAACACGTGAAAGGGGAGTAAGTAAGTAGCTTTGAGCTAAGTTGGTTTTGCCAAGGTTTGTTTCAAGAATTCTCGTCTAAGGGTTTAGTCAACACCATACCTCTGAATAGAATGATGGAGGATTGGTATCTCCTTCAGGGGTCTCTCTCGATATCCCAGTCACCCGCGAGTGTAGACCGGAAACGCCGGAGCTGGATTTCTCTGCAGGAGAAAGGCAGCGGGTCTCTTCAGCGCGTCGAGGAAGGAGGGGGGACAGCGTCCGCGGGCAGCTGGAATCTGCTGGATGTCTTCGCAGAGGACGGCTGTTCAGCTCCTTAAGCGTACTGCACCATAGTTCGCGCTTTAGCAGCGATAATGGTATCAGCAGCTTCACCACCACAGGGACAGCAGGCTGCAGCGACAGAGTGCTAGATTTACCAACACGGGGTCTTGCAGGCAGCTGGCATCAGCAACAGTAGCTCGCATTGCTTAAGGCAACGTTGGTAATATTTATACCTGACAGGTGCCGGGTTTGACGCAAGTTTGCTGGACATAAGACGTCAATTAAAGATGTCACTAGGAAGTGATAGTTATCAGTTGCTCATTTGAGGTCCATTACTAATCAAAACATAGCAAGCGGGGATTTCCAGGTTTGCTGAGTTTTTATCTTGTTGAAGAACTCGGAGTGTTATCTAGGAATATCAGATAGTGACTACTGCT
Source organism: Lissotriton vulgaris (assembly GCF_964263255.1). NCBI lineage: Eukaryota > Metazoa > Chordata > Amphibia > Caudata > Salamandridae > Lissotriton > Lissotriton vulgaris. Next base: position 447,360,339 of record NC_141694.1, read on the forward strand.
CTGTCATTGCACTAATTGGTCGCAAAGGAAGTGGCAGAGAGAACTATGCTGGAATGTGGCTCTGTTCGTGTGAGGCCCGAGATGACTTTTCAGAAAATCGCACTTGAACGGTTATGCCAATATAGGGAATAAATGGATGTATAGCCGAATAGGGGCATAAGGTCACAGTATCGATCAGGAACCTAGATAAACACGCAACACCCACTCCACGGGTTAATGTCCATCAAAATTACTAAAACTAAAGCAATTAGATGCATGTGTAACATTGCCCACCCCAAAATACATAAAGGCATTCGAAATAGGCGTACTTGTAATACATGAATTTAGGTACTGTACGTTTTTTAAAGCATAGTAATCATTCAAAAAATTATTGCATATGAAATCAATGAACGATTATGCAAAAAGAATTACACATGAAGTATCTCTGACAGAAGAAAGGCGAGATAAATCATCACATAAAAATGCATTGTAATAACATGTGTGCTAGAGGCTGGTGTAATGTTGTTATGTCTCTAGATGTGTTTAGAAATAGAAGTGTGAAGCTTCTGTTCTCTAAGAATAGTTTTTACGTTAAGCAAAGAATTGTTCGTGCCAAAAAAGGTCAATATTAGAAAAATTGTCCAATTCAAAGAAAATAGATTTCCAAAGCTCTTGGCAGTTTTTGTTGATCAAAACTGAAGGCCGAATTCAGAGTTCATGGGAACGCTGTGTGTCGGAAAGCTTCTCAAAAGTTATTGTTTCTGTACGGGTGAGAACATCGTATCAGACAGGCTCTCAAAGAATTGGTCTACAAAATCAGGTGATAGTTCAACCAAATTAGATAGCGCTGTAACTTGGCAGGTGTGAGAATGATTGCTGTCATCGAAGGCAGGACCAGCAATGCTCACAGAACGTTGTACCTGGATGATGTTGCTTTTGTCACTCGCTCCACTGTTACCACTTGGCTGTAGCACAGGAGTCTCCACGAATGCCGTCATCAGGATTGGTAGCCGCTGGGGACAACACAATGCGTGAGCCGTTATTGGACTGAGCAAAGTATCGACGTCCATTGGTACTGCTGATGGAAGTGAAAGACAGATGTCCAACACGCATTCATAGCCGCAAAGCATACACCGTAGCACAGGTAAAATGCAATTTTGCCATATCGGTCTGAATGAAAGGAACCAGGTCATGTTTAGATCTCTCAGCCTGGCCAATCCAAGGACGTTAGTTATCCTGTCCCGGTAGCGCATTGCTAGGATTGTCTCTTCCATTCCCATGGGAGCTATGTCTGAGCCGAGGCTTGCCATAACGTAGCAGGAGGGTCAAAAATAGAATCCCTGCGACGAGTCCCAAAAATAATGGTATGCCGCCAAAAACTGGAGTGCACAAAATTAGGAAAGATTCCCAAAATTGCCTGGAAGGGAGTTAGCAGTCCCGTAAAGACTGTCTTAAATATGCCTGGGATGCTTGTTGCACTAGACATGTTAAGGAGTTGGCTAAACATTTCTACGAAATGCACGGGGCAATTTGTTGATAAAAGGTCATGAACTTCAGTAGCTGTCCTTGCAACTAGAAGATCATACGTCTCTTTAGATGACGTTATAGGCACTGTTGTCTGTAAAAGTACAGATTTCATTTTGCTTAATGTATCAATTCGTATAGAATAGAGATTCAGACGAGGCCAGATGGGAGTCACTATGTCTGGAGGCCCACTCGGAAACAATGCTTGCATACAGCATTTGACCATGGATGTTACTTCTACTAGATAACTTTTCCCTGGCACGAGGCCACAACATCTGTGATCCGTTCTAAGAATGTAACTCCCGTTCGCGAGTTGCATAAAGAAGGGCTCTATCTGAGTTGCAGGTGTGACTAGCTGGTGGCATGAAAGGTTGTTTGAATTTCCATCACATGCTCCATGTAAATTAATACCCTGACACAAAAGTATACCGCTTAGTGAATGTTTACAATTTTCACCACTAAGAAATACATTTTTGTCGCTGTCACTATAGCAAGAATGAGTGTATGGTAATTTCCATTCTGATTTTACATATCCTTTACCCAATTGTTCATATTGGCCAGCAGGTATGTACTCAAGGCACTTTTTAAATCGGAAAGTTGTTATCGGAATTGTGTTAATTCCGTGTATTATCCATTCAATGACAGGACCCTCTGACATTGTCAATGGTAATCTCTCGAGTTTTTCGATGCTCAGGATTGTATAGTCTGCTCCTTTCTGTGCCAAACTGATCTGTTTATCAGTAAGGTTAAAACTGGAAAATAATGACGTCGTGTTGATTAAACGCCAAGGCACATAGCCTGAACGAAGATTTTGCAGCGTCCAGCCTAATTCTATATTAGAGCGTAATTGAGATTGGCCATGTTGTAACATTAGCAAATCTCTGTCTATCACATCAAAGGCAGAGGATACAATATTGTCCAACGAATGTATTCTGGAAGACAGAGTCGTTAACCCATTGTCTACTACAGAAAGTGATTTCTCTAAATTAATACGATCAATTTCTCGTATTTTTTCAGCAGTTTCAATTTGCTTTACTTTCCAAGCCTCGTTGTAAGCAGCATAGATACTGGTCGCTATGAAACGCTTTTGACGCTGTTTGCGTGGTCCAAGAATGAAATCGCGCAAATCAGCACCATCTTTTAGCAAAGACAAGTGTTGCTTAATTTCAGCCAGTGTGGACGAGGTTAGCCATTCAAGGCAGAGTTTCCCTACACTGTATGTTGTTATAATCCCTGGGTGTTGTCTCTGGGAGTATCTAGGGTCTAATCTGGTCATTTTTAACCCCTGTGTTTTATTCAGGAATCTATCTTGACAGCTATTTGTGTCAGTAGGCCAGATTAACCACTTTTTCCAATCAGCATTTGTTCTGTTGAAATGTAAAATTTGTGACACGTCTAACTCAATATCAGCAGTTGCATTTTCTGGTATTGGCTTCGGAATAGACGGTGTTTTAAGGTCTTTGATCTTAGCTAGGCCAAGACAAGATGTTTGGTGTATTGTGTCATTTAAAAATAACATTTGTTCTGGTATCATGCAGGTTCTAAATAGTGCTTCTATGCCTTGCACCTGCCAATCTTTTGTACCCCAAATTGTTTTCGTTTCAATATTATGTTTCCAATAATCAAAACCAAATGTCATCATTTTGTCATAAAATGCTTCTGAATATATCAATTTAGAATTTGTCAGCATTGTTTTCATTCCTGTTTTATCTAACAGTTTGTAATAAAACGTTTCTGCATTACTGGTGTTAAACCATGAGAAGTATTTGAATTTCTCAAAAAATGCTTTAGAACTGCTTTTAGGTGGTGTAGAACAATGTTCCCATTGATTATACATAAAAACATTCCTAGGATGTGCAGATGTATGTAGGTAATGATCCCCATAGTGGGTGTAACAGAATAACTGCTCATAACTAGATGAACCTTGTAAATAATCATGATCTGTGAATCTAGCTGACATTACTAAATCAGACATCATGTCATTAATACTGTTAAAGTCCCAATCATCAGAGAATGTACTTGGTGTCACAAAGTCACTTAAGGAAACCTTTAGTTGATGAGGATACTTCAAGATTTCGACCGGACCATATATCTCATAGTCTGTTTTCTCCCATACTACCCCACCAGGTATTGGAATTGCTGTGACATTTACTGTTGACAGTTCTCTTTTCTTCACGTGGGATGATCTGTGTTGTTTCAGGACTAGGTTGATGTTCTGACTTGCTGTGTCCATTGTCATATATTTTCCTTCAATGAATTTTCCCAAACACAGTACCATGATGAGCCAAAGCAGGAGGAAAAATACACCTAGACCGAACCAGAACTCTAGCCAAGGGGAAATTAGGTAGATTTCCTTCAGTTGATGAAAGAGTTCCGTTGCTTTTTCTTTAAAAGTCTTTTTTGTTTCTGGCATCATTTCGGGATCGTTTTGATCTTCAGAGAAGTTGTCGAAGTTGATGAAATAACCAGAGGCAGTTCTGTCAATTGATGGGATTGTTCTTTCAATCTGTCTCTCGGTAGCACTTTCTGATGCCACATCATTGTAGACTGGTGTTGTTTCTAGACGAACTGTTTCAATCTGTGTTTCAAGAGGCACGAGTTCCATGGCATTATTGCATAGTCCTTCATTGTGTACTGCAGGCTGATCGAATGTGATTAGTCTTTCAGTTTGAACCTCTTGGATTGTTGCAAGTTTGGGTATTCTGTTCTTTCTTGGGAGTCCACTGGGCCTACTGTTGATTATAGGCCACATGCTTGTGGTTTTACCAGATCGATAGACACGACTCTGTTCTCCTTTTTACCAGCAAGGGGCGGTAGCACAACTGATCTTGTTCCGGTGACTGCTAAGACAGGTACTGCTTTTCTGTAAGAAGGCCCAAATTCCTTCTTAACCGCGATCTTTTCTCTGACTAGATCCCCAATCTTTGGAATCCAGACAGGCCTTGCTGGGGCTGTTGCGGGTGGTGCCTCGTCAGTGGTACTTGGCTGTTGCTTTAACTTTATGTTGCTTAATGATTTTCTTGTTTCATTCAGTTCCTGTAACACAGCCAAACGATCTTTGATGTCAAAGTCTGTTGTTTTTTCTTGTACCACTGACATCTGACTATCGAGGTCCTGAACTCGCATTCTAATTCCGAACAATAGTTCGTATGGGCTGAAACCTTTTAGAGAATTTCTTGGCATGTTGTTAAGACTAGTCTGGACACTTATTAAATGTTTGACCCACCCAGCGCCTGAACCTAATACCTTCGCTGTTATAGATTGCTTTATGTCACAGTTTTTTCTTCCTACCACACTGTTCCCTTCCGGGGTATGACGGACAAGAATACCGCAACCCAATTCCCATGCTGGCCATGGCCTCCTTATAGGCTCGAGAGCTGAAAGCAGGAACCTGGTCAGAATGGAACGTGGTAATTGCGTATGTGCCGATAAAGACTCCCAAATCTTTTATAACCGTTCTAGCGTCAGCCGAGCGCTGGGGGCCTCATTTTTTAAGTGCTTTTCGTCTTAATGGTGTACACTGGGACGCGCTTCTCTTCTTTGATTGCGCAGATAGACCACCTTATGCTGTCTAGAAGGGATCCTGAAACTACACTGGCCTGTTCATTTCTGCGATCTCGGTTGCAGTTTTCACAATTTTGAGCAAAACATTGAATATCTATACTCATTCCTGGCCACCAGTACTCTGATTGTAATTCTTTCAGAGAGGCTTTGATTGTTTGGTGTCTCAGACCCAACCCCATGTGTGCTTCCAGTAAGAGGAAGCCCCTCCTGCTCCTGTTTGGAATTACTCTATCCCCCACTCCAGGGATTCGAGCAAAAGGAACGGAGTTTGCATCGATTATGTATGCATAATTGAGTGGATAGTTTACGGGTAGTGCTGCACAGTCGCCTTTTACGGTCGTTTTTACTGCCAGCATTGTTTCCCCGTCTATGTATTTATCTGTACGCTTTTTTGTGGCTACGGAAGCCGGTTTAGTTGCATCCGCTTTGGCTGTATTAGCCAATGAATTCCCTGCAACGTGAATGCCATCACGCTGAAGACTCTGTGCGTGAATCACGTGAGTCTTTTGTAGTTCTTTGTGTAAAAGAGCTACCTCGTTCCAGAGCAATTTATGCTTTATTGTGGCACCTGTGTCATCTTTGTAGTCGTTTTTGATGCAACTCTGCAGTTTATTGTTGTAAGAGTTGACGCAAAAATGAGAATCGCACACTATAAGTGTCGGGAATTCACGTTCTGCATTTTCGAGCGCCATCTTTAAAGATCTGATTTCAGTTCTCTGAACCGAACAGTTTCTTACAGATTCAGTTTTTGTTACTTTCGGTCTGAATTTACCGCACAGCCAACGACCTTTAATGATCGCACATGCTGCATTGTAGGATTTGCTCTCTACATCGAAATGCTGTACAAAGCTATCTGTATAGATTATACAGGCATATTGTGGGAGAGGCAGAATTTCGATTGGCAGAGGATATTCTTCTTCATATTCCAAATCATTCAGTTCTTCAAATTGTGGGGCAAAATAGTATTTCACATCTTCCGCTCCTAGAGAATCTATGCACTGTATCCATTTCGGATTCAGTGACACTGTAGGCAGGTTTACTGGGCTGAATAGCGCCTCGAAGGCGGATTCCGCTGTGAGGATATTAATCCTTTTGCCGTGTGCTAGTTCTCGTTCATTTGCTAATGCGATTTGCACTGCTTTCACAGTTCTTTCTGTGTGACTGAATGTTTTTTCTGCTTGTGTGTACAAGTGAGATTTAATTGAAATTGGTACCTTTTCTCCCTCATTAGAGGTCAGGTACGTGAATCCGCATCTTCCTGGGATGACTCGGATTACAAGATCACGTGTGTTGTCACGTGTATCTAATTTAGTTTTTGCTAACATGTCTGTTTGCAGTGATCTCAAAATTTCTGTGTGTTTTTGAGTCCAATTGATTTGTTTAAAATCAGGTTTAATTAGTTCGTAGAGAGGTTTAACCCTCTATGCGTAATTTAGTATGTAAGTTCTTCCGAAATTCCGAAAACCTAGAATGGATTGTAAATTCTTCAGCGTTTTTGGAGCTTGGAGTACAGCGCACTTCTCTAAGAAGTTGTCCGCTAGGCTTTTCCCTTCACTTGATAATTCGTACCCTAAAAATACTACTGTCAGATGGGCAATTCGAGACTTTTTAAAGTTGAATTCGTAACCCTCTGCTGCAAACCCAAGTATAATGGTGTTCACTCTTTTCAAGTGAGTATCCAAGTCGTCGTCTGTGAGATAAATATCATCTACGTAAGATAATGCTTTATCATCATAGATTTGTAGTAACTCTGTTACCCTAGCTGAGAATAGTCCTGGGCTGTTCTTGAACCCCTGTGGGAGTCGACAGAATTTTTTCTGTGACCCAAATGCGGAGAAAGCGGTCAAATATCTGCTTTCTGGTGCAATGTTTTGACAAAAGAAACCATTAGAAATGTCTAATGTCGTTTTATATTTTTTCCTAACTATGTTATTCATTAGGGCTGCACTATGCGAGTTTTGTACTGCAAAAGTTTTGCAACATGTATTAAGATGTCTGTAGTCCAAAACTTGGAGACAGGAAACAAAGGATTGTTCATTTGAGAGGTGCATGTTTCAATCACCCCCTGGTACTCAAGTTGATCTAAGATCTCCCTGACTTGTTTTTTTAGCTTCTTGCTTTATGGGATACTGCCGTTGGGCAGTTGGTTCACTTTTTAATTGGATTTTGTGAGGAGGTGAATCCTCATCCCATCCTACATGATTTTTATATAATGCAGGTGCCTGGGCTACAAAACCAATTCCTTGCATATGTATATTTTTTGTGAATCGGTATGTGATTCGCGAAGGCAGGCATAATCACTTCTTCGCCACGAGGGCACTCCCTGACAAACTCTGGGGGCCAATCTTTTTCAGCTAACAGAATATCATAGCCTTTTGAGAGCTTATCCCAAAATAGACCCTTAATTTTCCTAGTCTTAACACCCTCTATATGCAATGTTATTTCGTATATTCTATGGGGCTCGCTAAGTCTGGCGTCGGCAGTTTCAACCTGAATGTATTCATTCGTGTCCACTGTCTCCAGATGACTCATCAAGATCTTGCGCGCTATACTGATTTCTGCTGCACTGTCCAACATTGTCAATGCCCACTCCCCGTTTTTCAACTGTGTCCTCAGTATTCTCGGCATGGTTGATTACTCTAATACTGGCTACCTTCTTTTTCTGAAATTGAGATTTCTTATTTTGAGCAGGTTCCTTGTCTTTGGACTTGGTGTGCTCTCCTGGGTCTGACCGTCCTCTTCTTTCCGAATTCTGTGGAAGAGATCGAGAGGGACGTGTATCAATACTTTGATATCTATCAGGTTTTTTCAGATTATCCCTATTTCTAAGGTTATATCTTTTCTCAGAGGCTCCCTCTGGGGAGACTGGCGTTCTCGAGTCGGAGTTCTTTCCCTCCGTCGAGGAGGCCTTCCTCTGGACTGGAAAACTTTTTCCTTGGGAGTGGATTGGTTATTTCCATCCCAGCTCTTTTTAGGAGTATTTAAATTATTTTTAATAAATAATTTTTCAGGATTTTCGAGCAGTTGGGGCTTTACCGGTTTTCCACCCAAGCTGTCTCTACCTAATTCTTCATAGCATTTTTCTATGATTTTTGCAAGCTCAACAGGATCTTTTATATCTGTTTCCTTCAACTTCTGGCGGATCGCCACAGATGCTGCTTCTCCTTTAATGTTGGCTAATAATATAGCCGTGACCTGCTTGAAGTCTTTCAGTAATTTCATACCCAAATTTAAAGCGGGCTCTGGACCGAATTCATTTTGAATCTGTTTTAGCACTTCTGGTATTACCGCCATAGACGGAACACCGTGTGTTTTTGTGTAAATGGAAGCAAAGACTGTACCCCAAGTGTCGCAGTCCTCCACGTGTGGTGCGATTCCCATAGGAAGGCAGATGGTCAAGATTCTGTGTTTCTCAATGGGGGTAGTATCAGGAAATACTGCCTCTATTTGAGTGATTTTCTGTGCTAACCAGAAAGGAATTTGTTCCCGGTTTACGGGTGTTTTACCAAGACATGACTGTATGTTCTGTGGTGTAATTTTATTTGTGTTCCCCTGATGAGGGGTCAGCTGTGGTGTATTAACAGCTGGCTGGACTGTTGCAGTCCGCATTACATAGTGGACTAATTGCCTATGTATTTTTATTAATGTGTTTAGCTGTACTAACAGCTCTTCTCTAGACATTTTTACAATGTCAGGATGTGGTGTGTAGCTGGCTAGAACTGGCCACGTTGCTCCTGGTCTACCTAGTGGACCGAGCCTGGTAATGTGATCATTGTGTTTTAGGGCGCCATTAAACCAGAGCAGGTGCTCTTGAAATTTAAGTGGAATTTCAATCTCCTCGAAAGGAGCGTACTCTTCCGGAGGTTTCTCTATTTTGTAATATGAAACTCTTTTGTTCTAGCGTTTACCGCTGGAAAGTTTATCCATGAATAGAATACCTCTGTCTGCCGATACTCGTGAGCCTCTATCACGAAAATTACTGTACCACCTTGAGGTGTCAGTCCGTTTTCTATAAGTTTTAACGTTATAGATCTTCTTAAGTGGACCGGGATGATAATAGCATCCGGGTCTGCCTGTAGGAGACTCGAGTCCTCCTCTATCAGTATGGAAGCCAGCCTAGCTGCTTCCCTTTCTTCTTCACTGTCTGACATTTTAAAAATGCAGGCTTTGCAGAGTAGGTCTCCAAGGAGACAAAGATTAGGTGCACAATATTTTGGAACACTGTATCCTTCAACGTTGAATAAACCAGAGCTTTACATAGGAATCCCTTCCTACTAAGGTCGGGCGGATTTTAACCTTTCACCCACTCCAGACGTCTATTGGAGTATTTACGGGAGAAAGGGGTGTGAAATATGCACGACTGAGTTAATCTAAAAGTCTTGCGTTAGTTTATCGCCTTACCAAACGTTAGGGCGCCATGTAGTGTAGTTCCTAGTTTCCCACTAGGCCCTGCGCATTGGAATAACATAAACAGTAGTATCGACGTGGAACTGCGGATATTCCAGGCCTCCACTGACTATGCTAAACTTAATTGGGTTGTGTTACCAACTAGCTCAGAGGTCACTGGAAACTTTCTTCTCTGCATAGGAAGTGATCAGCTTCCTTGGCACAGACAAGAAGGGATTCAGCTTTCCAACAACCGTGCAACATGACAACTTTGCTCCTCAGATCAAGAGTCAATCTCTAGGGTCGTGTGAAACAATAGACATGTATTTCACTCAGTCAGTCTAGTGCAGTTTACTTTCACGAGATGTAGAGAATAGAGAGACGGGCGTTTGTCAATAAAGGGTTAACATTTATTGAACAGTCTTTCTTCTCGTACAAGAGAAATGTATTGCCACAATTGCAATAATTGTTACTATAAAAAGTACGTACAGTAAGATAAGTATTGCGAAATAGAACTGTAAAAGCACTGATATGGTTTCTTAGCCATACAATGGTTTAAAAGTAATAAAACATATATACAGTCATATATACATTAGGCTAACATACTCAACTGGTGCTTCTAACTAAGCCTACCCCAGTGTGCCTGACCTAAGCCTAACACGTGAAAGGGGAGTAAGTAAGTAGCTTTGAGTTAAGTTGGTTTTGCCAAGGTTTGTTTCAAGAATTCTCGTCTAAGGGTTTAGTCAACACCATACCTCTGAATAGAATGATGGAGGATTGGTATCTCCTTCAGGGGTCTCTCTCGATATCCCAGTCACCCGCGAGGGTAGACCGGAAACGCCGGAGCTGGATTTCTCTGCAGGAGAAAGGCAGCGGGTCTCTTCAGCGCGTCGAGGAAGGAGGGGGGACAGCATCCGCGGGCAGCTGGAATCTGCTGGATGTCTTCGCAGAGGACGGCTGTTCAGCTCCTTAAGCGT